>NC_140942.1:128354599-129554599 GCF_014529385.1 Adiantum capillus-veneris
AGGTGTGTCCATCCATTCCCCCCTCCCATCTTTTAGTGCTCGAGGAGCATCATCTCATTGCTCCTTGGTTGAAGATAAAAACAAGTTTTGAAGATGATAGAGAGATAGCTACACGAAGCTATGGATCAATTTTCACACGTGAAGAAAATCGAGACGAGTGGATATTTGATTTTAAGCTATATATGTTGTCTTTGTATATGTAGAATGATGAAAGTAAGACGTAAACTATGCCCTTGATGACTCAAAGCAGGTGTGGTCGACACTACGAGCATGGTTTCTCCATGTTTCTTGCAAGGAGTCTCTCTAGTTGACATGGATACAAAATTGAATGCCCTCATACACGATCGTTTCTTGACCGTTTTGAAGAGTGTTGGATAGGATAGAATTGGTGGCGACTATGCAATTATCCAACAAAGAGTATTTTAAGTTGGACAAATTCCTGGCATGCTTGCACCCAAAAGTGTGAGCAAAGGTGGACTTTGAAAGCCCAAAATTGTTGGATTGAAGAAAAATCAAGAAGAAGATTGAGCAAGGTGTAGTAGGCTACAAGGCGGTGGATTCTTCTCAACCACAAAATCTGCACGATGAGGCTCAAATGGAAAATCAAGAAAACCTAGGTATAGCAAAAATGGGTGCAATTGTTCAAGATTTGTAAAAGAAAATGTGCGAATTATGGAGTAGTGTCATGGACACAAGGCAACCAAGAGGGGGAGCTAGACCTTTGCTTGATCATTGCTACAGTTGTAGGGAAGAGGGGCATTATGCTCTTGATTGTTTGCACCCACTTTTAGAAAGAGGAGGTATGTTTCTTTTGTTCGATAGAAGTAGAGGGTAGGGGCCGCTCAATGGTCTAAGAGAGCCATCAATTTGATAATTCAGTGCCGTCACCCCCTCCAAGTAATGAAGAGGTAACCTGTGTTAATATCATAGGAGTTGAAAAGTAGGAGATTCACGTGTTGGCCAATAAGAGAGCTTGTGGAGCAGGGGAAATAGAGATGAAGTGGGAGACTTGTAGCACATGCATGGAGAAGACAAAGACCAGTAACCGAGAAAGGCAATGAAGAATAAAGGAAGCAAATTTCCAATTTGGGTGCTGCCATCCAAAATATGATCTCGTGAGTGATGTCAAAGTTCAGAGGGAAAACATTACTTTTGGTCAATTGTTGGCACTAAATCCTAGATTGAGGAGACAATGGTCTACCAACATTTGTTATAGCCATCTACTAGCCAAGAGGTGGTGCATGATATGTAGAATATGGCATCAAGGGTGGGAAATCTTACTAGTGTCTTCTTCTATTGATGCCCTCATTGAGAAGAAGATGCAAGTCCAGGCCTACATAGACAGTGGAGCTCAGGTATGTGTCATGATGGAGTCTGATATGAGAGATGCATGTGTTAAGGTGGTTGCAAAGTCAAATGCATGCATGAGGCCCAACAACCATGCTAAGGCGAGGTGCTTGGACATAGCTCAAGATGTGAAGTTAAAGGTTATGGTAATTGAATGATTCATTGATTTCTCTATCATGAAACTGAGTGATAATGCTTATCCTATTATTTTGGGAAGGCCATGGAGAGGCCATGCTACTTGCCATGAGAGCTAAGCAGGGTTGAGGAACCGACATGTTTATATTGCCAGATAAAGAGAATTGAAAGTAGGTATTGTTGGACTTGAAATCTAAGGAAATCCACTTTCATCCCATGGCACCTAAAGACGAGGGACGTTTTACGATGAGCTACGAGTATGAGACAAAGACGGTTTATGATGAAGGCTACACATGTAGTGAAGAAGAAGACGAGAGTGATTATCATATATTGAAGATTGGTAAAGACTCGTTTGGGGTTTCCATATATGTGCCTCTCATGGATAAAGGTATTTTATTTCATGTTCATGGTATAGGTCCAATATAGGTGGTTGGTATGTCAAGTGAAGACCTGAGCAAGAGAAGGAGAGTTTGTGCAGTTATGTGCATCCTAAGCTAATTGTGAAAATGTACACATATCTACAAGGACAAAAGGGAGTAGAGCACAAGATTTGGCTCAAAGAAGGGTGCAAACTAAAGGCACAAAAGCTATGAAGGTTGGGAGAGTTTTAAAAGGAGGCCTTATTGGCAAGAGGTAAACAAACTACTTGAAGCAATTTTTATATATCACGTACATGAATCAAAGTGGGTTTTTGTGGTTGTTGTTACTCCCAAGAAGGATAGTAAGTGGAGGGTATGTGTTGACTACAAGCCACTCAATGCTGCTACACGACGGATTTAGTACTCTTTTCCATTTCAAGATGAAATTCTAAGCCAGGTTGTAGGTCATGAGAGGTATTCAATTATGGATGGCTTCTCAGGGTATTTTGAAATTGGTATAGCCTTAGAGGATCAAATAAAGACTACTTTTATCACTCCTTAAGGATTTTTTGCCTATCATAGGATGCCCTTTGGTTTGAGTAATGCTTATGCTACTTTCCAAAATTGAATGAACACGGTGTTTGGTCCCTATCCGAGTAGGTTCATCAAAGTGTTTATGAATGGAATTGGGCGTTATAGTTTCAAGTTGGAGCATTTTTCAAAGTTAAAGCTGTGTTTTCAAGGGTTGGATGAAGAAGGTGGCTGATTGAACCCAAAGAAATGTAAGTTAGCACAACCTTGAGTTCATCTGTTAGGGCATGTGGTCTCACAAAATGTAGTAGAGGTTAGTTTGAAGAAGGGAAAGGATCTTGTGTTGATGAAACCACCATCCACTGCTCAAGGTTTGGCATAAATTCAAGTATTTATCAAGGCTTTTTTGAATGCTTTTGCAATCTGTATATCCTCTTTAGAAGATGGGGCAGCAGGCTCATGGTGTTTGGTGGACTAAAGATGTGCAAGAAGCTTTTGATAGGGTTAAAGGGATTCTTTGTCAGATGCCTACAATCTGCCCTTCAAATAGAGAGGATGATTTTTATGTTGCTATTGCTATTAGAGTTGTTTTATTGCAAAACGTGGACAAGGGCTATAGGCCGATCGACTTCAACAACAGGGTAATAGGTCCTAGGGAGATGGCCTATAGTGAGGCTGAGCAATGGGTGATGACTTTGGTGTTTGCATACTTAAATTTAAAAGTGTACGTTATTGTTTGCAAGTTTTATGTGCTCACTTCCAATAATCTACTGCCTAAGTGGTTCTGCATTTGAAGGCAGGGAAGTCTATCATAAAGTGGGTGTTGGAGTTGCAAGAGTTTGACTTTGAGTTCAAGCTTGATCATACCAACAAGTCCAACAACATGGAAGATATTTTGGTGAACAAAAGTGTAGATTAGCCTATGTAGTAGTACGGGAAGAAGTTTAAGAGCTTGAGATAAAAAGGGCTTTTGTGATATGGTTTGATGGTGCTTATTGGAGAGTGGTGCAAGAAGGTGGCGGAGGAGTGATAATTCAGGATCCTCAAGGTAAAGTTATATTTTCTAAGTTCTATGATCTTGGGATTGTTTATACAAACAACGAATTGGAGTACTCGTCTGTAGATGCATGTAGCAAGTTTTTATGTGGCACCAATAATGTATGCAAGAAGGAAAACCTTGAAAGATGTTTCAGTGTTCATCAACCATGTTGTTAAGCGATAGAGAAAAAGAGAGCTTGAGCTCTTCCGCACGCGCGCGCACACACACACACACACACATAGATGGAGGCAAAACCTACTACTTCTCTGTAGATGGTGGTAAGGGGCCATAGTCAAGTGCTTGTTCATAGTCAAGTTACATAGTCGGATCTGGTATTTACCAGTTGTTATCATTGCAGTAACTATAACAATGTACAATCAATCTAAGTACCTATCTATAGGACCCGTTAGTCCATTTTGGAAGTTTGTCATTGTTAAGTATGGAGCCTGATTTACCGCTTGTAATTTTCTGTGGTGAAAACGCACATTTGTAAGGCCCCCATTATGAGGAGAAGCCATCGTGCGTGAAGGAAAATCACTTGCCGGAAATAAAAATTTTCACAACCAAAATTCAGGGGCAGAAGCCCCCAAGACTTTTGTTTTCCCTTCGTCGGAATATTCCTTTTCGCTGGAATATTCCGACGGTTGGCCGGTGGCCGGTGGTCGGAAGTCAATAGCCGATGGCTGAATTCAAAAGCGGACTTGTCTTCTCAAGGGCGGCTACACATGGGCGGATTGGAGGGTCCGATTTGGACTAAACTACACAAGGGCGGCTACACATGGCTGCCTCTCATGAGAGAGGGCAGCCCTTTTGGCCTATAAAAGGAGGCCATTTCTACACACATTTCATAGTGTGAAGTTGATGCAACAAGGTGAGTGTGACGTGGTGAGAGTGAAGCAAGGCAGGAGCTCTATTAAGGGTATAATCCCTTTGTAAACTACTTCTTGTTTTGAAGTACTAAAGCTATTGAGTGGCTGCTTTCCCGTGGACGCAGCCCACATTGGGTGAACCACGTATATTGTGTGTACTCTCTCTCTCTCTCTCTCTCTCTACTCTATAATCTCTTGTGTGTGAAATCTATCTCTCTCCATTAAGTAATCTACTCAAATATCTATTTAGCTACGTCTTATTTCCTAACAGTCACTCCGTAGATTACTGTGAGTCTTTGTAATAATTGATCTACTCCTTCTATTGTCATTTTGGTATATTGTATCAACACTCAATGCCAATTGTACTTTCTGCTATCCAATTCTTGTGTCCAGTTTTTGACTTTGTACATTCATCTGAGTCTATATCTAATTTTAGTATTTTTTTGAAGTATGAATCCGATTCTCCATCCGCCGATCTAACATTTAACTTTATATCTCCAACATGGAATAACTGCTAGAAGTGACCAGTGCATTCCATTTTGGCAATCACGATAGTGAGCTAAAGCCCTTGACAACAACATATCTCTCAGTTGGAATTTTGAGTTATCTAAACATTTTCAATGCCTCCTAGATGATCAAGAGAGGGAAGAAACGTACTATAGTATTCACAATGGAAGATGACCATATCTTAAAGAATTGGACCAAGTCTTTGATGAGGACCCCAATTTTAAGAATGTGGAGAGAGATTACAACCTTGATCGGAGAGATACTAACATGCTAGGGGGCTCTCAACTCTCTACTCAGTCAATGAGGAGGCATTCAGAGAGCTGAAATATGCTCTCATTTACAGGGGTCCTCATAAAATGGAAAACAAAGGCAAGGAAAAGCTTAAGATGGATGGTAATGATGGAGGCAAACAAAGAAAAAAAATGACACGTTGAAAGTTAGGTAAGAAGAATGATGCAAATACGGTGACCAAAACAGATGATCATTATAATGAGGGATGGGATGGTAATACGAATCATTATAGTAAACACATTGCCTAGAGAAAAAGTTTGATCATAAAGAAAAATCCAAACACATAGAGCAAGAATCAAACCATTATAGGTCTAGAAACGAGGAACACTATAATGATATGAGAATTTCCTTTCCAGTATTTAAGGGTGGGAAGAAGGATGACCCAAATTTTCTTATACAAGCATTTGAGTAGTATGAAAAATTGAAGGACATTGATGAAGATGAATGGGGAGAATACTTCCCAGGAGAGACTGAAGGGTGTAGCAAGGAAGTGGTACCTCACTATCCAGCCCACAAACTACAAACATACAACAAATTGATCAAGCAATTTTGTGTGGAATGCGTTGACAATAGGGGAGTCAAAGATATACTTTATGGATTAGACAAGTCACAAGATCAAACAAGACAAGTTGTCGGCCAGGAGATATGTGGAAGAATTAAAGAAGGACAATTATTGGTGGTCAACAGTTCATGTGCAAAAGATCAAAGAACTTATAAGACATCTAAATGAACCACCATCAAAAAAGAAATTTGGAGTTTGGTTTCTAAGTGGTTTTAGAAGTAAGACGCTCAAAGGCGAACTTACAAGACATTCGTATTAACCACCATTAGAAAAGCAAACGTGGGCTTTTGAGTGGCTTCAGACGTAAGAAGCTCATGGAACAGGAGGTTGCCACACCAACAAAGAAATTCAATGATCTAGTGCAAAGAGCTGTAAAGTTGGAGCAATAGTCCAAGAAGGATAAAGGCCATAAAGGAAGAAGGGACTCGAGTGACAATGAATCATCAATGATGAAGTCAGGTTCCAGCTCTAGTTCAAGCTCGTTTAAGAGCGAATCATATGATCAAGCAAAGAACACGAAGAAAGGATCTTGGACAAAGAAAATCAAAGCAATGTCAAAACAGATCTTTGAAATGTCAAAAATCAGTAGGGAAAGTAGAGACTTGGTGCACGAAATGCAAATCAAAGGAACACAAGTCTGCCGATGAGTATTGTGAGTGCACATGCTGCAAAGCATTTGGCCATTTATGGAACAATTGTAAGATTTGAATGAATCATTTTAAGAAAGGCAACGATGTCTTGATGATAGGAGTGATGAACCCAAAAGCACCAAACTAGGATGGCATGATAGGTGCTAGAGACGATCCCAACACCAGCAATTGGCCGGGGAGAGGTAGGTTTCAAAGTCCTGTTGGTAGGGGGTGAGGTAGAGCTAATTTTGGAAGAATAAATTTCAGTTGCTACACTTGCTTGCTACACTTGCAAAAAATATGAACACTTTGCAGCCAATGTCCTAAGAGTGTGAACGCTGAAGCGTATGAAGAGAAAGAAACCATCAGTGTGTGCGATCACTAGGAGCACTAGAGTTGTGATTGAAGTATTACAAGATGATCTAGTTAAGGAAACAAAACAAATTGAAGAGGACTAGAGATGGGAGAAGCAAAGGACCATCTAGAAGTCCAAGGGAAAGGCAAAGGAGATCAACATCATGTGGCAAGAGCAAAGGGCTTCGGTAGCCAAGATCGTAGAGGATATGGCTAACAAGATGCCAGAGCAGACTGCATGCTCAAAAACCAAGACTATCCAAAGGCTTTCACCAAAGCTTCCACAGCTTTTAGAGATGAAGATCCCAAAAAGTGGATCTGGTAGGGATGAAGCTAAAAAGAAATATGGAGAATTAGTCAAGGCCTCAGAGGAGTGCCTAGAAGAAGAGGTACGACAAGTCAGGGCAGAATTGATCCAGGCTGAGAAAATGGATTTGAGGATAGAAAATGTTCAATACCATCAATCCAATTCCTCACCAAAGGATCAATCAGCAAGGAGATGCAAAAGGCCAACAAAGGTAATGCATTTCCTCACCGATGAGCTAGATGTTGAGGGCTTTGGTAGGTACAAGGTGGAATGGCACATGGGGGGAGACCTGCCAATGCCAAAAGCCCTTGTATCTATTGCATGGGTGTAGCAAAGGAGTTGAATTCTGCTAACTGGAACAAAGACCCAGATAGACACTCTGAAGATCCAAACTTTCAAGCTATCTTAGATATTCCCCTTTCAAATGTCCACCTTTGCACATTGCATGCACTTTGTAGAAGATTGTGCACCTATATATAGGGTTTGTATGAAAACTGCAACCTTTATCAGCCAGAGAAACTACAATAAAAAGTATTGAGAGGGTATAGTCTGATATATTGGACTTCATAAGGGGAATTTTGTGATTGAGTTAGACCCCAAGAGGTCATCTGGTGGAAATAATGTCCCTAGGAACGCTTCTATTGGTGGGGTGAAGGCCATAACATTCTTGGGATTTCATGGAAAGTTGGGTAGGGGTTTATCTAAAGTCTAGTACAACCAATGGAAGGCTCTGCACAATGCTGTAAAGGACCATGGAGTTGAAGGCAGAGCATGAGAAGGCAGAAGTCTGGGAAGCCCTGGATGTAGTTTTTTCTTATTGTGATAAAAGTCATTGGGGAAAGAATGACCTCTCCAACATTAACAAAGAGTTGAACAGATTCAAGAAAGTTATGAGAAGTGCTTGGAGCTCAGAGCACTTCACACACTACATGGTAATAATTATGAATTTTGACTTTACTAATTTGCTTCAATACTTACATAGGTTGCTAAAGAAATTATGTTTTGTTTGTGTAGGACGTTATCTACAATCACACTCCTTGGTTTGTAAAGAAATATGGAAGCTTGTCAATTTGGTCTACTCAAGGTATGGAGAAGTCCCACTATTAGGCAAGAACCAAGTTTTTCAAACACACTAGACATGGTGGAGGAGATCAAAAGGCTAATAGCTTCCTTGAAGTATTACAGTGGTTTTATAGACAAGTGTGGCATAGAACAAGATCACAAGAGACTGAAAAATTATTAGACAATTTTGATATTGCTACAACCATACAGAGGAGTATACAAAAAAGGACGGATGCATACAGTAGATCATCTGCAAGTGAAAGGTTTTTACAATGGCTTTCCACTAGAGAGAGGTAAGGAAGAAAATGGGGAATAATACTAGGATCAGTTTTGGCTGCTTAAGCCAACATCAGGCTTTTCATTTTTCCCTCTCCACTTCAAGTACTCTTGCTTCTTATAACCCTGCAACTGCTTCAAGTCACCAAAAGAGGCAAGATATAACTAGCCATAGTGCTAAAGTATGCACTTCTTGAGCTTATAAATCCTTGAGAAAGTCCAAAAACTCTAATGGCTTCTTGCTTCTCAAGAAGTATGATTTTGTACATTCCAACCCTTATTGGATGTGAACCTTGACAGAGACACTAGTGCAAGTATGGGGAGAGTGGGTGATTGGGAAAGCTTCCCGTGGTAAATAGCTAGTGTCTCCTGTTAGGAAATAGGGCGTAGCTTAGTAGATAATTGAGTAGATTTTTTAATGGAGAGAGATAATTTTCACACACAAGAGATTATAGAGTAGAGAGAGAGAGAGAGAGAGAGAGAGAGAGAGTACACATGATACACGTGGTTCACCCAATGTGGGCTACGTCCACGGGAAGGCAGCCACTCAATGGCTTTAGTACTTCAAAACAAGAAGTAGGTTACAAAGGGATTATACCCTTTTGGAGCTCCCACCTTGCTTCACTCTCACCACCTCACACCCACCTTGTTGCATCAACTTCACACTTTGAAATATGTGTAGAAATGGCCTCCTTTTATAGGCCAAAAGGGTTGCCCTCTCTCATGACAGGCAGCCATGTGTAGCCGCCCTTGTGTAGATAAGTCCAAATCGGACCCTCCAATCGGCCCATGCGTGGCCGCCCTTGAGAAGACAAGTCCTCCTTTGAAATCGGCCACTGGCCATTGACTTCCGACCACCGGCCAAACGATCGGCCGTTTTTCGACCACTTTTCGGCCGTCGTTCGACCATAATATTCCGGCAAAAAGGGAATATTCTGGCGATAAAAAATTTGAATTTTGATGAGTGATTTTTCTTCATGCACGATGGCTTCTCCTCATAATGGGGGCCTTACAACTGTGTGTTTTTAACACAAAAAATTACAAGGGGTAAATCAGGCTCCATATTTAACAATCTCCCACTTGGAGACTAATCTCCAAACCAAACCTGTAACTGCTTTCTATCCTAACTTCTTATCCTTGAATCCGATTGAAGATGAGCAAAAGCTCAACTTCTCCTTGTTGACCACCTTTGTAAACATGTCTGCAGGATTTTCACTTGTATGCACCTTTCCTAGCTTTAACTGTCCCTCTTCCAAAAGAGTGCGTATGAAGTGATATCTCACCTCAATGTGCTTTATCCTTGAATGAAAGGCTGAGTTCTTTGCAAGATGGATAGAACTTTGGCTATCACTATACAAGACACAATTGTCTTGTTTGAATCCAAGCTCTTCTAAGAATCTGTGAAGCCACATAATTTCTTTGCTTGCCTCCGTCATTGCTACATACTCTGCTTCCATGGTAGAAAGTGAGACCACTTTTTGCAACTTTGAAGCCCAACTTACTGTTGTGCCTCCAACCGTGAAGACATAGCCATTAGTGCTCCTTCGAGTATCTTTGTCACCTGCCATATCTGCATCAGCATACCCTTCTAGAAAATTATCAGCTCCTCCAAAATACAAAGCATTTGTTGTTGCCCCTTTTAGATACCTAAGTATCCACTTCACAGCTTGTCGATGCTCTTTACTTGGGTTTTCCATGACCCTACTTACAACTCCCATTGCATGTGCAATGTCTAGCCTTGTCCAGACCATAGCATACATAAGAGAACCTACCGCTGCAGCATATGAAACTTTAGACATATAGGCTATCTCCTCTTGTGTCTTTGGACACATATCCTTGGTTAGTTTAAAGTGACCAGCCAAAGGTGTAGAAATCGTTTTTGCATTTTGCATTGCAAACCTTTCTAGTACCTTCTTGATGTAATCCTCTTGAGATAGCTTTATTGTCTTCTTTTTCCTATCCCTTGATATCTTCATACCAAGTATCCTCTTTGCAACACCTAAATCTTTCATTGAAAAAAATTTAAACAGCTCCTCTTTTGGGTCTTTGATGTCCTGCATGTTAGCACTTGCAATCAGCATGTCATCAACATACAACATTAGGATGATGAACTTCCCATCTCCCAAATTCTTCGTGTACACGCAATGATCCGAGTTGCATCTTGTGAATCCATGATCCAGCATCCATCGATCAAACTTCAAGTACCATTGTCTTGATGCTTGCTTTAAACCATAAAATCTCTTCTTTAATCTGCAAACCATTTTCTCCTTACCTTTTACTTCATACCCCTTTGGTTGAAGCATGTAAATTTCCTCCTCTAAGTCATCATGAGAGAATGTCGTATTTACTACCATTTTCTCAAGATTTAGATCATGAGCAACCACAAGGCTTAAGACAAGCGTAATTGAGTTCATTTTTACAACAGAAAAAAATATTTCATTGAAGTCAATACCTTTCTTTTGAGAAAACCCTTTTACCACAAGCTTAGACTTGTACCTTTTCTTCCCACCTTCTTCTTCCTTCAGCTTATACACCCATTTGTTCTGAAGTGCCCGCTTACCTTTAGGCAACACAACCAACTCCCATGTTTGGTTGCGATGTAATGCGTCCATCTCCACTTGCATACTCTTCATCCATTCTTCTTTGGATTCGTGTTGCATAGCTTCTTCGTATGATTTCGGCTCTCCAGAATCTGAGATCAAAAGATGGTTGAAGGAAGGAACGAACCTTTCTGGAGGTCTACATGCTCTTGTAGATCTTTGGGGAATAGGTTGAGTCTCCTCATTTGGTTGACGTTGTTGCACATTGTCACCATTTGTAGTCCTTGAGTCTTCAAAGTCCTCAAGCTCCATGTACTCATCACCTGCTTCTTTTGTTTGTTTTCTTTCCAAGTAATCTTTGTACATATTTTGTTCGTTAAAAATTACATCCCTACTCCTAAAGATTTTACCATTTTCAGGATTCCATAGGCGATACCCAAAGTCACCTTCTCCATAGCCATTGAAGAAACAATTTTTGGACTTTGCATCTAGCTTTGATCTTAGGCTTCTATCTATGTGCATGAAAGCCTCACACCCAAACTCTTTGAGGAATGCATAATTCACCGGTTTACATGTCCATGCCTCTTCTCGAAATCCCCCATCCAATGCCGTTAGGGTGACCGATTGATTAAGTACACAGACGTATTTACAGCTTCCGCCCAGAGCTCAAGCGGTAGGCCTGCATGTAGCCGCATGCTTTGTGCTCGCTCCATGATTGTCCTATTAATCCTTTCTGAAATCCCATTTTGTTGAGATGTCCTTGGGGTTCTCTTTTGCCTCCGAATGCCATTGCTAGCACAATAGCTTTCAAAAGCTTGTCTGCAATATTCACCTCCATTATCGAATCTGAGGCATTTAACCTTGGTACCTACTTCATTCTCCACAAAGGCTTTCCACCTTTGAAATATGGAAAACACATCGGATTTATTCTTCATGACATAAACCCATGTTTTCCTAGTTGCATCGTCTATGAATGTTACATAGTACAATGAGCCACCAAGTGATGGTGTACTTGCAGGACCCCAAACATCAGAATGAACCAACTAAAGTTTTTTATTTTTTCTTTTATTTCTTAATTTTTGAAATTTTACCCTCTTTTGTTTACCATAAACACAATCTTCACAGAACTCTAAGTCCACTTCTTTCAAACCTGGTAGAAACTTCTTTGTTTGAAGGATTTGCATTCCTTTGGCACTCATATGCCCAAGCCGATAGTGCCACACCACACTGTCGACTTCCGTAGCTATTGCACACCTGAAGATTGCGTGCTAAAAGTACACAAGTAAAGTGTACCGACCTTTTCTCCCTTGGCAACCACCAAAGATCCCTTTGAGATCTTCCACCGTTTGCTTCTAAATGCAGTGTTGTGACCTTCATCATCCAATTGTCCTGTAGAGATCAAATATTTGCGGAGAAAAGGAACATGCCTAACATCTTTAAGCTTCCATTCATTTCCGTTAGCAGTTTTGAAACAAACTATACCTTTGCCGACAATTTCACAAGCTTCATCATCTCCCAAGTATACATACCCAAAATTACCTTTGGTGTAATCTTGGAAATGCTGCTTGTGCGGTGTCGCATGGAATGAAGCCCCGGAATCTACTATCCAGGAATTAGACACATTGTCTAATGAGAGAATTGGAGCATCTTGCTCTACTTTACCTGCCCCATTGGCCTCCAATGTTTACTTGTTATCTTGAGACTCCGACTCCTTCTTCTTCTTGGACCAGCAATCCTTCTTGACGTGGCCCTTCTTACCGCAGTTCCAACATTCAAGAACTGACTTTGTGCGTGACTTGCTCCGCCTTGAGCGATCACGACCCTTTTGTTTTTTGAACCTCTCCTTAGGCCTTCCTCTTGTTTCCACTGACTGTGCAGCACTTGATGATTCTCCTGTGCTTCTCCTTCACATTTCCTCGCTTAGGAGAACACCCAAAACATCATCAAACTTAAGAGTATTTGTGCTAGCGATAGAATTACTTACAGCCATCACAAGGTTGTCCCAACTATCCGGTAGAGATGATAGTATAAGGAGAGCTCGCACTTCATCATCGAATTGATTTTCACCGATGAAAGTTGACTTATGTTGGTGTTAAAGTCATTTAGGTGTTCTGCAACTGAACCATTCTCTCCCATCTTTAGATTGAATAAGCGCTTCATGAGAAATACCTTATTAAATGCCGATGGTTTCTCATAGAAGTCGTCAAGTGACTGCATCATGTCCTCCGTGGTCTTCATCTCCAAAACGTTGAAGACCACCATTGACTCCAAGCTTAACCGGATTGTTCCCAGTGTCTTTCGGCCAAGGACAATCCATGCTTCATCTGCCATCGTTGCGGGTTTCTTTGCAAGACCGCCTAGTGGCAAATAAAGGTCCTTCTGGTAAAGATAGTCTTCAATCTGCATCTTCCAATGTTGGTAGTTTTTACCGTTGAACTTCTCGATCTTGAGCTTTCCTTCCTCCGCCATTACTCCCACTCAATTCAAGGAATCCTTTCCTTGAGATAATTTAGCTATTAGCAAACCTTGCTCTGATACCATTTGTTAGGAAATAGGACGTAGCTTAGTAGATAATTCAGTAGATTACTTAATGGAGAGAGATATTTTTCACACGTAAGAGATTATAGAGTAGAGAGAGAGAGAGAGAGAGAGAGAGAGAGAGTACACACAAAATACGTGGTTCACCCAATGTGGGCTACGTCCATGGGAAAGCAACCACTCAATGGCTTTAGTACTTCAAAACAAGAAGTAGGTTACAAGGGGATTATACCCTTTTGGAGCTCCCGCCTTGCTTCACTCTCACCACCTCACACCCACCTTGTTGCATCAACTTCACACTGTGAAATGTGTGTAGAAATGGCCTCCTTTTATAGGCCAAAAGGGCTACCCTCTCTCATGAGAGGCAGCCACGTGTAGCCGCCCTTGTGTAGATAAGTCCAAATTGGACCCTCCAATCCACCCATGTGTGGCCGCCCTTGAGAAGACAAGTCCTCCTTTGAAATCGGCCACCGGCCATTGACTTTTGACCGCCGGCCATTTCCCAACCACTTTCCGGCTGCCGGCCAGCCATAATATTTTAACGATGAAAATTTTGATTTTCGACGAGTGATTTTTCTTCACACACAATGGCTTTTCCTCATAATGGGGGCCTTACAAATGTGCGTTTTTAACACAGAAAATTACAAGGGGTAAATCAAGCTCCATATTTAACATCTCCTTGTTGAGCATCTTAATGTAATGGCCCAAATAGATCCAAAGGCCCAGAGCCCTTCCCTCTCCCTAGAAACTTGTCAGTATCTACAATATCAATATGTGCAAACAAAAACCCTCAAATCAATTAATAGAAATGAAGGTTCAATAAAATTTCAATTGCCTAAATAACGTGCTTGCAAAATTTAAATTTTACCACTTCACCTTAGGGTTTTCATCATCTTCAAAAATGTCCTCTTTCTAGAGGTCAATGGAAAAGCTTGGCTTATTCTCTTTGCCCTCTCTTGGAACTAATGTGCCCATGTGTTCAATCTTCAATCTTTTTCTAAATTTTCTAGAACTCCTCATTTGTGGGAAGCCCTTGCTCTTGATAGCTTTGAAAAAAATTTAGCACATGCTCTCCAGCATAGAACTGATCAATAAACTTCTCAGATTTGTATCAAGTAATGATAATGGGCATGGTGTACCATAGTCCACAAAGCCTTTATCATGCTCTGTCCACTCTACCAAAATAACAAGGCAGTAGTCCTCTCTTAGATCAAAGAGGTTTTGTATATCCTATAGCAACAAATACTCCTTATAGTTTATCTTGTAGGTAGGCATGGTTGATGTGCATAGGAAGGGATCAAGATCTTCCTTTGGAATATGTTTGGGCTTCTCCACTTGGTGATGTTTCTTGCCTTGAACTCTGCAACATCCAAGATCTCTTTTCTTTCAAGCCACTGTTTCCTTCACATCTTGGAAATTCACAGTTGCTATATTCTACATAGATTTGTACTCTCCTTCCTCTACTGGAATAAAAGTCAAAAAGAGCAAAATCATCTTGGAGTAATATCAACTTCTTGGAGCATGTGCTTGGTGTTAAATTGCCTAGTTTAAAAATATCATTAAAGTGTATAAAGTTGTCAAGATTGTGCACCCTGGTAAGGTCAGGAAAAACCATTTGATAATCAAGAATTTCATTGTTGAAGCCGAGGAACATTAAATATTTCTCTCACATAGGCAAACTTAGACAATTGCTTGACTTGGTATAGTAGCTCCATCAACCTTTCATCACATGTCTCCTAAACCTCTTCTCAACACCCTCCAAACTCTTTCTAGTAGCCTTTTCAGCACAAGAAAATAAAACTTTAAAATATCATACATTTTGAAAAAGATTGGTCATATTGATTCTTCAATAACCATAGTCATATGTCAATGCTATGCAAAAATAGGGCACCCGAAAGGCTATTTGAGTGTTCTATTTTTGCATATGGGTGACACGATATGTTAAAAATATATATACTTCTTATTTATAAAGTTGTGTCTTCGCTATGCAAAAATAGATCACTCGGATGGTTGTTTGGGTGCTTTATTTTTGCATACGAGCAACACAATATGTTTAAAACAATATACCATTTACGTACAACGTTGTGTCTTTGCTATGCAAAAATAGAGCACCCGAACAAGTGTCCGAGTGTTCTATTTTTGCATACGGGTGACACATAATGTTTTTTAAAAATATCATGAACTTATAGAGTTGTGTCTTCGCTATGCGAAAATAGAGCACTCGGATCCACAAAGTCAATCCAAGGTTGATTTACATCGGGCCTTCTTCTATCACTTCACATATTCAATTTCAATCGAACCTTCACGTTTTCACCAAATTTCTCCTTGTTTTCTCAATTCAAATAGTTGGATTCTCCCACTGTCATGTAATATGTTGTAATATTAATGCTTTTTTTATTGAATGTTGGTAAACTCAAACAGTGTAGTCGGACACACATACAACTACATTGTTTTCGCATAGGGACGACATAAGAGATTTTTTTAAATATATTTTTAGATGTGTCTTCCTTATGCCAAAATAGTGTAGTCTGACTACACTATTTTTTTGTAGAGACGACATAAGTGTTTTTTTTTTTACATTTTTTGGTAGTGTCCTCTCTAGGCAAAAATAGACTAGTCGGACATTGGTCCCACTACACTATTGTGCGTAGAGAAGACACAAGTGTTTTTGTTTTACATTTTTTGGTAGTATCCTCTCTATGCAAAAATAGAGTAGTATGGCGACACTCGCATAGAGGGGACACGACCTTTATCTTTTAAATTATGTCCTTTAGAACTTAATAAAGAGGTATAACATAGTGTGTTAAGGAAAATCAATGTATCCCTATGTCTTTATATATTCATTAGAGATACCTTTATAACTCTACTTGAATGTGTCTTCTCAATGAAAAAATAGTGTAGCCGAATCATTATGTACGGCTACACTATTTTTGCATAGAGAGGACACAAGTCTTAGTTTTGGTGCAATATTGTTAGAATGTGTCCTTTTGAAGTTAATGAAGAGGTCTAAGATAGTTTGTTGAAGAAAAAATATAATGTTAGTTTGTTGAAGAAAAACTATAGTGACTCTATATCCATGTTTTTTCCTCCTTTTAGGTCTAATCTATAGATATGGCAAGGACCAAACAAACTTCAAGGACCAAAAAAACTGCAAGGAAGGTTCCTAGAGAAAATGTCAAGCCAGGAGATGTCAATGGAACACCAGTTGATTTCAAACCAACAAACAAAGGTGAGAGCTCAAAGAGCAACAAAGGTGAGATCTCAAAGGTGGACAAAGGTGCAAGCTCAAAAGGAGATAAGGGAGCTACATCCTCCAAGTAATAGGCCAAAAAGGGAGTTGAAATGAAACTCCCACCTGTTTTAAAAAAAGAAGATTCTCTCAAAATTTGAGATGCTTGAGGGAGATAAGGAGAGCACCAAACGCTCTAACAATTGCAATTACAAGGCTTCCTTTTCAAAGGCTATCTAAGCAAGTAGCAGAGCAGTTTAAGATTGATATAAGATGGATAAGAGGTGCCTTCGCATGCATGCAGGAGACTGCTTTGAATACTTTTTAATTGAGCTCTTCCAAGATGCATACATATGTGTAGCCCACTCTCACAAGGCCACACTTATGGACAAGGATATGATTATCTTGAGGAGATTAAGGTACAGATTCAGCAAAATTCTTGAACCAGTACCTGTGCAAGATGAGAAAAACTTCAACATTCTCAACATACCCCCCATCAAGAAAGGCAAAAGAGTCTGAAATGTTGTTGACAAAATAACAGAGAAGGATGTTCTGGAAGAGCCCAAAGCTGACAAGGAGGAGTTGGAAACAAATGAACTCAAGAAGATTGAAGCTCAACTCTCTTCTTTGCTGAGAGTCTCAATTCCACAAGCTTCTTGGTGGCTACCTTCTTAGAGGATGACCTTCTTCAAAGAACAAATTATATTACCCTAGATGCTGAGTGTGTTGAAATCCTCAAATATTGGCAAAGAGAGATCAATGACCGTATTATTCTTGCATCCTTGAGGTACCATCAACATTCTATATGTGTTTTTGTAGATTGTTCATAATTAAAAAGAGTTCTTGGAATTTCTTTGTAGATTATTGATGCATGACTATAAGTTAGATGTCCAATAGAAAGTGGATCTTTGTAGATTATTGATTCATGAGTATAAGTTAGATGTCCAATAGAAAGTGGACATGGTTGACCCAATCGCCTCTCACTATTTGAGAACTAATTTTGACATAAGGAACTAGCTATCCAATATAGATTTTAAAACTTGTGAACTCCTTCTCTTCCCCTGCCATGAGGAGTATGTTCTACTGCAACCCTAGGTCATTTTCAAATTTTCATATGGGAGGCTTTTGACAATGTCCAATGGTCTTGCCATAGCTCTCACTGGAGTCTTATAGCATTTGATATCACACTCTTGAGGGCCACCATGGAATGGCTAGGTTGTAAGATTAAGTGTCCAATAATTTAGCCAGTGCTCCCACTTTCAATTATTTTGTAACAAAATCTTTGGATCTTTCTAAACAGGGTTGCCTCAAGGTGATAGAGGAAATTGAGCAATTTACTCCTATCACAAAGCTTATGGATGACATGCAACTTAAATGTGAAGGTATGGTATTGTTAGGTGGTAAGTAATTTGAGCTTAAAATTGTGTATTTATTTTACCCCTTCGGTTTGTGTAGCCACCATTGCAAGAGGAGGATTTCTCATGTGGATGGAGAGTGATAACACCTAATGCAACCCGAAAAAGACTATTAGGGTAAGCATTTGACAATATAAATAGGGTAAGCTAACACACTAATTTTCTATGCTAGATCAATAGGAATTGCTACGCCGACAACCATGTTTGGTGTATAAGGGCAAAGTTGATTAGATATATGGTTAGTGCCCAAATAGAACTACCGCAATAGCACCCAAGCCCCCAAAGGGCCAAATAAGCCAAAAGAAGAGGCAGCACCACAGAGGTCAAGGAGGATCCACACAAAAGAGCAAAGGCGAAGGTTCCAAAGGAAGAGAATCCAAAGAAGGAAGACAAGCCCAAGGAGGTTTCAAAGAAGGCAAAGAAGCATGTTGCTCCCAGAGAGAGCCTCAGAAAAGCACAAACACATGCCAAAGAGGAGCAAAAGAAGCAGACATTGGAAGAACCAAAGCCTAAGGAGGAAGATAAGCCCAAGGAGACAGAGCCTAAGGAGGGCAAGCTGAAAGAAGAAGAGCCCAAAATTCCAAGGAAGAGCCCAAGGAAACAGAGGAAGCTAGCACAAGAAAGAGTCCTAGGACTCCCAAAACTCCCAAAAGTGTTTTATGAAGCAAAATTTTGTAAATAGCAAAGCAGTTCATATTCTACTTGACATACTCTCTACATACTATCCACTTAAGTGTTAACATTACATATTACCTACTTGAGAACATTACATACTCTCTACTTGAGAGCATTTTGTAAAGAGAAAACATTACAAATTCTCTCCTTGAGAGTATGATGTAAATTTTACAACTTTACTAGCTCCATTTCTCGTGTAACTCCCAATAAAGTCTTTTAGTTTTTGTTGCAACTGTGGCAGTCCTTGCATTTGTCTCTGCATGTTTTTCATATTCCAATTGTGCTGACAGAAACATGTCAAGGCCCAGTCCATAATCCATGTTATCCTCCAACCCTACCCCAGAAGGGCCTAGGAAATCTGTCAAACATGGTGGGAGTTCTTTCAAGTAAGTGGAGATAGTGAAAATTGGCTCAGGGTCTTCCTTCTCTTCCACCTCTTCCTCATCTTTCTTCTCTTCCTTCTCTTATTCAAGGACTTTTCTCTTCTCCTTCTTGCTCACAGGAAATGAGGAAGAGGAGCCAGAATCCTTACCTATATCTCTTGACCTATTGCTCACAGAAATACGAAGAGGAGAAAGAGTGACAAACCTAAACACGGTTGGCCTATTTATAGTGCTGGGAAGGCATAGTGTTGTGAAGGCATGCAATATTGATGACATTGACATCAAACAAGACATCTAAACAATAAACCAAACAAGATAAGACATCTGAACCAAAATGTCATTTGTCATTGATATGAAAATGTACAGATTGTCAGTCTGCTACAAGACGAGACAACCAGCATTTGTACAAAATGCCAGTTTGATACAATTTGCATAGGCTTTAGCACGCTTTAACTTGGAAGAAGATGTACTATTCCTTCTGACACTTCTTGGCATAAAAATTTCTTCTCAATCCTCCTAGGGACCTGTAATCCATATTGAAAAATAGGAAAAGTAAGAATAGGTCACACAAAAATTTCTCCAACAAAAAAGAAACTATTTCTTACATACCTTCTTTCCAGCTATCTGAAAAGCAAAAGTTGAAGGTAAATCTATCTCCTCATTGTGTAGGTCCTTCCGCACTTGGTACAATGAGCACTTCGTTCTTATCTTCAATGTTGCCAAGTGCTCAATGTGCATCCATACATCGATGTCCTGAATGGGGTTCTCATTGAAATCATCCATGTTTTGATCTAAAGGAAATAAACGCCCCCCCCCCCCCCCCACATGATGCCATCAACTATTAAAAAAATGAAATAATGAAGTTTTGGGTATGGATCATGTATTCATAGGTAATGGAGCCAGATTGCCTGTCATAAAAACCTAATATCTACTTTCCCAAATGATTTTCTCATATTAAACTGATCATTTAATATGGGGAGATACCAAGGGGAGCAAAGGCTAGATATTGGAAAGGTTGCCAGACATGTCTCAATAGGGGATCCAAAGGAGGGGAAATAGGGATCCAAATGGGTGTTAAGTATGGAGCCTGATTTACCCTTGTAATTTTCTGTGGTAAAAGCGCACATTTGTAAGGCCCCCATTATGAGGAGAAGCCATCGTGCGTGAAGGAAAATCACTCACCGAAAACCAAAATTTTCACGGGCAAGAATCAGGGGAAACTTTAGGGGCCTCGGGGGCGGAAGCCCCCTGATACTTTTTTTTCCCTTGCCGGAATATTCCTTTTCGCCGGAATATTATGGCTGGATGGCGGCCGGAAAGTGGTCGGAAAACAACCGTCGGTTGGCCGGTGGCCAGTAGTCAATGGCCAGTGGTCGGTGGTCGAAAGTCAATGGCCGGTGGCCGGTGGCCGAATTCAAAAGCGGACTTGTCTTCTCAAGGGCGGCCACACATGGGCGGATTGGAGGGTCCGATTTGGACTTATTCGCACAAGGGCGGCTACACATGGCTGCCTCTCATAAGAGAGGGTGGCCCTTTTGGCCTATAAAAGGAGGCCATTTCTACACATATTTCATAGTGTGAAGTTGATGCAACAAGGTGAGTGTGAGGTGGTGAGAGTGAAGCAAGGCGGGAGCTCTATTAAGGGTTTAATCCCTTTGTAAACTACTTCTTCTTTTGAAGTGCTAAAGCCATTGAGTGGCTGCTTTCTCGTGGACGTAGCCCACATTGGGTGAACCACGTATATCGTGTGTACTCTCTCTCTCTCTCTCTCTCTCTCTCTCTCTCTCTCTCTCTCTACTCTATAATCTCTTGTGTGTGAAATATATCTCTCTCCATTAAGTAATCTACTCAAATATCTATTTAGCTACGTCTTATTTTCTAACAACTCGTATCAGAGCAAGCTTTGCTCGTAGCTAAATTATCCCAAGGAAAGGATTCCTTGAATTGAGTGGGAGTTATGGCGGAGGAAGGGAAGCTCAAAATTGAGAAGTTCAATGGCAAAAACTACCAACATTGGAAGATGCAGATTGAAGACTATCTCTACCAGAAGGACCTCTATTTGCCACTAGGCGGTCTTGCGAAGAAGCCCGCAACAATGGCAGATGAAGCATGGATTGTCCTTGATCGAAAGGCACTGGGAACAATCCGGTTAAGCTTGGCGTCAACGGTGGCCTTCAATGTTTCGGAGATGAAGACCACGGAGGACTTGATGAAGTCACTTGACGACTTCTATGAGAAACCATCGGCATCCAATAAGGTATTTCTTATGAAGCGCTTGTTCAATCTAAAGATGACAGAGAATGGTTCAGTTGTTGCAGAACACCTAAATGACTTTAACACAAACATAAGTCAACTTCGATTGGTGAAAATCAATTTCGATGACGAAGTGCGAGCTCTCCTTATACTATCATCTCTACCGGATAGTTGGGACAGCCTTGTGATGGCTGTAAGTAATTCTATTTCTGGCACAAATACTCTTAAGTTTGATGACGTTGTGGGTGTTCTCCTAAGCGAGGAAATACGAAGGAGAAGCACAGGAGAATCATCAAGTGCTGCACTGTCAGTAGAAACAAGAGGAAGGCCTAAGGAGAGGTTCAAAAACCAAAAGGGTCGTGATCGCTCAAGGCGGAGCAAGTCACGCACAAAGTCAGTTCTTGAATGTTGGAACTGTCGGCAAGAAGGGCCACGTCAAGAAGGATTGTTGGTCCAAGAAGAAGAGGGAGACAGAGTCTCAAGACAACAAGCCAACATCAAAGGCCAATGTGGCAGGTAAAGTAGAGCAAGATGCTCTAATTCTCTCATTAGACAATGTATCTAATTCCTGGATAGTAGATTCCAGGGCTTCATTCCATGCGACACCACACAGGAAACATTTCCAAGACTACACCAAAGGTAATTTTGGGTATGTATACTTGGGAGATGATGAAGCTTGTGAGATTGTCGGCAAAGGTACAGTTTCTGTCAAAACTGCTAATGGAAATGAGTGGAAGCTTAAAAATGTTAGGCATGTGCCTTCTCTTCGCAAAAATTTGATCTCTACAGGACAATTGGATGATGAAGGTCACAACATTGCATTCGGAAACAGAAGGTGGAAGATCTCAAAGGGATCTTTGGTGGTTGCCAAGGGAGAAAAAGTCGGTACACTTTACTTGTGTACTGTTAGCACGCAACCTTGAGCTTGTGCAGCAACTACAGAAGTTGACAGTGCGGTGTGGCACTATCGACTTGGGCATATGAGTGCCAAAGAAATGCAAATCCTTCAAACAAAGAAGCTTCTACCAGGTTTGAAAGAAGTGGACTTAGAGTTCTGTGAAGATTGTGTTTATGGTAAACAAAAGAGAGTAAAATTTCAAAAATCAGAAAATGAAAGAAAAAATAAAAAACTTGAGTTGGTTCATTCTGATGTTTGGGGTCCTACAAGTACACCATCACTTGGTGGCTCATTGTACTATGTAACATTCATAGACGATGCAACTAGAAATACATGGGTTTATGTCATGAAGAATAAATCTGATGTATTTTCCATATTTCAAAGGTGCAAAGCCTTTGTGGAGAATGAAACAGGTACCAAGGTTAAATGCCTCAGATCCGACAATGGAGGCGAATATTGCAGCCAAGCTTTTGAAAGCTTTTGTGCTAGCAATGGCATTCGGAGGCAAAGGACACCTCAACAAAATGGGATTTCGGAAAGGATGAACAGGACAATCATGGAGCGAGCACGAAGCATGCGGCTACATGCAGGCCTACCGCTTGAGCTTTGGGCGGAAGCTGTAAGTACGTCTGTGTACTTAATCAACCGATCACCCTCAACGGCATTGGATGGGGGAGTTCCAGAAGAGGCATGGACAAGTAAACCGGTGAATTATGCATTTCTCAAAGTGTTTGGGTGTGAGGCTTTCATGCACATAGATAGAAGCCTAAGATCAAAGCTAGATGCAAAGTCCAAAAAGTGTTTCTTCATTGGCTATGGAGAAGATGACTCTGGGTATCGCCTATGGAATCCTGAATATGGTAAAATCTTAAGGAGTAGGGATGTAATTTTTAACGAACAAAATATGTACAAAGATTACTTGGAAAGAAAACAAACAAAAGAAACAGGTGATGAGTACATGGAGCTTGAGGACGGTGAAGACTCAAGGACTGCAAACGGTGACAATGTGCAACAACATCAACCAAATGAAGAGCCTCAACCTATTCCCCAAAGATCTACAAGAGCAAGTATACCTCCAGAAAGGTTTGTTCCTTCCTTCAACCATCTCTTGATCTCAGATTCTGGAGAGCCGGAATCATACGAAGAAGCTATGCAACATGAATCCAAAGAAGAATGGACGAAGAGCATGCAAGTGGAGATGGACTCACTACATCGCAACCAAACATGGGAGTTGGTTGAGTTGCCTAAAGGTAAGCGACCACTTCAAAACAAATGGGTGTACAAACTGAAGGAAGAAGAAGGTGGGAAGAAAAGGTACAAGTCTAGGCTTGTGGTAAAAGGGTTTTCTCAAAAGAAAGGTATTGACTTCAATGAAATATTTTCTCTTGTTGTAAAAATGAACTCAATTAGGCTTGTCTTAAGCCTTGTGCCTGCTCATGATCTAAATCTCGAGCAAATGGATGTAAATACGGCATTCCCTCACGGTGACTTAGAGGAGGAAATCTACATGCTTCAACCAAAGGGGTATGAAGTAAAAGGTAAGGAGAAAATGGTTTGCAGATTAAAGAAGAGCTTGTATGGTTTAAAGCAAGCATCAAGACAATGGTACTTGAAGTTTGATCGATGGATGTTGGATCATGGATTCACAAGATGCAACTCGAATCACTGCGTCTACACGAAGAATTTGGGAGACGGGAAGTTCATCATCCTAATGTTGTATGTTGATGACATGCTGATTGCAAGTGCTAACATGCAGGACATCAAAGACCTAAAAGAGGAGCTGTCTAAATCTTTTTCAATGAAAGATTTAGGTGCTACAAAGAGGATACTTGGTATGAAAATATCAAGGGACAGGACGAAGAAGACAATAAAGCTATCTCAAGAAGATTACATCAAGAAGGTACTAGAAAGGTTTGCAATGCAAAATGCAAAACCAGTTTCTACACCTTTGGCTGGTCATTTTAAAATAACGAAGGATATGTGTCCAAAGACACAAAAGGAGATAGCCTATATGTCTAAAATTCCATATGTTGCAGCGGTAGGTTCTCTAATGTATGCTATGGTCTGGACAAGTCCAGACATTGCACATGCAGTGGGAGTTGTGAGTAGGTTCATGGACAACCCAGGTAAAGAGCATTGGCAAGCTGTGAAGTGGATACTTAGGTATCTAAAAGGGACAACAACAAATGCTTTGTATTTTGGATGAACTGATATTTTTCTAGAAGGGTATGCTGATGCAAATATGGCAGGTGACAAAGATACTCGAAGGAGCACTACTGGCTATGTGTTCACGGTTGGAGACACAGCAGTAAGCTGGGCTTCAAAGCTGCAGAAAGTGGTATTACTTTCTACCACGGAAGCAGAGTATGTAGCAATGACGGAGGCAAGCCAAGAAATTCTGTGGCTTCACAGATTCTTAGAAGAGCTTGGATTCAAACAAGACAATTGTGTTTTGTACAGTGATAGCCAAAGCGCTATCCATCTTGTGAAGAACTCAGCCTTTCATTCAAGGACAAAGCACATTGAGGTAAGATATCACTTCATACGCACTCTTTTGGAAGAGGGACAGCTAAAGCTAGGAAAGGTGCATACAAGTGAAAATCCTGCAGACATGTTTACAAAGGTGGTCAACAAGGAGAAGTTGAGCTTTTGCTCATCTTCAATCGGCATTCAAGGATAAGAAGCCAGAATGGAAAGCAGCCATAGGTTTGGTTTGGAGATCAGTCTCCAAGTGGGAGATTGTTAAGTATGGTGCCTGATTTACCCTTGTAATTTTTTGTGGTAAAAGCGCACATTTGTAAGGCTCCCATTATGAGGAGAAGCCATCGTGCGTGAAGGAAAATCACTCACCGAAAACCAAAATTTTCACGGCCAAGAATCAGGGGAAACTTTAGGGGCATCGGGGGCGGAAGCCCCCGATACTTTTTTTTTCCCTTGCCGGAATATTCCTTTTCGACAGAATATTATGGCCGGACGGCGGCCGGAAAGTGGTCGGAAAACAACCATCGGTTGGCCGGTGGCCGGTGGCCGAATTCAAAAGCGGACGTGTCTTCTCAAGGGCGGCCACACATGGACGGATTGGAGGGTCCGATTTGGACTTATTCGCACAAGGGCGGCTACACATGGCTACCTCTCACAAGAGAGGGCAGCCCTTTTGGCCTATAAAAGGAGGCCATTTCTACACATATTTCATAGTGTGAAGTTGATGCAACAAGGTGAGTGTGAGGTGGTGAGAGTGAAGCAAGGCGGGAGCTCTATTAAGGGTTTAATCCCTTTGTAAACTACTTCTTCTTTTGAAGTGCTAAAGCCATTGAGTGGCTGCTTTCTCGTGGACGTAGCCCACATTGGGTGAACCACGTATATCGTGTGTACTCTCTCTCTCTCTCTCTCTCTCTCTCTCTCTCTCTCTCTCTCTTGTGTGTGAAATCTATCTCTCTCCATTAAGTAATCTACTCAAATATCTATTTAGCTACGTCTTATTTCCTAACAATGGGGATGGTCTGCTAAAGAGCAAAGTGCACCAGTGGAGTTTAAAAGACCCTTAGGTTTAACTCCATTAAAGACTTCCAAAGGCTAAAGTTCCAAATTTTTACTCTAAAAGTCCTAGGCCATGGGAACTACTCTTAGTGACTAAAGTGTTGAATGCTAAAGTCAACAAAGTGGCTACAGGGAAAGGACAGAAGAGTGAGCAAGCTCGAAAAGAGACAGCACACTCTCTCTCTCACACACACACATCAGTTTACCTTTCCACAAAGCAAATAGGACACATGTCAGGCATGCAAGAAAACCCCCAATTCATGCCTGAATCCTATTGGAAAAGAGTGTGCTGGAAAAGAGACAGCACACTCTCTCTCACACACACACACATCAGTTTACCTTTCCACAAAGCAAATAGGACACAAGTCAGGCATGCAAGAAAACCCCCAATTCATGCCTGAATCCTATTGGAAGGACATAAACGTGGACCAATGAGGGCTCAACTAGTGTAAACTAAATTTCTTATTTTAATGTTTAAAAAAACAACCAATAAGAATTAGTCTCCCTAAAATACTATTGGACACTCAAAAGGTCCAATGAGAATTAAGCAGCCCATAAATTTGCTTAATTCCTATTGGCCAGAAGACTAAAGGTCCAATAGGAATTCAGATAATTGAATTAATTATCTGAGCTTTTACAAAAAGGGGAAAAGGATGGACCCTTGTCACAAGGCTCTTGACCGGGCCTCTCAAATGCTATTGGCTAAACTTTTCATAGGCCAATAGGAAGCTAGCAAGAGTAAAAAGCTTGCTCAAATGCTATTGGCTAAGCTTTTCAAGGGCCAATAGGAAGCTAGCATGAGTAAATTGCAATAGGGGTCGACCAAGATGAGAGAGGGGGCTGATTTATGAAGGCATTATTTCACACACACTCACACAAGTTCATGTGTGAAGTAAAGAAAGTCTATCTCCTTCTCAAGCTTTAATGGGAAGCTCTTCATCTACTCCAAGCTTGTGAGAAGAGAGGCCTACACCAACAAAATCTTGGCTTGTGACTCAAATCCAACCAAGAGACAAGCTCCAATGCATACTCATCTCCTCTACCATGCTAATTACTAAGCTATGCTAAGCTATTATGAGTGATTACGTGAGGAGAAATACTTCTTTCTTGTAAGGATGCTCCTTCTTCCTCTAATCTACTCTCATACCTTGCTAGCTCTCACCATCTTCGAAGGTGTGTGAGGTCTTGGGTCTGAGACCGTGAGAGAATTGATGTTATGTGTTATCACGTGTAAGTTTGGTGCATGAAGATTCCATCTTCATTGCACCAACAAGGTTTTACCAAGGAACACAAAGACTTGTATTGTACAAAGTCTCTCTTAATGGGAGAAGCTATAATACAAATGCCTAATGGAGGGGGGACCGGTCCATGTAAATCCGGTCCTCAATAGTTGTCAATTATTCTATTTCTCTCCCTCTTTCAAGTATTGTTATGAAAACTAATTAGGTGTTATGCTAATGTTGTTATCTCCAACCAAGCACTCTTCTATGCTCATTAGGAACTTGCTCTTAAGGAAGTGCTCACTATGTTAAGTTATTTTCCGCTATTTACAAGCTATTTGGACCATTAAATGTTACATTTCCCTTTGCAAAGGACCCCATTCACTATTTTTTGCCTCCAACCCTCATCCACAAATTCTAACACATCGTCACTATCTAAGCACTTAATCGACATCATTGTTCTAGAGACTTTCACATCAAGCTTTGCAAAGAAATCCACAAAGACAATGATGGGCATAAACATTGAAACTTTGCTTGCAATGTTGGCCTTTAGACATTTTTGGATCTCATAAAAGATCTTGCACCTATAGCTTTCACTTGTTACTAAGCTTGGCAATGGCCACTCTCCACTTATGAAACTAGGCACTGCAACGTTGGTGATAGTCCCCCAATCTTTCATAGATTTTGGTGGGACATAAAAATGATCATAAAAGAGTAACCCTTTTTCTGCGAGAGAACTATGTGTTCTCCCTTTGTAGATCTCTTCACCAATGGATTCATGCCTGACATCCAAAATATATATGACACACTCCACTGGTTGTCATTCTTCTATGCTTGAGGGATACAGGTCTGTAATGAGCATAGTAGAGAACCACAAACCAAAATCATAAAAATCAAGTAGAGAACAAAAAACATAGTTGAGAATCAAAACCAAAATTGTAACAATCAAGTACAAAAGATAATCTATTGTGTACATTTGAAAAACAAACAAGAAGAAAACCAACCACAAACAAGAAGAGAAATGTGAAAAATTTACAATTAGCTCTGTCCAGAGGAAGATTTGAGCTTTCGGATTGTAGGTGAAGCTCCTTATGCATGTAAAAATTTTGCACCAATACCTCTTTAATTTTCTTCTTGGCTCCAACAAGTTGGAAGTCTTTCACTCTCCCTATTCACCATGACAAGAATGGGTTCTTGGATGAGGCCTTTCTTCTCCTGCTCTGTTGCTTAATAATCCAACTACCCTTGGTTATAGATATTGGGATCCATTGGTTTTGCTCATCTAATGTGGCATAAGTGGTGATATATTCAATGGATGTGCAAGGGCATTTGGATCGGGTGGACTCCATTGCTTAAGGAGAATAGGATGCAGAGCATATGAGGGTGAAGAGAGGAGAGTAGGAAGAGAAGGGAAAAGGAGGGAAGGTGAGGCGAGACGAAGAGGGGTGGAAAAATGAGAAAAAGAAGACCGTGAGAAGATTCAAAAAAATATTTGGGGTCGGTGAAAGAGACCTTTTTGAGGTAAAAGACACATGTACTTGAGAGTTGCCTCAGATTGTGGCTCAAAGAAAAATCATTTAGAAATCAAATGTAATTTCCAAAAAGAAGATTCCATAACAAATGACCTTCCCTCATTGGCTTAGAGATCGCTCTCTCTCTCTCTCTCTCTCTCTCTCTCTCTCTCTCTCTCTCTCTCTAAACGTTAAAAGGCGAAAAAGAGACCTCAAACTTCCCCTAATGAAAGGTGACCATTTTCAAAGATCGCTACATTATTGAATGGTGAAATCTTTTTTATATTTTTAATATCAACCTATTTTCTACGTAACATTGGTCCTTATCTCATTGGAGGAGCTCTTTTTTCTCTCTCCTCTAAAAGGCCTTCCAAAAGACCTCCAAAATATCCTAATGTTAGTGGCATCTAGTATGCATGATTCTTGTGTCGTATGTTTCATGCTATAGAGGCTAGCATGCAGTTTCATGTTCAAGAGCCCTTCCAAGGGTAAGGAAAATAGCCTTTCTTCCTCTAGATTTTCTAATTCAGAACACCTAGCAGTATATTGCCATGTACATCTAGTTTAATCTCTAACCGTTTCCCCTTGTTTTTTCTTGAAGTTGTAGATTTGACCTAAATCTTTGTGCTTGATTTTGCTAAAAGGAAGCTACAAACCATTTTCCAAGTGTTTAAAGATTTGTTACACTCTCTAATACCATGGCTTAAACCCAAGTCAAAATTTTGTCCTCCAAGGTTATCCGAAAAACCCTTGTATTGAGTATAAAATTTATCTTCTCTCTCAACTCACAACACTTGGTTGAAATTCACTAAATGATCATAAGGATCTCCATTTTTGTTGTACTTTTGACCCATTTGTGGAAATTCACAAGTTTGACTTTTTGGAATCTACTCCTTCTGTTATGTGTATTGCAGATGTTAGTGGCTCTAAGTTTTGGAACAAAGTTCTATTCAACCGCGACTCTCTTGGCTCTTTGTTAGCCTAATTGCCATCAATTTTTCTTGAATTGTAGGTGTTAAGAAACCCATCAATATTATCCTTAGGAATTAAATCCCTAGTCTCATCCAATTTTATGTTATGTTGTGTTGGCTCCCTTTCGTTGTTCATACTCTCAAAGGAAGCATGAGATGGTTGAGGTTCTACTTTCTTCTTGTTAGGCATCCAATCTTTGATAGAATAAACTTTGAATGTCTTGGATTCCTTCCTAATGTTGTAACAAGGCAACAAATCTTCTTCATCCCGTTTGAAGACATACAAAATTTTGCTAGCTTGGAGTGTTTCTAGTTTGGCTTTTATAGTCCATAAAAGTTCTATTGAACGTTCATTTTACCAATAATAAACACCCAAGATTTCATCATCGATCTTCAATCTCCTAGAAATCCCCAAATGTGAAAAGCAACCCTCTAGACCAACAAGGGATGGTTTTTCAAGGACTTTCTTTCACTTGTTCTAGTGGTACGATTGTCTATTCCCAAACATTTACATTTTTAAAATTCTTCGTTTTAAGGAACCTTGTACCCTTAGGGTCCATGTAATAACTCCATATATTTCGAGTGAGCAATTATGGTTCAAACTTGATTTCGTGGTGTTCTATCCTCATCACATACTCTCTTCAAGGTCTATGTAAATCTAAGCTTCATAGTCATTCTTCATGGAATGGATCATGCCACTTAGGTATTTCACAATAGTTTTGACTCCTAAATTGGTAGAGTGAGAAGCCATGTCTAAGCTCGTATCAAAGTTAGTGGCAACTGCTTCCTCAAATATGGTAAAGAGTCTTCCCAAAATTGGTAGAGTGAGAAGCCATGTCTAAGCTCGTATCAAAGTAAGTGTCAACTACTTCCTCAAATATGGTAAAGAGTCTATCCCCTTTATTGATAGTCTCTTCAAGAGAAGCCACCCAAATCTCAAAATCTCTCACTGATCTTAGATTTCCTATCACTCTGCCTGACCTAAGATTCATAAAGATTTTAAATAGGCTTAATTGAATACTAACATGGCTCTAATGGTTAGATTCTCTGTAGCTGTTTTTAGCTCTAATTTTCTCCAAAGCATTGCAGTCTTTAGCAATTCTCCATGTCTCCAAAGAAAAATTTGTATTATTAGTATTGAAGTTCTAAAATTGTACTCTATGTATGACCTCATTTCTGCAATAAAAACCCATATTGATACCTAAAATATGCAAAAAGATTTGGTAAAGCCTTTGAAACTAGTTTTGCTCGAACCTTGGTCCCTGGTGGGTATTTTTAACCCAAACTTGAGGTGTGAGTTGTACTTAAGTTGGCTTGCCAAGTTTAGTGATACACAATAGTCGTACACTCAAATCATTATCTCATAAAAACACTCCAAAAAATAGGACCAAATTCCATGTATGATTGAAAAGTACAAAAATGAGTCACATGACTGACCTTCAGTTGGTAGCTAACAATTTGTAAACATAGTGTTTATCATATACTGCATAAAAAACATACTTTTTATGCACTGTATTATGTGGTGCACCATAAATCCAATAAAAGGATTTTCTTCTAAGGATTTTCTTCCAATAAAAGGATTTTGTCAATAGGGGGGCAAAAAAGCACTGCACAATGGCACATTCCCTACATATCCCTAGTCTCAACATAGCCAAGACTGTCCAGCGTTTTCAGGTCCTTCAACCAATCAGCATGGCTAGTTATGTTTGTTTTTGGTAGCGTGCATGCGCGTGTGCACACACAAACAACTAACTACCTCAATTTTGGCAATTCCAAACCTTTTATGCATCAACATTTTCTAAGCTCTTGAGAGATTATATTTCAGAGTCTCACATGGATATCTTCAAAAAAGGCATTGCATCAAAGGATGTAAAAGTTATCCATGGAATGCCATATCCTCTCTAAACCCAAAGACAGGCATTCAATCATTGATGCTTTGGAGCCACATGAGACAAAAGCCATCTTTTCCATGCTGCATCCTCTTGAAATTTAAACCATGACAGAAAAACACTGTCAACCAGGCAGAAACCATTTACATAAAGAAGCTGATGTTTCACCGGCACAAACCGAAAATTGAAGGCCTGAACTAATGGCCAGAAGGCTCCTTCCGTCACGAGAGCGGGGATGTAATCCCTTTTCAGCATGACCTTGATCTCTTCCATCGTCTTTCCTGATGCAGCACCCATGTAAGTGAGGAATGCAAGTAGATGCAAAGGACCTAGCAGAAAAGTATCTGCAATCAGCTTTGTGCTTGTAGACTTCAATGAGCTCGCCTGGAACTTGAGCTGCTTTGTCACAACATATTCCAAGCTTTCATACCTATATTCATACCCACAGAAAACTTAAACCAGGACTTGAAATGGGTTATCCTATAATCCAGTAAAAAGACAATCCATGTATAAAGAGACAAGCTAGAGGTTTCTAAAAGAATTGAAGATGACTGATGAAATATATACAAAAAAACTGAATGATTATGCACATAGCTTGCCATGTTTAAAGTGCAATGAGTGCCAAAAACACAAGAGAATGTGAAGAAAGGTGAAGGCCCTTTGTTGTACATATAATTTGAAAGGTTCATGAAAGACATACCACCAATGCCCGACAGGTGCAACGAATGCCGCTCCAAAAAAGCTCAATGTGAGTACTCTCTTCCAATCAATATCAAAAGCCTCTGCTTTAATCTGCACCATGGCAAAGACTTTTAAAAAGCTTGCATGCACACCTGTTCCTCCAAACACCGTTTGAAATCATGAAGTACTGGTTGAAGAAGAGCATTTCAAAAATTGAGCTTTAAAGAGTTTTGCTACTGAAAAGATAGACAAAGGCCCATTCAACTTGGAGCACAATATATTACCCCAAAATTTACAGATAGCAACAAGTGCAAGTTATAAGCTCGAGGTAGTCATCAATATTACCATCAACTCTGCATGCATAGTAATGACAAGATAACGTCGACATCCCCGCTAATCGTGCCCAATGAAAATGGATATCAACATTTGCTTCTACACACACACATCTTCTTGAATTAATGCTTCATTACTAGGAGAGAACCTCAAGGTGAGGGAACATCCACAAAGACAAAGAAATAAATACGATGGTGGAGCTAGACACAAAAAAGCTGCAAAGCTGACAACAGCAAGATGAGTAACAGTCACAGAAGACCTCTGAAAGACGAGAGGGTTGCCCAATGTCTTCCAAATCACATAAGAAATTTAGAGTGGAGTTGGACAAGATCTGGGCTGCGTTTTGAAGACTAGATGGTGATTCAAGTGCCACAGTCCATGCCCAGTATCTCTGCAGATTTTGTTGGAGACTTTTGTTCAGCAAAGAGGGCTTAGTTTGGAGTCTGGACCGATTGCAGCTGGTGTACCTGCCCTTGATGAGGAGTTTGGAGATCCCTGTCGATGACATGTCTACGGAAGACTGTTGTGCAACCTTGGAGTGTCTTGACGATGGCACCCAAGAAGAAGAATGTTGCAGAGAGTTCTCATGATGAAGACACAAAAGAAGAGGTCTATGTAGATACAGTGGATGATGCTTTGGAACATTTGCAAAAAGTCTACTCATGGCGGGAAGTTGTAGGAGTTACTTGAAAGGCAGGTTCAGGTGTTGCCATTGTTTCTCCCAAGACTAGATGGTGCTTAGGGAGGCAATAATGGAGACCAACGACCTTATCTTGATGGTGCACGACAAGATTGAGAGGACAAAGGCTCCTACAGACGGGTATCTTTCTTCCAAGGAGTTGGAGAAGCTTGCAGAGCGTCAATGTGCTTGGGACCGGCTCAATGCAAGGATCCGGTCTTTCATCTTCCTCAATTGTAAGCGGCAGGCACTTGGAGTCTTGCACATGTTCGGAGTATGACTAATGCTCAAGAGATCTTGAGCCACTTGGAGTCTTGGACATGTTTGGAGTATGACTAATGCTCAAGAGATCTTGAGCCACTTGGAAAAAGTTTACAATAGGATGACGCCTATGAAAAGAGCTCATCTAGAGGGACATTTGTGGACTTTGGACCCTCGGAAGCCGAAGTCCATGAAGGATCTCATTGAGAAGATGCATGAGATGTAGCATTGATTCTTTAGGCAAGGAAGCTGACCTCTTTGTAAAATATGGCTATAACCTTCATGACGCATTTTACTCTGGAGTACAATGCTTTCTATTCAACTTTGATTACTTTAAGGACAAGTGATTTGGCATGGAAGGAGCTTGTTCCCATGGTGTTGGATCAAGAGGACCAGCTATTGAGGTCCGGATTTAGAGGGGCTCAGACGCCCTGGTTGGACAATGTCCAGCCAAGAAAGTAAAGCAAAGGCAAAAGAAGGATGATACTTCTGGTACAAGTGAGCTCACCTCCAAGAAGGAGGTGATTGTCATAAGTGTGGAGAACAAGGGCATATTTGGAGGAATGGCCCAAAGAAGTCAGTTTCGGATTCAAAGTCCAATGAGGCGGCTACTGTTGCACCTATTCCGGCTTTTACAAACTTCGTTCACCTACCTTCATTTCACGAGGGACTCATAAAGACTTGCAGATGGATAGCACTCTTTTCATATTTCATTCTCAGTACCAAGCTCACGCAATTGCTCCTACTTTCTTGGCAAACTTTACAACCAATAGGACCTATATAGTCTTTTCATAAAGACTTGCAAATGGATAGCACTCTTTGCATATTTTATTCTCAGTAAACAGCTCACACGATTGCTCCTATTTTCTTGGCAAACTTCAAAACCAATAGGACCTATATAGTCTTTGGAGAATGGTGTGGCAAATGACTAACAGGTTGTACATCTTTGTGATAGTTGGACACGGAACACTTGTATATTGGCTCTAGCATTGTCAACCGGACTTTGGAACGGCATGGCGCAAGTAGTCCTTGGAGGAGAAGCCGCTAATCTCCAACTTTCCCTATAATTTAAAGCTATTGATGGCATGCTCACAAGACATGGTGTGCAAGTGAAGGAGCTCTAACCTGTACAACCGGACTTTGAAACAGGATGGCGCAAGTAGTTCTTGGAGGAGAAGCCGCTAATCTCCAACTTTCCCTATAATTTAAAGCTATTGATGGCATGCTCACAAGACATGGTGTGCAAGCGGAGGAGCTCTAACCTGTACAACTGATACAAGTTCCATGGAAATGGTGGACATTAACGGCAATTTTAAATAACCACTTGTTGCCATTGGTGGACAAGATCGTCTATCCTAGGCCCTACGGTTCTTTGTAGAGAGGTATGCTTGATGAAGTGGTGGACTGGACTTGCAAATTCCTTCGTCACTCATGGCCCCCCGGATCCCCGAGGGGATCTTATAGTTTGGGAGTTCATCTCTCCGCCTAGATCTTGCAAGTGAGGGCTTCTTTGTGGCTATGTCTAGCCTTGTGAGGCGTTTCCACATCCATGATTCTAGGCATGTGGGATTTCCCAGGTTTCCCATTTATGGATTGCGAAGTACTTTAGGCCCCATTCTAGCACTATGATGAAGCCATGTACTCTCTTGTATTGCATTGTTGTGCCCCGCAAGGCTTGTGCACTCTCTCTCTCCCCATCTTTCACATTCTAGCATGTTGGGGGATTTCCTAGTTTTTGTATGGCCGTAGGCCACACCCTATTTTTTCCTAGTTTTCCCTATTTATGTGTTGTAGGGTATTTTAGGTTGAAATGGACATTTTTGCTCGCCCCTTTACAAGGAGGGACGGGTGCCTGTTAGAGTTTAGTTTCTTGTCCAATGGTAGCTCCAATATCTCCCACGAGCAGATTAGGGAGTGAGGGTTATTTTGTGGTTGTGCCCGGCTGTATTTGAGATAGACGTACCTTTCTCGGCGTTGCACTCCACGGTCTTGCTCACCCGGTAAGCTAGCATGAGGTGGGACCGTTCCTAGGGTTGCCCAGGGCTAGAGTCTCTAGTTCTCTGCAGTTCTGCTACTAAATATGTGCAACAGGTTACTTTTAGTGAGTTTACATATTTATTAGCATTTTTTCAGTTTGTAGGGTCGTGGGGTTTTTTGCCAGGCTAGTAGGGCAACTTACCAATTGCCCTATATAGGCAGCCCTCCCCCCCTTCCCTTCCCCTTGTACTTTTGGCTTATGAGTGTAGTTAGCCAACATTTTGGGCATCACACTCTCTCTCTAGTTTTTTCAGCATAGCAGCTAAAAAACACGTTTTTTAAATAGAGTACAAAACAGATGTTTTAAAACGTTCAGTACGTTGCTTTGTTAAAAAACGTGGGCAATTTATAGACTTTAATAAAAGTTGGCTTGCCCTAAAGTTTAAAAGGTAGTCAATTTTGCCAAAGTTGCAAAGGTCTAAACACTTTTTGTATGACTCCATTATTTATTATAAATGGCAAAGAGGGTTTTTGACATTTGTGTACACTGTATAGAAATGAAATTAGGTAAGGTGCAACGGAAGTGAATGTTGAACTTTACTCAAGATGAGTGCTCCGGACTGTGCTCAAGGGTTCCTTTTACTTACGGAAGGGAGAGCCTTCCGTTCCTTTAGTGAGAGAGTGCATATGATCACAAACAATGCTAATTTATGGTCTTTTGCATTGCTTTGAAGGCGAGCTTGCTGCTGCTGCCAGCACCCCCCTTTCGACATCGCTGCCTGCCCCCCTGCCCCTACGCAACACCCTCGCCCTCACCTCCCCTGCACAGCCCACCCTGCCCACCCCCTTGCGCAGCCAGCCTCTTGCGCAGTCCTCCCTACCCACCCGCTGCCTCTCCCGCTTCCCAGCTCGCAGCTTCTCCTTCCGCTACCTCTCACGCTGCCCAGCCCCACCCATAACCCTCCCTGTTGTCCGCCCGTCCTGTATTTTTGCCCAGCCCACCTGCCTTCCCATTCACTCGCCCGCGCCTGCACTTTGCCTTTAGCCCTCTCCCTCTCCCTTCCTACTTGTCGTGTTCGGTCCAGCAGGATCCCTTCCGTTCATCGACGCTCCTTCGCTTCTTCTTCACAGCAGCAGACAAAGATGGAGGCTCAAGCTCCACCGTAGAGGGACTCCAATGAAGCCCCCTCGCCCGATCCCGCTGAGCCCGCCATTCGACTTGCTCTCTTATCGACAGAGCAAGCGAGCCTAGCCACAGAGCTGGAACGCCTGCAGGCGACTTCCGTCACCTGCAAGATTCTTGGCTCAAAGGGAGGATCATGAGATACTTGGGTCACACTCGTGTTCTCATTTATGGCATTAACAGAGGATGTGGATTCTTTAGGTTTGCTAGATTCAATCTTAGGGCATGTTCTTTTTATGTGACCCTTGATGTGACAATGATAACATCGACCTTTCTTAGAATAAATGCTTTGTTCTTTTGACGTAATGTATCCTCCTAAAATTCCTTGTGCTACTTTTTCATCTGGGGTGAGCTTAGGTTTTAGCAATTGTGTTAGCTTTACCTTAGATTCATTGTGTGAGTTCTTTTCTGAGAGACTAGAGGAAGATTGGTTAGAAGAGTTACCATTCTTACCGTTCTGAGGGTTCTGAGAAGTCTGAGAGGTACTTTGCGAAGTCTTGTTCTTCTTAGGCTAATAGGCTTTCCCTTATTGTGCTTCATCTCCTGTGCGAGAGCAATCGCTACCCCCTTGTTGAGATCAACGGGATCGAAGACTTCTACATCAAACCTGATATAGTTGTCCAACCCGAAAATGAAAGCCTCTTTGCGCTTCGCATCCGATTTGTGTAATTGGGTTCCAAGCTGCCATGGTTAGAAAAAGACATGATTGGAGTACCATTCTGCTTAAGATTGTGCCAATCTTCCTTTAACTGCGCTAGGTACTGAGGTGGCAAGAACCGCGCCTTGAGCTTGTCTTGGAAGTCGGCTCAACTGAAAGAAAGGGGCACGTCTACCTCGGCTTCCTCTAGGTGCGCGGCCAATTGCTCCTCTTGCCACGCTTGATACCAGTTGATGGCATCACCGGCAAGATACATGGCTGCCGTCAAAACTTTGCTATTTCTTGTCTTCTTAGTTGTCGCAAAATAAGCATTAAATTGATGCAAATAAGAATGAAATAACATTAGCATCCATCTTACCGTCATACTTACTGAATGTCAACTTCTCGATGACGGGGTTGTTGGAGTCCGAATCACGGCTTGCGCCACTTGATAAACCACCAACATCTTTGGCCGGCTCGGGTTTCGAGGTGAGTACATGTAGGACAAACTCTTGCATGCGTTGGTCTCTCTACGCCTCACGCTCTAACTCCAAGGCCGCTAGTCTTTCTTCGAGTTCGCGATACAATTCTGCCTTTCTTTCTTTGCGCTCGCGATCCAATTCTGCCTTTCTTTCTTCGGCCGCCAAGCACGCTTGCTCGCACCATAGTTACATGGGACGGCGGGTCGAGGTCGGGAACGGGAACCGGGACGAGGACGGGACGCAAAAGTCAAGAAACGGGAACGAGGGTCGGAACGGCAAAAAAAAACAGAGTTTTTTTGGCATTTTTTGACCTACACATGCCACACACATAGAGCATCACTTTGACCACAAATTTACACTAAATAGACCAAAGAGCACGAGTCATATAGGCGCAAATGAGCTAATAAAAAATCAATGGATACAAAATGAAAAGTGCATGCCACAAGGGCTCAAAAAGGACTTAGGATAAGTCTCAAGGATAACAAAAAGTACAAAGGGCTAGGTAGACTCTAGAGAAGTAGACTCTAGACTCGAGAGTGATCAATGATCATCAAACTCAAAAAGTGCTCGCCTGCTGAATCTCCATATCGTCGTCGTAGTCGAGGTCATCAGCGACATATGAGGCCTCGCGAGGCTCGCATTGAGGCTCGAAGTTCTCCTCTAGCTCCTCCAAAAGTGTCTCGGTCATAAATGGATTCTCTTGTGCCATCTCCCACTCAGTGAAGGGATCTGCCTTGTGTATGACACTCTTGGCAAGCATGTGCAAGTTAGCGCTCACAAACACCAAATCATTGGCCCTCTGGACCCCAAGGCGATTCCTCTTCTTAGAGGCAATGTGGCTGTACACACTCCATAGTTGCTCCAAGCAACTAGTGGTACATGCTTGGCTAAGGACACGAACAGTCAAGCGCTGCTATGTGAGCCATCTCCTCCATAGTCCTCCCACCACAAAACCGAGACAATCTTGTTGCGATCAACCTGTGCATCTACACATCCATAGGAGCCCTTCTTTTGCCTGTAGTTGAGTAGCTCGTCTCTAATCTTGCACCTAATGTCACTACTAGGCTCAAGGCGCTCGAATGCAAGCCGCTATCCTTTGCTCACCTCCTTGTCGGTCTCTTGACGCCTTCCCTGAAACTCAGGGTCAAGCACATAAGCTGCCGCATGAAGTGGAGAGTAATATCCATTCCACCTCGACTCACACAAGCCATGAATCTCTGCATACTGAACAGGGTCAGGCACAAGCTTCTCAAGTGTCTCTATCATCCGATCCATGGCTTCGTAGACTTTGCCGATGCATGGCTGCAAGTTATCCACAACTCGAAGTAGGTGTAGAATAGGCTTGACCATGGCGTCAAGAGTCTTTACCTCCTCCCACAAAGCGACGTCGTCGGCCCATTCTCGGCATTTCAATCCTGTTGCTGATGTAGACTCCGACATGGCCTGGAACTCATCACTGAGAAAGAGGCCCCTTAAGGCTCCGCCACATGTAGACAAACGGCCTAGCATAAGCCAATTGAATGCAAATCTTGTCTCTGAAAATTTGAGCAAGGACAAGTGGCTCCTCTTAAAGAACTCATGGCGCACTTTTTGATGATTGAGCACAAAGCAAACAATTTGAGACGTGTCACCAATGGTGAGTGAAATCCATGACAAGCTCCCTATGTCCTTGAGGAGATTATTGAGGCAATGCGCCATGCAAAATGTGATATGGATGCTAGGATACATGCCCTCAATGATAGCCACGGCTGCCCTATCTGACGCCTCTCCATCTGCAACCATACAAAGGACATTCTCCGGGCCGGTGATCTCTATGGTGCTTGTCCACTCTGTAGCAAGTATCTCCGCGGCCTTGCCATTGCCGGATGCATCATGTGACTCCACAAAGTACATCTCCCCTCGAGAGTAGGCCACCACTCCGTGGATGGACCACTTGCGGGTGCCCTCCATCCATCTACAAGGAGAGAGACACCATTTGTCTCCCACAAATCCTTTGTTGCTTGGGCCACTTGCTCCACGGCAAGCTTCTCTTTGTCAAGGAGGGTGGAGCGAAGCCTCTCCGATGAAGGTGCCACATAAGAGGATCCATATTCCCCTATTTTCGTAACCATGGTTCAAAAATATTGAGACCTATCCACACAAAATAGAGCATGTTGTGTTAGTATGGAGAGTCGAGAGTCAAGACCCCATAATGAATACAAAATGGGAGATTGCAATGTGCATATGCCAAGGGAAACTCACCGCGAAGCATAGAAGGCAATGTGGTCGTGGAAGAAGAATCGGGCAACCGACCTATCCACCTCTTCCTTTGTCACGTGACACATCCCAACCCTATGTGTCCGTGGACAAGCTACACCATAGCCGGGTTCCCGTCAGTTCAGTCAGTTAGATTAGCAGTGATCTGGCACTTTTGTGAATCTATTCGTAGACCGTACATGTCCGGTCACTTAGCATAGATGCATATCCTCCGGTTGCACACAGCATGATCATCGGAATTCCCATCAGAATCCATTAGCATCAGTTAGGGGAATTTTCCAGTGCATTTAGCCTATTTTCCTATTTTTGGTTATTTTAACTTATTATTTTTAAGTGACTTTCCAACAAAAGTAGGTAGGGCAATTTTGCTAAGTTAATATATAAGCAAACCCAAATTAGCACTTTCTGGCAGAAGAGGCAGCAGGAGCTCCCGCTCAACAGGCAACTTCTCAGCAGTACCCCCCCTCAAGGACCCCTAGCGTTTCTGTTCCCAGCAGTAAACTCCCACCTCTGGCGTTTCCTCTCTTGCAGTCATCGCCATCAGCCACAGTACCCTAGCGTTAGCAGATTCTTGCAGATCAGCCCCATCCTCGGAGTTTTCCCACAACAGAATCACCTCAGCATTAGCGTTTTCAAATCAGCCTTGCTAGCGTTTTTGCTACTTCAACCATGCAACGTTTTTGGATCAGCAACATCAGCAGATTACTAACGCCAGCAGAACAGTAGAGCCAGTGTTTTGTACAGCAGGTACTTCAGCGTTTTAGCTTTGCAGATGCAGATCATCCTAGAGTTTTTGGCTAGCAGCAGGAGTGCAATCACCGTTTTGTTTTCAGCCATAACCCACATCAGATCCAAGGGAATTGAATGCAAATCTTGTCTCTGAATATTTGAGCAAGGACAAGTGGCTCCTCTTTAAGAACTCATGGCACACTTTTTGATGGTTGAGCACAAAGCTGACAATTTAAGACGTGTCACCAATGGTGGGTGAAATCCATGACAAGCTCCCTATGTCCTTCAGGAGATTATTGAGGCAATGCGCCATGCAAAATGTGATATGGATGCTAGGATACATGCCCTCAATGATAGCCACGGCTGCCCTATTTGACGCCTCTCCATCTGCAACCATACATAGGACATTCTCCGGGCCGGTGATCTCTATGGTGCTTGTCTCTGAAGTACCTACTGTACAAAACGCTGTTGTAGATGTTTCCCCCATTTTCAGCCATAAAAACGCAGCCAAAACAGTCATTTCAGCCACCAAACAGTCCCCGAAATCAGTGATTAGAAGACCTCAGATTTCAGCCATCTCCGTCGTCGTCATCGGTATAGTCCCATTGCATCAGTCCATTGCATACGCATTGTACACCTTTGTGCAATCAAAGTAGACCACTCTCGCCGACGAGAGTGGGGCCTTTGGAGGAGGGTTTTACAACCTCTCGGTGTCGTATCTCTTCTCTCTCCTTCTCTCAGTCTCATTCATTTGCACGCACAATATCCACTCACTTTGTTCATGACCACAGCACTCTACAAGATGGAAAGCTCTCTCTTTTCCTAAAGAACTAAAAGGATCACTAATCTTGAGAAAATACAACATTCATTCCGTTGCACCTAACATCCTTCAATTTAGGATTCCAACTTTTGTTGAGGGTGCTTTGGCGATACGCAACGAAAGAGGACGGTGTAGATGCATTTGTCTTGAACGCTTGAGAGGTGGAGTCAAGGTTGGCTTCCCTTTGCTCTCGCGGTGTCGCCGTGGCGGAGGGATCAACGGCAACAAAACGGCCCCTCTTGGCTGCTTCCGTGACCTCAATACACCGCGAGCTTCTCAAGAAGCTCCAACCTCTTCTCGGGAGATACTCGAGGGCAAAACTTCACCTAGTGACCGGGTTCATGAAGAAGATGGACTCGCACTTTGTTTGCAACACCCGTTCTCCTGTATGGGCATGGCTTGCACGTCCATGTTCTTGCACCACCACCTTTACCACGCGTGGTAGAGTCGACTTCATCCCACCACAACCATGTTTGCACGGCGGGCCTCCTTCGAGAAGCGCCGACTTGAGAAGTGGAGTTAGCTTGAGATGACAAGATAGTGGAGAGAGGGTAGAGCTAAGAGGAGAGCTTGTGTGGAGAGAGAGTAGAGGAGAGCTTCAAAGTTGAGAGGGTAGAAGAGGGAGAGAGTGGGTAGAGACTTGAGAGACTCAAGGATAGAGCTTGAGCCTTGAGCGCCCATAGGAGACCGTAGACGGCGTAGAGTCTAGATAGTAGACGGTAGAGAGGAGAGCCTTCATTGACCTTGAGAGAAGATGAGGCCCAAGGGTGCTTTTATAGGCTCCCAAGGACCAAAGCCCCCCAAAAAAGTAGACGTTGGCTGCCTTTGTCCATTAAAAAATATCACTTTTTCAAGTTTTAAAAAACTGTCCCCGTTCCCGGCCGTCCTTGGTCCGTCCTCGATACGGCAGGCTGTGTTCCCGCCGGTCGGATGAAAATTCGACCGTTCCTAGCCGTCCCCCTCCGTCCCCGGCCCGGTTACACCCGTTTTGCGTCCCTAAGCCTCGCCCCTCCGTCCCCTGTAACTATGGCTCGCGCTCACGCTCTAAGGCTGTCGTTCTTTCTTCGATGCCAAGCGTCCTTGCTCATGCTCACACTCCAAGGTTGCCGTTCTTTCTTCGTACTCGCGCTCTAAGGCGACGCGTTGCACTTCTTGTCGTATCATCATGTCCATCATCGTCTTTACCAAAGCCTCCATAGGATTTGCTGCAATCCTTGGCGTAGATGGGAAAGGGAGAGGGTCGGAAAAACCTCCGGGTGGGGAAAATTCTTCTTTGCCACCTTCATCTTCATCACCTCCATGCGAAGTATCCATTCCGCTTCAAGTGATGACCATACACTGAAGTCTTGGGTTCTTAAGTTTACAAGGAACTTGGGTTCTTGGGTTTCTTGAGTTCTTGAGGTTCTCGAGTCCTTTAGTTCTTGAGGTTCTTAAAGTTCTTTCTTTAGCTTGCAATATGTGTTAGAGAAGGATCTTCTCTTGCCCGAGCTCTTCTCTTTCCCGCGGGTGCATCCCTTGGCAGCCTTGCGCTCACAGCAAGGTTGCTTTTTTCCACCTCACGTCGATTGGCCGGCCGCTAAGTCCACGGTCCGCTCTCAATGAGTGAAAAGAGAAACAAGGGGAGGCTAGACAAGACCTTCTTTCTTGGGTTTCCTGTCACTTTTCAAAAACACGATTAGGAATCGACACGCCCAAAGTATACTTGGGTTATACGCGACCACAACAAGCAAAAAAAATACTTGTGGTTCTTTCCTTGAGTGATACAGAACAATGTCAAAGCTCTGATACCAATGTAAGGTGCAACGGAAGTGAATGTCGAACTTTGCTCAAGAGATGACTGCTCCGAACTGTGCTCAAGGGTTCCTTTTACTTATGGAAGGGAGAGCCTTCCGTTCCTTTAGTGAGAGAGTGCAAATGATCACAAACAAAGTGGTAAACATTGTGAATAAAGGAAAGGTGCTGAGATTGAGAGATAGAGAGAGAAGAATACGACACTAGAATATTGTCAAACCCTCCTCCAAGGGCCCCACTCTGTATGGTGAAAGAGGTCTATGCTATTGATTGCACAAATCTCGTACAATGGTCTAAATGCAATGGACTTGCCGACGATGTCGACAACGGTGAGGACGGCGACGAGACGAGCTGAAATCTGAAAACGCTAAGGGCTGAAATCTACAAATCTTGTATCTGTTGAATTCTGACTCTATGTCAGTGATGACGGCGATGACGACATTGCCATGACAATGCACTGAAAACGCAGATGCTGAAATCCGCGAATAGCAGGCTGAATCTGCAAACTCTGGCTGATTTGACCGTGCGGCGAGGATCTGCTGCGAGAAGGTGAGATCTGTGAGGTTTGGGGACTGGCGTGCGGAGTCTGACTACTAAAAATACAAAACGCTGATGCTAATGGGGTACTTGTCCTTGGAAATCTGCAAAACGCTGATGGAAATCTGCAAATATAAAAACGCTAGGCTGATCTGCTCTTTGCTACAAAAACGCTAGGGAATCTGTTGTGAATCTGCTAACGCCAGACTGATCCGCAAATTGCAAAACGCTGGGGTTGATCTGCAAATGCTGAAAACGCTAGGCTATCTTGATGGCTGATAAAACGCTAGGAGTTCTTACCGAGAGTCTTGCTGAGAAGGTGCACTGCGAGATGGTATCTACTGCCTCTTCTGCAAGAAAGTGCTAGCGCTAGCTTTTCTTATATATTGCCTTAGTCAATTTGCCCTAACAAGTTTCCCAACAAAGTCACTTATTTATAATAAGTGAAAAATGACTAAAATAGAGAAAATAAGTTCTGTGCACTGTAAAATGCTCCTAATGGATTCTGATGGTAATGCTCATGATCATGTTGTGTGCAACCAAAGAACATGCAACTACTCTAAGTGCCTAGACATGTATGGCCTGCGAACAGACTCACAAAGGTGCCAAAACACTTCCTAAGTTGAATTGAACCCTAGTCATGAAGTAGCTTGTCCACGTGCACATAGGGTTAGATGTGCAAGTGACAAATTATCATTGACTAAGCAGTGAGTTTAGGATTTAAAGATGTCAACTTTCCATTTAATTATGCGCAACATTTGACTTCAATAAATTATTAACCTTTGTATGGACCCATATAATATAATACTTGTAAAAATATATATATTTGAAAAACACTGATCCTCCAAAAATACGTCTAGTACACGTATCAAGCGCTATGTGTGTGCGCGCGTTTCCTCTCTCCAACGTTTTCTAGCACCATCGATCTCTCTCCCTCTCAACGTTTTGCCTGCGATCTCTCTTCTCTACTAGCACTCCCTTTCCTCTCTGCATTGAGCCCCTACATGTGTGGTTACATACCTGCTTGGCTACCCATGCCCGTTCGGTGGGCGGTACGCACTACAAGCTTGACAAAAAGGAGATCCATCACGATATATACGAGATCTATTGGCTGTCCGGTACGAAAAGGAGGTTTGCTCGCGGTTGCAAACAAGTTCATCGCCTGATTCACCCATTTCCGCTACACCTTTGCATGGTATCAGAGCCACGGCACGCTCTTGAATAGGATCACTGATTTGTGTGAATCTTTTGGGCTGAATTTCCGCGACGAAAAGAGATGGTTTGCTGTTTTTTCTGCGTTTTTTACTCATTTCGGGCTTTTTCAGCTGTAGTAGGCAGATTTGCAAATTTTCTCTTCTACCTTGACCTAGCCTTATCACATGCCTAAGTTCTCCAACACAATGGAGAAGAGCGATGACTCTAAGACAAGTTCAACCCGTGAAGACGAAGTACATCATGATGATGAGACTGGCCGTGGTGAACCAACCGTCAATGAGTGGAGAGATTGGTCCAGTTCTACTCCGGTGTAGGTGATCAACCAATCGAGATACCTACCCTTCGTACGTTTCCCTCGGATCGGCAATTTAATGGAGACAACTATGCCGTATGGAGCTACTAGGATGGCAGTCTTTGACTCTTACGAGCTTGGAGGTTTTGTCTCAAGCAACTTTCGAAAGCCAAAGGACCTTGCGGGAGCAAAGTTATCGGAGTGTGTCAATGCTCGAATCCGGTCTTTCATTATCCTCAATAGTACACCATCAGTTATTGGCCGCATACGATTGATAAAAGATGCGAAGTTGATTTCGGATCCGCTTTCTTCACTTTATGATCGAGTTTCTCCAATAAAACGGATAGCCCTCGAGGTGCAGTTGAGGACCTTCAATGCGAAACACTCTTCCATGCGGGATCACATCAATAAGATGCAAGAGCTTCAACAAGAGATACTACATATGGGAAAGTTTACAAGTTCAAAGGACATGGCCATCCAGCTTCTGGCCCAATAACCTCCTCGGTACACCAACTCTTACTCTTCATTGATTACGAGTGGCCGGCTGAATATTGTCTCTTGAGACAAGATTGTTCAAATGGTATTGGACCAAGAGGAGCGGTTCAATACAGAGAAGAAGTCCCGCTACGAAGCCTTGACCGGTTCTTCCAACAACAAGAACCAGAAGAGTAAGAAAAAAAACAACACCACCAAAGACAAGAAGAGTGATGCCGAACAAGACGTCTTGAGGGTGGAACGACATTGCAACAAATGTCGTGAGAAGAGACATTATTGGAGAAACTGTCCAAAGTGAGTTGGAGATGCTTCGACTTCTTCGACGGCGGAGGTACAGTCACTGGCCTTTGTTGTCACGTGACACATCCAGCCCTATGTGTCCGTGGACAAGCTACAGCATGATCAGGGTTCAGTCAATCTAGGTTAGAAGTGATCTAGCACTTTTGTGAGTCTATTCGTAGACCGTGCATGCCCAGTCACTTAGCATAGATACATATCCTCTAGTTGCACAAAGCATGATCATCAATATTCCCTTCAGAATCCATCAGATTCAGTTAGGGGAATTTTCCAGTGCATTCAGCCTATTTTCCCTATTTTTGGTAGTTTTCACTTATTATTTTTAAGTGACTTCCCAACAAAAGTAGGTAGGGCAATTTTGCTAAGTTAATATATAAGCAAACCCAAGTTAGCACTTTCTAGCAGAAGAGGCAGCAGGAGCTTCCCGCTCAACAAGCATCTTCTCAGTAGGAACCCCTCAAGACCAAAAGCACTTGGCGTTTGCAGTTTACCTCATCGCCAACACACCCTATTACCTAGCGTTTTCTGTCCCTAGCAGATTTCCACCGCATCAAGCACCAAGCCTTGGCGATCTCAACTTTCCATCATCGCCATCATCACCAGATCCCTAGCGTTGCATCCACATTCACTAACACCAGCAACAGCAGTCCCAGATGTGCATAGCGTTTTCACTAACGCTAGCAGGCAGCCCAGCGTTTTTGGTTTCCAACCCTTACCGAAGCAGATGCAGCAGCGTTTTCAGCTTTGAAGACGGTAGCAGATTCAGCCCTAGTTGGTTGCAGAAGACCCCCATTTTCAGTCCATAAAAACGCAGCCAAAACAATCATTTTCAGCCACCGAAATTCAACAGATAGAAGATCACAAATTTCAGCCCTAAAGTCGTCGTCGTCATCGGCATAGTCCCAAGTTGCATCAATCCATTGCATACGCATTGTACCACTTTGTGCAATCATAAGTAGACGACTCTTGCCGACGAGAGTGGGGCCTTCGGAGGAGGGTTTTACAATGTCTTTGGTGTCGTATCTCTCTTCTCTCTCTATCTCTCAGTCTCATACACTTACACGCAAAGTGTCAATTCACTTTGTTTGTGATCGTAGCACTTTCCATTAAGAACGGAAGGCTCTCCCTTCCATAAGAATTAAAAGGAACCCTTGAGCATAGTTCGGAGCACTCATCTTGAGCAAAGCGCAAACAATCATTCCGCTGCACCTAACATTGGTATCAGAGCTTTGGCAGTGTTCTATATCACTCAAGGAAAGAACCACAAGAAAGTTTTTTTGCTTGTTGAGGTCGCACGAACCCAAGTTCGCTTGGGCGTGTCGATTCCTAATCGTGTTTTGTTGAAGAGTGATAGGAATCCCAAGAAAGAAGGGCTTGTCCAGCCTCCCATTGTGTCTCTTTTCACTCATTGAGAGCGGACCGTGCACTTAGCGGCCGGCCAATCGACGTGAGGTGGAAAAAAGCAACCTTGGTGTGAGCGCAAGGCCGCCAAGGGGTGCGCCCGCGGAAAAGAGTAGAACTCGTGTGAAGAGAAGATCCTTCTCAAACGCGATTTGCAAGCAAAAGAAAACCTCAAGAACCTCAAGAACCCAAGAACCTCAAGAACCCAAGAACCCAAGACCCTCAAGAACCCAAGTTCCTCGTGAACTTAAGAACCAAAGATCATAGTGCATGGTCGTCACCCGAAGCGGAATGGATACTTCGCATACAGGTGGTGAGCATGAGAGAGGCGGCGAAGATTTTTCCCCACCAGGAGATTTTTTCAACCCTCCCCCTTCGCCATCTACGCCACGAGTTGTACTAACTCCTATGGAGATGATGGTCAAGTCGATGTTGGACATGATGGCACAACAACAAGAAACGAATCGAGTTGCGTTGGCACAACTAACAAGCAAAGCAGAACAACAAGAAGCTAAGGACCGTGAGTGGGACGAAAGAATTGCAAGAATTTCCGCAGAACAAGCAGCTAAGGACTGTGAGCAAGCAGCTAAGGACCGCGAACGCGACGAAAGAAAAGCAAGACTTGCCGCACAACAAGAAGACAATCGCCTTGCTTTAGAACGCGAACGCGACGCACGGAAAGAAAGAAAAGAACTAAGAAAGGAGGAAGCGGCAGCACGAAGCACAGCCTTGGAGATTGAGCATGAGGCTCAACGAGAACTACGCACTCAAGAATTGATTCGACAAGTACTTGCCTCGAAGACCGAATCACCCAAAGATCGTGGGAGTTCCTCAAGTGGTGCAAGCCACGATGCGAATTCCAACCATCCAGTCACAGAAAAGTTGACTTTCAGTAAGTATGACGGTAAGATGGATGCTACGGTTATTCATTCTTGGTTGCATCAATTTAATGCTTATTTTGCAACAACTAAGAAGACAGGGAATAGCAAAGTTTTGACGGCAACTATGTACCTTCCCAGTGATGCCATCAATTGATATCACGCATGGCAAGAGGCACAGCTAGCCGCGCATGTTAGGTGCAGCGGAATGATTGTTTGCGCTTTGCGCAAGATGAGTGCTCCGAACTGTGCTCAAGGTTTCTTTTGATTCTTATGGAAGGGAGAGCCTTCTGTTCTTAATGGAAAGTGCTATGATCACAAACAAAGTGAATGGACACTGTGCGTGCAAGTGTATGAGATTGAGAGATAGAGAGAGAAAAGAGATACGACACCAGAGACGTTGTAAAACCCTCCTCCGAAGGCCCGACTCTCGTCGGCGAGAGTGGTCTACTTATTGATTGCACAAAGTGGTACAATGACGATGCAATGGACTGATGCAATCTGGGACTATGCCGATGACGACGACGGTGATGACGACGACGACTTGAGGGCTGAAATCTATGGTCTTCTATCTGTTGAAAATCTGCAAATCTTTGGGCTGTTTTGGGTGGCTGAAAATGACTGTTTTGGCTGCGTTTTTACGGTTGAAAATGGGGGTTCTTCTGCAACCAACTAGGGATGAACAATCTGCTGCTAAGGCTTGCTGAAAACGCTGTGTATCTGCTGCAGTTTGGGCTGAAAACCAAAAACGCTGGACTGTGGACTGAGCGTTAGTAAAAACGCTGGCAAATGGGAAAGCTTGGCTCGGATTAGGAAACGCTAGGGCTGCCTGCTGATGGCGATGATGCAAGGGATGCAAATCGTTGGGGATCTAGAGTTGCTGATGACGCGGGAACTGCTAGAACAGAAAACGCTAGGTGCTTGAGGGTGTTGGCGGTGACGGCGATGGAAAACGACAAGGTTCTTGCTGGGTCTTGCTGAGAAGGTGCCTATTGAGCATGTGCTCCTGCTGCCTCTTCTGCCATTTAGTGCTAACTTGGGTTTGCTTATATATTAACTTAGCAAAATTGCCCTACCTACTTTTGTTTGAAAGTCACTTAAAAATAGTAAGTGAAAATAACCAAAAATAGGAAAATAGGCTAAATGCACAGGAAAATTCCCTTAATTGATGCTAATGGATTCTGATGGGAATTCCGATGATCATGCGGTGTGCAACCGGAGGATATACATCTATGCTAAGTGACTGGACATGCACGCTCTACGAATAGACTCACAAAAGTGTCAGATCACTGCTAATCTAACTGACTGAACTGACGGGAACCCTGCTATGGTGTAGCTTGTCCACTGACACATAGGGTTGGGATGTGTCACGTGACATCCGCTCCTTTTCAAAGTGAGATATTGGTACTGAACTGTATGGCGTCGAGGGAGATCGCCAATAGCATCCAAAATCTTGAAAGGGACTCTTCGCCGGTCCACCCTGATGTGTGGATCGTGCGGTACTTGAACTTCATAAAGGTCTACAACGCTTGCTTCTTTGGGCCGCGCTGAAAGCGACACAAAGTCTTCTGTGGCTCCTTCCTTGCTTCAGCTTCGTCTAGAGACTTGCTTCTTTCGTCTTCAAGAATCTCCATGGCTGAAAATTCCTGAAACCATTTCCAACACAAAACCATGAACATACCCATTCCATGTAAAGTGAAGCGAAAAAACCTTGTCTTTGCTAAAGACTGTGTATACAATGTAGATGAACATAGAGACGGAGTGACAACCCGTTCATCAAACACATGCAAACAATGAGATCGAATCTTTTCTGTTTGATCGAAATCAATCAACTGTGGCAAATCACAATAGAAATGCCCATGCGTGGTGCTCATACTATCGTGTGCTCGTTCGAAAACTGTGTCATGCCAAGGAAGAGACATGGAATGTGACTTCCTTACATACATACTTTTCAATTTTTCATGAAAAATCCGCATACATTCGTGCTCATCCATGAGAGAAACGTGCTCAACATACAATATGTCATGCCTAGGAAAAGGGATCACATAACGATGCTGACTAAAATACACGAAACGATCACGAATGAAACATTCGAACAATGCGTGCGTATCAATCATGCGAACACATAATACTTCCTGTGAGGGTTCCGTGGACCTAGGCGCGAGAGCCAAGATCGCTTTTGCTTGAGGGGATTCTTTGGACCTAGGCTCGAGAGCCAAGATCGCTTCTTCGTGATTGATCGAATCTGCAACAAGGTTAGCTTCGCTAGAAAAAGCATCCACTAACACATCATCCTTGTGAACAATCACATCTTCTTCATGCAACTCATCATGCTTGTGAGAAATCACATCTTGATCCTAGAAACCATCATGCTTATGAGAAATCACATCTTGATCATGCAAATCATCATGCTTGTCATTGGCATCCAAATCATCATGCTCATCATTATCATTCAATTCATCATGCTTCTCATAATCATGCAAATTCTGTGTGTCATGCTGTGGAGAAAAAGAGACTGAGAGAGTCTTCTCCTGAATCCTTTCAATCTTGTCCTGCACATAGCAATGAGAGATGGAGAATGAGCAATGTCCTCTCCACGAATGACAATAGGAGAATCACTTTTGGCATTGAGAGTTATAGTGTTAGTCAGAAAATCCATAAGAGCATCGTTATCACGAAACCATCGAATGCCCAAAATCATATCACATCCTGAGAGAGGAGAAACAACAAATCTTCTAGTGAAGGCAGTCTGTTGAACTGCAAACAACACATCAAGGCACTCCTCCGTGATGAGAGCGTCCATACCGGGACGAAAGCCAGAGACCTCGATAGGAGCTCTCGGACTAACTTCGAGGCGGGCTCTCTCGACAAGAGAGGAACTGATCACATCATGCACACTACCTGGGTCAAACAATATGACAAAACGGTGCCCCGACGTACGACCATAACATTTAATGAGAGAATCATCAATGGGAGGGTCTTGAGAAACTTGGGGCACACTCGTGTTATCATTCATTGCATTGACAAGGGAAGTGGGTACTGTGGGTTCTTTAGATTCATTCGATTCAAGCTTAGGACATGTTCTTTTTATGTGACCCTTAATGTGACAATGAAAACAACGACCTTCCTTAGAATAAGTGCTTTGCTCTTCCGACGTGATATATCCTCCTACAATTCCTTGTGCTACCTTTTCATCTGGAGTGAGCTTAGGTTTAGCAATTGTGTTAGCCTTACCCTTAGATTCATTGGAAGAATTCTTTGATGAGAGACTGTTGGAAGATTGGTTAGAAGAGTTATCATTCTTACCATTCTTACCGTTCTGAGAAGTCTGCAAGGTACTTGTGGAAGTCTTGTTCTCCTTAGGCTTTCCCTTGTTGTGCTTCATCTCTTGGGAGAGAGCGATTACTACCGCCTTGTTGAGATCCGCGGGGTCAAAGACTTCGACATCAAACTTGATGTATTCGTCTAACCCAAAGAGAAAAGCCTCTTTGCGCTCATCATCCGATTTGCGTAATTGAGTGCCTAGCTACAAAACACGGTTAGAAAAAGACATGACTGGCATACCATGTTGCTTGAGATTGCGCCAATCCTCTTTCAATCGTGCGAGGTACTGAGGTGGCATAAACCGCGCCTTGAGCTTGTCTTGGAAATCAGCCCAACTAAAAGAGGGGCATGAATTCGTCGGCTGCCTCTAGGTGCGCGGCTAGCTGTGCCTCTTGCCATGCGTGGTACCAATTGATGGCATCACCGGCAAGGTACATAGCTGTCGTCAAAACTTTGCTATTTCTTGTTTTCTTAGTTGTCACAAAATAAGTATTAAATTGATGCAACCAAGAATGAATAACCGTAGCATCCATATTACTGTCATACTTACTAAAAGTCAACTTCTCTGTGACTGGATGGTTGGAATTCGCATTGTGGCTTGCGCCACTTGATGAACTCCCACGATCTTTGGGTGGTTCGATCTTCGAGGCTAGCACTTGGAAAATAAATTCTTGAGTGCGTAGCTCCCTTTGAACTTCACGCTCGGCCTCCAAGGCCGCGCTTCGTGCTGCCGCTTCCTTCTTTCTTAGTTCTTTTCTTTCTTTTCTTGCGTCGCGCTCGCCTTCGAAAGCAAGGCACTTGTCTTCTTGTTGTGCGGCAAGTCTGGCGTTTCTTTCGTCGCACTCGCGGTCCTTGGCTACTTGTTCTTCGGCAAGTCTTGCAATTCTTTCGTCACGCTCACGGTCCCTAGCTTCTTGTTGTTCTGCTTTGCTTGCGAGTTGTGCCAATGCAACTCGATTCGTTTCTTGTTGTTGTGCCATCATGTCCAACATCCACTTGACCATAATCTCCATAGGAGTTAGTACAACTCGTAGCGTAGATGGCGAAGGGGGAGGGTCGAAAAAGTCTCCTGGTGGGGAAAAATGTTCGCCGCCTCTCTCATACTCATCACCTTTATGTGAAGTATCCATTCCGCTTCGGGTGACGACCATGCACTATGATCTTTGGTTCTTAAGTTCACGAGGAACTTGGGTTCTTGAGGGTCTTTGTTCTTGAGTTCTTGGGTTCGTGAGGATCTTGAGGTTCTTGAGGTGTTCTTTCGCTTGCAAATCGCGTTGGAGAAGGATCTTCTCTTCACCCGAGTTCTACTCCTTTCTGCGGGCGCATCCCTTGGCGGCCTTGCGCTCACACCAAGGTTGCTTTTTCCCACGTCACGTCGATTGACCGGCCGCTAAGTGCACGGTCCGCTCTCAATGAGTGAAAAGAGACACAAGGAGAGGCTGGACAAGCCCTTCTTTCTTGGGATTCCGATCACTCTCCAACAAAACACGATTAGGAATCGACACGCCCAAGCGAACTTGGGTTCGTGCGACCTCAACAAGCAAAAAAAATTCTTGTGGTTCTTTCCTTGAGTGATACAAAACACTGCCAAATCTCTGATACCAATGTTAGGTGCAACGGAATGACTGTTTGCGCTTTGCTCAAGATAATGCTCCGAACTGTGCTCAAGGTTCCTTTTAGTTCTTATGGAAGGGAGAGCCTTCCGTTCTTAATGAAAAGTGCTATGATCACAAACAAAGTGAATGGACACAGTGCGTGCAAGTGTATGAGACTGAGAGATAGAGAGAGAAGAGAGATACGACACCAGAGACGTAAAATCCTCCTCCGAAGGCCCCACTCTCGTCGGCGAGAGTGGTCTACTTATTGATTGCACAAAGTGGTACAATGAGGATGCAATGGACTGATGCAATCTGGGACTATGCCGATGACGACGACGACTTTAGGGCTGAAACTGTGGTCTTCTATCTGCTGAAAATCTTACAATCTTTGGGCTGTTTTGGGTGGCTGAAAATGACTGTGTTGGCTACGTTTTTACGGCTGAAAATGGGGGTTCTTCTGCGACCAACTAGGGATGAATTGTTCGCTGCTAAGGCTTGCTGAAAACGCTGTGTATCTGTTGCAGTTTGGGCTGAAAACCAAAAACGTTGGACTGTGGGCTGAGCGTTAGTAAAAACGCTAGCAAATGGGGAAGCTTGGCTCGGATTAGGAAACGCTAGGGCTGCCTGCTGATGGCAATGATGCAAGGGATGCAAATCGCTGGGAATCTCAAGTTGGTGATGACGCGGGAACTGCTAGAACAGAAAACTCTAGGTACTTGAGGGTGTTGGCGGTGACGGCAATGGAAAACGCCAAGGTTCTTGCGGGGTCCTGCTGAGAAGGTGCCTGTTGAGCATGTGCTCCTGCTGCCTCTTTTGCCATTTAGTGCTAACTTGGGTTTGCTTATATATTAACTTAGCAAAATTGCCCTACCTACTTTTGTTGGGAAATCACTTAAAAATAATAAGTGAAAATAGCCAAAAATAGGAAAAATAGGCTAAATACACTGGAAAATTCCCCTCACTGAATCTGATGGATTCTAAAGGGAATACTGATGATCATGCTGTGTGCAACCAGAGGATATGCATCTACACTCAGTGACGGGGCATGCACGGTCTACGAATAGACTCACAAAAGTGCCAGATCACTGCTAATCTAGACTGACTGGACTGACTGAACATTGCTGTGGTGTAGCTTGTCCACGGACACATAGGGTCGGGATGTGTCACGTGAGAGCGCACCTAGAGGAAGCCGATGAATTCACGTCCCTTTCCTTCAATTGGGCTGATTTCCAAGACAAGCTCAAGGCGCGGTTTATGCCACCTCAGTACCTTGCACGATTGAAGGACGATTGGCACGCTCTCAAGCAAAATGGTATGCCGGTTATGTCTTTTTCTAATCGTGTTTTGCAACTAGGTACCCAATTACGCAAATCGGATGATGAGCACAAAGAGGCTTTTCTCTTTGGATTGGACAAGTATATCAAGTACGATGTCGAGGTACTCGATCCAATCGATCTCAACAAGGCGGTAGCGATTGCTCTCGCACAAGAGATGAAGCACAACAAGGGAAACCCGTAGACTTCTCAAAACCCTCAGAACGGTAAGAACGGTAAGAGTGGTAAGAATGGTAACTGTTCTAACCAATCTTCCAACAGTCTCTCATCAAAGAATTCTTCCAATGAATCTAAGGGTAAGGCTAACACAATTGCTAAACTTAAGCTTACTCCAGATGAAAAGGTAGCACAAGGCATAGTAGGAGGATACATCACGTCGGAAGAGCAAAGCACTTATTCTAAGGAAGGTCGTTGTTTTCATTGTCACATTAAGGGTCACATAAAAAGAACATGTCCTAAGCTTGAATCGAATGAATCTAAAGAACCCACAGAACCCACTTCCTCTGTCAATGCAATTAATGATAACACGAGTGTGCCCCAAGTTTCTCAGGACCCTCCCATTGATGATTCTCTCATTAAATGTTATGGTCGTACGTCGGGGCAGCGTTTTGTCATATTGTTTGACCCAGGTAGTATGCATGATGTGATCAGTTCCTCTCTTGTTGAGAGAGCCCGCCTCATAGTTAGTCCGAGATCTCCTATCGAGGTCTCTGGCTTTGTTCCCGGTATGGACGCTCTCCTCACGGAGGAGTGCCTTGATGTGTTTTTTGGAATTCAACAAGCTACCTTCACTAGACGATTCGTTGTTTCTCCTCTCTTAGGATGTGATATGATTTTGGACATTCGTTGGTTTCGTGATAATGACGCTCTCATTGATTTTAAGACTAAAACTTTAACTCTCAATGCCGAAAGTGATTCTCCTATTGTCATTCATGGAGAGGACATTGTTCATTCTCCATCTTTCATTGCTAATATGCAGGACAAGATTGAAAGCATTCAGGAGAAGAAGACTCTTTCAATCTCTTTTTCTCCACAACATGTCACACATAATTTGCATGATTATGAGAAGCATGATGATTTGAATGATAAGGATTTACATGATGGTTTGGATGACAAAGATAAGCATGATGATCTGCATAATCAAGATGTGATTTCTCACAAGCATGATGAGTTGCATGAAGAAGATGTGATTGTTCACAAGGATAATGTGTTAGTGGATGCTATTTCTAGCGAAGCTAACCTCGTTGCAGATTCGATCAATCACGAAGAAGCGATCTTGGCTCTCGAGCCTCGGTCTCAAGAATCCTCACAAGAAGTATTATGTGTTCGCATGATTGATACGCACGCATTGTTCGAATGTTTCATTCGTAATCGTTTCCTGTATTTTAGTCAGCATCGTTATGTGATCCCTTTTCCTAGGCATGACATAGTGTATATTGAACACGTTTCTCTCATGGATGAGCACGAATGTATGCGAATGTTTCATGAAAAGCTAAAAAGTATGTATGTAAGGAAGTCACATTTCATGTCTCTTCCTTGGCATGACACAGTGTCCAAACGAGCACATGAAAGTATGAGCACCAAGCATGGGCATTTCCGTTGTGAATTGCCACAGTTGATTGCTCTAGATCATCCGAAAAAGATTCGATCTCATTGTTTGCATGTGTTTGATGAACGGGTTGTCACTCGTCTCTATGTTCATCTACATTGCATAACAGTCCTCAGCAAAGACAAGATTTTTTCCCTTCACTTTACATGGAATGGGTATGTTCATGATTTTGTGTTGGAAATGGTTTCAGGAATTTTCAGCCATGAGATTCTTGAAGACGAAAGAAACACGTCTCTAGACGAAGTTGAAGCAAGGAAGGAGCCACATAAGACTTTGTCGCTTTCGGCGCGGCCCAAAGAAGCAAGCGTTGCAAACCTTTACGAGGTTCAAGTACCGCACGACCCACACATCAAGGTGGGCCGGCGAAGAGTCCCTTCCAAGATTCCGGATGCTATTGGCTTTCTCCCTCGACGCCATACAGTTCGGTACCAATACCTCACTTTGAAAAGGAGCGGATATCACGTGGCACATCCAACCCTATGTGTCCGTGGATAAGCTACAACATGATCAGGGTTCAATCAATCCAGTCAGTCTAGATTTAGCAATGATCTAGCACTTTTGTGAGTCTATTCGTAGACCGTGCATGCCCAATCACTTAGCATAGATGCATATCCTCTGGTTGCACACAACATGATCATTAGTATTCCCTTCAGAATCAGATTCAGTTAGGGAAATTTTCCATTGCATTTAGCCTATTTTTCCTATTTTTGGTATTTTTCACTTATTATTTTTAAGTGACTTCCCAACAAAAGTAGGTAGGGCAATTTTGCTAAGTTAATATATAAGCAAACCTAAGTTAGCACTTTCTGGCAGAAGAGGCAACAGGAGCTCCCCGCTCAACAGGCATCTTCTCAGCAGGAACCCCTCAAGACCACAAGCACCTGGCGTTTGCAGTTTACCTCATCGCCAACACACCCTCATTACCTAGCGTTTTTTGTCCCTAGCAGATTTCCACCACATCAAGCACCAAGCCTTGGCGATCTCAGCTTTGCATCATCGCCATCATCACCAGATCCCTAGCGTTGCATCAACGTTCACTAACGCCAACAGCAGTCCCAGATTTGCATAGCGTTTTCACTAACGCTAGCAGCCAGCCCAACGCTTTTGGTTTCCAGTCCTTACCGCAGCAGATGCAGCAGTGTTTTCAGCTTTGAAGACGGTAGCAGATTCAGCCCTAGTTGGTTGCAGAAGACCCCTATTTTCAACCCATAAAAACGCAGCCAAAACAGTCATTTTCAGCCACCAAAACAGCCCCGAAATTCAGCAGATAGAAGATCACAGATTTCAGCCCTAAAGTCGTCGTCGTTACCACCGTCGTCGTCGTCGGCATAGTCCTAAGTTGCATCAGTCCATTGTATACGCATTGTACCACTTTGTGCAATCATAAGTAGACCACTCTCGCCGACGAGAGTGGGGCCTTCGGAGGAGGGTTTTACAATGTCTTTGGTGTCGTATCTCTCTTATCTCTCAGCCTCATACACTTACACGCATAGTGTCCATTCACTTTGTTTGTGATCATAGCACTTTCCATTAAGAACGGAAGGCTCTCCCTTCCATAAGGACTAAAAGAAACCCTTGAGCACGGTTCGGAGCACTCATCTTGAGCAAAGCGCAAACAATCATTCTGCTGCACCTAACAGTTTTTCAGCAACACAAGATCAGCCTCGAAATCAGCGTTTTCCATCGCAACAGATTTCGGCAGTTAGCGTTTTTGGACAGCAGTTAGAACCATCCCAGATTCAGCCCTATTGTCGTCATCGCCATCCCGGTTGTCGCTGTCGACATAGCCTAGATTTGCATCAGTTTTATGCATCATTATTGTACCCGTTTGTGCAATCAATCGTAGACCACTCTCGCCAACGAGAGTGGGGCCTTCGGAGGAGGGTTTTACAACGTCTCTGGTGTCGTATCTCTCTTCTCTCTCTATCTCTCAGTCTCATACACTTACACGCACAGTGTCCATTCACTTTGTTTGTGATCATAGCATTCTCTCATTAAGAACGGAAGGCTCTCCCTTCCATACGAACAAAAGGAACCTTGAGCACACTTCGGAGCACTCATCTTGAGCAAAGGGCAAACATTCATTCCGTTGCACCTTACATTGGTATCAGAGCTTTGGCAGTGTTCTGTATCACTCAAGGAAAGAACCACAAGAATCACAAGAATTTTTTTTGCTTGTTGCGGTCGCATGAACCCAAGTTCGCCTGGGCGTGTCGATTCCTAATCGTGTTTTTTTAAGAGTGACAGGAATCCCAGGAAAGAAGGGCTTGTCCAGCCTCCCCTTGTGTCTCTTTTCACTCATTGAGAGCGAACCGTGCACTTAGCGGCCGGCCAATCGACGTGAGGTGGGAAAAAGCAACCTTGGTGTGAGCGCAAGGCCGCCAAGGGATGCGCCCGCGGAAATGAGTAGAACTCGGGTGAAGAGAAGATCCTTCTCAAACACGGTTTGCAAGCGAAAGAAAACCTCAAGAACTCAAGAACTCAAGACCCCCAAGAACCCAAGAACCCAAGTTCCTCGTGAACTTAAGAACCCACGACTTCAGAATGGTCATCACTCGAAGCGGAATGGATACTTCGCTTGGAGGTGATGAGCATGAGAGAGGCGAAGAAGAATTTTCCCCACCGGGAGGTTTTTTCGACCCTCCCCCCTCCCCATCTACGCCAAGGATTGCACTAACTCCTATGGAGGAGGTGGACCAGATGTTTATGGAAAGGAAGTTAGAATGCGAAGCAAGATACGCAGAAAGAAGAGCAGAACGAGAAGCAGCAAGGAAGGAAGCCAAAGCAATACAAGAACAGAGCGACCGACAAAACAAAGAGTTCTGGCGACTCTATTCTCCAGTTTAGGCACAGATGCAAGAGATTTGGGGAAAGGAGACTCTCTCAGTCTCTTCTTCTCCAAAGCATGACACACAGGGTTTGCATGATTCTGAGAAGCATGATGATTTGAATGATGATGATAAGCATGATGATTTGAATGATATTGATAAGCATGATGATTTGGATGACAATAACAAGCATGATGATTTGCATGTGATTTCTCACAAGCATGATGATTTGCATGATCAAGATGTGATTTCTCACAAGCATGATGAGTTGCATGAAGATGATGTGATTGTTCACACGGATGATGTGTTAGTGGATGCTTTTTCTAGCGAAGCTAACCTCGTTGTAGCTTCGATTAATCACAAAGAACCGATCTTGGCTTTCGAGTCGAGGTCCAAAGAACCCCCACAGGACGATTCGATCATTCAGGAAGAACCGATCTTGGCTCTCGAGCCTAGGTCCAAAGAACCCCCCCAGGAAGTATTATGTGTTCGCATGATTGATACGTACGCATTGTTCGAGTGTTTCATTCGTGATCGTTTCTTGTATTTTAGTCAACGTCCTTATGTGATCCCTTTTCATAGGCATGATATATTGTACGTTGAGCACGTTTCACTCATGGATGAGCACGAATGTATGCGGATTGTTCATGAAAAGCTGAAAAGTATGTAAGTAAGTCTCTTCCTTGGCATGGCACATTCGTAGAACGAGCACATGAAAGTATGAGCACCAAGCATGGGCATTTCCGTTGTGAATTGCCACAGTTGATTGCTCTAGATCATAAGAGAAAGATTCGATCACATTAATTGCGTGTATGTGGTGAACGGTTTGGCATTCCGTCTATTGGTTCATCTAGATTGCATGCACAGTCTTTAGAGAAGACAACATTTTTTCCACTCGCTTTACATGGAATAGGTATCTTCATGGTTTTGTGTTGGAAATGGTTTCAGAATTTTTCAGCCATGGAGATTCTTGAAGAAGGAAGAAGCACGACTCTGGACGAAGTTGAAGCATCGAAGGAGCCACAGAAGACTTTGTGTCACTTTCGGCGCGGCCCAAAGAAGCAAGCGTTGCAGACCTTTATGAAGTTCAAGTACCGCACGATCCACACATCCGAGTGGGCCGACGAAGAGTCTCTTCCAGGATTCCAGATGCTATTGGCGATCTCCCTCGACGCCATACAATTCGGTACCAGTACCTCACTTTGAAAAGGAGGGGATGTCACGTGACACATCCAGCCCTATGTGTCCGTGGACAAGCTACAGCATGATCAGGGTTCAATCAGTTCAATCAATCTAGATTAGAAGTGATCTGGCACTTTTGTGAGTCTATTCGTAGACCGTGCATGCCCAGTCACTTAGTGTAGATGCATATCCTCTAGTTGAACACAGCATGATCATCAGTATTCCCTTCAGAATCCATCAGATTCCATCAGGGGAATTTTCCAGTGCATTTAGCCTATTTTACCTATTTTTGACATTTTTCACTTATTAATTTAAGTGACTTTCCAACAAAAGTAGGTAGGGCAAATTGGGTAAGAAAATATATAAGCAAACCAAAGTTAGCACTAAATGGCAGAAGAGGCAGTAGGAGCTCCACCGCTCAACAGGCAACTTCTCAAGCAAGAACCCCTTGGGGCCGATTCCCGCGAGCAAGATCAATTCCCTAGCGTTTTTCATCAAACCTCAGGCTTGGCGTTTTCTGCAAGATTCCACAGCAAGGACTGTTTCCAAGCCTAGCGTTTTGCAAGTCCCATTGCCAACAGACTTTGCATGCCTAGCGTTTTTGGTCCAGGACAGAGTAGCTGCAGATTTTCAGCCTTAACCCGCAACAAGACAACACAACGTTTTCAACAGCAGATACCACAACGTTTTCAGCCCTAAAAACAGCAATCCTCAGCGTTTTTATCCAGCAATTTCAGCATCCAAAAACGCAGCCAAACTCTGCATTTTTCTCAGTCCAAACCTGCGTTTTTCAGCAACACAAGATCAGCCTCGAAATCAGCATTTTCCATTGCAGCAGATTTCAGCAGTTAGCGTTTTTGGACAGCAATTAGAACCATCTCAGTTTCAGCCCTATTATCGTCATCGCCATCCCAGTTGTCGCCGTCGACATAGCCTAGATCTGCATTAGTTTTATGCATCATCATTGTACCCATTTGTGCAATAATCGTAGACCACTCTCGCCAACGAGAGTGGGGCCTTCGGAGGAGGGTTTTACGACGTCTCTGGTGTCGTATCTCTCTTCTCTCTCTATCTCTCAGTCTCATACACTTGCACGCACAATGTCCATTCACTTTGTTTGTGATCATAGCATTCTCTCATTAAGAACGGAAGGCTCTCCCTTCCATAAGAACAAAAGGAACCTTGGGCACAGTTCAGAGCACTCATCTTGAGCAAAGCGCAAACATTCATTCCGTTGCACCTGACATTTGTTTCAGTTGGAGATTCTCCCTTCACAAGACTCTCCACGGACATTGGAGGTTGCTCGACTAATGCGGGTCGAGATGATCGTGATTGGATTTTGAATAGTGGTGCCTCATGTGTCATGTGACACATCCAACCCTATGTGCCCGTGGACAAGCTACAGCATGACCAAGGTTCAATTCAGTTAAGTCAGTCTAGAATAGGAAGTGTTCTAGCACTTTTGTGAGTCTGTTCGCAGACCGTACATGTCCAGACACTTAGAGTAGATGCATATCCTCTGGTTGCACACAGCATAATCATCAGCATTACATCAGAATCCATCAAGGGAATTTTGAAGTGCATTAAACCTATTTTTCCTATTTTTGACATTTTTCACTTATTTATTAAGTGACTTTTGTTGGGAACCAGGTAGGGCAATTTTGCTAAGATAATATATGAGCAAACCAAAGCTAGCACTTTCTGGCAGAAGAGGCAGCAGGAGCATTGCTCAACAGGCATCTTCTCACGCAAGACCCCTAAGAACCCTGGCGTTTCCCCCTCAAGAGAACTCCAGCGTTTTTCAACCGTAAGACATCAGCAAATTCAGCCTATGATCAATGTTTCGAAACACCCATAGATCAGCCCTAGCGTTAGCAGTTTCCTCAGCAAAGACAGATTTCAACCCCTAGCGTTTTTGGTTTGCAGATCAACCTGAGCGTTTTTGCATATCTCCGTGACAGAATCAGCCCATAGACCAGCATTTTCAGTTTTCAGCAGTTAGAACCCGCAAGAGAACCCCCAAACCTCGCAGATCTCACCTTCCCGCAGCAGATCCTCGCCGCACGGTCAGATCCGGCGAAGCTTATAGTTTCAGCCCGGAAAATGCAGATGTTGAAGTCGTCATCGACATAGAGTCAGAATTCAGCAGATAAAGATTTGCAGATTTCAGTCCTTAGCATTCTCAGATTTCAACCCGTCTCGTCGTCGTCGACATCGTCGGCAAGTCCAAGCATTGTACAGATTTGTGCAATCATAAGTAGATCGCTCTCGCCATAGAGAGTGGGGCCTTCGGAGGAGGGTTTGACAACATCCCTGGTGTCGTATTCTCTTCTCTCTCTATCTCTCAGTCTTAGCACCCTCATTCACAGTGTCCATTCACTTTGTTTGTGTCCATTGCACTCTCTTACTAAAGGAACGGAAGGCTCTCCCTTCCGTAAGTAAAAGGAGCCTTGAGCACAGTTACGAGTACTCATCTCGAGCAAAGTTCAACATTCACTTCCGTTGCACCTAACATTGGTATCAAAGCTTTGGCAGTGTTCTGTATCACTCAAGGAAAGAACCACAAGAATTTTATTTTGCTTGTTGAGGTCGCACATAACCCAAGTCCTCTTGGGCGTGTCGATTCCTCATCGTGTTTTTGAAAAGTGACACGAAACCCAAGAAAGAAGGGCTTGTCCAGCCTCCCCTTGTTTCTCTTTTCACTCATTGAGAGCGGACAGTGCACTTAGCGGCCGGCCAATCGACGTGAGATGGGAAAAAGCAACCTTGGTGTGAGCGCAAGGCCACCAAGGGGTGCGCCCACGGAAAAGAGCAGAACTCGGGTGAAGAGAAGATCCTTCTCTAACACAGATTGCAAGCTAAAGAAGAACCTCAAGAACTCAAGAACTCCAAGAACCAAGACCCCCAAGAACCCAAGTTCCTTGTGAACTTAAGAACCCAAGACCACAAGAACCCACGACTTCAGTGAATGGTCATCGCTCGAAGCGGAATGGATACTTTGCTTGGAGATGATGAGCATGAGAGAGGCAAAGAAGAATTTTCCCCACCAGGAGGTTTTTCCGACCCTACCCCTGATTGCACTAACTCCTATGGAAGAGTTAAAGCAGTTGTTTATCGAAGGAAGTTAGAACTCGAAGCAAGAAAAGCAGAAAGAATGGCCGACTTTGAGCGTGAGCGCGAGCAAGCACACTTGGAGGCCACAGAAAGAGAAGCAGAAATAGAGCGTGAACACAAAGAAAGCAAAGCACAAATAGAGCATGAACACGAAGAAAGAATAGCAGCCATAGAGCGTGAGCACGAGCAAGCACGCTTGGAAGCCAAAGCACGAGAAGCAAAGTTGGATCGCGAGAACAAAGAAAGAGAAGCAGAATTTGATCGCGAGAACAAAGAAAACAAGTAACATTTGATCACGAGAACAAAGCAAGACAAGCAATGAACGACCAACACATGAAAGAAATGTTGCGACTCTTTTCTCAAGTTCAGACACAAATGCAAGAGATTCGAGAAAAGGAGACTCTCTCAATCTCTTCTTCTCCCAAGCATGACACACATGATTTGAATGATAATGATAAGCATGAAGAATTGCATGACAATGACAAGCATGATGATTTGCATGATGACCAAGACGTGATTTCTCACAAGCATGATGATTGCATGAAGACGATGTGATTGTTCACAAGGATGATGGTTTAGTTGATACTTTTTCTAGTAAAGCTAACCTCATTGCAGATTCGATCCATCACGAAGAACCGATCTTGGCTTTCGAGTCGAGGTCCAAAGAACCCCCTCAGGAAGAACCAATCTTGGCTCTCGAGCCTAGGTCCAAAGAACCCCCTCAGGAAGAACCGATCTTCGCTCTCGAGTCGAGGTCCAAAGAACCCTCACAGGAAGTATTATGTGTTCGAATGATTAGTCAGCACGCATTGTACGAGTGTTTCATTCGTGATCGTTTCCTGTATTTTAGTCAACATCTTTATGTGATCCCTTTTCCTAGGCATGACATATTGTACGTTGCGCACGTTTCACTCATGAATGGGCACGGATGTATACGGATTACTCATGGAAAGATGAAATGTTTGCAGTCACGGAAGTCACATTCCATGTCTCTTCCTTGGCATGACACAGTTTCCGAAAGAGCACAAGAAAGATTGAGCATCAAGCATGGGCATGTCCATTGTGATTTGCCACAGTTGATTGATTTAGATCAGAAAGACAAGATTCGAACCCATTGTTTGCGTGTGTTTGATGAACGTTTTGGCACTCCGTCCCTTTGTTCATCTGCATTACATGCACAATTTTTTCGAAGGAATAGTATTTTTCCAATTACTTTACATGGAATGGATATGTTCATGTTTTTGTGTTGGAAATGGTTTCTGGAATTTTCAGCCTCGGAGATTCTTGAAGATGATAGACACATGACTATAGACGAAGTGGAAGCATTGAAGATGACTTTGTCGCTTTCGGCGCGGCTCAAAGAAGCAGACTTTGCAGACCTTTATGAAGTTCAAGTACCGCACAACCCACGCATCAAAGTGGGCCGGCAAAGAGTCCTTTCGAAGATTCCGGATGATATTGGCGATCTCTCTCGACCCCATACAGTTCGGTACCAGTACCTCACTTTGAAAAGGAGGGGATGTCACGTGACACATCCAACCCTATGTGTCCGTGGACAAGCTACAACATGACCAGGGTTCAGTTCAGTTAAGTCAATCTAGAATAGGAAGTGTTTTGGCACTTTTGTGAGTCTGTTTGCAGACCGTGCATGTCCAAACACTTAGAGTAGATGCATATCCTCTGGTTGCACACAGCATGATCATCAGAATCCATCAAGGGAATTTTCCAATGCAATAAACCTATTTTCCCTATTTTTGACATTTTTCACTTATTTATTGAGTGACTTTTATTGGGAACTAGGTAGGGCAATTTTGCTAAGATAATATATAAGCAAACTAGAGCTAGCACTTTCTGGCAGAAGAGGCAGCAGGTGCATTGCTCAACAGGCATCTTCTCATGCAAGACCCTACAAGAACCCTGGCGTTTCCCCCTCAAGAGAAGTCCAGCGTTTTCAGCCCAGTTAACCTGGAGTTTTTCAACCCTAAGACATCAGCAAATTCAGCCTACGATCAACGTTTTGAAACAACCATAGATCAGCCCTAGCATTAGCAGTTTCCTCAGCAAAGACAGATTTCAACCCCTAGCGTTTCTGGTTTGCAGATCAACCTCGGCGTTTTTGCAGATCTTCGCGACAGAATCAGCCCATAGACCAGCATTTTCAGTCTTCAGCAGTTAGAACCCGCAGAAGAACCCCCAAACCTTGCAGATCTTACCTTCCCACAGCAGATCCTCGTCGCACGGTCAAATCCGGTGAAGTTTACAGTTTCAGCCCAGCAAACGCAGATTTCAGCATCTGTGTTTTCAGCGAGTCGTCATCAACATCGTCACCAACATAGAGTCAGAATTCATCAGATAAAGATTTGCAGATATCAACCCTTAGCATTCTCAGATTTCAGCCCGTCTCGTCGTCGTCCTCATCGTCGTCGACACGTCGGCAAGTCCAAGCATTGTAGAGATTTTTGCAATCATAAGTAGACCGCTCTCGCCATAGAGAGCGGGGCCTTCGGAGGAGGGTTTGACAACATCCCTGGTGTCGTATTCTCTTCTCTCTCTATCTCTTCGTCTCAGCACCTTCATTCACAGTGTCCATTCACTTTGTTTGTGTCCATTGCACTCTCTCACTAAAGGAACGGAAGGCTCTCCCTTCCGTAAGTAAAAGGAACCTTGAGCACAGTTCGGAGCACTCATCTTGAGCACAATCCGAAGCACTCATCTTGAGCAAAGTTCAACATTCACTTCCGCTACACCTAACATCACGGCACATGATACCTTTGGAGGATCTTTTGTCCAACATGCGACAACATTGTGGTACTATCTTCATTGGCAACGAATCTGAAATTCCTATTCACAGCAAGGATCTATGAAGCTCATTCCTGACGACAGAGGAGGTATGCCTACCTCCAAGGTACTTTATGCTCCAAAGCTGGGATTTCATCTTATGTCTATGCACGAGGTGTGCAAGCTTGGCATGGGGGTGATCTTTACAAAGGATGCAGTATCTATTCCGGGTCGGCAATCCGGTAAAGAAGTCAACTCAGCCTCGATGGAGAACGTACTCTACTAGCTCCATGCTCTTTCTTCAACAACACAGATACCGACATGTGATTTTTGACATTACAGATTTGGTCATTTGAACAATGATGCTCTTCGGATTGCTTTTCGTGAGCAGATCCCCTCTTCTCTCAAAACAGTAACTATTAATGATGCATATGACAGTGGTTCTCATCACAGTTCAGAGTCATAGTCAGATATAGCAGTAGCTCCTTCCCTGGGAAGCAAGTCTGACAAGTTGCCAAAGTGGATTTTGAGACTTTGCGAGATTCGACAACTTTCCACCCGATTGGCGTGAAGCCAGTACTACACGACGATCTCAGCGAATCCGTGTTGCTAAGGTGGATGGAACTTTATTACAGGTGAACTATGCTTTGATGTCTACAGTGATCAAGGACAGAGAACCTCTTACAGTTGAGGAGGCACTTTCACAACCGAAGTGGAAGTTGGCCATGCAAAAAGAACTTGATTCATTCAAGAAGAACATCAGTTGGAAGTTGGTTCCACAACCTGCCAAGCAGAAAGTGATTGGTGCCAAATGGGTTAACGGGACCTCCAGGGTTCGAGGATCCAAACTTCGCATACATGGTTTGTATGTTACTAAAGGCTCTCTATGGACTAAAGCAATCTCCTCGAGCGTCGTAACAAAAGATAAGACCCTTTCTTCCATGGCGCTCCTTTTGACGATCTTCTGCAAACCAGATTCATGCATTTGTCGTGAGGGAGGATTGGTGACACTTGTTATCCTCTATGTGGACGATCTTGTGATTACAAATAGCCATGTTGAGCACATTTACAGTACTATGGAGACCTTGGCTAAGGAGTTTGAGATGACAGATCTTGGCTTGCTTCATCATTTTCTTGGATTGAAGATATGGCAGACAGAGGGGACATCTTTCTCTCCCAAAAGCCCTATATCCAAGAATTATTTGAGGCATTTGGTATGACCGAGTGCAAATTATCTCAACCCCTACGGATTCCAATCAAAAGTTGTCACAATATGATCTCCCAGAGGTAGCAAATGCTACAAAGTATTGGAAACTGGTTGGTTCTCTCATTTGGGTTCTCAACACCTGATTTGGTGTTAGTTTCCCGGTGGGAATTCTCAGTTCTTTCATGCAAAAACCGGCCAAGTCACATTTGGAGCAGGCTCTTCGAACTCTGTGGTATTTAAAGGCAACTAAGTCATTAGGCATTCACTATGCGGCTGGAGGTACAGACTCCCAAGTCATTCTACAAGGATGGAGTGACTCGGATTGGGGTGGAGATCGAGATGGACGACGGTCGACTACAGGTTACACCTTTTCTTTTGGCTCGGGAGCAGTTTCATGGAGCAGCAAGAAACAACCTACAATTGCCTTCTCTTTCGCAAAGGCAGAGTACCAAGCTATTTGCAGTGCTACATGTGAGTTGATGTGGATACGGAGGTTATTTTTGGAGATGGGATTTTTCAAGAAGACGACCATTATATACTCTGACAACCAGAGTTTTATAGCCATTGCGAAGAACCCGGTGTTCCATGTCCGGACTAAGCATATAGAGATACAGTACCATTTTGTTCGTGAGAAGACCAAGGATGGCTCTATCCGACTCGCGTACATTTAGACTTCGGATAACCATGCAAAATTCTTCACCAAACCTCTTCCACAGGCAACATTATCCTCAAGCTAACCGTAGAGCTTGTCCATTTGACTCGCTCTCCTGTCTCTCCCTCTCCCGAGTCACCAGATCTGCCGTAGCACATTAACCGCTACAAGATTTGCAATTCATCGTCTTTTGGAGAGTCATCTCTGGGGTTTATCTATCTTCTCGAAAGAGAGGGCTTCTTTGTAATTGTGCTCGATCTTGAGTGGTTGTTTTCTCCTATGTTATAGAGGGCTCATGCCCAATGTAGTTTTGAGCCATTTCAATAGGGCGCACTCTTCATATTTCACCCTACCATTATATGGATGCATCGTGCCGAATATGTGAAGAAGTCATGTGGACATGAATCCCTCCTATATAGGGAGGTTGCAGGTATCCTTGAGGGCATGGATCAAATCATCAGCATTGTATTATGTTTGGTCAAATGTGCTGAACAAGCCTTGTTCACTCCTCCCTCTGGCTTCCTTTATCATTTGCCTTTTCCATCAGGGTCTCTCGGTGCCATATTTCCATCAGGCTCTGTTGGTGCCATACATCCATCTTCTATTGTACAGATAGCACGGTGGATGACAAAGCAAGGAGAAAAATAGAACTACACGTACACACAGGCATGCACATTCAGGTACCGCAAAGGCCACCTTAAATACGCACAAATACAAGCAAACAAACGCACACATTTACAGGCGCGCAGCACATAACACACAAACACAAAGAGGTTGTGCCTTCTGAGAGACAAGCTTGTCGGGAGCAGGACTCTCTCTCTCTCTCTCTCTCTCTCTCTCTCTCTCTCTCTCTCTCTCTCTCTCTCTCTCTCTCTCTCTCTCTCTGCACGCGCGCACGTGTGTGTGTGTGTGTGTGTGTGTGTGTGTGTGTGCACGCGCGCTTGCAGAACGGACAAAATATATAAATGAAGGAAAGAAGGCACATACAGTCGTCCCTTGTTTGCTGGAAAGAGAGAGGGTGCTCTGCGTGTGCTTAAAGCTGATGAACTGTGCAAGGACATCGCCAACAGCCCAGATGAGGGAGGAAGAGAGGAGCTGCGTGCGAAGTGGGCTTACAGCAAGCTGCTGTTTGTACCAACCCCAGACGCCATGAAGCGGTACAGCTGCCATTCGTCCCCCCTTCAAGCATTCTCGCTATTGCATCATCCGTTATCTCGGATTCAAATCGTTGTTATTAAAGGCGGGCAGTGGCCCCCGGATTCAGACACGTCCCGCCTCGCGAGAATGCCGCTGCGGTTTTTTTTTTTCTTTTTTTAAAAAATGGGGGTGTGGGGGGGGCTTAAAAGGATTGGCTGGTATGCACAAGTGTGAAATGACCCTAACAGAAATTGATAGTTTGCTCAAGGCAAAATTCATTGCTAGGATAGGTTGTTTCCTATCGTGTTGGTTCCATAGAAGAATGGAAAACTACGTGTGTGTGTGTGTGTGTGTGTGTGTGTGTGTGTAAATTTCAAGAGGCTCAATGACCAGACTATCAATGACCCATTTCCTTTTCCGCTCACAATTATGATGTTGGATCAGGTAGCGGGACACGAAATGTATAGCTTCCTGAATGGCTAAATTGGATATAATCAAATAGCATTGGCTCTTAAAGATAAAGAGAAAATGACATTCACTTGATAATGCCATTCTTTCTATGTATTGCTCCAACCACTTTTCAAAGGGTAGTGATGCAAATTTTCAAAGAGTCTCTTTGTGGATGAATTTATTGTCTATTTGGCCATGATATAGGATTTAGAATGTCTAACACTGGTGTTCAACAAATGCAGAGAAAAGAGAGCAAGCTTACATTTGTACAAGTGTGTGTGTTCGTAATTTTCAAAAAGGATTTTGTTGGGACATGTAGTATCCAACAAGGGAATGGAGATGATTGAGGACAAAATTAAAGTTGTTATGGAAGGAAAGCCATCAAAGTGTGCTAGTGAAGTTAGCAGTTTCTTGGGATATGTTAGTTGTTATGGAAGGAGAGTGTGCGCTTCTATCACACGTGTCGGAGGCTGGGGACTTGCCGAACACTGTGTGCGAGCCACGAATGGCTGCAAGCACACAACCAAGTTATCCTAGTATGCTCAAAGGGGAAATGGTGTGTCACTCACCACTCAATGCTTGCCGTCGTGAAGGATTCCGTGGGGGCTAAGAAGAGGGAACCCCACCCGCCGCAACTCTCTCTCTCTCTCTCTCTCTCTCTCTCTCTCAAGCATACACACACACACACATGAGCACACGATGGAGAAGCAGGTAGAGGTAGAGCAAGAGCACTTCTTTAGCATGCACCTCAAGAATGAGGATTTTAGATTAAAATGGACCTTTTATATGAATATGACCCATTCACATATGGACGTCCACAATAGCCGGTCATAGCAAAATAATGTAAAAATGAGATAAGTGGTGCGCCTCTCATCGGCGATCACCTATGCACCTATAGGACCGACAAGCCCGGTTCATGACTCAAATAAAGTGATAAGCGTCCATCAAAGGTTATAGGGTGTCTGTAAGTGGTAAACATGACCTCCTTATTGCATTCTCATAGAACATATATAATTAAAAAGCATATAAAGTCAATAAGCACATAGATTGATTGGTAACAGAATATTAAACAGTCTTTTAGCAATAAACATTAAATTGTAATATAATCACACGTATAAACACTTGTAAATGTCAAAAAATAAACAAGTCTAGGGTCGTTAATTTAACGATCAAGAGGCACTAGAGGTCAATTATTAATACCATGGGCAAGCCTCTCAATTCTCTCTGGTCAATTAATCGCGAGAGCAAAGTATTAATACCATGGGCAAGCCTCTCAATTCTCTCTAGTCAATTAAGTTGTTTAATCGCGAGAGCAAAGTATTTCATGTACGAGGGCTGATTAGAGACTATACCTAGAAGACCTTCTAGTTAGCTACGATAAAAGAATTTCATATGAAATCATCGCCTGAATTATTCCCTTTGTTTGACCCCCCAAAGTGTTTTCCACATTGATTCAGTTTTTGACGTGTGTACTTATTTTGTATGCCTTAGATTTTTTGCTTTTCAAGAAAAAGCGTCCACATTAGAAACCTCTAGGGCTCTAGTACCATAGGCAATACATATGAGTGAAGTATTAAATCAAGCTGGGATTATTCTTCCAACTTAAGATTTTATATTTTTGACACTTTTTGTTTTTTGTTTTCTCACTGCGTTTCAATTCTGTAACTTTGGGGGGTCATATTGACATTGTTACCCTCCCCAGGCTCATCACAATAGTAAACTCCCTTTATAATACTTAAGCTAAATCTCAAGAGGGATTAAGCCCACTAGAAAGCACTAGTACATTGCACACAATGATTCATAATATCGGATTAAGAACCTAAGGTAACCATTGACAATTAGGAAGGCATTTCCCATGGTATTAAGAGAAGATTGATAATGCCTATCTTGGTCAAACTATCTTAGTCAGAATTCTTGATTTATAAACCTAAACAAAGGACTATGACATAAAATTATATTGAATCTAATGTTTAATATTAAGTAAATGTGTTGTGCTACCAATCATAGTTAAAGCAGACAAACATGGATGCTAAAAAGGACAAGAGGCAATGATAATGGACAAGAAACATCTGGTTGTGTTGATGATCGCGCTCGATTCGAAGAGTGAACTAGACAAAGATTGCATAAATTTCAAAATCCCAACTATTGCAATGCATTCATGTACACACTTAAAAACGGCACATCAATGGGAAGAGGCACCAACCTTTATTGAACAGAATAAAGAACCCTAACATAAGTATTTGCACCCCCCTATAGGGTCAAGGGAATAGGATATTGTATAGATGGGGGGTAGCCCTAAGTCTAAACCCCTATCCTCTTCATCATCAAGAAAATTAAAGTCATCATCAGTGAGACCATACGTGCCATCCGTGTAATCATGTAAATCTTCCTCATCATTAGATGCACATATGCTCACTAAGAATGTCACTAAGCATGTATAGTCATCTTGCTCAAAAGGGTAATCTTGTACAATCGGAGAGACATTCTCTACTAATAGCGTCGGTCGTGGTCAAGAGACGTATTAGCCATTCTAATTCCTCAAAAATTTTCTCACACGCTAGTGTATCTACCAAATCCCATTCACAGGCAAGCACCAAGTAGACTATGTGAAACACTTTGAAAAGTAAAGAGGGTAACTCTCACCCAAGGTAGGAGTAGATAACTCTAGCGTGCTAGCCATATATGTACACACATATAGATTTTGGTTAGTGTGCAAATATTATAAGGGTCATATCAAAAGGTCGTGTCCTTGTGCATAATGTGTTATTATGATTTTTGTATCATGTACTAGAATTTGTAGGTTCCGAGCTTTTTGTTTGGTGGCTCTTGCTCTTTTACTTTTTTAATTTTGTTTTCTTAAGTATAGGGCTATATATATACATTCCCTAAGATTGAGAGATTGAGAGATCAGGGAGGAAGGTTAAGAGGGGAGCAAGTGAATGATGGATGTCAGCAAACACTCCCCCCTTCCTTGGGTAGATCATACCTTTTGGAACGATGTTGTCACCTTTTGAAACCAATTGTTCCAAGTTGTAATGGGTAAAGACTTTGACCAATAGTTTTTCACCACCCTAGACATTCCAGCTAGTTGCAAGGGTGGTAACGTACTCTCCCATGATTTTACTTGAAACATTGTTTTAGGTGATGAATTTACAGTTGGAGGTGGTATTCTTTCCTTGTTTTTTGATACATTTTTTGTGGTAGGTGAAAGTTATGAAGAAGCTTATGTTTATGTAGAAGAACTACATGAAGAGCAAGAAGCTTCATTTGTTTTTTCTATGTTTGAGCCGAGCGATACAAGTCGTTCTTGCTTGGGTACCCAAACTAGCTCCGGATCAGGTGTATAGTATTCTGTGATCTTTCCTTCCCACGGTCTTCAATCGACTTTATTGTTACAGGATTTGACTCACATGGGTCTATAGCTGATAAGTAAGAACACAATTTATGTTTAGACACCTAGATTTGATAATTCCCTTCATAGAAGCCTTGGGCTTTAGGAATCAAACGCAACGCTTTCTTACATTTCTTGGAGCGAGTGGGGCGTCTCTTACAAGGCTTCTGTGTTTTAGTGTCAGAAATGGTCGCTTAAGAAGCTTTAGGGACCCATCTGTATGTTTTCTTTGTTATATTACGATGAGTCTTGTGTGTCTCATGCTTTGTTTCAGCTACAGAAGTTGAATCTCTAGAGGGTTGGGCTATAGGTACAGATGGTTCAACCTCTTGGACATACAATGTTTTGGGTTGTATATCCTCACCAGGTGAAATCTCAAGGACTATCGCTTGAGTGGTAGGGCTAAGAGATTTCTATGTTGTGACACTCCCAGTCTCCCAATCATTAGTACATTTGGTCGCTATCATCCACTTGCGTCCTGGGTTTATATTGCCTTCCATAGTTCCAGCAGGCATGACCAAAAAGTTCTGAGCTACGACCCCGTTTTCATAACTGACAGAGTGTGCCAGGTTTCAAAAATCGTAGTTTTTTCCTTGTTGATACCCTTGACTTGGATGGTACTCTCAGATAGAGATGGCTTTCCTAACTGACACCACACTCCATATGATAGCATATTATATTTAGCACCTATGTTCAATAAGGCGTTATATATCACTTTCCCATAGGCGCTATTTAACTCAATAGGATATCGTAGAGGTGTGTCAGAGTCCACAACCAATCATCCTCTCTTTCATCTTGAAATGCATGTGTAACTCCAAGGTTGGCCTCTCGTTGGCGTCTAATACGTTGATGTTGCTCATTAACCTCAGCTTGAGCTTGTATCTTTTTCAATTCTGCTTGTGCCTTGGCTGCCCTTTTTTCATGGATGGCACGTAGCTCCTCTTGGCTTAAACGATCATAGTATCTTTAAATTTATCCCATTGAGGAATCCAATGGGGTTTCAACTCCATCAAGATTTTCCACAGAATGGTACCTTGTGGGGTGATTTTGCATACTCTATATGGTCCTTTTTCCGTATATTTAAACTTTTTCTTCTCGTTACCCACTCCATATATAAGGACTTTATCGCCCACCTTGATATCCTTGCTCTTTAAATGACGGTCAAACCATTTCTTTCTCTTAACTTTCTCCACAAGCGCATTTTGCACAACCAATTGTCTTTCATCATCTAACTTCTCAAGGATATATAAATGCTCAACTAAAGGGTTACCATCCCAGCCTTCTTATGAAGCTACCTGCAGATTAGGAATTACAAACTCCCATGGCATAACTGCTTCTTGGCCATATACCATCTTGAATGGTGTACAATTAATAGCCACTTTGTAAGCAATACGATAAGCCCATAAAGCTGATGTCAGCTTCAAAACCCAATGTGTGCGATGAGCTTCCACTGTTTTGGTCAAGATAGAAATTAAAGTCTTGTTAGTGCTCTCAGCTTGTTCGTTTGCTTGTGGATAATAAGGTGTAGACTTATGGTGGGCTATCATGAAGTTTGTTGTGAGTCCCTTTATCACTCCATTTATGAAACGAGTACCATTGTCACTCACAATCTCAAAGGGACAACCAAATTGTGTAATAATGTTTTCAAAGAGAACCTTACACTACAAGAGCCCGCTTGAATTTCAACGTCAAATTACCGGCGTCAATGGCGAGCGTCGGTATATGTGTCGGTAAATCTGGAGGGAGATCAACTTTTTATTCGACGCCTGTACCGACAGCTATTCCGACGCCTGTATCGAGGTACTTTCCGATGCTTGTACCAAATTTTTTTCCGACGTCTCTATCGGTGCCTGTACCGGCAGACCCTACAAAAAACGAACCTGTGGGTCTTTCCTTGCGCATTTCTCTCATTCTCCGCCTCTTCTCTTGTCCTCCTCCTTCTCACCTGCTGCAAATCTGTTGCCTAATGAGTTTTTGCAGGTGAGATTCTTGCTTGTGGACTACTCGCCAGCATCAAGGTGAGATTCTTTTCAAGTTTGCTTGTAGGTTTTTGTGTATGTGTGTCTAACATAGTGTGTGCGCGTTTTTGCAGGTTTGAAGACGTTTTTAAAACCCTTTCTTGCTCAAATAGGCCACATGTGACTGCTCGAAAGTTTTATGCATTTTTATTTAATTTAAACTTATATTGTATACTGACAAAATAAAATTTCATTCATTAGGCATTCAATGCTTTAAATTTTTATACAATTTTGTTTTGAAATTATGTTATGGTAAAATTTTGTTTTGAAATTACGCTACCATCTCATCATCATCATGCGATTGATGAGGTTTAGGTTCTAAGTTTCGGTTATGTTTCGGTTTAGGGTATAGGTTGTATGTTAGGTTATAGGTTATAGGTTAGGCTAGGTTACGTTATAGGTTAGGTTAGATTACGTTTAGGTTATAGATTAGGTTAGAGCTAGCGAAAAATAGTGGAAAAAACACAAACAAACTTCGAAAATGACTCCTGTACTTCAAAAAATGCGAATGGACTTCAATTAGGTTAGGTTTAAATTTTCAGTTATGTTATAGGTTAAGTTATGCTATAGGTTAGGTTAGATTAGTTTATAGGTTAGGTTTAGTTTATAGACTAGGTTAGGTTGTAGGTTGGGTTAGAGCTAGCGGCAAATAGTAGAAAAAACACAAACGGACTTTGAAAATGACTCGTGTACTTCAAAAAACGCAAACGGACTTCGGTTAGGTTGGGTTTAGGTTATAGATTAAGTTTAGGTTATAGGGTGTACGTAAAAGGTTAGGTTGTATGTTAGGTTAGGTTTAGGCTATAAGTTATGTTGTACGTAAAAGGTTTGGTTAGGTTATAGGTTAAGTTAAGTAATGTTTTGGTTATAGGTTAAGTTAGAGCTAGCGACAAATAGTAGAAAAAATGCAAACAAACTTCGGAAATGACTCGTGTACTCCAAAAGTGCAAATGGACTTTGATTAGATTAGGTTTAAGTTATAGGTTAGGCTATAGGTTATAGGTTAGGTTAGGTTAGGTTTAGGTTATAGGTTTAGACCAAAAAAAGCGAGATTATTATCTTGTGGTCCTAATCTCCGTGCACCTCTAAACCGAGGTATGCAGGGATCGAACGTGGCTAGAGAATGTGAGGTTGTTAGAGCTAGCGGCCAATAGTTGAAAAAATGCAAACGGACTTCGCAAATGACTCGTGTACTTCAAAATGCAAACGGACATTGATAAACGAAGTAAAATAACGCAATCGGACTTCAAAAATGCACACAGACTTCAAAAACCCTAATACATAGTCATTGACTAATAAAGACAAGATTATTAACCTGTGGTCCTAATCTTCATGCACCTCTAGACCAAGGTATGCGGGGATCCGGCCTGGCTAGAGAATGTGAGGTTGTCATGTATTGTCATGTAGTTAGTAGTGTGTAGTTATAACAAGAGTGTTTTAATTATTTGTTGCATCATTGGTAGATAAAGTATGGACAATAGGATGGCGTGTCCTTCTGCGCATTGCAAGCATCAGATCTTTCGAAAACAAAAGATCTACGACCAACACATACGCAATCACGACCTCTTTCCGATAGAGCAACCACAAGACCTGCGTTATCGATCTCATGGTCCGGAGACAATAGATCAAACTACTCCGCAAGTAGATATTGCTCCAACTTCATCACAGAGAAGACGATTTTCAAATGAACAGCCATCGACTGAGTCCTCACAACCAATACCTGATGTGGCATTTCAAGAAGTAGAGGTGGAGCAGATGTTAGACGTGTTCTTTGACATGGATCCCATCATTGAAAACATAGAAGAGGACAGTATTCAAGGCAATACTACCAACCAACCTCAGCCATCCTGTCCATATTGATGGCATGCCGCTTTACAATGGTGGAAAAATCTCAGTTCTCCGCACCACGTTGGCAATGCTTAATTTGCAGGTGGTATGACGTCTCCATCACAGAGCTTTTCAGGTAAATACATTGTATCCTAAGCATGATAAAGTGCAAATTATAGTTCAATAATGTGATCAAGTGACTGACTTATTCATGTAACAACAGGTTGCTCAACGAGCAAATCTTGCCATAAGGGAATCACATGCCCCTTATCCGTCTAACCGCTAAAAAGCTTCTTACTAATTTGGGTTTGTATTATCACAAAATACATGTATGTCCTAATGATTGTATACTTTTTGCAATGAGTATGCAAATTTGAAACAATGTCCCAATTGTGGATCAAACAGGTATAAAGAGGACACACAAGGAAAATTTATCTCTAGAAAGGTCCTTCGATACTTTCCTATCATTCCAAGAATAAAGAGCATGTTCAGGTACAAGTCTATAGCTGCTTTGATGACATGGCACTTAATTGCTAGATTGACAGATGATGTGATGTGGGTACATACTGACTCTCGTGCATGGAAGCACATAGAGGAAAGTTGGCCTACATTTAAGAATGAGCCTCGATGTATTCGCTTTGGTCTGGCAATGGACGAAGTAAACCCATTCGGATTACGGAGTTCGTCATGGAGCATGTGGCCTATTTGTCTGGTTAATTATAATCTTCCACCATGGCTAGCTATCAAGAAGGGCCATATGTTGTTGTCATTGATTGTCCTAGAAAAGTACAAACCAAAGAACATGGACGTCTATCTGGCACCACTTATAGAAGAGCTCCAAATCTTGTAGACAAGAATCTATGTGGTTGATATGTCCCGACCAATCGGACGATGGAATGTACATAGGCAAGGCATTCTCATGTGGACCATGCACGATTGGCCAGGCTTCGGCAAGTGTTCAGGTAAGTGCCTTTGAAACCCTCACACACATGTTATTCCTGGCTATGCCAATGCTTTTATATTTTAATTTTGTGATTTTTCAGGCTTGAGTTACTCGGTGAGTGTTCAGGTAAGTGCCTTTGAAACCCTCACACACATGTTATTCTTGGCTATGCCAACGCTTTTATATTTTAATTTTGTGATTTTTCAGGCTTGAGTTACTCGGGCAATCATGCATGTCCGAAATGTGGTCCTCGACTTGGCTTCCACCGCTCTGAGCATTTGAGCAAGATAGTTTACGAGGAGCATTGTAGATTTTTGCCGGAAGGACATAAGCTACGTGGACCAAACATATGCAAACATGACATGCATCCACTGAAAGCGAGTGATTTGAAAAACATGTGGTTGGAGAGGGGAGATTTCATGCCACCTGGAATGAAAAGACTTTCTATTTTCCATGAACTCTCGTACTGGAGTGACCTGCTGATTAATCATCTGCTCAACCCAATGCACATCTTCAAGAATGTGGGAGAGATCATATGGAAAACTATCACTGGAAAAAGGGAGAGCAAGGCCCAAAGAGATGACCTGTAGGCTGTGGGTCAAATGCGAGAGATGTGGCCTAGACTTAAACCCAATGGAAAGTTTGCTATACCAAAAGGTCCATGGGTTTTGAGTCGTGCAGAAGAGCAACAAGTGAAGAAGACTATATATTCATTTAAGACTCCCACTAGGTGCATGTAATGTTTGAAAACGTCTTTTATAAGAGATGACAATCTTAGTGGGCTTAAGTCCCACGATTGGCACAAATTTTTACAGTTTATCTTATCGATTGCCATAAAGGATTGTTGGACAGATGACATTAGAAGAAAAATCTACAAAATTAGTGAGTTGGTATGTTGGATTGGTTCAAAAGAGATAAGAGAAGACAACATCAATGCAGCACACTTAAATGCTATTGAAGCAGTGTGCATGGTGAAGAAGTACTTTCCAACAAGCTTTCTTACCATCCAAATGCATGTACTTATGCATGTGGTTGATGAAGTTGCAGTCGTTGGGGTAGTCCATAGCAGGTGGATGTTCTTCTTGGAGATATTTATGAAGACTTTAAAGGGGTTCGTTCGTCAAAGGGCTCGCCCTGAGGGTAGCATGGCCAAAGGATGGCTCGTACAAGAGTCTCTTGTCCTCATCATCGAATTTTTGGACTCGATTGATCCAGAGATGTCCCGAATGTGGACTACTGAGGTCAACGTCAAGGTGACAGGGGATGAACCGCAGGGAAAAGACATCATTAGGAACATGGACATCACAATGCGAGAAAAGGTTATGAGATTTTTCCTTCTCAACTCAGACATCATGCAAAAGTGGCTATAGAGGTACGAAGGGGAAAAGAAACAATGCTTGATAGATCGCCTACAATTCAAGTGCAACCGTGCCACTAGAAACCTTCCTTTTCCAGATCATCTTTAGAAATTGCATGACTTTCCAACTGGGTGGTGGTTAGATGCGACAATCTCAGAGGCAAAGAGGAATGGAGTGTTGATTACTGAAGAGGAAGAGGAGATGTCAAGGGGTTGCCATTGGCATGTATATTTTCACAACTTCCTTCTTGAGCTCCACATGATCACATTACTTTAATAACTTTAAGTCTGTTTCAATTTTGTGGCTGCAGTATCACAAATATGGAGCTTTGTGGTCGCATGGGAAACACTTCAGAGTGCAACGGATCGACGAACAAGGGGTAACTTTCGATAGTGGTGTTAGGGAAAGCTTCATCCAAGAAAGTAGGAGTAGTGCCAGGGACGAGAACACAGAGACTAGCCAACTTGAATACTTTGGCTACATCCGAGACATCTTAAAGATTAGCTTTAGAAAGTATGATAATTTTATCTTTGATGTCAAGTGGTTCAGAGTTATTACCAGCGGCCCTAATGCAACTGTTGTGCAAAGACAAGAGTGGATTGATTCAAGTGAACTCTAGGCGGACGTGGAAAGATGCGTGGGATACATGCATACTTCCGCAGCATTGTGAACAAGTTTTGTTCACACTAGATCCACTATGGAGAGAAAATGATGAAAATGATTTGTCTAAACCGCGCTGGCTCTATGTTGTTCAAGTTGCTCCACAGAGCAAGAAAGGCAAGTGTGTAAAGAATTGAACGCTGAGGTCGAAGAGGTGATTCATGAACAAAGTGCAGGGCCGATGGATGATATAAGTTTGGATTTTGAGTTGGAGGTCAGTGGTGAGCATATGCCTGAACCTAAAGATGAGGTGTCAAATACTGAAGCTGATGCAGAGAGCGACGAAGAAGTAGAGTTTGATGACGAAGATGCAAAAGTACAGATTGAGATAGACATCTTTGGTTCATTAGATCTTATAGAAGATGAGAGATTAACTAATGATTTTTGCTAAGAACTCTTTTGTAAAACTCTTTTTATTAGTCTACAATACACTTTAGATTCATTCATTTGTGTTGCAACTTCATTTATTTGTTATTTGTATTGATTAAGCGTTTCTTCTATAAACTAACGTATTTTGTGGGTGTTATTTGTGTATCTGTAGCCATGGCTGATGACGATGATACATACTCTCCTAGTTTTAGTTTTTCTATCACTCCAACTGACATGTCACCCGAGCAGATGGGCTCCTTTTTGACACAGTTCACACCAGAGCAGATTGCGATGGCACAGAACCTTTGGGCGGCAAGTTCCTCTGGATCTACTACGGCTCACCCTACGGCTAGGGCTAGTATGGCCCCTATACCAACCGGCACACCTCAGTTGAGTGTGCCCCCTACGCCTAGGACTAGTGTGCCCCCTACACCAATGGGTGGTTCATACTCGAGACGAGGTAGGCATCATTCTGGAGGCGGTGGTTGTTGTGGTAGTAGTTCTATCGATGCATCCACACCACCAAGAGAGCATCCACCACTCTCTTCAGTAGATAGTTCACCGATTGGCACACCACATACACCTTGGGGATCACACAAGCATGATTCTAACAAGGTGTACAAGAGCAAGATGGGGCTATTATGGTGGATAGGGTCGGAAAGGCCATGCGACAGAGGATTTGGCAGCTCTGTAAATTCAGTTTGGTCACTCTGTGATAGAGATTTGGGATAATCTCGACGATGAAAGAAAGAGTTACATCGTCGAGGCCATTCACAAAGAGTACAAGCTGGTAGAGGGGTACAATGCAGTCTCGAATGGCTGGATTTTGGGTGTGCCGAAGGCCACAATGTCACATGTCGGTCAGAGGCGAGAGACAAGTACAATGTCGGCAGTCCAAAGCCGGCACGGTTGGACGAGAGGAGTGGGTCGGGATTGCACGGGAGACACAAGACAATCCTGAAAGATTTCAGCAGCAGAGAGATGTAGCAAGAGCACGTTTGGAGTCTGCTGGAGCGTCACATCTTGGGAGTAGAGGCTACGACACACTTTGACATGAGTTTGTAAGTATTATACCTATGATTTGCATTGTTGAAAATATATATGTTATTTGAAGATTTATCTCATGATTAAACCATAATTTTACAGGAAGTTGCCGTGAAGCACCTTTCGACACGCTGAGAGGAGAAGTATGGGTACAAGCATGGACTTGTGGCCCTTTTGACCCAGCTACAGGAGGAGGGAGAGGACGTCAAACTGGGAGGCATTACCATGAGGGTCTTCTTGATACAGTCTTACTTAGTCATCTTGATAAAATCTTCTTGGTACAATCTTTTTGTATCTGTGGTCTTCTTGATACAATCTTACTCAGTGATTGTTTACATGTACAGTTTTGTAGTGTTTATGTTAATGGTTTTGCATTATGTTTGTGATTATGATTGTGGTATGACAAGTAGGTTTTATGGTTATGGTTTTGCAATTATGGTATGGCACAGAGGTTTTGGTCATGGTTTGGCAATCAAGTTATGGTTATGGTTTTGCAATGATGGTATGGTTGTTATGGTTATGCAATGACAAGCAAGTTATGGTAATGGTTATGGTATGGGAAGTGGGCTATATTTATGGTTTTGTAGTTTTCGAATCATGTTTTAATTATGGCTATAAAATCTTTATGCCGTTGTGCCTATGGTTTGAGAGTCGACGTTATGGTTATGCTTTTGAGAACTTGTCATGATTAAGCTTTTGATTTTGTGGTTTTGTTCTTTTTATAGTTTTGCTAATCTGTATACACTCGCTCTTTAGCGTCAACTTGTAGGTGGAATGTGGTTGCTTGTGCACTCTTCCTTTGGGCAGAGGGCTGTTTTTTGTTGCTGCAGTACATGCAGCATCAGTTCACAGCCCTCTCTGGCCAAAAATTTTTGCAGGTTTGGTCGTCGGTACAGAATTCGGTACATGCGATGGTATGGCCCTCGAGAACAACCGTCAGAATATTAAAAAAATATTGTCGCATGTTATCGCGTGTGTTCCGGCACATGTTACAACGTGCATTCCGATGGTTTTTGTATTGGTGCATATACCGACGACACAATACCAGCGTGTATTTCGATGCTTATTCCAAAGCATTTTACTTTTATAAGAAGCTTTGTCTCGTCGGTATCTGCAACGATTTTTGCGCAACATATTGTAGTGTTAGTAGTTGACCTTGGATCAGCCTTGCGTGTTGCCTTGGCTTCCACCCACTTTTTCATAGTCAGTGGCAACAATAATATATTGAGATTGAGTGTTACAAGCTGCAAGACTAATTGAGTGGCAACAATAATATATTGAGATTGAGTGTTACAAGCTGCAAGATTAATTGGGCAAACAAAGTCTAAACCCCATTTTTCAAATGGTTGAGTCACTTTAATCGGATGTAAGGGCATCTTATTCTTTCATTGTGTGATCTTGTAATGTTTGTTACCGTATACATGCAGTAGTGATGTGTGTGAACACTGGTTGGTGGAGTAGTATCATGGCGTTCTAGATTACAAGATTGTGTTACTCAGTCTACTACAGAGGCTGAATATGTTGCAGCATCAGAGGCATGCAAAGAATCAATTTGGCTTAATCGACTAGTAACAGATTTGGGAATCAGAGAAGAGATGGCTGTGTTATATTGTGATAGTCAAAGTGCTATACAATTGGCTCGCAATCCAGTTTATCACTCAAAGACAAAGCATGTGGATGTGAAGTATCATTTCATCAGGGAAATGCTCGAGGATAAGCAACTTCAGCTTGTCAAAGTTCACACCACAGAAAATCCTGTTGATCTACTTACAAAAGGACTTCCCTCAGAGAGCTTTGCGCATTTTCGCAAGCAGTTAGGTGTAGGGTAGTACATCACTTCTCTACATCTCTTGTATATTAGCTTGTATAGTAGCTTCTCTCACACTTAAAGTACCACATTGGACTTTAAGTGGGAGGTTGTTGGGGTATAAAGCCCAATGTGGTCGCCCAGGTAAGTGGGCGGGCCGCCAGGTATGTACACATATTCTTTTGTAAAAACCTAATAAGAACTCACTATGCTCTACACATTACAGTAGAGCGAGTTCACCATATCGTCGTGCTCTTCTTCTCGCACTCTCTCTCGCGTCACACGTCCGCTCGTACTCCTTCAGACCTGGGTAACAACTGAGGGGGATGAAATGCCACAACTTGTACTTTTAAATATGATAGGAGCAATGCATATAGCTTGCGAGGACCTACAAGGTGAAGGCTTGATTGACACTGAAACCAGTAGCGCCTCAAAAGACTATAGCTCACATGATTCGGATTATGGATCATCAGTAGAAACCGACTATGAGAACAAAGAATTTGAATTGAATATTGGTGCAAATATGGAAACAAACCATACGGAGCCCAACAGTGCCCTAATTGACAATCTATCTAGGAGAGGAGAAGACATGAGTAGCGATTCATCTAGTGACTCTTCACTAGAGGAAGGTCATAATTGAAAATTAAACAAGAGAAGTAAGAGATATAAGAGGCGACGATATCGAGCAAATGTGTGTGCTAGGACAAATGTGTGTGACCATGCTCCCATTCTACGAGTGCCCAATTGGAATGTAATTTTCCATGTGCATATTGATACATCAAAATTTTCTATTGGGTGTGTTCTAGCTCAAACATAAATTGGACTACCCCATAGCTTTGCAAGTTGTCAATTAAATGATACTAAGAGGAACTACACTACTACAAAGCGGAAAGGTTTATCTATGATTTACGCAGTAAAGAAATTTCACCACTACATTCTTGCCAACAAGTTTGTTTTCTATGTGGATCATCATTCGTTGTTGTATCTAGTGAATAAACCTTGTTCTACGGGAAGAATCATCACGATAGTTATTAATTCTTCTTGAGTTTGATTTTATCGTTGGGGTGAGACTTGGTAAAAGACATGTCATGGCGGATCATTTGTCTAGCATACCCAATGGTGAAGCCCCTACTGGAATCAATGATGAATTGCCCCATACTTCCCTATTCCTAGTTGAGACCATGCCTGAATGGAGTGAGAATATTGTGAACTTTTTAGCTAATGGTTTTCCACCCAAAGAGCTTCATAAGGATAAAGCTCGAAAACTATTAAAGGAATGTGAACCTTATTCTCTAATTGTAGGAACTCTCTACAAGCTAGGGAAGGATGATATTCTTAGATGTTGTGCTCATGAGGATGAGTATTTATACATACTGTAAGAAGTCTGCATGGGTATAGCCAGAGGACATTTTTCAGGGGAACTAACTGCTAGAAAGGTGTTTCAATCAAGCTATTGGTGGCCTACCTTATTCAAGGATGCATCGCTTTTTGCAAAAGGGTGTGATGAATGCCAACGTTGTTGGAGTTAGGGTTAGAGGAAAACACACACAGCTTGGAGAAGATGAAGGAAGCTCAAGGCACGCAACAGAGAGTATATTACTTAGTGTGCAATGGAAAGATAAATAGCCCTAGAGTGATGGGTGTATATACAATGCACGGGGGAGAAAAACCTTCTAAAGAGGGAAAAAATGCCCCGATGGTCCTAGTGTGTTCACACACTAGGATGTGTGTTCACACACATCACTACCACATGTATATGGTAACAAATCCCCCCTGGGAATGATGCGGTGAACGAGGCCTGGAACGAAGAGTAAAGGGAAGTGCCATGCCTTGAGGATAGGAATAGTCCACAAAGGGGAGCAAGCCCAAAGCTTTGCCGAAATCTTTGAACTTCTCATGAGACAATGCCTTTGTGAAAAGATCTGCAAGGTTGTCCTGTGTTGGCACATAATCCAAGTTGATCGCTCTTGCTGAGAGCCTCTCCTTGACATAGTGGTAATGCACCTCAGTGTGCTTTGTGAGAGCATGAAAAACTCGGTTTTTGGCGATCGCCAATGCACTTTGACTGTCAGTGTAGATGATGTTGGCAATGTCTTGTCCAACACCCAAATCATCCATAAGGCGTCTGAGCCATACACACTCAACCGTAGCTGTGAAGACTGCCCTATACTCAGCCTCACAACTGGAAGTGGCCACAGTAGGTTGCTTCTTGCTCAACCATGAAATACATGAACTGCCAAGCATGAAACAAAAACCACTTGTGGACACTCGCGTGTCATAACAACCAGCCCAATCTGAGTCCGAAAAAGAATGTAAATCTGGCGGCAATGATCCCCCCTTGGGATAAAACAAGCCAAGATGCAAAGTGCCACTCAATTAACAAAAAATCCTCTTGATTGCGTGCCAATGCTTAGACCGTGGGCTATGCATAAATTTGCTAAACTGTGAGATTGCAAACTGAATATCCGGCCTTGTGTTACATACATAAATGAGGTAGCCAATAGTAGTTTGGTAAAGAGTGACATCTATAGGATTACCAGCATCATGTAGACTCAACTTCAAACTTGTTTCCATGGGAGTGGCAATAGGTTTGCAATCCTCAAGTCCAAACTTACATAGCAAAGTCTCTATGTAATTTTTTTGACACAATGCAATACCACCATCACATTGCTTAAACTGTATGCCCAAGTAATGATGCAACAGTCCCAAATCTTTCATCTTGAAATTAGCATTCAAATCAATCTTAAATTCAGCAATATGTTCCTCATTGGGACCAATGATCAACAAATCATCCACATAATTAACAACAATGAGAAGTACATCGCCCTCATGCTTGACATACAATGTGCTTCTGTTGGACTGTTATTACGATAGCCTCATTTGACCAAATGAGTGTCAGCTTTCTCATACCAAGCAGGAGGAGATTGCTTCAATTCATACAAAGCCAATGCACATAGAAAACAAACACGAGTGGGAGAAAAAGTTTCTTCATAATCTATGCCTTTTTGTTGCGCATAGTCTTTTGCAACAAGTCAAGCCTTATGGCTATCAACCTTACCATCCAGCTTGCATTTCAACTTGTAACCTACTTTTTACCAATGGCCTTTTTGCCAGGAGGCAAACCACATAAAGTCCATGTGTCATTTTCTATAAGTGCATCATATTTTGATTGCATGGAAGCCATCCAATTTTTTGAATTTTGTGCTTCATCAAAAGATAGAAGTTCCTCTATATCACATAGCCTAGACACAGTCAAAGCATAGCAATGTGATGCATAAGAGGCATGGTGAGAACCTGAATGAGTATGGCTAGACAAAGGTGCATCCAATTTACTGTCATGCAAAGTGTGCACCAACCATTTTGGCATACCTCCTGCTCATTTTTAGCGCTTTCCTCATCAAGTACATCATGTACATTTACATCAGTAATAGGCTGATTTGTAACATTTTCAGAAACCCCCATAAGTTGTACATTTGCCTCATTTAAATTTACATTCGAATTTCCACCACTAAAAAGAGGCAATAAACTGTCATAATTGTCCAATGAGCTTACATTACTATCTCTAGTACATGACAACAACGGATGAACAGAATCTTCCACAAACATAACATTATGTGAGAACCAAATACGCTTTGTTTGCAGATGGTACAACATGTAACCTTTGCTTTCATCACTATAACGAACAAAAATACATTTGACAGCCTTATCATCCAATTTTTTGCATTGCGCTTGTGGCACTAAACCATAAGCCAAACACATGCATGTCCTCAATAGATGGCTTTCTATCATGCCATGCTTCATATGGAGTCATAGGCTGCAATTCTTTTGTAGGACATGTGTTGAGTACATAAGTGGCACACATGACAGCCTCGAGCTAAAACGACTGTGGTAAAGCTTGACTCTTGACCATACATCATGCCATTTCCATAAGAGACATGTTTTTCCTCTCAGCAACACCATTTTTCTGAGGCGTATACGGCAATGTATATTGGTGTTTTATCCCACGACTAGCCAGGAATGCATTAAATTCATGAGACATATACTCCCCCCCTTGATCAGAACACAGAGGTGCCCATAGTACATTTCAAGATATTTTCAGCCCTAGCAAGAAATTGCTTGAAACACCTAAACACTTTGAACTTAGCTTTCAATGGATATACCCATGCATGCCTGGAGTATTCATCAGTGAAAGTCATGAAGTATAAGTAATTTCCCAAGGACGGAGTTTGCATAGGCCCACAACATCACTATGCACAAGCTACAATCTGCATGTAGCACGAACTGACCCATCCTTTGGAAACTAAGCACGTTGCATTTTACCCAAAATACAACCTTCACAAACATGTTTGACAGGTTCTTCAAAGAAGCAACCATATCAGATTTCTACAAACACAGCAAACTGGAAAAATTCAGATGCCCAAAACGTGCATGTCACAGTTTTGCATCTAAAACAACCCCTGAATCTGCAACTGCATTTGCAAAATTTTGTCTACATTTGTCATACAAAGTGAGCTTATACAACCCACGACACAAAAGACCAGATGCAATAATTTCATCACCAAAACTTAGGTCATGAACTATGCATCTGTCATCCACAAATTTGACTACAAGACCAAGTACAGCAAGTGTAGATACAGACAACTGGTTCTTTTTTATCCCAGGTACATACAATGCATAAATAAGTGTGAAAGAACTACCATTTGCAGCAGTAAGCACAATCTTTCCAACTCCTTGAACAGGATAAGAGGCATTGTTGGCACAAGTCACTGTATTTCCATGAGGGATAGACTCAATAGAGGTAAACAAATCACGATGTGAGGTAATGTACTTTGTAGCACCACTGTCAAAACACCACAAATGTGAATCTGCAGCAGCTCACATACATGCATCATGGACAATAGGATCATAAGTGCACTTTGCACTAAATGCTCATTCTGCATCAACATCAGTATCACAATCTCCTTTGACAGAGACTCTACAATCATTGCACTTGTATTGGACCCTGTAGTGGATCCAACCTCTTTCTTCTCAGCCTCTTTTGCCTTTAATTTCGGACACTGCTTGATCAAGTGATCATTAGCTTTACAATAATGGAAACTCATCTTCTTTTTTCCTTTATCACCAGAATTGCCAGACGAAGTGTTGCAAGCAGAGGCATTAGGAACATAAGTTTTGCCACTCGTAGCAGAACCATAAGAAGTGATTACATTGTTGTTCCCACCTTTTCTTTGAGTTGAAATAAAAGCATGTTCAACTGCACGTTGTCTAGTCCTGTTTTTTTTGGAAAGTGACTTTTGCATTAGAAATGTGCATAATGCATCAAACTTGACAGCTTCAGGATTTCCTTGGGTCATAAGTCTCCAAGTACTAGCAAAAGTCTAGTAAGAATATGGCAAAGCATCAAGAACAGTCTGCACAAGTGAACTATCAAAAATGACATCTCCTGCAGAAGTTGGTTGCTCGTTAACATCCTTGACACCAGCAAGGAAAGTGTCCATTTCATCTTCCTCATGCATAATCTTTGATTCCAGCTCTTTACTCAGCAAAGCAATTTTAGCCTCATTGCGGCTTGCATAAAGACCTGATAGAATATCCCAAGCCTGTCTTGCAAATTTTGTTGAATGAATGTGAGGAGAGATAGTGCGCTTCACAGACAATGCAATCAATGCGTGAGCCTGTGCATCTCTTACATCCCAATGAGCCTGCTCAATCGTAGGCAAAACAACTCTGATAGCAGCAACCCTGGCAGCGAAACCTGGAGCATCCTCAACATCTCCTGCATCCATAGTACCAGGACGTACATCAATGCCCTGCAAAATGTTCCAAACTCTCTTTGACACAAGTACATGCTACATCATGTAAGCCCACATAGGGTAATTGTCCCCATCCAATATGTCCTTAGCAACAAACATCTTGAACACATCTGTGTTGTTGTCATCCATGGAAAATGCATGCACCTGATGTGAAAATTGTCCAAAATGAGGAGAAACTAAGTGAGACTAGCATGTGCTATATATCACAACCCACAGTAGACTATATGGGACCTGTTATGCAGTAATTGGCACTGACAAAAAATTTACACAAAATGACAAAATTGCTTGTGCAAACCTAGCTGTAGTGAAAACGGAGGTCGAAATGAGACCGAGTCACAAAATCTGAGCAGACTAAGCTCATCAAGCACTGTCAATTTTTTTGTCAACCTGCGACGCTCGTCAAATCTCACAGAAATCGGAGAAAGTGAGCAGGCATGTGCTGGAGCTGTTTTGGCGACTAAGCCCGGGAGGACGTAACCTGCTCTGATACCAATTGTTGGAATTAGGATTGCGGCAAAACACACACAGCTTGGAGAAGACGAAGGAAGCTCAAGGCACACAACAAAGAGTATATTACTTAGTGTGCAATGGAAAGATAGATAGCCCTAGAGTGATGGGCGTATATACAAAGCACGGGGGGAGAAAACCTCCTAAAGAGGGAAAAAATGCCCCGACGATCCTAGGACATACCCTGACGTAGACCTTCAGTTGTCATAGTCACCTGCATAATACGAGTCTGTAAAACCCTTTACACTTAGCTCCTGACTCCCATAGCATATACGCATACTCTTTGTAGCTTTCAGGTATCTCAATATTCCTTTCACTGCCTCCCAATGTTTCTTGCCTGGGTTTGACATGTATCGACTTACTACTCCCACTGCAAATGCAATGTCTGGGCGAGTAGCAATCATTGCATACATTAAACTACCCACTGCAGACGCATATGGAATCTTATCCATTTCAGCCTGTTCTTCCTCAGACACAGGACAATCTTGTTTGCTAAGTTTCACATATGGTGGCAATGGAACACTCAATGCCTTTCCCTTCTCCATATTGAAACATTGCAAAACCTTGTCAATATACTCTGTTTGAGATAACCAAATCAACTTCTTTGATCTTTCTCTCTCAATGCGCATACCAAGTATATGACTTGCCTCACCCATGTCTTTCATGTCAAACGATTTTGCCATCTTTGACTTCAAAGCTGAAATTTCTTCCAAGTGCTTGCCAGCAATCAACATGTCATCCACATACAAAATAAGGATCAACCAACTGCCATCCTTAGCCTTCTTTGTATATAGACAATGATTGAACTCACTACGTTTGTAGCCTTGAGAAAGCATAAACTTGTGGAACTTATGGTACCATGCCCTCGGTGATTGTTTTAAGCCATAAAGACTCTTTAACAACTGGCATACCAAATCTTCCTTGCCTTTCTCAACAAACCCTTCTAGCTGCTGCATGTAAATTTCCACATCTAAATCACCATGCAAGAACGCTGTCTTGACATCCATTTGGTGCAACACCAAATCTAATATGGCAACCAATGCAAGAAAGCATCTCAATGTAGTCATCTTGACCACCGGAGAGAAGACTTCATCAAAGTCAATGTTGTTCTTGCTTAAAGCCCTTGGCAACAAGCCTTGCTTTGTACTTTGGCTGACTATCATGAGCGGTGATCTTATACCTGTAAACCCATTTACAAGGTAGAGCCTTTTTGCCCTGTGGTAATTTAACTAGCTTCCATGTCTGGTTTTTATGCAGAGTTGTCACCTCTGACTGCATGGCCAATTGCCAATTTCCGGAGTCCTTCATTTGCACTGCTTCCTTGTAACATGAAGGCTCATTGCAATTAGTCAACATGACATAGTTCATAGATGGAACAAACCTATCAGGAGGTCGCGTGATACGTCCAAATCTACGCACAATAGGTGGCTCAGACTGAGCCACAACCTGTGGTTCCAATCTATCCTGTCCCTGCTCCTCTTGAGCCCTGGCATTTTGTCTTGCACGTGCAGGTCCATCTTCTTGGAAGACAACTCTTCTAATCTCCTCAACCCTCTCTGGTTTAGAATGATGTTTGGATTCATTAAAGTGAACATCATTGCTGCGGATAACCTTTCTAGATTCGGGATCCCAAAGTCTGTACCCCATCTCACCAGAATTACCATAGCCTAGAAAGATGCACTTTCTACTCTTTGGCTCAAGTTTGTTCCTAAATTCCTTTGGAACGTGAGTATATGCCTCACAGCCAAAGACTCTGAGATGCTTGTATGAGGGCATTTTGCCTGACCATACCATCTCTGGCACTGAATCCTTCTGCAAAACCTTGCTAGGAGATCTATTTACAAGATGAACAACTGTTGATACAGCTTCAGCCCAAAACCCATTTGGCAATTGTGCATTAGAAAACATACTTCTGACCTTCTCTTGTATGGTCCTATTCATCCTCTCAGCAACACCATTTTGAGGAGGATTGTAAGGAGTAGTAAGTTCACATTTTATACCTTTTGACTCACAAAAGTCCTGAAAGGCCTTTGAAACATACTCTCCACCATTGTCAGTGCGTAAGCATTTAAGCTTCTTGTCACTCTGATTCTCCACAAGTGTCACAAACGTTTTGAAAACACTAAACGCTTCATCCTTGTGCTTGAGAAAGTAAACCCATACTTTCCTCGAGTAATCATCTATAAATTTCATAAAGTAAGAAGCTCCCCCTAAAGACAGGTTAGGCATAGGTCCACACAAATCACTATGAACAAGTGCCAACTGTGTATCTCTTCTACTGCTTCTATGCTTATGTGGCTGCTGTGTTTGCTTACCATACAGACAATGTTCACAGAATTCAAAATCATTAAATGAAAAGCCAGGCAAATAACCAGAACGAGACAAGATTCCCATTCCCTTCTTGGACATATGTCCTAACTGGCTATGCCACAAAGAAACGTTCGGCTGCTTGGTTACATTGATTTCATTTTTAGAGACATTTGATACATAAATCATGTAAAGTCCTCCAGAATTTACTCCATGTGCTACTGTCATAGAACCCTTGGATATCTTCCACATGTTCTGTCCAAAGTGGTGACGTAGCAAACATCATCAAGTAAACCTGTGCTGATCAAGCTCTTTGTAATTGCGGGAACATGTCTCACATTCTTCAGCGTGAAAGAAGAGCCATTCTGAAACTTCAATTGAACATCTCCAACACCTAAGATCTCACATGTCTGCCCATTGCCTAGCCGAACATGATCTTTAGTGGTCACATAAGAGGTAAACCACTCCTTGTTTGGAGACACACGAAGCGATGCCCCTGAGTCTATAATCCAGTCACTCAGTGCATTTCCATCAGATGCTGTAAGAAGAGCTGAGTCCATTGTATTCTTCAAGAAGTAGATGTCTCCTGACACTAGACTGTCATCCTCTGCAACAATGTTTGTCACATTTATTTCTTGAATCTTCACTGAGGACTTGTTCTTCTCACCATGGTCTTTAGCTTTCTCTTTGCCTTTTTCCGCTTTCCATTCTTTGCAGTCTCTTTTCATGTGACCCTTCTTGCCACAATGGTAGCATTCTATGTCACTCTTGACTTTAGCACTGCGGGACTTGCGACGAGACTGATTCCTCTTTCCACCTTTGTACTTTTCTTTGGTCCTTCCCCTGACAACTAAGGCTGTTCCTTTGCCTTTGTCCATTGTCTTTCTATTGGTTTCTTCAGTAAGCAGACTTCCTTCTACACCTGCTATGTTCAAAGCATCCGGAGGTGCAGAATTACTCAAAGCTGTGCGAAAAGTGTCCCAACTTTCTAGCAATGTGATCAACAGGAACATAGCTCTAACAGGTTCATCAAACTTGACACCTTGAGCTGACAACTGACTGTAGATGGTGTTGAATTCATTGAGATGATTGGACATAAGGGTCCCTTCTTTCATCTTCTAGTCAACAAGCTTCTTAAGCCAATATACCTGTGAAGCTGCACTCTGCTTCTCATAAAGATCACTCAGCTTTGTCCATGCTTGATAAGCCGACATCTTGTCTGCTACATTGAAGTAAATGCTTTCTGCCAAAGTCAGCATAATGGTAGAAAGTGCCAATTCATCCATTTCGCTCCATTCATCTTCGTCCATATCTTCTGGTTTTATCCCGTTGAGCTTTATAGGTTTTATCTGCTTCTTTTGTACCAACACGTGCCAAATCTGCTTCTTCCACAATGGGAAATTGGTTCCATCCAGCTTCTTGATATTGTAAAGAGAAGTGTCGTGTGATCCAGCCATAGCTACGCTTCACAGTAGTTTACTTTCCTGGGAAAAATTCGGCAGAGTTTCCCCTGTAAACTGACCTCTGAACCAATATCAACCTGTCAAATGAACCAAGGAAGCTTCAGATTCTGCATAAATTTTGGCAGAGTCTCCTTTGTAAAATGGATCTGGTGTACTAAAAAATAGACCAAAAAACAGCTCAAAAAACTACTTTCTCTCTAACACTGTAAGGTGTGGGTAAACCTGTCCTGCACCTGTACTATCTCTCACTGTCCTGTCACTGTTCTGTAAGCATAGACTGAGACAATGCCTCAATGGCAGTAAAGCAAAGATGCAATCCCAACTATCTAACTCACAATCAATACATCCTAGCTGCCTATCTAAGGGTGCTCGAGGGATCGCTCCAAGACCTGTATCACCGGAAGGATCTCAACATTCGAGAATCCCCCAGCTCAATAAAACCTCACTCAACCCTCAACAAAGGCTTCAGTAAATCTGACAGTACATAGACTTCCCACAAAATCATACATCCACAAATTTTCCACTATATGATGTAACCGCTGCGATGGTTGTTGCTGCGTGACTCACAGCCAGCAAACCCTCAACAGACATACATCATCTCTGACAATACATCCCATGTGGAAGTATCTGCAATGTCAGGATGAAATCTGGAATATCAAGCAGCAAACACAAGCTACCTGATGAACTAGTGGATGTCGCCTACAGTATGTGTGTAGATGCGCCAGTGTCGTATGTGACACGCCTCCAAGAAATGTGAGCCGTCCTTCGATGTGTAGACAACCACAAATCAGCACTCTGGGAGTGCCGATATCCTCAGCACCTGCAGTCGTAGGCCGAAACCCCAAATTTGCAGAGTCGGATCTGCACCCGCCGAGACCACGTAGTCGAAAATGGCCTACGCAGAACTTTGTCGAAGCCGAACGGTGGCCGAGATGACCTCAGAATGAAATTATGAGAACACCAAGCCCTTCGGGCTTACCCACTGGATTTGGGGCCATGTCTTTGCCTGTCGAATTTCACTCCAATCTGAGCTGGTGACTCTAGCCTCCTGCAGTGCTGCCCCGAGCCTCGATCTGAGCTCTGTACCAGTTGAAGGAGTACGAGCGGAAGTGTGACGTGAGAGAGAGTGCGAGAAGAAGAGCACAACGATATGGTGAACTCGCTCTACTGTAATGTGTAGAGCATAGTGAGTTCTTATTAGGTTTTTACAAAAGAATATGTGTACATACCTGGCGGCCCGCCCACTTACCTGGGCGACCACATTGGGCTTTATACCCCAACAAGGTCGTCCCCCTATTTCCCCAAGTGTCTATGGTTGCTGCTAGGTGGACCCAATCCACATTATCAGACTCAGTCATCCCAAGTGTAGAACATCCATAGAAGGGGAATCTTCCCCAACATCGGTGTCCTTTTTACGCGTGTAACAATACTGCAATGGGGCCGAGTGAATTTGGTGTCAGATCTATGATCAATTATAAATCTGTTTCCTAGAGGATGTGCTCAACCAGCTACAAGATTTGCTCAAATGATAGAGTCTTGGAACTGTAAGTAGACATGGTTTTTAGACCAACCATGCACCATTTTTGCTTCCCTCATGAAAGGACGTCCTAAGATCATCTCAGATGACATAGTGTGCTTGGAAAAATCCATAACAATGAAGGTATGCCTTATTTTGTGTCCAAGGACCTTAATATTGAGATCTTCTAGCATCCCAATAGGTTTAACAATAGTCCCATTGGCCATCTTTACCACTATCTTTGTAGTCCCAAGGTGAGGTCTCCCATAGATTCCCATCAATTTTTAGTTACAATGCTAACCGCAACGCCACCATCAAGGATTCCCTCCACAGTTAATCCCTTGGTCATGATTGGTATGGTTACATTGAATTCATCGCATTCAAAGTATTGTCTCATCTTGTTAATATGTATGTCAACAACAGAGTTCTCATCTAGGTTGGGTTGTGGATCTAATTGTTCCTCCTCTATTGGCACCTCCCCTCGGAGGGATTCACTCTATATACAAAACAGGACGCCACCTGCGAGCAGACAACTTTGGTAAACCCCCTATATATGACTCATATTAGGGAATATGACCCCCCTTTCTACGCTTATATGGCAATCAATGAAGAAAATTATTATACCCCTATCTTACATATAAAATTTAGGTCTCACATGATCTAACTGAGTAAAACTAGTCAAAGAGTGTGTAGTAGCATAGTGACTGGCAATGTACTAATGAACCACTTTTGTTGATAGCTAGATGTACCCTCAATGTGGTCTTAGTCTGACTTTCAAATTATGTGCCCGATTAGTCTGTACTCTTGCTACTCGTCCAATTTTGACCCATCCAAAGTTGGTGTAAAATCAACCCTTGACCTGCTCCAAATCAGCCCTTATCTCTATGACCGGCTTGATGCAAAATTTGATGTGTGACCTGATAAAAAACTTCCCCTAAATTCATCCAAGTTCTAGTGCACATTGGTGACCAATCGCTACAAGTAATCAACCCGAGTCAGTCCCCCCCCCCCCCCCCCCCCCCCCCACACACACACCATAAATATGATACCCCCCTCCCTTACTTTTAAGCTTGGGTGATAAATTATTGGGGACTTGCCCCTAACTTATACGCTTATGTAACTTGTAAAAAAAACCCCTCCCCTGCACTTACGTGGTGTGGTAAGTTTTCCATGGTGAATCCCTCGGGCACCTCCCTAACTCCATCCATCTGTGCAAATTGTGGTAGCCCGACTTTTAGTTCTCCATTGAGGAAAGTTTGAAGAGCTAAGAATAGCTCGGGGTCTCCATATAGTTTAGACATGATGGTGGTTCTAACTTCTAAAGCCATGAAATCCATCAATTTGACAATATTCAGTGGTACTTTTTGGGCTTTAGTCCCTTGACATGGGTAAGATGGGATCTCCATTTCTTCGATAGTTTAGACATGATGGTGGTTCTAACTTCTGAAGCCATGAAATCATCAATTTGACAATATTTAATGGTCCTTTTTGGGCTTCAGTCCCTTGACATGGGGAAGATGGGATCTCCATTTCTTCAATAGGGTCAGGGAATCCCTCTATAAATGTTCTCTCCAATAAGAAGGGAGTACGCCCACTTCCCAATGCCTTAATGTCACTTTCTTCTTGGATGACACTAGGTATGGCTAGTGGTCTATGGTATTTGTGAGGTTGACTTCACGTAGGGAACACTGTGTTGGTAATCTGGATCTGCCTAGGTTCTGACTCTAGATCCCTTTGGGTCTCTTCTACCAAACTCATTAATTGCTTGACTTGCTTGATCTCCTCTATAGGGTTTGGGTAAGTTCCTATCTTCTTCTTGGGTTCCTTGGGTCCTGGCCATTGTAGCTCATAAGATCTTCCTTGATTGTTTCTTTCCTAGTGACCGTTTTAGTCTCCATGGTCTCATTCAAATCAAAATCCTCTTCACTGTCGTTCATATACACGGGGTCATCACTAGTCCCTATGTCGGTCTTTGAACTGGGTCTAACTGTGGCTGCTTTTTGCAATCTCTTCGTTCGTGTTTTCTTCTTCTTCTGAGATTGAGCAATTGATGCCGTGTCTCTTTCTTTAAGAATACAATTTTGGTTTTGGAGCATCGATCGTGTGAGTACATTTACTAGTACCACAGGTGTACTTTGTGATCGCTCCTCGGTAACCTCAATTAAGTTCAATGGCGTGATCTTTGGCACATTCGGATTATTAGGACATTGGGCAATCAAATGATCTATGCCACATCGATTGCACATGAGTGTCGGCATTGTAGTTGTACTTGTTTGATTGGTTTGCATTAGTGCGGCATTCTTTTGTAGTCTAATAGGACACTTGGCTACATGATGTGGACCCCCACACTCGTAGCATTAAAGAGGTGGTCTCTTGGCAGTGAAATTGATATTTTGGCCTCTTGCTGCAAGAGCAGCTACTTGGTAGACAGTTTTGACTTGTCCCCAATAGTCCTCCATGTAGTATTGTGGACTTTCTTTGAGTGCATCAATCCCATAGGCAATATTAGGGTCTAACTCATCATCGCAATCCATACCACAAGAAATAGATGACTCACAACCCACTTGATTCACAAAAGTGATTCTCGAATGTCGGGGTTGCAATCCTAGCACTGGAGGTGGTAATGGTGTTGTTTGAACAACATTTTGGGCCCTAGGGACCATGTGTTGTGACGATTGCTCAAGAGATGGGACCGGCATCCATGCAAGCACTTGAGGTGTGTGTGTCCATGCTAAGGTTGGTCTATTGGCCATCACATGTTTAAATACTATGCAATCCTTGGCTTGATGACAATACCTTCCATATGCATTGCAATTCCCATTGAATTTTACTCTAAACGTAGGGCATTCACTAGTACTATTGCGACCAAAGCAAACTGAGCACCATTGTTGCTCCCTTCTTGGATACATATGATTGTTTTGTGGAGCACGATTGTTTCTAAGGCTTTCTTGAATGGTCTTGGTGAGATCTACTAAAGTCATCTTAGATATCTTTGGCTCTTTCGCAATAGGCTTTATGGACATTGGTTCATGCCCCGTTGCTTGCGAGCTAGTAGATCTAGGCTCAATTGACACTCTTTCTCCTTGAATCATTAAATTATCCTCCAATTGGATCTTATTGGTGGTGACTACTTCCCAAGTGGTGATACCTCTAATGACTAGGCCATTGTAGATATCCTCATGTCGTAGTCCCCGAATATAATTAAAGCTCTCATTTGGATTACAATGAGAATTCAAATGCTTCAAGAAACTAATAAAGTCTCTCACAGAGTCCCATTCCTTTGGTTTTTTTGGAGCTGAGAGGCTACACCCCAGCACACTCCCTCTCGTATGTACTCTTTCAAGAACAGTCTCCGAAGAGTAGGGTAAACTGTTTTCTCTATAGGACCAATCCCTAGCCTTCCCACTCAAGGTCAGGCTTAAAGCATTACTCTTATGCAGATCATTGTGTTCTCCTAGGGAATCACATAATTGTTCAAATACTTTGATATACTTTATCACATCCCCGTCTCCACTAAATTTTTGTGTGAGCTTGGATATTTATATTGCCTTACTGCTAGGCTCTCTATCAGGAGTGTTATGCATATTCTTAGCAATATATCGATCGATACCTTGAGAAAATGTTTCCAAGTCACCCGAGTGAGCAGGAATAGTGGGGACATGTGCTCTTGGGACTGCTTGTGGAATGGGGGTTGGCATTGGGTTAAGCATACGGGTGATCCTGGGGTCCCAAGCTAGGTACAATGTTGTGCAATGTGGTGGCCCAAAGTTCATATGTGTGGCCCTAGGCATAGTAGATGTGGGATGTGACATGCTAATGCTAGCTAGTCTGGTCTCATTGAGATAAGGTCTTGGATGTTATGGTCGTTAGTGACACTTTGTATCAATAGGACATTTCTCTCATAAAGTTTGTTTGTAAGAAAAATTCAAAAATCACATCAAATTGGCTAAAAGGGCAAAACCAGTAGAAACAAGGGGTTCAGTCACAAAATTAGCCATATCTTGAGATTTTGTGATCCAAACCCAAAAAAGTTTGGGAAATAGCTTCAAAATAGCAAGGACTACAAGCTGACCAAGTTTCATGCCAAAATGGATCATGACCTTATCATGATTTTCGGCTGAGGTGTGAGCGCTAGGTAGTTGAGACCTAGACAAACACGTTTCTCGAAAGGCACATTGGCAAAAGAGTTGAAAAAAGTGGTCAAAAGAGGCAAAATAGAAGATAGTCAAAAATCGCCAAACCAAACTCAAGATTTTACTTTTGGTTGATCAAAACTGATATAAATTCAAAAAGGATTTGGGAGTAGGCTAAAATTTTTGTAAGCTACCAGCTCACCAAATTTCAAGTCCAGAAGTGATGGAACATCGATTGCGATCTATGTACCTCATTTGAGTTTTGGGACAAAAATAATACCAGCATGTAGTAGAGACCATTGCGAACAAACCTTTCAAAAGGTGGTCTTCCAAAAAAATCCAAAGTACTCATCAAAAGGGCAAAAAACACTTCACTATGAAAAACTACAAAAATAGACCTAGGGTTTCACTTTTGACTGATTAAAACTTGTCCAAATCCATACAAGTTTTGAGGATAGCCTAGAAATACATTCATCTATAAGTGGTTCAAATTCGGGGTCAAAACATGGATTGTGATCCATGTACCTTTTACAAAATTTTGAACCAAAGCCTATCCACTACGTTGTACATGCTATTTCTAGCCTAATCCCAAAGTTTCATCTCATTTGGACACCAAAACCCTAGTCAAAATCCCAAAAAATTCCAAGTATTGTGAGCAAGTACAAACATTGACCTAACTATTAAACCAGAGGTCCAAACCCAACATTTTTATTCCATAGCATTTACTAGTCATGTTGACCATATTGGTACTAAGGAAAGGAAAATTTGGGCTCCAATATGGATCACGATCCATGTACCTATGGTGACAACTTGACCTAAAACTTTTGTAGATTGTAGTGCATACAAAGGAAACATATCCCTAAGTCCAATTTTGAAAGAAATTGAGAAAATTTGGGTCAAAAGACATCAAAATAGGTGACATATATAAAACCACAGAGCAGACCTAGGGTTGGGCATTTGACCTATCAAAAGAGCTCCAAATTCAAAAAGATTTGAGATATAGCTTGTGGACATAGAGTATAGCAAGCTCCCTAAATATCAAGTCAAAATGTGATGGAACATGGATTGCGATCCATGAGCCTCAACCTTAGAATTTGGTGAAAATTGATACAGAGCTTGTGTATGACCTTATCTAACCACTATCAAAATTTGAAGTCAAAATTTGACAGAGGAACATGGATCGAGATCCATGTACCTCTTCATAGTGGGGGTATCTGACATGATGAGCTTGTAGATATACTTGAGTACAACTCAAATCTCAAGTTTGAGCTAAAAATACCCTCTTGAGACCAAAAAAACAAGCAAAAGTTCATGTTTCTTGTTCCTTAGACTGTTTTGAGTGCTATTTCAAGTGCAGTTCACCAAAATTGCTCTAGCTTTTGATACACAGAAGTTCCAAATTGAGTCAAAAAATGTAATGGAAATGGCCTATGAACTTTGGGAATAGCAGATTTAAGAGAATTAAAGTGAGGATTTTTGTGAAATCACTTTGAGAACATAGAGGGTGAACTTAATTGATGGTAGCAACATGAACATAGTACTTAATTAACTTGGCATGAACAATACTTTTGCAAGAGAGCGAGTATTAGAGAACATGACAATAGTTGAGGACCGGATTTACTTGGAGCCGGTTTCCCCTTCAAAAGGCGTTTGTATTATAGATTCTCCCATCAAGAGAGACTTGGTACAATACAATCTTTGTGTTCCTTGTGACCTTAGTGATGCTATGAAGATGGAAAGCTTCATGCATCACAAGCATAACATAAAATTTGCAAAAAGCATTAACTATCCCAAGCCTCAGTCCCAAGGCCTCAAACACCTTCAAAGGAGGAGAGAGCTAGTGGAGAATGAGGGTAAGGAAGAGAAAGAAGAATCATCCATAGGAAAACGAAATAGTTCCTTACTTATCATCACTCTTCTTGCTTAGCATAGCATAATAGCATAGTAATGAAGATGAAGAAGATGGCAAGCTTAAGCATTGAAGCATGGATCTTGGTTGGATTTGCATTCCATATCCAAGAGTGTTGGTGTAGGCTCTCCACTTCTCAACAAGATTGGAGAAGGAGATGGAGCTCTTGCACTTTGCACTCCACACATTGAGAGAATGTGTGTGTGTGTGTGTGTGTGTGTGTGGGAGAGTATACCCCCCTCTCATGCTTGGTCCACACCTCTCTCTCTCTCTCTCTCTCTCAATATTTAATTGTATCATTTGGGATATGTTTCCTCTTTTTCCTCTTTGAGAGAAAGAAATTAATTATTTATTTTATGCATCTAAATTCTCATTGGACCCCCTTTAAAGCCTATCTAATAGGATTCAAGCACATCATGAGGGCCCAAATGGGGGAAATCTTAACGTGTGTCTTTTATGCTTCTTAAATCATTTGGTTTGAATTGAACACTTCAAGCACCTAGTTTTTCAAGCATGGAAACCGTTTATGCCTCTTGAGAGTTTATCTTTGAATTGAACACTTCAAGAACCTTAGTCAGTTTAGCATAAAAATAACCTCAAGATTTGGGCAAGGTTCCCACAAACACTTTACGCACTTTCGTTAGCAAGCCCCAACAAGCACCTCATACTTGGGTAGGATTCCCACCTCAAGGTCAGCCCTAGCTTGCCTAAGGTCAAATGACTTTTTAACACTAACTTTTGGAGGTCTTTAATGAAGCTAACACTAAGGTCTTTTAAGCTCCATTAGATGCACGTTGCTCTTTGATAGACTACCTCCTTTTGGAGCCCTATTGAGATGTAACCATCTCTCCTCTTGGTCCCTTGCTGATGTAAATTTATAAGCACTTATTGCACATTGCTCTTTGGTAGACCGTCTCCTTTTTGACCCCTATTGAGATGCAACCATTTCTCCTTTTGGTCCCCTGTTGAGATAGGTCTAGAAGCACATATCTATATCCTAACTCTTGTTCCCCTTTTATCTTCCCTAATTAAATGATCAGTTTAATATGAGAAAATCATAGATAATATATTTTATTACATTACCTCTCTCTTGAAATCATAGTCATCCTCGACTATGAGGTGGAGAAGATAAACCCTAGTCATTAGTCCATGTTTCCATATCATACTTCCAAAGTAGAGTGACAAGTTCTACTTGGTGTTTGAGAGACTTTGTCACCACAAACATGATCCTAAGCATGCATACTTCTTAAATTTTGTGCGCAATAAAAGTAAGAGAACGAGTCTTATAAGACAAAAACATTGTTCATGTAAAATGCATTTTCATTTGCTTACTCTACCCTAGCATTGTAAGCATTGACAAGGTTCATATTATCCTTAAGCTACGTTCCTTGCATCCATCTAACATCTTTAAAAGGATAATTCTTAAACTTAACAAGATAACATTGGATAATCTTACCGAGATCTTACCATTTCTTAGTACCTTGTCTTCATGTCGAAGAATCGATTCGGGCTGCAACACCTCTTCTTGATCTTCGATCTCTAGCGGGTCCTCAATCATTGGTTCTTTTTGTGGCTCTCCTTTTTAAGGCTTGAGTAGGCCACATGGTTAGCTTTGTGAATGAGCCAATGGTTGGACAACTTTAACTAATAAGCCATCTCATTGATTGGCTTAAGAATTTTAAAAGAAAGGACCATAGTATCTTTTTGCTAGTTTAGCATAATACTGTTGGTGGCTCTTAGGATTCTTGCCTGTAGTATGCCTTAGATAAGCCTTGAGAAACTTTAGCAAGACCCAATCATTTTTCTTAAAGGTTAAGGCTCTTCTGTACTTATTATCAGCATCCCTTTTTGCCTTTGATGTGAGATGGAGATAACCTTTTTAATCTTTGGAAAAGATTCTTGTAAGTATCGTCTATATTCATGAGCAGCAGCGAAGATCTTCCAATATACTTTAAGTAGTATGGGACTTTTGGATCTTCCCTCTTTAACTTCGAAAGGTGCTTTCTTCATAGAAGTATGAACAATGTCATCGTACGCATACTTTATAAGAGGTTGGTACTTCTCTCATTGAGAACGGTGATCTACTTCCTTGACATAGGCTTTTAGTAGATTAAATAATTGTTAGATTAGTTATTTTATTTTGGTTATCCGTTTGTGGATGATAGGCCGAAAGAGAAATTTAATCTACTTCCTAGATTCTCCAAGAGAACCTTCTATAAATGACTGGTCATTCTAGGATCTTTGTCCGACACTATGGATGTTGGCAAGCCATGATACTTGAAAATTTGGGATCTAAAGAGGGTTGCCGTTTGATGTGCCTTAATAGTCTTTTTGACAAGCATAGAGTGTGTTTTCCTTGGGGGGCTCACCGTTTAGTTCCCCCTATATAACATGCGTTCGCGGAGTATTAAAAGAACCTCTCGTTTAACATGTCTAAATGAACAAAATGACCCTTATTTTAGGAAATTTTCCCAAAAGTGAATATAAAAACCCCTTATTTTAATGTATCTCTGTTAAATTACCTAAAATTATTGCATTTTAAAACCCCTCCTTTTGAACTCATGTTATACATTAACATGATTACATAGTGCACCCCCCGAGGTGTTTTCTTGCTAAGCCTATCGACTGAAACAATCCAAGTTGCTTCCCTCGATCAAATTTCAAGTTTTGGTATACCACGCATTTTGAAACATACTCTTATATGTTTACTTTTCATGGTAGACCAACAGAAATACATTTCTACTTCTCAAAGAGTAGATTATGGAATCCCTCTTTACCCCGCATAAAGAGAAGCATGAGATTCATACATGACTTTCTTATTTTATGGGTGAGTAACACATAGCCTATTGTGCCATTTGGAAAATAACCATCCTTCAAGGTGAATGGTTATTTTTTTCTTCCCTAATGCAAAGCTGTAATTACCTACTTAAATTCTTGGTCAGTACATACTCATCTATCATAAAAGATAGATCATTGTGAGATCCTATAGACACCACATTTACCCTTGGCCGTTGTGAAAGTGCATTGACCACTTGATTGTGCTTGCCAGCAATGTGAGCAATATGAAATTTAAATTGCAAAAGAAATTTTGTCCACCTCATTTGTTTGTCAGAGAGCTTGGTTTGCGTCATGAAGTTCTTGAGGCTTTGTGATCCATTTGTAGGATGAATGGAGTCCCCAAGAGATAGTGCTTCCATGTGTCTAGGGCATGTAGAATAGCTAAAAGCTCTTTTTTGTATATGCCCAAGACCCGTTCATTAGCATTGAGCCTTTGGCTCTCATATGCTATGGCATGCCCTTCTTGAAGCAAAACTGCTCCAAGGCAATGACCACAAGCATCACATTGGACCTCAAATGGCTTTGAGAGATCCGAAAGCATGAAGACTGGTTGAGAGGTAAGCTTCTCTTTGAGCTTGTCAAAAGCATTTTGTCCTTTAGCACTTCATGAGTACTTAACGTTCTTCTTTGTTAAGTAATACAATAATCATGCTATTTGAGAGAATTTTGCTATGAAGCGTCTATAGTATGCACACATACCCAATAAAGCTTCTTAGCTCATGTAGATTCCTTGGATTAGGCCATGATTTTATTACCTCCAACTTTGATGGATTCATACATATACCATCTTGAGAGATAATGTGACCTAAATATTGAATCTCTTGTAAGAAAAACTCACTTTTCTTTTCATTAATGAAAAGCTTATTCTCTCTTAAAACTTGAAAGGTTACTTGGAGGTGTCACTTGTACTCCTCAAGGGAATTTGAGTTGGCATGAAGATTTTTGTCCATCGTGAGTTTAAATTGGCTGGAGCATTTGCAAGGACAAAACTTGTAACTTATCAAATAGATCTTCTATCCTTGGTACGAAAAATATATATTTTATAATAGTGATCCTATTTAGTGCTCTATAGTCGACACAACGTGATATGTGCCATATTTCTTTTGCACTAAAGGTACTGGTGAACATAATGGAGAGGAACTAGGCCCCACCATCCCTTTTTCCACCAATTCATGCACTTGCCTCATGATCTCCTCTTGTTGAGATTGTGAACTCAATAAGGAGGGTAGAGGCGGTGAGCTTGCTAGTAGAAGCTCTATTGCATGGTCATCATCCCTTCATCTTGGAGGTAGCTTACTAGGGATGTCATCAATGAAAACATCTTGAAACCCATTTAGGAAATTAGACAACTATATTCCTCTTGATTCCCTTTATTGCTACTTGTAAAAAAATTAGAATCATTTACAGATTCTCTAACAAAAATTACATATGCAAAAATAGAGCTTTTCATAGAGTTATCAAAAGCAAGCATATTTACCACGGATATGGTGTTCCCCGACTCATTAGCATCTATGTTGTAATGGAATTGGTCTATTAACTTGAGAATAGCAGAAATTAAAGAGAGTACTTTTGAGAAATTACTTTGTGAGCATAGCGGGTGAACATAATTGATGGAAGCAACATAAAATTAGCATTTAGTTAACTTGGCATGAACAATACTTTTGCAAGAGAGAGAATTTAGAGAACATGACACCAGTTGAGGGCCCGATTTATGTGGAGCCTGTCCTGCCTCCAATAGGCATTTGTATTATGATTTCTCCCATCAAGAGAGACTTGTTACAATACAATCTTTGTGCTTCTTGTGACCTAGGTGATGCAATGAAGATGGAAAGCTTCATGCATCAGAAGCATAACATAAACGTTGTGGAAAGCTTTAACTATCCCAAGCCTTAGTCCCAAGACCTCAAACACCTTTGAAGGTGGAGAGAGCTAGCAGGGAACGAGGGTAGGGAAGACGAAGAAGAAACATTTCATAGGAGAAAGAATTAGTTCCTCACTTATCATCACTTTTCTTGCTAGCATACATAATGGCATAGTAATGAAGATGGAGAAGATGGCAAGCTTAAGCATTGAAGCATGGCTCTTGGTTGGATTTGCATTCCATATCCAAGAGTGTTGGTGTAGGCTCTCAACCTCTCTACTTGCTTGGAGAAGGAGAGGGAGCTCTTGCACTTTGCACTTCACACAATGTGAGTGTGTGTGAGTGTGTGTGGCAGAGTATACCCCCTAAGCAGGCCCCTAGCTTCCTTGGTCGACCCCCCCTTGTAGCTCATGCTTGAAGATCATTGGACCCCTCCAGGCCTAGCCAATCACAAGCAGGAGGTAAATCAAGTAACAAGGGTAGCCTTGGGACAAGTGTCCCCCTTTCCCCTTTGAGAGAGAGGACTTGATAAATGCAAAAAAAATTAATTAAATCTTCTAAATTATCATTGGATCCCTTGGGTGGCCAACCAATAGGCTTCATGCTGGCACACCATGAGGGCAACATGAGGAGGAACTTGACAAGTGTCCCTTTTGCTTTCTTTGTACTAGGCATGTCTTGTGTGAGTGTGTGTGTGTTCTCTCTCATCCCTCTCTTGTAGGCTTGCCCCCTGCTTGTAGGGATTGGTGTTGACTTTTGTACACCTCAAGCCACTCAACCTTAGGCTCGGTTCCCACCTCAACCTTGGCCCTTAAGCCCCTCAAGTTTGGGCTGGGTCCCCACCTCAAGTACAACCCTAGCATCTCAAGCATGACAAGCATCTCAAGCATCCCGGTCATCAAGCACCTCAAGCACCTTAAGCATCTCAATCATCAAGCACCTGAAGCACCTTAGTCATCAAGCACGTCAAGCACCTTAAGCTTGGGTTGGGTTCCCACCTCAAGCTCAACCCTAGCTTCCTAAGGTCAAAGGACTTTTACACTAACTATTGGAGGTCTTCAATGAAGCTAACCCTAAGGTATTTATGCTCCATTGGTTAGCCTTGCTCTTTAATAGACCATCTCTCATTTGGGCCCCTTTACCATTGGCCACGTGTTGAGATAGATCTATAAGCACATGTCTATATCTTAACCCTTGTTCTCGTTTATTCTCCCACATTAAATGATTAGTTTAATATGATAAAATCATTTGGGTTGGTTGGATATTAGATTTTATGACATTACCTTTCTCTTGAAATCATAGTTGTCCTCGACTATGAGGTAGAAGAGATAAAGCCTTAGTCATTAGTCAATCTTATTTAGCGGGTAGAGGATTCCTTTTTATCCTACGACATCTTTCCAAGATGGATGACCAATCCATTTGGTGCTTGGGAGACATAGCTGCCGCAAGCATGTCTGATCTTTAGTCCATTTCATTCTCCTAGAGTAGAGTGACAAAATTGTGTTTGAGAGATGTTGTCATCAAAAACATGATTCTAAGCATGCATACTATTTAAATTTGTGCACAAGTAAAAAGATAACTAGTCTTATAAGACAAAAACATGGGTCATTGAAAAGAAATTTGTACATTTGCTTACTCTAATGTAGCATTGTACATATTGACAAGGTTCATACTATCCTTAAGCTGTATTCCTTGCATCCATCTAGCATCTTCAAAAGGATAATTTTTGAACTTAATAAGATACCATCGGATAATTTTACCATGTCGTAGGACCTGATGTTCATGCCGAAGGATAGCTTCGGGTTGTAGCACCTCTTCTTGGTCTTCAACTGCGTGAGGGTCTTCAATAATTGGTTCACTGGTGGCTCTCCTTTGTAGGGATTAAGTAGGCTCACATGAAAGGCATTGTGTATGAGCCAATGATTGGGCAACTTGAGTTGGTAAGCCATGTCATTGATGGGCTTCAAGATTGGGAAGGACCATAGTATCTTTTTGCTAACTTAGCATAATACTTTTGATGGCCCGTAGGATTTTTGCCCATCGTTTGCCTTAATCGAGCCTTAGTAAACTTAAGTAAAATCCAATTATAAATGTAAAATCCCTTCTGTGCTTGTCAGCAGAGCAGCTTTTTGCCTTTGTTGAGAGATGGATATAGCCTCCTTAATCTTTTAAAAATATTCTTGTAGGTCACGGCTATACTCATCGGCGGTGAAGATCTTTTCATGTACTTTGAGTAGCAAGGGACTTTTAGATCTTCCGTCAATGATCTCAGAAGGTGCTTTTCACATAGAAGTATGTACAATAATATTGTAGGCATACTCTACAAGAGGTAAGTACTTTTCCCATGGTGAGCATTGATCTAGTTTGGTAACATAAGTCTTGAGTAGATCGAGTATCATAAGATTGGCTATCTCACTTTGGCCATCCTTTTGTGGGTGATTGGCCGAAGAGGAATTCAATCTTGTTCCTAGATTTTCAAAGAGACCTTTCCAGAAATTACTGGTCATTCTAGGATCTCTATCTGACACAATGGATATTGGTAATCCATTGTGTTTGAAACTCTGAGATATAAAGAGAGTTTCCAATTGGTGTGCCTTAATAGTCTTTTTGACAGGAATAAAGTGTGCTTGCTTGCCAAACCTTTCTACTATTGTCCATATTCCCGTATTCCCATGGATAGACTTGCGCAATCCAAAGATGAAATCCATGGATATACTCTTCCATGGTGAATTTGGGATAGGCAATGGCTGGAGTAATCCAGGTTGCTTCCCTCTATTATAGTTGGTCTTTTGGCATACTACACATTTTGAAACATACTCTTGTATGTACACTTTCATGGTAGGCCAATAAAAATACATCTCTACTCCTCAGAGAGTAAGTTGAATGCCTCTATGCCCCGCATAGGGAGGAGCATGGGATTCATACATAACTTTCTCACAAAGGGAATGGGTAACACATAGCCTATTGCCATGGAGAAGATAACCATCCTGCAAAGGTGAATGGTTCCTCTTTCTTCCCCAAAGCATGGGCTGACATTATGTCTCTAAAGTCAAGGTGAGTAGCATACTCATCTATCATCGAAGGTAGATCATTGTGAGTAGCTATAGACACCACATCAACTTTTGGTCGTCGTGAAAGTGCATCGGCCACTTGATTGTGCGTACCAGCAATGTGAGCAATGTGGAAATTAAATTGCAAAAGAAAATTTGCCCACCTCATTTGTTTGTCTGAAAGCTTGGTTTACGTCATGAAATACTTGAGACTTTGGTGGTCGGTCCATAGAATAAGTGGAGTCCCCAATAGGTAGTGCTTCCATGTGTCTAGGGCATGTAGAAAAGCTAAAAGCTCTTTCTTATAAATACCCAAGACTCGTTCATAGGTATTGAGCCTTCACCTCTCATATGCTATGGCATGCCCTTCTTGAGGCAAAACTGGTCCAAGGCAATAACCACAAGCATCACATTGGACCTCAAATGGCTTTGAGAGATCTGGAAGCATGAGGACTGGTTGGGAGGTAAGTTTCTTTGACCTTATCAAAAGCATTTTTCTCCTTAGCAGTTCATGCATACTTAACGTTCTTCTTAGTTAAGTCATGTAGTGGTTCTGCTATTTGAAAGAATTTTGCTATGAAGCGTGCATAGTATCCGCACACACCAATAAAGCTTCTTAGCTCATGTAGATTCCTTGGATTAGGCCATGCTTTTATTACCTCTAACTTCGATGGAACTGTACGGATACCATCTTGAGAGATAATATGACCTAGGTATTGAATCTCTTGAAGGAAAAAATTCGCTTTTCTTTTGGTTGAGAAAAAGCTTATTCTCCCTCAATGGTTGAAAAATCACTTGAAGATGTTGCTTATGTTCCTCCAAAGACTTGGAGTAGATGCTGATATCATCAAAGAACACTCCAGTGAATTGGTGATAAGGTCTAAAAATTTTCTGTATTAGACAAATGAACGTAGCTGGTGCATTAGTCAAGCCAAAAGGCATGACTAGATATTCATAAAGACCAAACGTTGTGCGAAACGCGATCTTTAGTTGGGCTGGGTTCCCACCTTAAGTACAACCCTAGCATCTCAAGAATGACAAGCACCTCAAGCATCCCAGTCATCAAGCACCTCAAGCACCCTAAGCATCTCAATCATCAAGCACCTGAAGCACCTTAGTCATCAAGCACGTCAAGCACCTTAAGCTTGGGCCGGTTTCCCACCTCAAGCTCAACCCTAGCTTACCTAAGGTCAAAGGACTTTTACACTAACTATTGGAGGTCTTTAATGAAGCTAACCCTAAGGTCTTTTAATCTCCATTAGATGCCCATTGCTCTTTGATAGACTACCTCCTTTTGGATCCCTATTGAGATGTAACCATCTCTCCTCTTGGTCCCTTGCTGAGGTAATTCTAGAAGAACTTCTTGCCCATTGATCTTTGGTAGACCGTCTCCTTTTGGACCCCTATTGAGATGCAACCATTTCTCCTTTTGGTCCCCTGTTGAGATAGGTCTAAAAGCACATATCTATATCCCAACTCTTGTTCCCCTTTTGTTTTCCCATATTAAATGATCAATTTAATATGAGAAAATCCTTTGGTAAAGTTATATATTATATGTTATGACAGTAAAGCTAGAAAGAAGGCTCGCAAGAAATAGGACGTTTGAAAGCCATTTTTTTCAGGTTTCCTACTCTAAAATTTTAGGGTGCTCAAAACCAATTTACAAAGACCAAAGAGTCACAAAGACTTGACTTTTGATGGACTTGACCAGGGGTAAAAAGGGATAAGTTGCACTAGGCCAAGTTGGGCTTGTCCAACAGTACCTTGAGAGTTTTAAGTGAGCCTTAACCATGACAAATCATCCACCACTAGGGTTTTCTACTCAACTCAAAGATATGCATCTAGAGGAAAAGCATCCCCTGATCAACAAATCCAATGTGAGACTCATCAAAACCAATGAAGCCATGAGAGTTATGCTTATGAGGGCTTGTATAGGTTCACAAACAGGGATCCACATACCTTCTACAAGTGTGTAAACCCTATGCTAGAGAGTTGACGAACCATAAGAACCTCTATGCATTCGCACATACAAAAATGAAGTGCAAGTTTTGATGGTAGATAAGTATGGACGAGAGTACAAACTTGTTGATCTAATTGACCTTGAAAGATATACATACAGGGGTACTCCAATCTCCACGTACTTTTAGACAAGTATTGGACATAGATTTCCTAATTTCAAGCTAGAGCATACAAGAATTGATCTAGTGGTTGAAGAAGTGGTAAGGAGAATGAACCAAGCATATAAACAAAACCCGAATGTACGATAGCCTCAACGAAGGAGATGTGACACTTGTGGAGGGGATCATCCACCTCATGGTGTACCACCCATTCGAGACCGCAATGCATGTTAGGGAAATTACCACCTCTTCTGAACGATAGTAGAGTGGTATTCAAATACACTCAACGAGTGTATGTGCCACAACCCATGAGAAATTGTTATTCCATGGACGAGAACATGCTCATGTTCATAGCCAATCAAGAGTATAGTTCAAAGACCATTCTTTCTAGGCAAGAACAACCATTGATTACACCACCAGCTATGAAATCAGTAGGGACATACTATGAGTGTGGAGAAAATCATTGGGCAATAAATTGTCATCAGGCAAAGAACATAGAGAAATGGTGATAATGTCTAGAATCTGGTGTTTCACACCTGATTCCTAATTGTCCAAAGCACCCAAACAATAAAGGAAAAGCAACAATGAATGTTGTAGGAGTGATACCTTATTTGAGTGGATCTAAGGTAGAACCCATGGTTCCTATCAATGTATGACTAGAGCTCAAGCTCAAGAGCTACCAAAAACAATCCTATCGAGGACGAACACAAAATGCCTATTCAGATGGAAATTGAGAACATTTCAGTGAGGACTGAAAGAAAATCATGGAAATCCAAATGAGACAAAATGAAAGCAAAGATATTAAAAGAGAGAACCACCTTGGAAACTATGTTGCAACAAACTAAAGAGTAGCCGAAACAAGAAAGGAAAAATAAGAATCAAACGAAAGGAGCAGAGCCTTCCAAAAGTTCATCGTCACTCAGCCTTGGTGGAAAAAGTAGTGGAGCCTTTGGATGCTCTATTGAAATCTTATGAGGCTTGACTAGAAATCAATTTAACATGTAATCTTTTCCTAAGTGTTTAATAGGTCACCGATACCTACATCTTCAAGGCTGGTTTTATGGTAAGGCACCTTTCCAGCTGTATGTGTTAGACATGCAAAGCGTTCATAACTACGGGTAAGTGAACTTTATGTTCAACCTCCAGGTATGCATATGATTTGGTTTATTTCCATTTTTCAATACGATTTGCTTGACTTGTTCAAGCTGGATGAATAAGCTTGAATGCTTTCATCCATTTTAGCTCTTCAGAGAGATGACAAGGTCATGTGAAAGCAAAGATTTTTGGGCCACAGTGTCCCAAATACATTTCTTCATTTTGCACGGTTTTCTTTGGCATATGTTATCGCATGGGATACAACATGGTCTAGGAACTCAAGGAGTTCGGTTTAGCCAGTGTGGAGCAAGGTTAATGAGGGTCCCTCTCATGCACGTCACAACGTGTTTGCAGTTACCTCCACACAAAAGTACATCTCGTGCTTGAAGGATGTTCTTTTTTTAGACATTCTTACTTGAGACATATTCCACATGTGAAGAATATGAGTCTCTTGACCATTTGGACTTCATACGCGTATGATGTCTAAGGGTCCAGTTTAGGACCCAGACTGTGAACTTGGTGGTCCATAAGTTTTTGTTGGAACCCTAGGATCCCATTTTTTCTTTCAAACCAGTGCAGAGAGGAAATCAAGCCCTTATATATAGTTGTTGGGTTGGGATTAATCCTCTAGTTACACCAATATGCATTGTAGAGCACTTAAACGGAACTACGCAATCAACTACTATAGAAAATCTATCACTCTCTAGTCTAGAAACCTACCTATGTTTAGTCTCACCACTCTAGGTCATCACGCCTTTTTGACATCAAAACAATGTAGGAATGCAACGAAACTTACAGAGGAGTATTACAACACCTAAGGCACAATCCTACCAAGTTCTATGGTCATTAGAGGAGGAACCAAAATCACAATCCATCCCATAGAATGTGCAAAAAATTGCAACAAAACTATTTGAAAAGGTAGCTCTATGGCATAGACACTCTTCCAAGGTCAAAAAATCAAAAAATAACTATTTTTATACTCAAATCCACGCATTTAGCTCACAAATAGATTGTCATGAACCACAACAAAACTGAGAATGATTACACTTAGATTTAAGAGCAAGAGACAAGGAACACAATGCACTAATCAGAATTGATTTTTGATTATCAGACAAAGAGAAATATTGATTACAAGATGTAGCAGAGTTGCAGCTCATAACTGACGTCCAAAAGCTCCCTCTAGATAATGATCATGTCAATTTTAAAACTAAGAGTTTCGACCTTAAGACTTGGGACCCTTTCCCACGGCCATTGGCCACTTTACAAGGCTTGTAGGTTCTAAGTGGGAAAATGGGCTCGATGAATACACTTCAAGAATCATTACTTTCTAATTACAAGGCTTCTTCGGAAAAAAAATAGAGTACAATGAAGTGTGGCTTCTAGCCGGCTCTTTAGGTGCCCGTTCGCTGCATCCTCCAAACATTCCCCCCTTCCTATTGATTGTACGTCCTTGTGCAAACTTGCTTGCACCTGGGCAAAACTTTGATTTGGATGTAGCTTCCATCTCAAGATGTATTAGTAATCTAAGTTTTGTTTGTCAAATGTTCGGGTGAAGTGCCTAAATTTTTGTGCTTTGGATTCTATCTCGATCTTGGCTGTCATTTCTCTAAATGGGTTATTACTGAGAGAATTCTGATATGCAATGTGTCACACAATCAATTTCTTTGTCATGAGATTGAATATTGATGAGTCAATTTCAAAGAATCATGTCATCATGAAGGCCTCTTTGAAAGTTTGCATGTAGTGAGAAAGCAAAAACATGACTCCTACGTACAATCCCATGATGGTGTTTCTGCTTGGAACTTAGGTTTCTAGATTCCAGTATAACCCTCCTGTTCCTTCCATAAAGACTTGCCAATGGTAGTTAGCTGCTTCAATATCTTCAAATTGGCTACTTCCCTTGTATCTAATGGCGCCTCAACCTCTAGCTCTTTTTGGTCTCTATTTTCAAGGCCTCAGTTCTCAATTTCCTGGATTCTTTTGCGGATTAACACCTCAGTTTTTGGAGCATCCGGGACATGTGGTTCCATAAGAGCTTGGGCCACCTGGATGAGATCCTTTCACATATGCAACCTCTCTTTCTCATGCCTTGGATGGGGATACGTTAACCATCTATGCTCTCGATTGTAAACACATAGCCATCAAGAATTTCTTACAGGATGCAGGAGCTAGAGAGTGCGGCTCATCAAGTAAGTCAAACCGGAGAGAACAGAAAGCAGCCAATGAGGTAACAAGGTTGGGGTTATCATATTTTTACCCTAGGTACATAAGGCAGTGTGTAAAAGAAATTAGGGTTCTCAAGCCCATTTGTTGAGACCACTCTTTGGTGAGAGCTCATGAGGTGTGTGGCTATGGAGTCCTTGAGCTTCTCCTTGCTCATGTGATTTGATTAACACTAATCAATGCTTAATTCTCTTTCACTATGTCTCTCTCATATTTCTTGTGATTGTTAATGATGCTTTGATTAGCTAGATCGTAACTAATTAGTGGTTAATCCCTCTCTAATCTTGTGTAATTTCCCTCTTTTGCTTGTGTGTGCATGTAGGTTTGATTGGAGTGTGGTGCTCAATAGATCTATGTGTGCGTTCTTGTGATTAGCATGATAGGATTAGTGTTGTGTGCATCTTGCAATTGTTAATGTGTGTGATTGGGTTGATTGGAGGTGAAGGGAAGTGGATGTGGAGATTGCCAATCATTGTGGCTTAGCTCCTCCATAGGCTGAGAAGCTTACCCCATACAGTCACCATTCGTTTTGCCATGATTAGCTCACTATCGTGTGAGTGTTTCCATGCCCTAGCCGGGTAGCTCATCTCTCCGTATTGATAATTTTGTTGGTCATTGGAGCTATGCTACGATGGTACCCCCAACATTTGGCACCGTTGCCGGGGACGATGGCCTATGCTTGTGTAATTATGGCATAATTGGATGTGTTTCCTTAATAATTTCTTCACTAATTTCACTTGTGTGTTTATGGTTTTGTGGATTTTGGATGTGTGTGCATGAAGCAATGTATTCATTTTTTCCTAATTTGTCACCATATCTTACCAATAAATGAGGAAAGTATAGCTCCCAAAGCTTCAAGTCGTAATAAACTCTGTGCTAAGAGTCGTAGTTATTAGGCTTACGCTCAAGCTGGAAGAGTTGAGCATATCTAAGTCACGTCGCTCATGCTGGATGAGATGAGCATAAGAGTCAAAGTCTCTTAACTTACAATTGGTGGAGTATCGTAGAGTCCAACACTCACTCACAGTGCACAGTAAGATGAGCACATATCCTCGACAACAAAAACCATTCTTAAAGGGGTGCCAGCTTGCAAAGCCATGTCATATGCTTTTATAGCTACACCATCTTTCTAAAGAACCCCTCAAAATCTTTCTTGCACAACATATTGTTTTCCATGCATTTCTATGTATGAATATAGGATGTCCCATCATTGGACATATGCATTAGACACTCTTTTTTCCTTCCACCTATGCACCTTGAATGGACTACAACAGGCAAACCAATGTTCCATTATGCTACCCTCTTATATTTTCTACCTTTTTAATTCCATATCTATCAACAAATAATCCCTTGAGTACTTTATTAATATTTTCCATGCTAATAAGTACTCCAATAATGCGTGTATCCCAAAGGCACCTTTTTTCCAATGGGATTTTTTCCTTTGCTCATCCAAGTATTAGACCCTAATTTAGAACCTCATGCTTCCCTTGTACACAATTTTCATAAATAAATAGCAGCCTCATCATTATGCTATTACAACGGACAAATGCAACATCATCTCTCACATCAAACAACTTCGGACTAATAAAGATGCTACAACAAATTGAACCTCATCAACAAATTCAACGTCAAATGAAGATGATCAGCCCATCAACAACCAATCAAAAACCTTCCACAGCCTCCACGGACACTTTTCAACAGTGCCCAAGGACGAGCACTAAAATTGGAAGGGAGGAATGTTAATTGATCTGATGTCAGTTAACAAAAGCTGCTAAAGACCGAAGAGGTATAAATACACATAAAGGATGAATACAAAGAAGCATTTGAATATTAGAGTTACACATTTTTTTACATTTTTCAAAATGGCCATGTATTGTAAATTCTCGATTTATTTCAAGCCATTGTAATATTTTTAATCTGTTACGGGCTCGATGGGAGTTCCAAGCTATAAAGAATATGTCAGTTAGTGTGCCTAGGTTGCAAATTCAGTTTAAGTGGTGAAGCCCTAAAGGCCGTGGGCATCCGAACATTGTATATTTTTACCCTAGGTATATAAGGCAGTGTGTAAATGAAATTAGGGTTCTCAAGCTCATCTATTGAGACTACTCTTTGGTGAGAGGTCATGAGGTGTGTGGCTATGGATTCCTTGAGCTTCTCCTTGCTCATGTGAATTGATTAACATTAATCAATGCTTAATTCTCTTTCACTATGCCTCTCCCATACTTCTTGTGATTGCTAATGATGCTTTGATTAGCTATATTGTAACTAATTAGTGGTTAATCCCTCTCTAATCTTGTGTGATTGCCCTCTTTTTCTTGTGCGTACAGTAGGTTTGATTGGAGTATGGTGCTCAATAGATCTATGTGTATGTGCTTGTGATTAGTATGTTGCATGATATGATTAGTGTTATGTGCATCTTGCAATCGTTAGTGCGTGTGATTGGGTTGATTAGAGGTGAAGAGAAGTGGATGTCGAGATTGCCAATCATTGTGGCTTAGCTCCTCCATAGGCTAAGAAGCTTACCTGATAGAGTCACCATTCGTGTTGCCATGATCAGCTCACTATCGTGTGAGTGTTTCCATGCCCTAGCTGGGTAGCTCATCTCTCCTTATTGATAATTTTGTTGGTCATTGGAGCTATGCTACGATGGTACCCCCAACAAGAGGAAGGTATGTTTAATACATCATCAAAAAGATCATACACCATAATGGCCGAGGGTTTCAACATGGTGAGCTTTAAGGAAGGAACTTCCACGGGGGCAGGTCCTACTTGACCTGCATCGGATGTCAAGCTACTATACCTAAAATTCTAATTCGAGAAAGAGCTGAAAGCTAAAATTTATAAGGATGGTATGGACCGCTACTATGTTAAATTGGAGAACAAACCAAGCGAGCTCAAAGATCTTATAGATGTGGACTATAATGGAGATAGGTACTTTGATCGGGAAGGAATGATGTATCTAGTTGTGCATAATCCCTTTATTTTGGACAAATGGGGATTGACTGGCACCAAGGACAAAGTAGATGAGGAATTACTGGATGAGTCCCCCCAAATTGGACAAGTCAAACACTGTGCTTAGGCGCATCAATGAGACGGAATGGATCAATACAGAAAACACCTATGTGGGGCTGTATAAATTCAATAATAGAGAACAAACACTCTATTATAGATGTGATGAACCCTGCATGGAGGAGCTGACCTACCGCAAGAGACTGTACATTTTTACATACACAGAAGGGAAAAATATCCAAGTGGTCATGATGGATAAACATGGCCGTAAATACTCTCCTATAGATCGTAAGGAGTTGGAACGGTATACATACTAGGGTGGAGCACTCCATCAATATTATGTAACCCCTAAGCAAGTTAGACCCACAACGACCTAAACAAGACCGAAAACTAGATATGAAGATCTAGTAAGAACGGGAGTGGAAGATTTAGGTGGTCTCCAATGATTCTCAAATGTAGGACCTATGGGATCATTGGGGTCTAGAGTTTCTTTGAACACACACAAAGGCAGTGAAGCACCTGATTTGACTTATGCAACTAGAACCCTTCTGTTTTTTATGCAAGATCAAACAGAATGACTGGATAAAAGAGTAACAGAGAGGACATCAATTGTGTAAGGACAAGGGTCCTACGGATAAGGCCACCGGCGCGGCCAGACAATGTGTACGCTAGGGTGAGGCTATAAAATAGCACGGTTGGATGGAGACTATAACATGCATTACCACCGCCCTTTCACTATTATCCAAGCTATTCTTGGGAAAGGGGAAAAGTGGGCTGCATGTGCATGCAACGCGTGTCTCCTTCCGCGATGATCTGCAGGCTCTGCTGTAGCGCAGCAAAAGAAGACAAGCATGGAGTTCTGTGTGCAGCACGAGCAGACAACCAACGGACAACGACCACAACCTCCCCATCTGTGCCCTCTACAGCGGGCAACCAAGGAAAACTCGACCGGCAACTCTACGGCACCGAGGCTCCATTGGCGCCGTTGGCTGCGCGCATAAGACGGCTCTTTAAACCCTTGCATAAAGGAGGGTCGACCGCACCCCATGAGGGTAAGAGGCCAACACTCTTCCATCCAAGCTATTGAGCCTTGTTGTGTATAACAAGGGAAGATAGAATACTTGTGTTGACAAGAAATCTAGAAGGAAAAGGAAAGCTTCAAACTTCAAGGAAGTAGTTTCACCCTTCCTTTTCACTTCTTGGAGGAAGGCAAGTTTTCCTCCAAAATTCCTTTTTCTTCGAGGAAGCTCACACGTGAAGAAAAGCCTTCACAAAAATGACGAGTTTTTGTGAAGAATCAATGAAGGTGTTCTTACGACAAACGACACTTGAAGCGCTACAATTTTCGCAAGGTGAGGTTTATATGCAAACCAAATCGCCGAGCATAAAAAACACAAAGACTTCAAGCTTTGCAAGGTACAAGTTGGCGTTTGTTTTTCTCTCTTTACATTAGTGTGTGTTTACCATGGCCAATGAGGATATCCCACCTATGCACACTTTTGATTTTCAGCACGTACATCAAAATCAGGGCACCACGAGTGCTGTCGACACTAATATGCATGACAATGGTGACCTAGGAGATCATGGCCTTGTAGGTATGGCTGCTTTTAAGACTTTGGAAAATCGCTGTTAGCAGCAAGCTAACCCGTATATCATTTTTCGGAGCTCTCTTTGTAAAAACATTTATTATTTTGATGAATTGGAAATATTGTAACTCCTATTTTCCGGATAAACTTTGTAATTGATGAGTCGGGGCTACAAGCTTCCAGATTGTATCAACCTGTTTTTAGTTAGAGCTCCTAGATTATTAGTTTTGACCACCAAAAACCTTGGCTAAGATATAAAAGCCAAATTTTGTAAGTTATTATTAAGTTTTGGATAATGAAATACACAACGTGAGCTAACGGCGTTCACTTCTCTCCTTCTTGCACTTCCTATTCCCTCCCCGGTTGTCACATTGCAGTCGCGTCTGTTGCGTTGCAACCACAGGTAAGAGCTCTACGCATTGAGGTAAGCATTTCACGGTATTTCGTAGCTTTTGGTGTCGTCGATCCGCGATCTAATTTCATCATAAGTAGGAATTTACACTTCAAAATAAAAAAACTAAGCATAGACGGGGTATTGGGCATCATTACTAAGCATTTAGATGCATTCTGGGTCAAAAATGACTAGGTAAAAACCCACTATTGTTAATAATCGTGATTTTTGCACTTGACCTAAAGTGAGATTTGAGACCATAAGAATGTGTGCTTAGGTCTTATAAACATGTCCTAGAAGTTTTGTTATGTTTGGATGTCATTTGATGCTGTAACGGATGTGATTTGTTTGCCGATGAGCGATTGGCTTTTGGTGATTTCAGTCACTTGAGTGTAGCTTGAGTTAGATGCGAGTTGTTTGTTGTTTTCCAAGAGATTGACAACCTCTTGTAGCCTCTATGCACTAGTCGAGTCAGCTTCGTCTCATGGAATGACAATTTATTTGTGATTCTCGCTACATCTGCAATAAGATAGGAGTGAGGTTAGACACCCGTCTCACATTTGGCGCCGCTTCCGGGGATCAAAGAGACCTAAAGTAGGGAAAAACACGAGCGGCTTGTGAAGTTATCTTTTGACTTCCTCTAAGATCTCCTAGAGTAAAAACTTTCTTTTTAAAACCGCATAGCTTAAGATTGTCGTCTTTTGCTGTGTAGAGGTAGCTTGGAAGTAATTGTACTTTCTGAGTACCTTTAGGATTGTAGGATTGTAAAATTAGATTAGGGCTTTGAGAATGCTTGGTGGAAGAGACAAGTCTTAAGATCAAGGCTCAGAAAACCATAAAAAACAAGAAAACAAGTGTTTGTGGACACTTTCCACAATCCCATTGCAGTAGAATCTAAGAGTAGGGTAAGTAGGATCCGAGGTGGGTTTTAGAATATTGCTCTCTCCGAAAGAAGCAATTGTGAGTTGTTATGTGAAGTTGTAGAATTTCACGTCTACGGCTAGAAATAGCACAAAAAGACTGTCAACCACTCAATCCGAGTGGAGAGTATGCTTTAAAAGTTGTATGAACCAGTGGGTAAGCTCAAGGACACATTGAGGTAAAAATTTCAAGAGAACTCAGATTGTTTACTTTTTCTTGATATTTTAGCCCAAATTAAGTTTTGACTTGATTCAGAGGCTTAAAATGGCTCATGAAAAGACTGCCCAGTGAAAAAGTTGAAAAAAGTGTTCATTTTAGGCCAAAAGTACTTTTAACTCAAAACTGACCAAGGTTGATACCAGAGACTCTATGCATGTGTACAAACAACTTTTGTAAAGGACCATAGAATTTGAATCACCAAATTGACCAAAAACTGGGTAAAACTAAAGTCTCTACTAACTTTCGAGAACTTGAGTATAAATTGGGGGAAATTTTGTTCAAACTCAATGAAACTTGATTCATAGGACATGTGTACAGACTCAGTTGATAAAAAAGATGCAAAAATTTGCTAGAAGTAAATAATCGTGATTATTTACATCTGTCTCATTTTTCAACTTTTTTGACCAAGTCAGCATACCACTAGCTTTACCATGTTGTAATATGCCCATAAACCAAATTTGGTAATATTTGGATCAATGGATTGAAAATTATGGCCAAATTTACAAAGTCAGTCAGCAGATACAAAACTGATGACCATTTGAACAAAAATTGTCCAAACTTGATGAAACTTGGCTAGGGACCTTAAGTTGAGATACTTAATAGATTTGTGTTAAGAATGAGAAAAAAACTTGCAAAATTTGTCTCCATGACACCTTCCATAGCTTGAGTCCAAGAGTTTCCTTATAATATTTGAGAGAATCTTGATAACATAAGAGAAAATACATCAATAATGGAGAGAAACCTGTAAGAAATTGTGTGTGTGGAGTTGGGTAATCATGACTTCTTCCCATGTAGAAAGATAGGCTCCACCATTTCGACCATATCTCTCAAGTTGTAGCATAGGGCAAGAAGATGAGAAGGGGACAAGACCATAGGATGCATAATGGAGGGATGGGAGTTGATAGCGAGGAATATCATGAGTCTAGCCATCATTCTTCTTCTTGAAATCATGCCTTCATTCCAAGTGTGTGGAGATATGGTGCTCATTTTGTGCATGGTGATGGTGATGGTGTTGTGATTATGTGATTAGGGTTCATGCTATTAGCATGTAGCACAAGGGTGTGTATGTGTAGGTATGTGGGTATGGGATAGTGTGCATATGGTGTAGTGTGTGTGCGTGTGTGTAGTGTGTGTTTACAAAAGAGGAGGCCTTCTTTTATAGGCCAAGAGAGTGATTAGGAAAGAGATTATGAGCAAAAGGAGTCTCATCTAGAGGCATTCCTCCAATGAGAGAGCTCCGTGTGCCTTGCTTATTGACCAATTTCCTCCTATTTTCCTTCATCATGGCGAGTTTTGTCTCATGCCACCTTCCATAGCTTGAGTCCAAGAGTTTCCTTATAATATTTGAGAGAATCTTGATAAAATAAGAGAAAATACATCAATAATGGAGAGAAACCTATAAGAAATTGTGTGTGTGGAGTTGGATAATCATGACTTTTTTCCATGTGGACAGATAGGCTCCACCATTTCAGCCATATCTCTCAAACTGTAGCTACAAAAAGTATTAAAAAAAATAGGGGCAGAAAGATCAGCTCAATGCCTACAACTTTGCTGTTAATTTTTTTTCCAATTCAGAATGGAAAAAATAGAGGAAAATCCCACAAAAATAAGTGTCCCTCTTTTCCCTTTCAAAAGTCTTCTAGGTGGTCCCCTCTTATATCCATGTGCAAGCCTTGTGTCCACAAGTGAATTATGCTTGAATTTGATAACATTTTGTTGACTCCAACTCAATAATGCATAAGATTCTCCTCCCTTTCACTATTGACTTTTACTCTTCACCTGTAGTGACCGTCATTCAGGTAGTGACCGTCAGGTAGAATCAGCATCCAATGATTTTTTCATTTTCATAGGGTTTGTTCCTACCTCTCCTCATTTTCGAGATCCAAATATATCAAAACCATAGCTGTGAATTTTTTTATGATTTTCATGCATCAGGTCCCTCCTCCTCTGTGAGCCTTGAAGCCTTGCCATCAAGTGCATACCAAGAGAGAGGTGGTCCAAAATTTGAAAAGCAGCCCTCATTAGACCTCCCCCTGAAGCTAGAGGCATTTATGTCTCTAGTTCTATAATTGAGTTGATTAAGTAGTAGAGGGGCCGATATCTAGTTGGCTTTTGAACTAGCCATTGCCTGTGGCCATTAGTGAGATCTTTGGGACATTCACCTATTTTCAAGAAAAGAAATATGTTCTCACAAGGCTCCTTGGCTAGAGCATCAATGATCAATAACTCAAACTACCTTTGAGTAAATGGGAAGCCTACAACTTCCAAAAATTTGTCCCAATATCCACCAGGATCCCATGTAAGCAATAGGATAGTCACCTGCAATGTCCTAACAATAATACTTCTTGCTTCATGCCAAAAAGGATAGGATTTGTAACCACCATAAGTGAAAGGATAATTGATTACTTTAGCTCCTTCCAAGACAATACTGAGAATCATGATCCCCAAGATTGTACCAAAAGTCCTCCATCTACGGCTTCCTTGTTGATGTGGCATGTCCCAATTTTCTTTAGAACCTAGCTTACCTCTATTACTGAAGCGAGCAAAAGAGTCACTATCCGCTTGGGTGCTGTCAAAAAGGTTTCCTAAATTTGGTAATCAGCCACCAACCTTGCAGCTCAAAGACAAGCTTGATACATGTTGTACCAAAGTGCATAGCATATACAAAAGATAGGATGCAATCCACTGGTTGAAAAACACTTCATCTCGACTATATGCATGCAAGATCGTACTCCAATCTTTCTCATGCTGGGATTCATTCTCTCCGACTCTTATGAACACTCCTTGTCCTAAGGTTCTTTAAAGCTTTTCTTAAATGCATGAAACATAGTACGATCAAACATAGTCTCTATATCTAGGTTGCCAACCCTACATTGCCAATAAATTGCCACTACATCCATTTGCTTAAGAATCTCCTTAGGGTGGACTTCACAATTCCACTGCTTGGTAACAACCATTCCAATTTGGTCCCTAATGACTTCCTTTGATTGGTGTTGGCAAAAGATTTGATGCTTACTTCTTGCAGTTGTATATCTAGTACATGCGACCATACCAATCACTACCAAGGGATTAACTGTGAAGGGAATCCTTGATGGTGGCACTAGGGTTAGCATTGTGACTAAAAATTGTTGGGAAACTATGGGAAGACCTCACCTTGGGACTACAAACATAGTGGTAAATATGGCCAATGGGACTATTGTTAAACCTATAATTGGGATGCTAGAATGAGATGATATTAGGACGTCCTTTCATGGGGGAAGCAAAAATGGTGCATGACTGGTCTAAAAACCATGTCTACTTGTAGTTCCAAGACTCTGTCATTCGAGTGGATCTTGTAATTGGTCAAGCACATCCTCCAGGAAACAAATTTATAATTGATCATAGATCTGACACTACAATTCACTCGGCCCCATTGCAGTATTGTTACATGTGTAAAATGCACACTGATGTTGGGGAAGATTCTCCTTATATGGTTGTTCTACCTGGGATGACTAAGTCTGATAATATGGATTGGGTCCACCTAGCAGCAACCATAGACACATTGGAAAATAGGGAGACGACAAAGTTAATACTTGAGGGGGATGAAATGCCGCAACCCATACCCTTAAATATGATAGGATCAATGCATATAGCTTCTGATGACCTACAAGATGAAGGCTTGACTGACATTGGAACCAAGTAGCGTCTCACAAGACTATAGCCCACACGATTCGAATTTAGGATCATCAATTTAAATTGACTCTAAAGACGATGAATCTGAGTTAAAGCTTGGTGTAAATTTAGGGACAAACCATTTAGGGCCAGTGGTACCCTAGATGACAATCTATCCAAGAGAGTAGAAGGCACAAGTAGTGATTCATCTAGTGACTCTTCACTAGAGATCGACCGTTATCAAAAATTAGACAAGAAGAGTAAAGATATAAGAGGTGACGATATCGAGAAAATGTGCATGCTAGAATAAATGAAAAGAAATCTACAGTAGAATGGCTTAATTATATATGGCATTTGATGCTCATCGGAAGTTGATAGATAACTGGGGTGAATACCTTCAAAGCGTTATGTGGTGTAGTCCACAACCCATTGACATCACACAGGTAGAGGCTATAGAGAAGACGAAGTTGAGCCGTACCGTAAGGAGACGACAAAATCAAGAGCTAGCTCAACAACAAAAGGAAGTGGATGAGAAATCACAGTCCACAGAACAACAAGACCCCACAAACTTACACCCTGCACTTGAACATTTCAGATCCTACACCACAAAGGAACGTAAGGTTGTCTATACAAAGGCACAGAGGACACCTATTGATGGAAGTAATGGATTTTATGATGGTCCAATGATAGTTAAGGAAATAGAGTTAGCAGACCTTGGTGAGGAGTCTAAACGTGTTTTCATTGCCCAAGATCTGGTAGAGGCTGAGGAATATGTACTTAAAGAACTTCTCAAGAAATTTAAGGACATATTTTCTTGGACATATCATGATATGAAAGTTGTTCCATTTTTTGTGGTGCAACACACAATCCCCATGAATAGCATGGCTAAACCAGTCCAACAATGACCCTATCCAATGAGTCCTAAGTATGCAAAGATTGTTCAAGAAGAGACTGAAAATCTTGTGAAAAGCGGATTCATATATCCTATTGAGCACTCAAAATGGGTGTCTCCAATAGTTATTGTGCCGAAAAAGAATGGGAAACTCAGAGTGTGCGTGGATCTCAAGAAGGTCAGTCCTACCACTAGGAGAGACCATTACCCCTTTCCATATTCAAAACATGTGCTTGAAAGAGTTGCAGGAAAGGAGGCCTATAGCTTTTTAGATGGGTACTCTGGCTACAATCAAACCACAGTTGCACTAGAGGACCAAGCTAAATTGGCTTTTATAACCAAATTTGGAGTGTTTGCATTTTGTGTTATGGCTTTTGGCTTAACCAATGCCCTTGCTACCTTCCAAAGATTAATAAACACTGCCTTTAGAAAATATTTAATGGAGTTTTGCGAAGCTTTCTTAGATGACCTTTGTGTTTGTTCCTCTTGTAAAGAACATCTATCATGTTTACAAAAACTATTTGAGAAGTGCAGATTGTATAGCATCTCCTTAAACCCTTTCAAATGCCAATTTTGGGTTAAACATGGAGTCATTTTAGGGCATATAGTGTCCAAAAATGGGATTTCCATAGATGAGAGCAAAATTAAAGCCATTTTCAATTTGCCACCACCTACAAACTATAAAGGAGTTCAAAGGTTCATGGGCCATGTTGGTTATTACAGGCGGTTTATTTTAAACTTTGCCAAGATAGCTCGTCCTTTGTACAAGCTTCTTATTGAGTTCCACTGGACCGCAGAGTGTGTGCGCTCCTTGCCGCACTGTCGAAGCAAGGGACTTGCCGATACACCGTGTACGAGCCGCAGACGTCTCCAAGCACACAACTAGTTTAACTAGTAAGCTCAAAGAGGGCAATGGTGTGTCACTCACCGCCTTATGCTCCTGCCGTAGAGGATTCCTCGCCGCGAAGAAGAGGGAGACGCCGCTACGCCGCGCTCAACCGCCTCGCCGCCGTCGTGCCGCCGCAACGCTCGATCGCACACACACTCTCACACTCTCTCTCTCTCTCTCTCACGCACACACACAAGGAGATGGTGAAGGAGAAGGTGGAGATGGAGCAAGAGCAGCTTCTATTGCACAATGAGAGAATGACTCAATTTTAGGTTTAATTGGCTTTTATGTGAGCTCACCCCATTCACACTTGGGTGCCCATGCTTAGCCAACTAACCCTAGCATGTTCCTGTTAGAGTGCGCCTCTCATCGGCGATCACTCTACCTTTCCCTATTGGACCGACAAGCCCGGTGCCTGACTCTACTTAAATAAATAATACGGTTACAGTGTCCGTCGTAGGCGATAGGGTGTCCGTGAGCCACGAGGGTTAACATTGCCCCCCTTTCTGATGTAGATTCCGTCCTCGGAAGCTATTGAGTTGAAGCTTGGTAAGTCCATGTTGTAGAGCATCTAGATTTGAATCTGCAAGGCAAAGTCACTGTTATAGTGAGCGGAATTATATTGCCATAAATCATGAGGGGAATGTAGAGTACATGTGGAAATGAGTAAATGCAAGATTTATGAAATGTTAGACTGCCATTAAGGACAAATAAATTGCACTTTGAGTAAATTAATTAATCAAGAGTTTTGAGCTTATGGATGAGTCTATCAATTAGTTAGCTATGACTAAGGTTAAAACAACTACTCTAGTACTAGCTAAGCTAAGAAGATTATCTAAATGCAAGATTCCCTAATTATGCTTTTCAGCTTTGATTAGCCAACTTGCTCTCACAACTGCAAACAAAAGCTTGAAATGTTAACTGTAAGCTCAATGGAAGTCTTTTAATTGTTTATTTTTTTTTTATACTTTTTTACTTTGGGTCACAATCATGTGACGTGTGTTCTTATTTTGTATGTCCGGGGTTTTTTGCTTCTCAAGGAAAAGCGCCCACACTGGGAACCTCTAGGGCTCTAGTACTATAGACAATACATGTGAGTGAAGTACCAATTCAAGCCAGGATTTCTCTTCCAGCGTAAGATTTTTCATTTGTGGCACTTATGTTTTTTTTTTTTTTTTTGCTTCCATTTCCTTGGTATTCGCACTTGTGTTTTTTGTTGTTTGAGTGAGCAAGCCTTTCTTTGCCTAAAACATTCCTAAGGTCTCAAATACTCGGATAATTTAATTAGCTAGGCCTAGTGGTCAAGTAAATGAGTTAACCTAAAGTCACGGTCTCCTAATCTCCAGGCTCATCCATAAGATTAAACTGGAGTTCAATCAACTTAAGCAAAGACAAATTTATACATCTATACTGGCAGATAATAATCATAACTATTGCACTCAAACAAAGAATGAAAAATCATTATTAGCAATTACACATATCCACCAACATGAATCATGGAAAGTAGTACACCTGGAGGTATGGAGTGGCTCATTTCGTTGAAGCAGATGTCCTCAGCCATGTGGATGGAGATCCATATAAGTCCTACCTAACACATCCAAAAACAGGCACTATACCTCTAGGAGGCATGTCAGTGTGAAAAATTAAAACTCCTAAAAAACAAACTCAAAACACAATCTAGACCCCTAACCTACCTATCTGTCACCCCTTTTAGAATCAAGGAAAGAGGATATTATATAAACCGGGTGGCCACCCTAAGGCTAGGCCTCTATCCTCATCATCTAGATAAATAAAATCGTTGTCCGTGAGGCCATAGTCTTCCTCGGTCTCTATTAGTTCCTCTTCATCATCCTCTTGTGCAAGCATGCTAATCAAGAACCTCGCGATGCGTGGATACTCATCTTGTGCAAAAGAATAAGCATGTGCCATTGGAGACACATTCGCTACTGGGTAGGGATCACTAGTTAGCCATAGACGTATCAGCCATTCTAACTCCTCAAAATTTCTCTCACATGCAAGGCTCTCTATCAAATCCCATTCGCAAGAAAGTATAGGGTAGCATACGTAGAACACTTGAGGAAAAGACAAAGGGTACCTTTCATCAAAAATAGAAGTGCATGCCTCTGGTGAAGTAGCCATTTCTGACAAGACAGATAGATTTGGTTAGGCCTTTAAAACATAAGAGTTGTTTTTGTGTGTTTCTTGAATTGACACGGTGAATTTGGACTTATATGTAAGATCTGATAGGGTGCTCTCTCGTTGCTAGTCGCTCTTGCTCTTTACTATTTTTGTTTTTTGTGAGTATAAGGCTATATATATACATTCCCTAAGATTGGAATTGAGAGGTCAGGGAGGAAGGTTGAGAGGGGAGCGAGTGAATGATTGATGTTAGCAAACACTCCCCCCTTCCTTGGGTAGATCATACCTTTTGGAAGGAGGTCGTCACCTTTTGAAACCAATTGTTCCAAGTTGTTATGGGTGAAGGTTTTAACCAATAGTTTTCGACCGCCCTATGCGTTTCATCTAGTTGCAAGGGTGGTAAGGTACTCTCCCATGATTTTATTGGCAACGTTGTTGTAGGTGGTGAACTTACCCCGGGAGGTGCAAACTCTTTCGTGCTTGTATGGATATGTACAGTGGTAGGTGGAGGTTGTGTCGAAGCTTCTATTTGCGTATAGGAACTACATGAAGAGCAAGAAGCTTCATTTGATTTCCCTGTTCCTAAGCTAGGTGGAACAAATCTTTCTTTCTTTGGTACCCAAACTAGCTCTAGATCGGGTGTGTAACATTCCATGATTTTTTCATTTCCGCGATTTTCAATTTGTTTTGGAGCCACAGGATTGGGTTTACATGGGCCAGGTGACAGGTAAGAGTACACTTTACGTTTGGGCACCCAGATTTGATCATTTCCTTCATAGTATCCTTGGGCTTCCAATAGTCGTTTAGGAATCCAACGCAACGTTTCTTTACATTTCTTGGAGTGAGTGGGACGGTTCTTACTAGGTTTCTGTTTTTTTGCATCAACCATGCTCACTACAGAGGCTTTAGGGACCCACTTGTATGTTTTCTGTGTTATATTAGGATGGTTCTTGTGTGTCTCAAGCTTTCTTTCAACTACATCAGTTGAAGCTCTAGAGAGTTGGGCTATGGGGACGTATGGTTCAACCTCCTGGACATGCAATGTCTTGGGTTTTATTTCCTTAGGCAATATCTCAGGGACTATGGCTTGAGTGGTAGGGCTAAGAGTTGGTTTTTGCGTTGTAACACCCCCAGTCCCCCAATCAATAGTGCATTTGGTGGCTATCATCCACGTGCGGCCTAGGTTTATATTACCCTCCATAGTTCCAGTAGGCATGACCAAAAAGTCTTGAGCTACAATCCCATTGTCATAACTAACAGAAGTGTGCCAGATTCCAAAAACCGTAGTTTTTTTCTTGTTGACACCCTTGACTTGGATAATACTCTCAGATAGAGGTGGCTTCCCTAACTGACACCACACCCCATAGGATAGCAGATTATATTTAGCACCCGTGTCCAATAAGGCGTTATATAGCACTTTTCCATAGGCACTATTTAACTCAATAGGGTATCGTAGAGGTGTGTCAGAGTCCAACCCCTCCTCTTCGATTTCCACGTGGAATGCATTTGTGACTCCAAGGTTAGCCTCTTGTTTTTGTCTTATACATTGTTGTCGCTCCTTAGCCTCAGCTTGAGCTTGTATCTTGTTTAACTTGGTTTGTGCTTTGGCGGCCTTCTTTTGATGAATGGCCCGTAGTTCTTCTTGGCTTAAAGGATCATAATATCTTTTGAATTTACTCCCATTGAGGAATCCAATGGTTTCAACTCCATCAAGAGTTTCCACACGAAGGGTACCTTGTGGGGTAATTTCACATACTCTATATGGTCCTTTACCAGCATATTTCAACTTTTTCTTCTCTTTACGTACTCCATACATAAGGACTTTATCACCAACTTTGATGTCCTTGTCCTTCACATGGCGATCAAACCACTTCTTTCTCCTATCCTTTTCCACCAGAGCATTTTGCACAGCCAACTGTCTCTCTTCGTCTAGTTTTTCTAAGATATACAAACGCTCGGTTAAGGGGTTACCATTCCATCCTTCTTGCGAAGATACCCTAAGACTAGGAATGACAAACTCCCAAGGCATAACTGCTTCTTGGCCGTATACCATTTTGAATGGCGTACAATTAATAGCCACTTTATAAGCAGTACGATAAGCCCATAGAGCAGATGTCAACTTCAAATCCCAATCAGTGCGATGAGCTTCTACCGTCTTGGTTAAAATAGAGATTAGAGTCTTGTTGGTGCTCTCGGCTTGTCCATTAGCTTGCGGGTAATAAGGTGTAGACTTATGGTGGGATATCATAAAGGTCGTGGTAAGCTCTCTTATTACCTCATTTATAAAATGGGTACCATTATCACTAACAATTTCAAAAGGGCAACCAAATCTTGTGATAATGTTCTCAAAAAGAAACTTAGCTGTTGTCCTCGCGTCAGCTTTTTGTGAAGCCTTAGCTTCAGCCCACTTTGTTACATAGTCCGTAGCAACTAGAATATATCGAGATTGAGTGTTGCGAGCTGCGGGACTAATTGGACCTACAAAGTCTAAGCCCCATTTTTCAAATGGTTGGGTTACTTTAATAGGATGTAAGGGCATTCTGTCTTTGCGCTGTGTGGTCTTGTAACGTTGGCACTCATCACACCCTTTTGCAAAAAGTGATGCATCCTTAAATAAAGTTGGCCACCAATAGCCTGATTGCAGCACCTTTCTAGCAGTAAGGTCTCCTGAAAAATGTCCTGCTGCTATGCCCATATGTGCTTCTTGCAAGATATACAAATATTCATCCTCGCGGGCACAACGCCTAAGAATATCATCCTTGCCTAATCTATACAGAGTTCCGGCAATCAAACAATAGGGTTCGCATTCTTTTACTAGCCTTCGAGCGATATCCTTACGAAGTTCCTTGGGTGGAAAACCATTAACTAAAAAGTTAACAATGTTCTCACTCCATTCAGGCATAGTCTCAACTATGAATAGGGAAGTATCGGGTAATTCATCATCAACTCCTGTAGGGGCTTCACCATTGGGTATGCGAGACAAATGATCAGCCATGACGTGCCTTTTACCGGGTCTTACTACAATCGTGAAATCAAACTCCAGAAGAATTAACAACCATCGTGTGATTCTTCCTGTGGAGCATGGCTTGTTTACCAGATACAGCAACGCTTGATGGTCCACATAAAATACAAACTTGTTTGCCAGAAGGTAGTAGCGAAATTTCTTTACTGCATAAACCATTGCCAAACCTTCTCGCTCTGTAGTGGTGTAGTTCCTTTCAGCATCATTCAATTGACGGCTTGCAAAGCTAATGGGATAGTCCAATTTATGTTCTCCTAGTTGAGTGAGAACACACCCAATAGCAAAGTTTGATGCATCAATATGCACATGGAAAATGACATCCCAGTTAGGTGTCCTTAAAATCGGAGCACTTGCTAGTGTTTTCTTCAATTGTTCATAGGCCTGGTCACACTCTTCAGTCCATTTAAATTCAATGAGAAGCTTGTACAAAGGACGTGCTATCTCAGCGAAAAATAAAATAAACCGTCGATAATAACCCACGTGTCCCATGAACCTTTGAACTCCCTTGTAATTGGTTGGTGGTGGTAACTCTAAAATCACTTTAATCTTGCTCTCATCGGTTGAGATACCATTCTTAGATACTATATGCCCTAAAATAACTCCATGCTTGACCCAAAATTGGCATTTGAACGGGTTCAATGAGATACGATATAATCTACACTTTTCAAACACCTTCCGCAAACATGATAGATGTTCTTTCCAAGAAGAGTAAACACAAAGGTCGTCTAAGAAAGCTTCACAAAACTCTCTCAAATATTCTTTAAAAGCAGTGTTTATTAATCGTTGGAATGTAGCAGGGGCATTTGTTAAGCCAAAAGCCATCACACGAAATCGAAACACGCCAAATTCTGTGATGAAGGCAGTTTTAGCTTGGTCCTCTAGCGCTATCGTGATTTGGTTGTAGCCTGAGTACCCATCTAGAAAGCTATAAGCTTCCTTGCCTGCAACTCTTTCGAGTACATGTTCGGAAAATGTTAGGGGGTAATGGTCTCTTCTAGTAGCTGCATTAACTTTTTTGAGGTCCACGCACACCCTGAGTTTCCCATTCTTTTTTGGCACGATAACTATTGGAGACACCCATTCAGAGTGTTCAATAGGATATATGAACCCACATTTGATAAGCTTTTCTAGTTCTTCTTGAATGATCTTTGCGTACTTAGGATTCATCGGGTAGGGTCTTTGTTGTATGGGCTTCGCAGTGCTAATCATAGGGATTGTATGTTGGACCACAGAAGGTGGAACACCTTTCATATCATGGTATGTCCAAGCGAATACGTCCTTGAATTCCTTGAGAAGCTCTTTGAGGACCGCCTCTTCAACTTCTGTGAGGTCTTGGGCAATAAAAACATGTTTTGATTCTTCACCGGGGTTAGCTAATTCTATTTCTTTAACTATTGTTGGACCATCATAGATTCCATTATTCCCATCGATAGGTATTCTTTGGGCTTTTGTGTACACAACCTTTGCTTCCCCTGTGGTGTAAGATTTGATTCTTCACCGGGGTCAGCTAATTCTATTTCTTTAACTATTGCTGGACCATCATAGATTCCATTATTCCCATCGATAGGTATTCTTTGGGCTTTTGTGTACACAACCTTTGCTTCCCCTGTGGTGTAAGATTTGAAATGTTCTGGTGCAGGATGCAAGTCTGTGGATTCTAGTTGTGCTTTGGTTTGTGCTTCCATTTCTGCTTTCTTGTGTTGTCGAGCTAACTCTTGGTTTTGACGCCTCCTTGCAGTGCGGCTCAACCTTGGCTTGTCTATGATCTCTAATTGGGCTATGTCATGGGGTCGTGGTCTACACCACATAACATTTTGGAGATATTCACCCCAATTGTCTACCAATTTTCGATGAGCATCACATGCCCCTATATAACTGAGCCATTCTGCTGAGGATCTCTTCTTTTTTATCCTAGCACGTACATTGGCTCGATATCGACGCCTCTTAAGGTTTTTATTTTTCTTATTTGAGACCTGCTTTTGATTTGCATTTAGATCTGGCTCACTAAAGGAGTCCTCGTTGGTGTCCTCTTCACTCTCGGGGGAGCTATCATCGGTTGATGTGCTCGGTCCTTCCGAATTTTTTGACTATGAACTTGCTCCACTCTCTAATTCATGAGTTTCAGAATCCGTTTCACTCTGGGAGTAAGTGTCCAAGTCGTGTTGGTCAAAGTCTTTTATTGAGCTATCGGTGTCACTGTCAGATTGGTCCACAATTGCCTTGCCCTTAGAAGATGCATGTATGGCACTTATCATGTTCAGAGGTGCAATTTGTGGTACCTCTTCCCCCTCTGGTGTGACCCAAGTGGTTCCTCTATTTCCCCAGGTATCTATGGTTGCAGCTAGGTGTACCCAGTCTACGTTGTCTGATTCGGTCATACCCGGTAACACATCCATGTAAGGAGAATCTTGGCCAATGTCTGTATCCTTCTTACAAGTGTAACAATATTGTAGTGGGGCCGAGTGAACTGTGGTGTCAGAGCGATGATCAATAATGGTTTTACTCCCTAAGGGGTGTACCTTACCATTCACCAAATCCACTCTAAGGACAGAGTCTTGGAATTGCAAATAGACATGATTTTTAGACCAATCATGAACCATTTGTGCTTCCCTCATGAATGGTCGTCCTAAAATCATTTCATATGACATAAGGTGTTTAGAGAAATCCATTACAATGAACGTATGTCGTACCTTGTGTCCTAGAACTTTGATCTTAAGATCCTTGAGCATCCCCATAGGTTTGGCTATGGTACCATTTGCCATCTTTACCACAATGTTAGTAACACTGAGGCGGGGTTTTCCCATGGATTCCCAACAATCTATGGTAATGATGCTAACTCCCGCACCACCATCAAGAATTCCCTTTATAGTTAATCCCTTGGTAGTGATGGGTAGGGTCGCATTAGACTCGTCGCCTTCAAAATACTGCCCTAATTCGTTAATGGGTACCTCGATCACGGACTCGTGTCCATCTAAGTCAAGTGATTGCACATGATTTTCCTCATCAATCATAATCGAGTCAGGCCTATTTGGTTGCGCAAACTGTGGTAATCCCATTCGTAGCTCTCCGTTAAGGAATGCTCGAAGTGCAAGGAATAACTCAGGATCTCCATACAGCTTTGCTATGATTGTGGTTCGAACCTCAGAAGACATGAAGTCCACTAGTTTGGCAACATTCATTGGCATTTTGTAGGGTGTAGGTCCTTGATTAGGAACTGGTGAGGATGGAATCTCATATTCCTCAATGGGATCAGGTATTCCTTCGTTAAACATCCTTTCCAACAAGAAGGGTGTTTGCTCACTTTCTGATGCCCCGTCCTCACTCCCTTCTTGGATGATACTAGATATAGCTAACGGTCTATGGTTCATGTGGGGTGGATGAACTTGCGTGGGAAACACTGTGTCATGAATTTAGACATGCATGGGTTCTGGTTCTAGTTTCCTTTGAGTCTCCTCCACTAAACCTCTTAGATGTTTCACCTGCTCAATCTCGTTTACTGGGTTTGGGTACGTCCCAATCTTCTTTTTACGATTCTTCCCTTTTTGCCCTTGCGGTTTATCTTGGGGGTCTTGGATTGGATTTGGAAACACTTGTGGTGTTTTCAGAGGCTCTTTATGGTTTTCTCTTATTCGGTTTTCATTTGGTTCCATGTTACGGTTTTCTTTGTCGGTCTTTCCCTTTGTGGTATTGGTTCTAGTCTCCATTGTCTCGATTGAATGTGAATCATCCTCGAGGTCATTCATATACACGGGGTCATCTCCTGTTCCTATGTTTGTTTTGGAACTTGGCTTTGAATTTCCCGTATTCTGCGACCTCTTCCTTCGCGTCTTCTTTTTCTTTGCTTGGATAACTGACGCGGTATCTCTCTCTTCGAGGATATGGCCTGGCCCTTGAAGCATGGACCGTGTAATTGCATAAGCGGGTGCGACGGGTGGTATTGGCGATGTCACACTAGCAATTTCGACCAAATTTAGGGGTGTGATTTTAGGCGCATTTGGGTTATAGGGGCATTGGGCAATCAAGTGATCTATGCCACAACGATTACATGTGAGTATTGGCATTGCAGACGTGCTCCCTTGATTCATTTGCATCTGTGCAGCATTCTTTTGCAGCCTAATAGGGCACTCTGCTGCCCGATGTGGTCCACCACACTCGTAGCATTGAAGAGGTGGCCTCCTAGCCTGGGTGTTGATATTTTGACCTCTGGATGCGAGAGCAGCAGCTTGATAAACCGGCTTGACTTGTCCCCAACAATCTTCCATGTAGTATATAGGACACTCTTCCAATGTATCAAGCCCGTAGGCAATACTAATGTCTATTTCCTCCTCATAGCCATATGCATAAGCATTTGATGGCTCGCAACCCACTTGGTTCATAGGGGCGACTCTTGGATGCGGGGGCTGCGGTCCTAGCACAGGAGGTGGTAGCGGTGTAGCTTGTACAACATTTTGAGATCTAGGGACCATGTGTTGCGGTAGTTGCTCAACAGGTGGAATAGGCATCAATACAGGAGCTCGAGGTGCATCCGTCCAGGCTACAGGTGGTCTATTTGCCATCATACGTTTGATCATTAAACAATCCTTAGCTTGGTGACCATACCTACCACATGCGTTGCAAGTTCCATTAAATTTTACTCTAAACGTAGGGCACTCACTAGTGCTATGTGGACCTAAGCAAATGGAACACCATTGTTGCTCCCTTCTTAGATACATGTGACTATTTTGAGGGGGTCGATTATCCTTAAGAGACTCTTGGATTGCCTTGGTGAGGTTTGTCAAGAATGTCTCAAATACCTTTGGCTCATTGGCAATGGGCTTTGCAGTCATGGGTTCATACTCAATGGCTTGTGAGCTAGTGGATCTCGTGTCAGTAGACACCCTCATGCCTGCTATCATCAAGTTGTCCTCTAATTGGATTGCATTGGCAGTGACATCTTCCCAGGTTGTGATACCTCTAATCACTAGTCCATTATAGATTCCTTCATTCCTCAACCCTCGAATGAATCGATCAAGCAGTTGGTTATTGTTGAAGCGCTCATTTACAGGGCAACGAGAGTTTAAGTGCTTTAGACGACTAATGAAGTCCCTTACTGACTCTCCTTCCTTACGTTCGGCCTTCTGTAGCTGAGATGCTACACCCCAAAGCACACCTTCTCGTATGTACTCCTTTAGAAACAACCTTCGAAGGGTAGGGTAGATTGTTTTCTCGTCCACCCTTAGGGTCCTATACCAATCTCTAGCCTTCCCACTTAATGTCAAGCTTAAGGCATTGCACTTATGTAGTTTGTTGCGTTCCCCTAAGGAATCACATACTTGTTCAAACACTTCAATGTGTTTCCTAGCATCTTCGTCCCCATTGAATTTTTGCGTGAGTTTGGCAATTTGTACTGCCTTACTTCTAGGCTCTCTATCAAATGCATGACGCATATTTTCCGCGATAGATCGACCTATGGTTTGAGCAAACGCTGCCAAGTCACCTATGTGAGGAGGCAGGGCCGGTGGAGGTACTCTTGGAATCATATGTGGGAGAGGGACGGGTACCGGTCTTGGCATATGTGTGGATGATGCAGGATATGGAACATAACTGGGCATAGGTCCACTCGGATAAGGGCTAGGGAGCGGCACTCGAGGAGCATAAGCAAGTGGTACAATTGGAGGTGTGGGGGCCATGTGTGCATAAGGGGCTAGAGGCACATACGGTCGAGGCCCCATATTAGGTACTACGACACTAGGTAGTGGCACTGCGCTAACCGTAGATGTCATCGGTACATTCTCTGTCAGGCTTATCCCTGGAGTGAGCACTGTGTTTTCCTTAATAGAGGGTTGAGCCAAGTTAGGGAAGCTAAAGTTGTCGCTCGGAGGCTCAGATTGCATAGAGACCCCAGGTGAAATGACGTAAGATGGGTCCATGGGGCTCATTAGAGGAGTCTCCATTTGTGATAGAGTAGGCTGTTGAGCCTTGCTCGTATCCAGAAATCTCATGGGGCCAGTTGAGAGTATATTTACCCCTCGGTTTTGCCTTTCTGATTGAATAATGCCATGGATAACATTACAGATCATTTTCTGTTGATCTTCGATGCTCGTGGCACTAGAGGTGGATTGTACAATCTCTATCCATCCTACATGGTAGGCGTGGCCAGAGTGTAGATCCGCCAACACCTCAGTGTGGAGGTCGTATGTCCAATGATCATTAATGAACAATCCTTCTAGAGTCGACGTGTTAACGGTTTCTTGTGAGGTAGAAGCAATGTTGCTCCTCGTGGTTTTACTTGTCACCAACGGTACTCTAGAGGGAACTTCTGAAGGAGGCAGCTCAACAGGGCCTTCTTGGTAAGAAGTTGGCAGGATATCCACATGGACACTCTTTGGGGGTGTGGGGTCCACGTGCGATGTGAAAGGAGAGTCCACTTCCCCACCCCCTTCGTGTGCTTCATTTGCATCAGGTTCTGAGCGAGTAGCTCTACCTAATGTTTCCATGAAACGGCTAAACATACTAGTACTAGGCTGTGGAGCTTCGGGAGGTGCATAGCCTTCTCTCTCAGTGTTTTGGGTGGGGTATGCTTCCATGATTTCTGAGTCGGAGGAGGAATCACTAGCGGCTATTTTAGGGTCTTGGGTGGTGCTACCTTGTGTCCCCGCTGAGGGTCTAGAGCCTATCGTGGATGGGTAATGGATGTCCGTATGAACAGAGGCACCCTCAATATGATCGTGTTCTAGCACCCGCCCAGAGCGTAAGTGCATGTGCTTTTGATACCCTAAGGTGTCAAAAAGCTGCTCTAGGAGGCCTTGTGACTAGTTTTTAGCGTGTTTTTTTTTGTTTGTTTTTTTTTTTGCTAGATTTTTTAGAGCGTGTCGTGGAATGGGCCGTGTGATATCTCGAAACGAGCGTATCGGTCAGAGGGTCGTGCCGTGCTTTACAGCCCTCCGTTTGGTCACTCTATGCCCTCGGAATCCCTAAAACTGTCAATTTCCAGTAGGGAACTAGGCCCAAACTAAAAAGTCTAAGGGTGCAAGTGGGAAGAGAAGGGAGGAGAGTGGAGGACTTGTCTCACATGCTCTCATTCTCTCTTGAGGGAGTAGGGTATATATATGAGAGTGAGTCTAGTATAAATCATAGGACTGAGGACTGGGGCTTGGGCTTGGGCTTGGGGAAATGATCCCGATTCCGATCTATCTTTTATACAGACCAACCCGTACGTTTTTATAACTCACGTTTTTTATTTTCGAAAATTTAACCTCCCACTCACTCGCTTTTTATTTCTCGGATTTTTCTTTTCACAATTTTTTTTTTTCCAAATTTTTTTTTTCGAAAACAAATTTTTTTTTTTTGGAGATATTATTTGGTACGCGTTTTGGTGCGCGTTGACCTCACCTACCTATTTACTGTCCCACCTACCTACTGACCTGCTAATCAGTGGTTCACCTAATTACTAACCTACTTAATTAACTAACTGTGTGCCTAACTGTGCACAAACCAGAAAACACAGAAAACACAGAAAATGCAGAAATTGAAACTTGACAGAACTGTGCAGTGAAAACACAGAAAACGCAAAAAACGCAAGAAATGCTAACTGTGTGACTAATGCTAACTGTGTGCAAACAGAAAAACAGAATTTTGCTAACTGTCTAACTAATACTAAATGTACGCAGCAGAAAAACAGAAAATGCAAATTGTACGCAACAGAAAAACAGAATTAACAAGTTGCAGAAAAAATACGCCTTCCTCTCCCTCTTATTACCTACTGCAAACCACTCATACAAGAAGCACAAAGTGCCTCTTGGGCTTAGTGCAGGGCTATTCCCCGGCAGCGGCACCAAAAATGTGCGCTCCTTGCCGCACTGTCGAAGCAAGGGACTTGCCGATACACCGTGTACGAGCCGCAGACGGCTCCAAGCACACAACTAGTTTAACTAGTAAGCTCAAAGAGGGCAATGGTGTGTCACTCACCGCCTTATGCTCCTGCCGTAGAGGATTCCTCGCCGCGAAGAAGAGGGAGACGCCGCTACGCCGCGCTCAACCGCCTCGCCGCCGTCGTGCCGCCGCAACGCTCGATCGCACACACACTCTCTCTCTCTCTCTCTCTCTCTCTCTCTCTCTCTCTCTCTCTCTCTCTCTCTCTCTCTCTCTCTCTCTCTCTCTCTCCTCACGCACACACACAAGGAGATGGTGAAGGAGAAGGTGGAGATGGAGCAAGAGCAGCTTCTATTGCACAATGAGAGAATGGCTCAATTTTAGGTTTAATTGGCTTTTATGTGAGCTCACCCCATTCACACTTGGGCGCCCATGCTTAGCCAACTAACCCTAGCATGTTCCTGTTAGAGTGCGCCTCTCATCGGCGATCACTCTACCTTTCCCTATTGGACCGACAAGCCCGGTGCCTGACTCTACTTAAATAAATAATACGGTTACAGTGTCCGTCGTAGGCGATAGGGTGTCCGTGAGCCACGAGGGTTAACAGAGTGTGACCATGCTTATGAGTCATTAAAAAAGACCTTAACCAGTGCTCCCATTTTGCGAGTGCCCGATTGAAATGTAATTTTCCATGTGCATATTGATGCATCGAACTTTGCTATTGGGTGTGTTCTAGCTCAACCAGGAGAACATAAATTGGACTACCTCATTAGCTTTGCAAGTCGTCAATTAAATGATGTTGAGAGAAACTACACCACTACAGAGAGGGAAGGTTTAGCTATGATTTATGTAGTGAAGAAATTTTGCTACTACCTTCTTGCCAACAAGTTTGTTTTCTATGTTGATCATCAAGCATTGTTGTATCTAGTAAATAAACCTTATTCCACGGGAAGAATTACACGATGGTTGTTAATTCTTCTTGAGTTTGATTTTACCGCTGTGTGAGACCCAGTAAAATACATGTCATGGCGGATTACTTGTCTCGCATACCCAATGGTGAAGCCCCTAGTGGAATTGATGATGAATTACCAGATACTTCCATATTCCTAGTCGAGACCATGCTTGAATGGAGCGAGGAGATTGTGAACTTTTTAGTTAACGGTTTTCCACCCAAAGAGCTTCGTAAGGATATAGTTCGAAAACTGTTAAAGGAATGTGAACCTTATTCTCTAATTGCAGGAACTCTCTACAAGCTAGGGAAGGACAATATTCTTAGATGTTGTGCTCGTGAGGATGAGTATTTATACATACTGCAAGAAGTCCACATGGATATAACTAGAGGACATATCTCAGGGGAACTAACTGCTAGAAAGGTGTTGCAATCAGGCTATTGGTGGCCTACCTTATTCAAGGATGTATCACTTTTTGCAAAAGGGTGTGATCAATGCCAACATTACAAGGTCACACAACAAAAGGATAAGATGCCCTTACATCCTATTAAAGTGACCCAACCATTTGAAAAATGGGGTTTAGACTTTGTAGGCCCAATTAGTCCGGCAACTCGTAACACTCAATCTTGATATATTATCGTTGCCACTGACTATGTGACAAAGTGGACGGAAGCTAGGGCGACACGCAAGGCTGATGCAAGGTCAACTGCCAAGTTTCTCTTTGAGAACATTATTACAAGATTTGGTTGTCCCTTTGAAATTGTGAGTGACAATGGTACTCATTTTGTAAATGGAGTGATAAAGGAACTCACTACAAACTTCATGATAGCTCACCATAAGTCTGCACCTTATTATTCACAAGCAAATGGCCAAGCTGAGAGCACTAACAAGACCTTAATTTCTATCTTGACCAAAACAGTGGAAGCTCATTGCACAGATTGGTTTTTGAAGCTGACATTAGCTCTATGGACTCTTACAAAGTGGCTATTAATTGTACACCATTCAAAATGGTATATGGCCAAGAAGTAGTTATGCCATGGGAGTTTGTAATTCCTAGTCTATGGGTAGCTTCATAAGAAGGTTGAGATTGTAACCCTTTAGTTGAGCATTTATATATCCTTGAGAGGTTAGAGGAAGAAAGGCAATTGGCTGTGCAAAATGCACTTGTGGAGAAAGATAGGAGAAAGAAATGGTTTGACCGTCATCTAAAGAACAAATATTTCAATGTTGGTGATAAAGTCCTTATGTATGGAGTGTGAAACAAGAAGAAAAAGTTGAAATATACGAGAAAAGGACCATATAGAGTTTGCAAAATCATCCCACAAGGTACCATTCGTGTGGAAACTCTTGATGGAGTTGAAACCATTGGATTCCTCAATGGGAACAAATTTAAAAGATACCATGATCCTTTAAGCCAAGAGAAGCTACGTGCCATCCATAAAAAAGGCAGCCAAGGCACAAGCAAAATTGAAGAAGATACAAGCTCAAGTTGAGGCTAAGGAGCGACAACAATGCATACGACACCAATGAGAGGCCAACCTTGAAGTTACACATGCATTTCACGTTGAAACAAAGGATGATTGGTTGGACTCTGACACACCTCTACGATACCCTATAGAGCTAAATAACACCTATGGGAAAGTGCTATATAACGCCTTATTGGACACGGGTGCTAAATATAATATGTTGTCATATGGAGTGTGGTGTCAATTGGAAAAGCCATCTCTATCTAAGAGTACTATCCAAGTCAAGGGTGTCAACAAGAAAAGAACTATGGTTTTTGGAATCTAGCACACTTCTGTCAACTATGACAACGGGGTTGTAGCTCAATACTTTTTGTTGATGCCTGGTAGAACTATGCCTGGTAGAACTATGGAAGGCAATATAAACCTAGGATGCACGTGGATGATAGCGACCAAATGCAATATTGACTGGGGGACTGGGAGTGTCACAACACAGAAACCAACTCTTAGCCCTACCACTCAAGGGATAGTCCCTGAGAAATCACCTCCCGAGAAAATACAACCCAAAACAATGCATGTCCAACCATATGTCCCTATAACCCAACTCTCTAGAGCTTCAACTTCTGTGGTTGAAACAAAGCTTGAGAGACACAAGACCCATCCTAATATTACAAAGAAAACATACAAATGGGTCCCTAAAGCTTCTTCAGCGTCAAATTTTTATGCTAAAAAACAAGAACCTTGTAAGAGATGCCTCACTCACTCAAAGAAATGTAAGAAAATGTTGCGTTGGATTCCTAAAAGACTGTAGGAAGCCCAAGGCTACTATCAAGGAAATGATCAAATCAGGGTGCCAAAACATAAATCGTGTTCTTACCTGTCACCTCATCCATGTGAGAAGAACCCTGTAACGATAAAGCCGATTGAAGATCGTGGGAAGGGAAAGATCACAGAACACTATACACCTTATCCGGAGCTACTTTGGGTGCCCAAGCCAGAACGACTTGTTTCCCTCGGCTCAATCATAGAAAAAACAAATGAAGCTTCTTGCTTTTCATGTAGTTCATATATGAAAATAGGAGTTTCAACACAACCTCCACCTACCATTGTAAATATCCATACAAACAAGAAAGAATTTGCACCTCCCGTTGTAAGTTCACCACCTACAACAACATTGCAAATACAATTATGGGAGAGTACCTTACCACCCTTGCAACTAGATGAAACGCCTAGGGCGGTCAACAACCATTGGTCAAAGTCTTCACCCATGACAACTTGAAACAATTGGTTCCAAAAGGTGATCACATCATTCCAAAAGGTATGATCTACCCAAGGAAGGGGGAGTGTTTGCTGACATCCATCATTCACTTGCTCCCCTATTAATCTTCCTCTCTGACCTTTCAATCTCCCAATCTTAGGAAATGTATATATATAGCCCTATACTCAAGAAAACAAAAATTAAAAAAGTAAAAGAGCAAGAGACACCAAACAAAAAGCTAGAAACCTACAAGTTCTAGTACATGATCCAAAATCATAAAAACACATTATGCACAAGGACACTCCTTTTAACATGACCCTTATAATATTTTCACACTAACCATAATCTATCTGTGTGTACAGATATGGCTAGTACGCTAGAGCCATCCACTCCTACCTTGGGTGAGGGGTACCCTCTTTACTTTTTGCAAGTGTTTCACATAGTCTACCCGGTGCTTGCCTGTGAATGGGATTTGGTAGATACTCTAGCATGTGAGAGAATTCTGAGGAATTAGAATGGATGATACGTCTCTTGACCACGACTGATCCATACTTAGTAGAGGACATCTCTCCAATTGCACAAGCTTACTCTCTTGACCAAGATGACTATAGACGTCTAGTGACGTTCTTTGTGCCTCTAATGATGAGGAAGAGTTACATGATTACACGGATGGCACATATGGTCTCACAGATGATGACTTTGTTTTTCTCGACGATGACGAGGACAGGGGTTTAGACCTAGGGCTACCCACCCATCTATTCAATATCCTATTCCCTTGACTCTCTAAGAGGATGCAAATAATTATGTTAGGATTCCTTATGTTGTTTGATTGTGTTCAATAAAGAAATTGGTGTCTCTTCCCACTGATGTGCCTCCTAGAGGTATTCCTTGTGTTTTCTTGTGTGTACAGGAACGCGTTGCCATTGTTAGGATTTTGAACTTCATAGAATATTTTCCTTGTTCACTCTTCGAATTAAGCGCGATAATCAACACGAACAGGTGTTTCTTGTCCATTAGCATTGCCTCTTGTCTTCTTTTTAGCATCAATGTTTGTCTGCTTTAAATGTGATTGGTAGCACAATATTTAGCACATTTGCTTAGATTAAAGATTAGATTCTATATAATATTTTGTCGTTATCCCTTGTCTAAGTTTCAAAATCAAGCAGTCTGACTAAGCTAGTTTGATCAAGTTAGGAGTTAGAGATCTTCTCTTAATACCATGGGGAATGCCTTCCTAATAATCAATGGTTACTTTAGGTTCTTAATTTGATTTAAGCAGCATTGTGTGCAATGTATTAGGTATTTCTAGTGGGCTTAGTCCCTATTGACCTTTAGCTTAAGTATTATAAAGGGAGTTTACTAGTATGATGAGCCTGGGGAGGGAACCAATGTCATATGACCTTTCAAATTTCAAAATTGAAATGCAATGAAAAAAAATAAAATAAAGCAAAAGTGCCACAATGTAAAATCTTAAGCTAGAAGAGAAATCCAGCTTGATCTGGTACTTCACTCACATGTATTGCCTATGTAACTAGAGCCCTAGAGGTTCCCAGTGTGGGCGCTTTTCCTTGAAAAGCAAAAAGCCCAAGGCATACAAAATAAGCACACACATCAAAATTGAATCAATGTGAAAAAACTTTGGGGGGTCAAAGAAAAGGGAATAGGTCAGGCAATGATTTCATGATCAATTCCTTTTATCATAGCTTAACTACAAGGTCTTCTAGGTATAGCCTCTAGTTAGCCCTCGGACATGAAATACTTGGCTCTTGCGATTAAACAACTTAATTGACTAAAGAGAATTGAGAAGCTTGCCCATGGTATTAATAGTTGACCTCTAATGCCTTTTGACCGTTAAATTAGCTACCCCATACTTGTTTAGTTTTTTACCTTTACAACTGCTTATGTGTTTGATTATATTACAGTCTAATGTTTTACTGCCAATAAATTGTTTAATATTCTGTTACCAATCAATTTGCGTGCCTACAATTGCATATGCTTTTTAATTGTATATGAGAATGCAATTACTGTGCCAATTTTGGTTGATTTTGCAGCGATTGAAGAAGTCTAAGGACATTCAATCTCAAATGATCTTCCACCTCGACGAATAGGATTCATCTCAATAGCTTTCGAGGACGGAATCTACATCAGGAAGGGGGGCATGTTAACCCTCACAGACACCGTATCACCTTCAATGGATGCCTTATTATTTATTTGATTGAGTTATGGACGAGGCTTGTTGGTCCAATGTGTGTGTAGGTGATCACCGATGAGAGACGCACCACTTATCTTATTTTTACAGTAGTTTTGCAATGACCGACCACTGTGGGCGTCCATGTGTGAATGGGTCAAACTCTTATAAAAGGTCCATTTGACCTAAAAATCCTCATTCTCTGGGTGTAGGCTACGAAATGCTCTTGCTCCATATCTGTCTTCTCCTCCTTCGTGTGCTCACGTGTGTATGTGTGTGTGTGCATGCTTGAGAGAGAGAGAGAGAGAGAGAGAGAGAGAGAGAGAGAGAGAGAGAGAGAGAGAGTAATCGAGCATTACGGTGGCATTAGCGGTGGCTCCTTCTTCTTCGTAGCACATGATCCTTCACGACAGTGGTGAGTGACACACCATTGTTGCTTTGAGCTTACTAGGACTGTCTAGTAAGTTGCTTGCAGCCTTTCGAGGCTCACAGTGCACATGCAAGTTCCCAGCTTTCGACACGTGTGGCAAAGTGCACAATACCAATTGTTGGAATTAGTGTTGTAGGATAACACACACAGCTTGGAGAAGATGAAGGAAGCTCAAGGCACACGACAAAGAGCGTATTACTTAGTGTGCAATGGAGAGATAAGTTATTTCTAGAGTGATGGACAAATAATCAATGCACGGGGGAAAAACCTCCGAGTGAGGGAAAAAATGCCTCGACGGTCCTAAAAATGTTCACACGCATCACTACCATATGTAAATGGTAACAAATCTTAAAAATGCTAACAAAGAGGGGAATTTTGGTCTTTCAAAGAAACTTTCATTAACATGATGAGGTTATGGGGCAAAAATTAAGGTCTATAATTTATCTATAGGCCAACACCTGTCAACTAAGCACTTTTCAAGGTTTCAAACTCACAAGAATCTTGTAATTTAAGCTCCTTGAAGAAAATTTATAGTGCTTAATTTCTTGAAAAACAACCATTGCTATGAAAAACCAATGAAGTGAACACATAGATTCCCCAATTGTGTCCATATGAGGGATTTGTATACAAATAAATGAGATGAATGAAAAAATTCCAATAGAGGAGTTTATTCTAAGGCTAATATTTGATAATAATAATAAAAAATTCATCATGCACAATTTGTGGGATTTAACATAAATCACCAAATGTAGCTTGCATAACCATCAACTAGTATCACCTTAAGTAATGGAGATGTAGATCTAGTATCTATGCCACATATGACAATGCAAATTCAGATGAACTAAATGTTTTATGTGGTTGTTAATTGAATTCACAAATGTTGCATCTTTGACCTACACAACTTTCTATATTTAATTATAGTCACTAAGAATTATTCTTCACATGAGTGACAAAATGTCAAGCATATATATAAGTAGTTACCATGGATTATTGCATGCATTCTGCTCATTTTTCTCTTAGACTAGGGTACGTGTTTTAGTGAAAAATCAACTACTGTTTTGTGTTGGTGCTTTCATGAGTATAGTTACAATTGAGCTCATGTATAGAAGTGGGGGATTATGATTATTATGAGTACTTTGGCTAACATTTTGTAAGTTTGTAAAAGCATTTCTTGAGATATCTTCTAGATTTCATGTACCATTTTACATAAACTCATGAAAAAAGGACAGTAAAGTGTCCTTTTTGGTACCAAACTAGTGTTAAGAGGATCTTGTATGCAATCAAGGCTATCACACCACATGTAATGAAAAGTCCCATTACCTTGTCATGGAGCTCATTGCCTTGACCTCAATGTGGGCCTTCTTTATCATCAAATCTAATAGATTTTAAATTTAGGTTCAATGTGTAGACCCTTAAGAAATTTATTCAAAATTGGCTCCTCTACTTTCAAACCCTCTTCTTTTGGTTGCACATATAAATCTCATCAACTGCATCAACAATTACACTAGCCACAATTAATTTATCAACCTGCTTTTGCCTCTTAATGATCATATTGACTGCTTCAATCATCTCCTCACAGTTTAACTTTAACCCTATTTCACCTACAACAGAAGATCCAACAAGTTCATTTGCAGTTTTTGATCAGTATCTTGCACAAAAAGCTCCACTTTTACTAAATTAAGTGATCGCTTTACTAACCTGTGAGACAACTCCACTTTTACTAGATTAAGTGATTGCTACTCATTTTGTGACAGTTAGTCAAACTTCTTTCAATTTCCCTTAGCAATTCAGGTGCAAATAGACCCTTGTTCCTCTGTTGAATATATTTCATAAAACTTCTCTATGTTATCCGCTCCTTATCATAAATGAAATACTCCTCATTTTGAATTTTGTCCAAATTTCCTTAGCAATTCTAGTGCAAACAGACCCTTGTTCCTTTGTTTTTTGTTTTTTTGGAAAAAGAGCTTTGAATTAGATAAAAAGAAAAAGTACAAGGACCCTAAGGTAGGATAGGGTCAATCCTAGCTCCAAAAGGGAGAGCCCAAAGGAAGGATTAAGAAGGGGGGAAGAGAGAAAGATATCTGGAGATGACATACAATCTGATTGGTTCATAAAAGGCTAGCATGGTTTTTCTCCATTGCTGCCATCGAAGGGTTCTTTGCATCTCTTTAACTTCTAGTTGTGAAGCTTCCTTTATGTGACTTTGGATCTCCTTCATGGTGTTGAGAAAACCCAAGGAGAGGGGGATGGGGGAGGTGGAGTGAGGTTGCCCAAAAGTGGCCCTGTTCCTTTCATTCCATACATGCCAAAGGTAGACTCCCCTTAAGCAGGTCCAAAGGGGAATATCAGAAAAATTACACTCTCTAAGCAATACAAGTCTCCAAGATAAAGAAGTAGCTTTTACAGAGCTGGCTTTGTGAAGTTCAACCAAAAGAAACTTATTGTGCTTACAACTAACAAATAGATGAAAAATAGATTCTTCATACATATTGCATCTTCTGCACAGACCATCAGAGACACCTATTTTCTTTGCTTTGGAGCCAGACCAAATTCCCTGATGTAATATGAGCCACATCAAACAGCTATGTTTGTTGGGAAGAGGGTAAGCCCAGATGCATTTGAATCTGTATTCCCATTGTTTGTGGTTCCATGTCAACCCCCATTTGCTATTAAGCTTTGTAACCAAATCCTAGGGCATTTGCTGTTGTGATCCTCTCCCGACATATATGAGCTGACAGATCTAGACAATGGGTAGGGGCCCAAAACTTCCTTGGTGGTGTACAGAGCATTGGAAGTTTGAGATTAGGCCTAATACAAGATCAACACATCCTTGAGAAAGGCTAAATTGTTGGATTAGGCTATGCTTTGTCGCCCATTTTCCTTCCTTATAGACATCTTTCCATCACTTGATGCTTGCTCTATAGCATTTGTGAGTTGTCCTTGTGAGGTGGGGCATGTGAAGGAGTTTGAGCTTGCCAAACCAAATGGAATCCTGCAGCCAGAACCCTGATGACATGATCCACTGCTCATGAGGGGACCAGTCCTTGTTTTTGGTGAGCCAGGCAGTCCAGAACCTGCAAGACAGATCAGTGCCTTTGGGGGTGAGGTTAGCATTTGAAGTGAGGGCTTCTTCCATAGTGAGGCATGCCCATGCTTTGTAGTCCTTTAGATGGAACCTGCTCACATTTCTCTTGATCAGAAGGGCCCAAAAGTCCTTGGATTGGATAGCCCTTAATATCCATTTACTGGCTAGCTTTGTTGATAGTTTTTGAAGATCAAGGACCCCCAGCCCTCCATTCTCCTTAGCTTCACAACAAGTTTGCCAAGCCACTTTTGGGATCCTGTTAAACTCATCAGAGCTACCCCATAAAAACTTTCTGAACAGAGAGAAAACCTTATTTAGCTGCATTTGAGAAGGCTTCTAGCATGATAGAAAAAAAACCAGAGAAGATAACAAGAAATGGTTCAACACAAACACTCTGGCTAACAGATCTGGTTGATGGTTTTGCCAAGAAAAAAGCTTCTTTCTGAAGTTTTCCATAATCCAGCTCCACCTTTGGTTAAAGGTAACCTTGAACCCCATGGGAATTCCTAGAAGTCTGAAAATGTGATCTTCCTTGATTTCTTTGCATCCAGCTTTAGCTATGGTTGGGGGGCAAGACCCTTTGGACACTTTAAAACCTATTTTTGAGTGGTTGATGCTGGATCCACTAGCCAAGCAGAAAGTCTCAAGGAATTCCCATAAGTGTTTGACTGATTGTTCTTCATTCCTTACCAAGGCATTAGTATCGTCTGCAAATTGTTGTAGACACAGCTGATCCATAAAGCCTTCATCTCTGATTGTCTGCATTTTACCCTGCTGCAGCAACAGATCTTTAACAAGCCAACCCAAAGCATCAGAGGATATAGCATAAAGCAAAGGTGATAGGGGGCATCCCTGTCTAATTGACTTGTGCAGCGGAATAGCATCAGTGAGGGTGCCATTTATTGCAATCCTGGCAGAGGCATTACAAAAAAGGATGTGTACATATCAGATAAAGTTTTTCCCAATACCCATGTCCTGCAAACTTTGAAGGATGAACTCCCATTCTATTATGTCATAAGCTTTGTCAAAATCAATTTTGAAAAAAATAAAGTCCTGCTCTGACTCTTTAGCATAGTCCATGCCTTCCCAAAGTGATATTATGGCATCCAGAATGTATCTGCCCTTAATGAACCCTTTTTGCTCTTTGAGAATGAATTGGTCCATTAGGGGGCTGAGCCTTCTGGTAAGTGTAAGTGCAAAGACCTTATATACAGAAGTCAGACATGAGATTGGCCTCCAATTACCCAAATCCTCTCTTGAGCCTTTTTTATGTATGAGCTTTATAACTCCTGCATTAATTGAGGGAGAAAGAGATCTTGAGCCCAAGGCTTCTTGCCATACCTTTATGAGATATGGTGTCAGAAAGTCTTGATACATACATAAAAATTCATTAGGGATACCATCTATCCTAGGACTTTTGCTAGGTTTTCGTTTTCCAATAGATTCCTTTAACTCCCTTCTGTGAGAGGGAGGTCAAGCAATTGGGCCAGGTGCAAGGGCATTGTTTTCTTTCTGATAGATGCTATCCTTGCCCCGGCTCTGGTGATTTAATTATTCCTCACTGGGAGTACAGAGAATATATTGGAAAAATAAGACCTGGCTATTTCAACATTGTCCTTATGGGAACTGGCTGGCATCCTATCCTTGTTTAACAGTGGAGGGATATAATCCCTACATTTCTTTTTCTTTAACAAGTCAAACATCTGGGAGTTTGGCTTGTCAATTTTACTAGCCCAGAATTGCCTGGTCCAAGCAAGGGCACCTTGGGCTTCCAACATCTCTTCCCTCTTTAACAGTTCCTTCAAAGTGTTTAGCTCAAGAGAGGATGAGGCTAATGTGGTTTGGGCCTTAAGCAGAGAGTTCTGCTCTGATATCATCATTCTTCTATTCCTTCTTACCTCTTTGGCCTTTTTTTTTAAATTGAGTTAAGGCTCTTTGAGTGCCTTTCACTGCATGATCCCAAGCTAGAAATGCATTTGAGTGCTGTGTAAATGCATCTTCAAAAATGCTTTTTACCTTATTTCTCACACTGGGAAGTTTAAATAAGGTACTATCAAAGTGTGGCCAGCCAGCTTTAAAGTCGTGCTCACCCTTATGAAGATCAAATAAAAAGGCTTATGATCAGACAATAGCAGAGAAGAATCAGCCTTACAGTTTATCCAGAATGAGTGTAGCAGATCTCCAGACATGTAGACCCTATCCAATCTTGCAGATCGGTAGCAACTTCCATGCTGATTGTTGGACCATGTAAAACTAGTGTCTTCAGAGGCATCCATCAAAGAGTGTGAATCCACCAGCTCCTCCCACCTCTTCTTTTCATTCCCTTGTATAACTTGCCCTAGTGACTTCCGCCTATCTTGGGTAGTAGTTACCATGTTGAAGTCTCCAGTAAGCAGCATTGGGTTAGGTAGCTCACTGATTTCAGCCCAAGTTGAGATTCTTTCATACATAAAATTAGAAGCATAGATACACACTATAGTGAGGTTGAAAGGCTCTTTTAGGGTAATAGAAATCCAGTGTCCCTTTGTGCCCAGCTGGACATTGGTAATGAAAGGTTCATGTTTGAAATTCACACCAAGAGCAGCACCCCCTCTGCCTGAATTATGGTTGGTGTTGAACCATTTATGATCCTTACTTATTCTTGGAAGCCTTCAAATCAAAATCTTAAACTTTGATCTCCTGCAAGCAAATGAAGTCAAGATTTAGATGCATATCTAACAACCATTGTCTGATTCTTATGGCTCTCGCAAGATCTGTAAGCCCCTTGCAGTTGAGGGAAATTCCAGATATTGCTTGACTCATTTTCTGATTGATTTGGGAGGTTTGACCATTGAGACTGATGCTCTAGTTGGGTCTACAGATTTTTCTTTCTTTCTCTTTGTTTTTCTGATGGGAATGGGCAGTGTTTCCTCCTCTGCTTGAGTCATGAGGATGTCTACTGAATTGATTGGAGATTGAGATAATTTATTCATTTCTTCAAAGTCTTGATCTTCCAATTCCTTATTGAAGTCTTCTAGTTCTGTATCCTTATGTTGCATGTTATCCACTCTGTCGGAGGAGGTTGGGTTGAGCTGGGTGGTTGGTATGAAGGGTTCACCTTCCTCTGAATTGTCAGAATCAGAAGAGAATCCTCTAGCTTTTTCTGATGGGCTGTCAAGAGGGATGAGAGGAGAAGTAAGGTTGGAGCATGGGTTCGGCTGGTGTTGTTTCTACTCTGGTTCCTTCAGATTGCCCAAAGGATCTTGTGATGTGGAGGGTTTCTCCTTATCAACTTGTAGACTTTCATAACTGGAAGGATCAAAGACTTCATCAAGGAGGGCACTGAACCTATTTGAAGACCTGTTGGTGGCAGACTTGGAGGAGTTTTTCCCCCTATATCCTCCCTTTCTCTGAACTTGTTGGAAATCCATATTTACATCCCTTGCATCTTTCTGTTTGTCTGTTTCCTTGGGATTTTTGTTCACCAGCTCAGGGCAGTCTTTTATCATATGACCTTGCTTCAGACAATGGAAACATGCATTAGGCAAGTTTCTAAATACTATTTTCTGCTGATGCAAGAGTGTGCCCTGTTGGTCCTTCAACTGAATGCTATCCTTGAGTGGAGCTTCTGTGTCCACTTCCATGAGAATCTGGGGGTCCCACTTTGGATTCACTCCATTTGATGGCTTTTGCCCTAGCACTTTGCCAATTTGAGCTCCCACTTGTTTTAGCCAGGGGAAGAATTCTATGGGGAAGTTTGGGAAATCCACCCATATCGGCACTCTGGTTGGCTTTTTGCCTTTAGGGTCAAAGCCTTTGAACCACTTAAACACCGACATGGGAGTATTCCGTATGAGCCACTGACCTCTACTTATTACTTGCAAAGCACTGTCAGGGTTGTCAAAGAAAAATAGATAGTAATTGTTAGGTAAATATTGTACCTGGTTGATGATTAAATTTCTGGATTCCCATTCCTGTGAGAGCCACTGCTTTAGAAACTCAATAGGTGGCCGAATCCCATGACAGATCCCTATCACAACTTTCTCTTGCAAATGTCTATGCCAGCCTTCTAGCTCAGCTGAAGGTATTATGATCTCTCCCTTAGCTTCATCCTGGAGAGGAGGCTCCCCTTCGATAGGGCCCTGTTTGTAAGGTTTCCAGTTCTGAAACCTTAAAGGTTGTATAAGCTTAATCAAACTGATATGATTATTGAAAAATCAATGTAGAATTGTCCGACCATGGCAAATATTGGTATTTTTGGAATCTTAAGCACAGCAAACCCCGGGCTAGAAATTTTCAGAATTGAATTCCGATAAAAACTGGCATAGTTATGACCCCTGGAAGTTTACACTGTGAATTGAGTAAAATAGAAAAATTGAAGGGTTACAGTAATCATTTAAGCATAGACTTTATTAAAGGTCTCCCAGATATTTACCAATTAAGCAAAAATAGGTCAAATTATAGCAAAATTGACATTTTAAAAGCTGGAACGTAATGGGAGGGTCATCACTGACCTGCCAGGGACTCATTTAGTAGCAGGGGTCGTTTTTTGACTTGCTGGGGGCTGCTTGAACTTCAAGCAACTGCTTTTTTAAGCCTGTGAGAGCTTAAGAGTGCCAGAAAACTATAAATAGGACCCCTAGCTTCACATTTTAGACAGACTCGGAGCCTTGCTACTCTCTCTCTCATCTAGAGAGAACACTACGCAGAAATCATTAGAGTTTAATCTCTAATTGATTAACCCTAACGGTAATTAACCTAATCCTTATTAATTAGCAAGGTTAGATTAAGATAAATTGTTAATAAATCAAAGATTAGGCCCATGCATGCTCCTTAAACCTCTTTAAATTAATTAATCTCTGCTGATTATTGTAATTAAGCTTAGTAATATTAAGCTAATTAATTATCCTATCATATTGTGGTGTGTGGTCGTGTGTCCGACCACCTAGTGTGGGAGGACACCTCTAGGTGTTCTTGGAATGTAACCTTTACAAGCTAATATAAGGAGGTGCCAAACGGGAGAAAGGCACGCTCATTTAGTTTCAATCTTGCTCTACATTTGGGTACACCACATTGGTGGAGGAGACGGGCAAGGGTTGGTTAGAAACCTTTTCTTTATTTTCTTGGGGAATCCCTACGACAGCGCCGATGGCATTCCTGCTTGACACTGGGTAGAGAGAGAGAGAGAGAGAGAGAGAGAGAGAGAGAGAGAGAGAGAGAGAGAGAGAGAGAGAGAGAGAGAGAGAGTTGCTTAGAGAAGGGCTACTGCCGCCATCCTATATGCGCAGAGGCCTCATTTGGTGCCTTCGGCCCCTAGTGCTCACACCCTTCTTTGACGCAGCCCCAACTCCTGCTGTCGACACCTGCATTCTCTCCCGTTATTTGATGGTGCCGAATTATCGCCATACACTGTCGCATGGCCGTGATCGACCACCTAGCCTCGCTCGCTGCTGCGGCCAGTTGAACCATCACTACGTGCAGCAGAACAACCAACAAGCTCCTTAAGGGTGCCATCGTTGTCGCCTGCCTCGCCCAACTCCCTCCCAGATTAAAGCACCCCTCTCCCCCAACTTGCAGTACTGCATCGGCTTTGGGACCTCTCAATGATGCAAGCACCTCGGTCCTCAGCTAGCCTACACTGTAGTTAATTGCATGGTATCTTGCTTGCCGCTTGTCTAATCAGTGCCAGTGAACAACTAGTTGCACCCAACTGGTTGCCGCTCTTCTCACACCCAACTGGAGGACCTGCCAGAGATCTGTCGTAACTGCAGCGTCATCCATTGCTACCGATTTTCCTTGCTACCCGCCACCCTATCTTCTACATGCTGTCGACGTGGCAGTTGATCTTCCTAAATCAGATTTTCCTAGTGAGCTGGCGGTGCCAGTGAAGATACTACTGAGGGGCGCAGTTCAAGGTGCTGCCCGAGCCTCAATGGCATGCCCAATCAGGCCATTGATAACCGCTCTCACGTCTTGCTTTTGCTCTCAAATGTTAGTCATTGGCATTTGCTGCATGCTCAATGGTGTTCGCTCACACATGCCGAGTTCTAGAAGAAGTACAAAATCAAGAACCATATTCATGCGGTTGTTCACAGACATAGGAGTTGCTGCATCTTTGGTGCACAGGTGCCTTGTCTTTTCATTTGCATAAGTAGCAGTCAAGCTCCATGATTCAGTTTAAGTTTTAAGGTCTCTTTCTCTGTAGTAGTTTTTTCCTAGTCTTTATCTTACTCGATCACACAGAACCCCTTTATGGAGATGATGTATGTCGCAAAAAATTTCGCACCTAATCCTCAGTCAGTCCTTCCTCATCTTGTCCATTTCATTGGGATAGCGACCTGATGTTTGCATAAGCGAGATGTTCGAGTTCCATGCCTTGATGATGATTGGCATGATGACGAGTCCAGCCCCCAAGCTCAGTCCCTTAGCCCCGAAGCCGTTGTATGATCACTCCCCCCAGATGAGGCATTGGAGTTGATCCCTCTTTTGTCGAGTCCCTTCTCCGACCAAAATTGTAAAAAAGATGTCGATCTTTTTCTCCCTAAGGGGGGAGGTGTGGTGTGTGGTCGTGTGTCCGACCACCTAGTGTGGGAGGACACCTCTAGGTGTTCTTGGAATGTAACCTTTACAAGCTAATATAAGGAGGTGCCAGACGGGAGAAAGGCACGCTCATTTAGTCTCAATCTTGCTCTACATTTGGGTACACCACAATATTATGGCTGAAATTAGCCAAATTAACCATGAATTAATGATAAATATATTAATTAAGCTTAGATTAAGATGAGGTAATTATCAGAGTTGCATTAGATAATCATTAAGCTACGAAAATTATCCTATAATTTTCTGAGTAATTTTCCTAATTAATTAGGTAGAATTACTCTGTTTTTTGAGCTATTTAAATAGGGGAAATTAGAAAATTGATTTCAATTACTATAATATATTTATCAGTGGTTAATTGGGTGTTAAGACACCCATGATAATTAGAAAAAGCTCAGATAATGAATCTAGCTAATTAATTAGGTAGAATTACTCTATTTTTTGACCAATTTAAATAGGGGAAATTAGTAAATTGATTTCAATTGTTATGATACATTTATCAGTGGTTAATTCAGTGTTAAGGAATCTGTGATAATTAGTATAAGCTCAGATAATTAATCTAGCTAATTAATTAGGTATAATTACTCTGTTTTTTGAACAATTTTAATAGGGGAAATTAGTAAATGGAATTCAAATGCTTCCATATAATTATCAGTGGTTAATTAGATGTTCCATAACCCTTGATAATTAGGACAAGTTCAGAAAGTTAATTTATCTAATTATTCTAGCTAAAATACCCTGTTTTTGAGCAATTTTAATAGGAGAAATTAGTAAATGGAATTTAAATGCTTCCATATAATTACCATTGGTTAATTAGGTGTTCAATAATCCATGATAATTAGGAGAAGTTCAGAACGTTAATTTAGCTAATTATTTTAGCTAAAATACCCTGTTTTTTGAGAAATTTTAATAGGGGAAATTAGTAAATGGAATTCACATTCTTTCATATAATTATCAGTGGTGAATTAGGCGTTCAAGTACCAGTTATAATTAGGAAAAGTTCAGAAAGTTAATTTAGCTAATTACTTTAGCTAAAATACTCTGGTTTTTGAGAAATTTTAATAGGGGAAATTAGTAAATAGAATTTAAACACTTCCATATAATTATCAGTGGTGAATTAGGTGTTCAAGTACCTGTTATAATTAGGAAGAGTTCAGAAAGTTAATTTAGCTAATTACTTTAGCTAAAATACTCTGGTTTTTGGGAAATTTTAATAGGGGAAATTAGTAAATGGAATTTAAACACTTCCATATAATTATCAGTGGTTAATTAGGTGTTTAAAAATCCGTGATAACTAGGAGAAGCCTAGAAAATTAATCTAGCTAATTACTTAAGAAGAATTACAATATGTTTTGGACAATTTAAATAAGGGAAATTAGTAAATAGGTTTAAATTGAATTGAGTTATTTATTTTAGGTTTATTAGAAGTTATAAAACCCGTGATAATTATTTTATTCTCAGAAAATTAGTTTAACTAATTATCTTAGTGGAATTACGCTGTTTTTAGGGGTAAATTAAAGGACGAAATTAGTAAATCATGTGCTATAATTACATGATATTTTTTAGAGCTGTATTATAGGGTAAAGAGGCTATGATAATTATTCCAAGGTTAGAAAAGTAGCATAGATATTTATCTAAGTCAAATTATACTAATTCTAGCTAAAATGTAAAGAGGGAAATTAGTAAATCACGCACTATAATTACATGCTATTTATCAAAGCTGTATTATAGGATCAAAAGGCCGTGATAATTATGCTAAGGTTAGAAAAGTAGTATAGATATTTATTTAAGTCAAATTATACCATTTCTAGCTTAAAAGTAAAGGGGAAAATTAGTAAATCATGTGCTATAATTACATGATATTTATCAGATCTGTATTATAGAGTCAAGAGGCCGTTATAATTATGTCAAGGTTAGAAAAGTAGTATAGATATTTATCTAAGTCAAATTACACTATTTTTAGCAAAAAACTAAAGAGGGAATTTAGTAAATCATAATATATGATTATATGCTATTTATCAGAGCTATATTATAGGGTAAATAGGCCTTGATAATTATGCCAAGGTTAGAAAAGTAGTATAGATATTTATCTAAGTCAAATTACATCATTTTTAGATAAAAATTAAAGAGGGAAATTAGTAAATCATGTTATATGATTACATGCCATTTATCAGAGCTATATTATAGGGTAAAGAGGCCGTGATAATTATTCCAAGGTTAGAAAAGTAGTTTAAATATTTATCTAAGTCAAAATATACTAATTTTGGTGGAAATTTCAAGGGGGAAATTAGTAAATCATACTATATGATTACATTCTACTTATCAAAGCTAGTTTACATAATAAAGAGGTCGTGATGAATATTTCAAGGTTAAAAAAGTAGTATAAGTATTTATTTAAGTCAAATTATCCTAAATTTAGCTGAAAATTGAAAATGGAAATTATATAACTAAGTTGGGAAATAATAAGATAATTACCAGAGTTCAAAAATATCATTATCTACTTGTGGTAATTATACCATAGTTAATTGGTGAGGTTTTTTAAAAAAAATTTGACCAAAAGTCCTATTTTTAGCGAATGATTAATTAAAATAAATAGACTTTGTGGTCAAAAGTTTTTAGGAAAATTATAGTAAGTGTAATATGATATCAAGTTAAGGAAATGAAATCTTTAAGAGAATTTAAAGACAATAAATATTAAGCCCAAAATAAGTAAATTATTAGCTTAAAAGTTGATAGGAAAATTAGGAAAAAGATATAGAAAATTATAAGAAAGTTCTGAGAGCTTAGAAAACCCTTAGGGAAGCGGTGGAAGAAGTTATCATGCTTATATAGACAAATAAGAAATTACTAGGTCAAGAATTTATCAAATAAAACAATAAATTTAACCTTGGATGGGTTACGGTTGAATATAAAGGTTAAGTCTAGATTTTGAATTATTTACCTAATGATTAGACGTCCTTTTTAAACGGATAAGAAGTTATGGCACCAAAAAGAACCCGAGAAAATCCTACATCTGATGATGAGGAAGTAGCTCCAAAACAAACTAGAGCGTCGCACGACGACGAAGCCGGGCCTAGTAGTAGGCCTACGGAGGAGAGTCTTCAGGCGCCAACGCAGCAGCAGATGGCCAATCAATCCCAGGTGGGTGTCCCATTGTTCAATTAAGTCTTTAATTAGTTTAAGTTATTTTATTAAGTTAGCATTGTATACATAAGAAGGATAACCTGGCCGAAAACGGAAGGTAACTTTCAACGTGTATTTGTTTATAATATAGGAAAGAATTTTTTGGGTTAAAACTGGTTGAATTAGGAAAGATATGTTTGATCATCCTTAAGACAGCTTGTCTCAAGACACCTCCGACTCCTTGATATAAATTGATGATAATGATTGGCTTTCTAGCCACGGTTAAGACGGTTACCCCCATGAACGATGAGTTTCTACTCCGTGTCATGTCTTGATGTTTCTACATAAGTTAGGATACCGTTTTTTTATCCTAGGGGAGCCGCCCGGTTGTATGGGCAACTGGTTTGGTGTATGGGCACCCGGAACCTTGGGTGGGGGTTTATTCCACTCCGGATTTGAACAAGGAATGGGTGCCGTTTTTCACCCTTAGGTGGTCTTGAGACAAGACGAGTACTGGTCATGGTTATTATGGATAATGTTTTGATTGACAATACCCTGTCTTAAGTTTAAAGATGTCTATTTGCTAAAAGAATGCTTTCAATGCTGTTTTCAAGGAATTACTGTGATGGAACATTAAAAGAAACCATTATTTTAAATGTTAAAACAATGTGATAATAAGATAAACAAATCTTGTGTGAGTGCGGGGTGGTAAGTGGGGATTGACTAAGGTTGTCAATCATGGACGGGTGGACCTGATTAGTCAGGTAACTATCCATTCCTGTGCAATAAAACGTTTTAGAAACTTCTCACTTAGAGAGGAATCCACCAACGGCTGTGCCCTCACATATGTTAGGGGGAAAAAAGCGTTGGCTAAGGAAACCATAATCTGAATGATGAAGTTATAGGACCTCAATAAGAAATTTTTTTGTAGGTTGTTTGAATACATTGTCCCGTTTCCGCTGCGAGACAGGACTAGGTCTTCTTCTAGGGCTATAGACCCAAGCCATTGTCAATGGCAAAGGTTTATTCCTTGGATTTTTCTTGTCTAGAGACTCCGATTTTTATAAGGCCTAGAGACCTGTCAAGGATCCCATCCCGATCTCGGTATAGGCGGGTTGGGGACTTTACACTGTTGATCCCCAGTTTTTCCCTTGCAGCCTACATTATTTGTCGATTGTGGGCCTTGTTCCTTTGTTGAATCCATGTCATAAAACTTTTCTTTGTCATCCACTCCTTATCTTTGATGAAATGCTCCTCTTTTTGAAATTTCCCCAAGTGTTCTCATGTGTGGCTCAAATCTCATCGATTTGCCCTTGTAATTTTGGCACCATGATTATGGAAAAATTCTCGATCGTTGTTTATTGCCTTTATCTTCTATCATAAAATCTAATATCTAACTAAACTAAATGATTTTCTCATATTAATTGATCATTTAATGTGGGAGAATAAACGTGAACAATTAGAATATAGACATGTGCTTGTGGATCTATCTCTGTACGGGACCAAAGTCAATGGGTCCAAATGAGAGATGGTCTGTCAAAGAGCAATGCTAACTAATGGAGCTTGAAAGACCTTAGGGTTAGCTTCATTAAAGACCTCCAAAGGTAGTGTTAAAAGTCCTTAGACCTAAGACCTTAGGCAAGCTAGGGCTGAGCTTGAGGTGGGAACGCGGCCCAAGCTTGAGGTGCTTGTCATGCTTGCTGATTAAGGTGCTTGAGGTGCTTGATGACTAAGGTGTTTGAGATGCTTGTCGTGCTTGATGACTAAGGTGCTTGAGGTGCTTCATGACTAATGTGCTTGAGGGGCTTAAGGTGTTCCAAAAATTCAATCATATCCCTACACAAGGGGCGAGCCCTACAAGTAGGGGTTGGAGAGAGAACACACACACACACACACACACACACACATACACACACACACACACAAACACACACACACACACACACACACTTACACACACACACACACACACACATACACACACTCAATGCAAGCCAAGTCTAAAGAGGCAAGAAGGTCACATGTCACGTTCCTCTCCATGTTGCCCTCATAAGGTGCCTAAAGCCTATTGGTTGGCCTCTAAAGGGGTTCAATAAGCGTTTACTAATTAAATTAATTGTTTAAGAATTTATCAAGCCCTCTCTCTCAAAGGGGAAAGGAGGACACTTGTCCAGAGGCTACCTCTATTGCTAGTTGTGACCAAGGCTTGTGATTGGCTAGGCTTGAGAGAGCCAATGAGCCACAAGCGTGAGCTAGAAGAGGGGGTCGACCATGCAAGTGGAGGGCTAGCTTGAGGCATATACTCTCTCCCACACACACACACACACACACACACACACACACACACTCTCATTGTGTGAAGTGCTAAGTGCAAGAACTTCATCTCTTTCTCCAAGTTTGTTGACAAGTGCAAAGCCTACACCAACACTCTTGGCTATGGAATGCAAATCCAACCAAGAGTCATGCTTCAATGCATCTTCTTCATCATCATTACTATGCTAAGCAACAAGAGTGATGATAAGTGAGGAACTATTTCTTTCTCGTAAGAATGCTTCTTCTTCCTCTTCCCTACCCTCATTTCCTGCTAGCTCTCTCCACCTTCGAAGGTGCTTGAGGTCTTGGGACTGAGGTCGGGGACAAGTTAATGCTTTCATTTAGCTAAGTTACAGGCATAATTGTGGTGCATGAAGCTCTCTATCTTCATTGCACCATCAAGGTTTCAAGGAACACAAAGCTTTTATTGTACCAAGTCTCTCTTTATGGGAGAAACTATAATACAAAAGCCTTTTGGAGGGGGGACCGGCTCCACATAAATCCAGTCCTCAACTGTTGTCAAGGTCTCTAATTCTCTCCCTTGCAAAGTATTGTTCATACCAAGTTTATTAAATATAATGGTTATGTTGCTACCTGTAATCAAGTTCACCCTCTATTATCTCAAAGTAGTCATACTATAGTTTTCTTAATTCCGCTATTCTCAATGTTTATAGTCCATTTCCATTACATCTTCCATTGCTTGCTCATAAATTTTACAAAACATAGAAACATCACGCCTTTCAAATCGCCCTAATTTATTCATTTTCCCTTGTCTTGCTTCCAAAATCTTGGCTCCATTTCTTGTAGGGTACTCTAGTTCATCAATTGTTTATGATGCATAGGTCGTTGATGGAGAAGTGCAAATTTGATGCACAACAAGCACTATCCCATTATCCTCACCGTTTGTCCACATAGCTAACTCCGCTCATCCAAGTAGGTTTTGCATCGGGTTCACCAAAAAAGATATTGGAGCGCATTGTTCTCCAAGGGATATTGGGTAGGCACCATGCCTCTAGCTATGAGCAGAGTTTCGCTTAGGATAGAACGTAGAGAATAGGTTGTAGAATCAACTATTTTACTACTAATTGTAGAAGATAATAGAGAATTAAGATAGATTAGATAGCAATAGGAAAGAGTTTGAGCCAACAACCAATATCCAGTTGCAATTGATGATTTTTGATATCTAAATGACACATAATAACCATATATGCAACAATTGTAACACCTCAACAAGGGCCACGACACATTAAGATGGGCATTACTGTTGGGGTATAAAGCCCAATATGGTCGCCCAAGTAAGTGGGCGGGCCGCCATGTATGTACACATATTCTTTTGTTAAAACCTAATAAGAACTCACTATGCTCTACACATTACAGTAGAGCGAGTTCACCATATCGTCGTGCTCTTCTTCTCGCACTCTCTCTCGCGTCGCACTTTCGCTCGTACTCCTTCAACTGGTATCAGAGCTCAGATCGAGGCTCGGGGCAGCACTGCAGGAGGCTAGAGTCACCAGCTCGGATTGGAGTGAAATTCGACAGGCGAAGACATGGCCCCAAATCCTATGGACATGCCCGAAGGACTTGGTGTTCTCAGAATTTCATTCTGAGGTCATCTCGGCCACCGTTCGGCTTCGACAAAGGTCTGCGCAGGCCATTTTCGACTACGTGGTTTCGGCGGGTGCAGATCCGCCGGGTGCAGATCCGACTCTGCAAATTTGGGGTTTTTGGCCTACGACTGCAGGTGCTGAGGATATCGACACTCCCAGAGTGTTGATTTGTGGTTGTCTACACATCGAAGGATGGCTCATAGTTCTTGGAGGCGTGTCACATACGACACGGGCGCATCTACACACAGATTGTAGGCGACATCCACTAGTTCATCAGGTAGCTTGTGTTTGCTGCTTGATATTCTAGATTTCATCTTGACATTGCAGGTACTTCCACATGGGATGTATTGTCAGAGATGATGTTTGTTTGTTGAGGGTTTGCTGGCTGTGAGTCACGCAGCAAACAACCGCCGCAACGGTTACAACATATAGTGGGAAATTTGTGGATGTATGACTTTGTGGGAAGTCTATGTACTGTCAGATTTACTGCAGCCTTTGTTGAGGGTCGAGTGAGGTTTTATTGAGCTGGGGGATTCTCGAATGTTGAGATCCTTTCGGTGATACAGGTCTTGGAGCGATCCCTCGAGCACCCTTGGATAGGCAGCTAGGATGTATTGACTGTGAGTTAGACAGTTGGGATTGCATCTTTGCTTTACTGCCGTTGAGGCATTGTCGCAGTCTATGCTTACAGGACAGTGACAGGACAGTGAGAGACAGTACTGGTGCAGGACAGGTTTACCTGCAGCTTAAAGTGTCAGAGAGACAATGTTTTTTGAGCTGTTTTTTGGTTTGTTTTTTGAGTACACCAGAGCCATTTTACAAAGGAGACTCTGCCAAAATTTATGCAAAATCTGAAGCTTTCTTGGTTCATTTGACAAGTTGATATTGGTTCAGAGGTCAGTTTACAGGGGAAACTCTGCCGAATTTTTCCCAGGAAAGTAAACCACTGTGAAGCGTAGCTATGGCTGGATCACAGAACACTGCTCTTTACAATATCAAGAAGCTGGATGGAACCAATTTCCCATTGTGGAAGAAGCAGATTTGACACGTGTTGGTACAAAAGAAGCAGATAAAACCTATAAAGCTCAAGGGGATAAAACCAGAAGATATGGACGAAGATGAATGGAGCGAAATGGATGAATTGGCACTTTCTACCATTATGCTGACTTTGGCAGAAAGCATTTACTTCAATGTAGCAGACGAGATGTCGGCTTATCAAGCATGGTTAAAGCTGAGTGATCTTTATGAGAAGCAGAGTGCAGCTTCACAGGTATACTGGCTTAAGAAGCTTGTTGACTTGAAGATGAAAGAAGGGACACCTATGTCCAATCATCTGAATGAATTCAACACAATCTACAGTCAGTTGTCAGCTCAAGGTGTCAAGTTTGCTGAACCTGTTAGAGCTATGTTCCTGTTGATCACATTGCCGGAAAGTTGGGACACTTTTCGCACAGCTTTGACTAATTCTGCACCTCCAGATGGTTTGAACATAGCCGGTGTAGAAGGAAGTCTGCTTACTGAAGAAACCAATAGAAAGACAATGGACAAAGGCAAAGGAACAGCCTTAGTTGTCAGGGGAAGGACCAAAGAAAAGTACAAAGGTGGAAAGAGGAATCAGTCTCGTAGCAAGTCCCGCAGTGCTAAAGGCAAGAGTGACATAGAATGCTACCATTGTGGCAAGAAGGGTCACATGAAAAGAGACTGTAGAGAATGGAAAGTAGAAAAAGGCAAAGAGAAAGCTGAAGACCATGGTGAGAAGAACAAGTCCTCAGTGAAGATTCAAGAAATAAATGTGACAAACACTGTTGCAGAGGATGACAATCTAGTGTCAGGAGACATCTACTTCTTGAAGAATACAATGGACTCAGCTCTTCTTACAGCATCTGATGGAAATGCACTGAGTGACTGGATTATAGACTCAGGGGCATCACTGCATGTGTCTCCAAACAAGGAGTGGTTTACCTCTTATGTGACCACTAAAGATCATGTTCGGCTAGGCAATGGGCAGACATGTGAGATCTTAGGTGTTGGAGATGTTCAATTGAAGTTTCAGAATGGCTCTTCTTTCACGCTGAAGAATGTGAGACATGTTCCCGCAATTACAAAGAGCTTGATCAACACATGTTTACTTGATGATGCTGGCTACGTCACCACTTTTGGACAGAACATGTGAAAGATATCCAAGGGTTCTATGACATTAGCACATGGAGTAAAGTCTGGAGGACTTTACATGATTTATGTATCAAATGTCTCTAAAAATGTAATCAATGTGACCGAGCAACCGAACGTTTCTTTGTGGCATAGCCGGTTAGGACATATGTCCAAGAAGGGAATGGAAATCTTGTCTCCTTCTGGTTATTTGCCTGGCTTTTCATTTAATGATTTTGAATTCTGTGAACATTGTCTGTATGGTAAGCAAACACAGCAGCCACATAAGCATAGAAGCAGTAGAAGAGATACACAGTTGGCACTTGTTCATAGTGATTTGTGTGGACCTATGCCTAACCTATCTCTAGGGGGAGCTTCTTACTTTATGACATTTATAGATGATTACTCGAGGAAAGTATGGGTTTACTTTCTCAAGCACAAGGATGAAGCGTTTAGTGTTTTCAAAACGTTTGTGACACTTGTGGAGAATCAGAGTGGCAAGAAGCTTAAATGCTTACGCACTGACAATGGTGGAGAGTATGTTTCAAAGGCCTCTCAGGACTTTTGTGAATCAAAAGGTATAAAACGTGAACTTACTGCTCCTTACAATCCTCCTCAAAATGGTGTTGCTGAGAGGATGAATAGGACCATACAAGAGAAGGTCAGAAGTATGTTGTCTAATGCACAGTTGCCAAATGGGTTTTGGGCTGAAGCTGTGTCAACAGCTGTTCATCTTGTAAATAGATCTCCTAGCAAGGTTTTGCAGAAGGATTCAGTGCCAGAGATGGTATGGTCAGGCAAGGTGCCCTCATACAAGCATCTCAGAGTCTTTGGCTGTGAGGCATATACTCACGTTGCAAAGGAATTTAGGAACAAACTTGAGCCAAAGAGTAGAAAGTGCATCTTTCTAGGCTATGGTAATTCTGGTGAGATGGGGTACAGACTTTGGGATCCCGAATCCAGAAAGGTTATCCGCAGCAATGATGTTCACTTTAATGAAGCCAAATATTATTCTAAACCAGAGAAAGTTGAGGAGATTAGAAGAGTTGTCTTCCAAGAAGATGGACCTGCACGTGCAAGAAAAAATATCAGGGCTCAAGAGGAGCAAGGACAGGATAGATTGGAACCACAGGTTGTGGCTGAGCCTGAGCCACCTATTGTGCGTAGATCTGGACGTGTCACGCGACCTCCTGATAGGTTTGTTCCATCTATGAACTATGTCATGTTGACTGATTGCAATGAGCCTTCATGTTACAAGGAAGCAGTGCAAATGAAGGACTCCGGGAATTGGCAATTGGCCATGCAGTCAGAGATGACAGCTCTGCATAAAAACCAGACATGGAAGCTAGTTAAATTACCACGGGGAAAAAAGGCTCTACCCTGTAAATGGGTTTACAGGTATAAGATCACCGCTCATGATAGTCAGCCAAAGTACAAAGCAAGGCTTGTTGCCAAGGGCTTTAAGCAAGAACAAGGCATTGACTTTGATGAAGTCTTCTCTCCGGTGGTCAAAATGACTACATTGAGATGCTTTCTTGCATTGGTTGCCATATTAGATTTGGTGTTGCACCAAATGGATGTCAAGACAGCATTCTTGCATAGTGATTTAGATGTGGAAATTTACATGCAGCAGCCAGAAGGGTTTGTTGAGAAAGGCAAGGAAGATTGGGTATGCCAGTTGTTAAAGAGTCTTTATGGCTTAAAACAATCACCGAGGGCATGGTACCATAAATTCCACAAGTTTATGCTTTCTCAAGGCTACAAACGTAGTGAGTTCGATCACTGTCTACTTATACAACCGAAGGTCTACGTCAGGGTATGTCTTTACATTGGCTGGTGGAGCAGTATCATGGCGTTCTAGATTACAAGATTGTGTTACTCAGTCTACTACAGAGGCTGAATATGTTGCAGCATCAGAGGCATGCAAAGAATCAATTTGGCTTAATCGACTAGTAACAGATTTGGGAATCAAAGAAGAGATGCCTGTGTTATATTGTGATAGTCAAAGTGCTATACAATTGGCTCGCAATCCAGTTTATCACTCAAAGACAAAGCATGTGGATGTGAAGTATCATTTCATCAGGGAAATGCTCAAGGACAAGCAACTTCAACTTGTCAAAGTTCACACCACAGAAAATCCTGCTGATCTACTTACAAAAGGACTTCCCTCAAAGAGCTTTGCGCATTTTCGCAAGCAGTTAGGTGTAGGGTAGTACATCACTTCTCTACATCTCTTGTATATTAGCTTGTATAGTAGCTTCTCTCACACTTAAAGTACCACATTGGACTTTAAGTGGGAGGTTGTTGGGGTATAAAGCCCAATGTGGTCGCCCAGGTAAGTGGGCGGGCTGCCAGGTATGTACACATATTCTTTTGTTAAAACCTAATAAGAACTCACTATGCTCTACACATTACAGTAGAGCGAGTTCACCATATCGTCGTGCTCTTCTTCTCGCACTCTCTCTCGCGTCGCACTTCCGGTCGTACTCCTTCAATTACTTGGTTGGTGTGAATCTATTCTCCATGCTTTCAAGTAAATGGTCTACTTGGCCATTAATTCTAGTAGGTGCCTAATTCTCAATGGTATACCATCCATTTCATTGATGTTCCTCTTCTAATATAAATTTGGGCTCTTGGGCTATAATCAAGTTCAAAGGGGAATCTATAGGAGAGAGAGAGAGAGAGAGAGAGAGAGAGAGAGAGAGAGAGAGAGAGAGAGAGACCTATTCTTAAAATCTAGAGATAAAGTTCATGTGGTTATACAAGACACGTTAGTTTTTTTACACACCCAAGAAGATGTGTGAACAGTGCTAAAGAATAACCAAGGTTTAGTAATCCCACCTACAAATTTGAAAATTACCTGTAAATGTAAGTTTAAAGGATTGATAAACTTACAAAATGTTCGCAAGCCTTTGAAGCCAAGACCCATTCGCGTAATTAGACCTTGGCGCATCTACGTCACCTGGAAAGATACGTGGCTGTTGAAGAAAAAAAATTGTGTAGAGGGAATGTTGGATCATGCCGTAGCTTTTCTCCAACCAATTCATGAATGGGAACTCAATGAAAGCTCTACTGGTTGAGCTTGACATCATTCGAGAACACCTAAATAGAGTCGCAACTATGTATGCCCAATTGTTTGAGAGTGTTCAGAAAATGTGTTCTCATTTTGAACCATATGCCAGATTTCACCAAGCTGTGTCTCGCGTAAATGCAACCATTTGCCTTATCTAATACTAGTACGACCGGCCGCCTCTCTCTCTCTTTCTCTCTCCCTCTTTATCGCGTGCACAAGGGCTTCTCTAAGTTTTGGAGTTTAGCCTTCATGTTGCAGATTTCGACACATGTAGAGGGCTCCCCCTTCCGCCATATTATGTTAGTTTAGATAATTCTCGCATATTTTTGAAAAAGAAACTTAAAAAATGTAGAGGAATTTAGTGTCAATTGACCTCTAAAATTTCCCGTGTGAGGACTCGGGAGGTTTTCCAAGTTTCTAGAGAAAAGTTTATTTCGAGCAGCATGTGTGAATAGCTGCTAAACTCAAGTTAAAAGGGTTTGCAAGTACCGAGGGGTATCAAATTTTATTTATGATGAGAGCTTCGCTCGTTATTAACCCGCCGACACGCAATCCCTTCCTGGTCCAGATGCGGCGGCGCCGCCAGGCTGGACTGCATCGACGCGTGGCAGCTTCCCGCGTGTTTGCGCGGCACTAAATGCAGTGGCTGCCAGCCAGCCACCCTCTCTGTACGATAGCGAGATTCCGCAACGGCCAAGTGGCCGAGGCATGTGACACGTTGGCTCCTTGGGAAGCCTGTGGCCTGTCCGGACACATCCCCCGGACAATCTTGTCAAAAAAGCACGTACATCCCAAGTATCGTGTGAACGGTCCCCTCGTATGCGGGAAGTGGAAAAAGTCGGCGCACTGTCAACTTGCAACATCTAACTGCCAAGCACCATCCTAACTGACAACATACAACATGCTGAGGTTCCTCGTCCAAGGTTACATTTTCTAAGGTCCCGACTCCCCTTATCATTTTCTAAGGCCACATTTCCTAAGGTTATGTTTCCTAAGGTCCGTATCATTTCCTAACGTTACATTTCTCAATGCCTTTGTGACTTGCCTCATATTCTAATCTTCTTTCCTTACCTCCCTAAGGTCCCCCCAAGGCTACATTTCATAAGATTGATGACTTCTACCATATCGTAAGGTCTTCTAACCCCCCTTTTTCTCTAAAACCTCGACACCAGCTCGTGCCGCATGACTCGAAATCCTCCCCTCTACCATCCTCAGGAACATGGGTGGACCTCCCCCACCCATACCCCAAAACGAGCATAGCGATGGCTTGCCTTCTGCTTTTGCTTTTGCTTCCAATCACATGAGAAACAATGAAACCAACCTCCAACTGCCCACATCATGCCTCCCTTCCAACAAAAGCCCTTCCTTGCTACAGTGTATTTGACCTTCATTACCCAAAAAGAAGTGCCCTTGAACCTTAGGAAGTTGGGCCCTCCTCCATCCTCTTTCCATGTTTTCCTCCCCTTTGGAGAATTGAGAACGTTGCCTCCATGCCTCAAAAACTGCAAGTCAAAAGCATAACTCACATGCCATATGCTCTCCATGTGCTTACCATTCCCCATGTTCTTCAATAGAACTCATATTTCACTGCTCCCATTCCTTCTCCCTACGAAAGCTCCCATTAAAGCTCACACTTTTGGCCTTTATTCTCGTCTTGGCAACCATCCTCTTAGAAGTCAAATATGAACTTGCTTAATGGAAACCTCCACAAATTGAGGATGGCTTTAGTGTGACAATCTCATCATGTGTTTATGACGTGGGAAAAAAAACACACAACATTGAGCACATTTCCATGAAAATTAAACAAAACACTAGTGATGTTGGCCGTTGAAGTGCCGGCCACCTTCAACGGCCTCTCTCTCTCTCTCTCTCTCTCTCTCTCTCTCTCTCTCTCTCTCTCTCTCATGTTCCTGTGTGATTGCCGACTGCAAGGGACACTCGTCAGACTGAACAACTGCTGACACGTGATCGAGGGGAGGGGTCAAAATTCCTCCGTGCTTTGTATATAGTATAGATGCCTCTTATTAAAGAAAATATGGTCAAAAGTGCATAGTAATAAGTGCTTCAAAGGTATGAACAAAGAACCTTTTTCTTTCAACCCTCTTATCATTGAGGGAGGTCCCCCCTCATAGACACATGTACAAAATGTATGCCCTCAAACAAGGGAGAAAGTGTCTAGATTTTTGGATAGTAATTTGGTGTTCTTTTGGGTCCATGTAAGGAATGGCATAGATTGATGTGCAAAGAGACATTCATTTGCTAAGTAGAGGTTCATGAATTTAGAGGCTTCATTTAGTGAACATGTGTCCATTTGGTGCTCAACTGATCATGAAATTAGCAAACATATTGGATGTACTCCAAGAGAGCTCGTCAATTTAGAGGCTGCTTTAGTAAACATGTGTTTATTTGGTTCTCAATCGATCATCACATGGATGTACTCCAACACAACACAAGTGGTGATCAGTTGAGCACCAAATGGACACTACAAAATATAAGTCATCCTTCAGCTTGATTTTATTGTTATGTTTCTAAACATAGAATTTTTTTCATGCGTACAGATTCTCGAACCGCAAACTTTGCATATCAATTTAAAAAAATTCAAAATCAAGAATTCGCATCGTAACACTAAAAGTTGTTTAGCACATGTTTTCGTTTGGGTAAGCCTTGGGTATTTTATTTTGCCCCTAGAAAGTTCAATTTTACAATGTCTTTTAAGGTGTAGGGAAAGACCCATGGGTGTCCTTTCCCCATCAAAAAGTGACCTTGCCATGGTGATCAACAGAGGCTCGAAGCCATGCAGGGGAGCATTTTTAGAGGAATTAGTTCTATTTAGCCTGTAAGTGCAAATATAAGTGATACCCTAGAATGAGTGACCAATGGAAAAACCTTCTAGAAAGGGAAAAAAGTATCACGGCTGGCCAAAGAATGCTCACACACATCACTTCCAAATCTATGCTATTATAATAGGGGGAGGGATCCCCCCCCCCCCCCCCCGAAAAAAAAAAAAACACATGCAGCAGCTCCTCACTTAGACGGTGTAGCTTGCAGTGCCCAGCAACACAGTGACGCACAAAGAGAGAGAGAGAGAGAGAGGATTGACCGAATGGACATCCACCTAGCCGGACACCACATTTGTACTCTATTAACTTTTCGAGCTAGTGTAGTGATACTCTGTGTAAATCCGGATTCCAAAGTAGTAGGTCAATTTCCCTGAGTTGTAATTCTATCATGATGATTGTAAAGGTCCATGTGAGTTGGCCACTGGCCACTTAGAAAGCCCTAGGTATAAAGGTCAATAACCTTAATGTGAAAAGAGGCTTATCTTTAAAGAAGGAGCTCTGCTTTACGTACGCTTAAGCTACAAAGCTGCTCCAACTTGTAATCGACTTTTCTAATGATTGGGTAATCTGTCGTCAATTCCAAAGCTTGCATTATGTTACTCTTTCCATGCTCTTTCTATTAAGTGTAAGCATTGTCAGTTTTGTCGAGGTTTGCGACTACGTGTTAGTGAGCCTAATCTTCATATTTGAGTGCTTAAATCATTGTTTTTAGTCGTTTTGACCATAGGAGAGTGTTCTTAGACCATAGGGCGACCTTTTAGGACTGATCTGTTGCAATTTTTGGGACCTTTCTCATGATGGATCGTGATTTTGGTACCTTGTCAAATTGCAACCAGACTTGGTAGGATAGTGTCCCTAGTGTCCTAGACCTCCTCCTATAGTTTTGTTGCATTTCGAGTCCGTTCGAGTGTCGAAATGACGTAATGACCTACAGGTGTAAGAAAGGACATAGGCAGATGTTCCTATCATTGAGTGTTTGTTTGCTGGTTGAGTTGGTGTGTTTGCTTATTAATGTTCACTTCTTGAGATTGACGATCTCAAAGAGTCTCCGTGCTCCATTCGAGGCACTTCCCTGAGTATTGACATTATGTTAGTGCCAGATCGCTATACTACAGACGTCCGTCATGGCGACCCACTAACATTGGCGCCAATGTTAGCGGGTCACCGTGTGACGAACATCCGTAGCATAGCTATCGGCCACTAACATAATGTCAATACTCAGGGAAGTGACTCGAATGGGGCACGGAGACTCTTTTAGGTTGCCAATGTTAGCGGGTCGCTGCGACGAACGTCTGTAGCATAGCGATCTGGCACTAACATAATGTCAATACTTAGAGAAGTGCCTCGGATGGGGCACAGAGACTCTTTGAGGTTGTCAATCTAAAGATGTGAACCTTAACAAGCTAATACAACAACTCGACAAGAAAACCAACTCTCAATGATTAGGAAAAACTGCCTATGTCCTTTCTCACCGCTCTAGGTCGTCACACCATTTTGACACTCGAACGGGCTCGAAATGCAACAAAACTTTAGGAGGAGTTATAGGACACCTAGAGCCACTATCCTACCAACTGTAGTCGCAATCCGACAAGGTAGAAAAATCACAATCCATCATGAAAAAGGTCCTAAAAACTGCTACAGAACTATCCAAAAATGTCGCCCTACGGTCTAAGAACCCTCTTCTATGGTCAAAACGTCATAAAATAGTAATTTAAGCACTCAAATTTTATGAATAGGCTCACTAACGCGTAGTTGTAAATCTCAACAAAACTGACAATGCTTACACTTGATGAAAGAACAAGGAAACAAGAACACAATGCAAGTTTCAAACTGAAAATGGATTACCCAATCATTAGTTGCAATGATCACAAGTTGGAGTAGCTTCGTAGCTTGAGCGTACGATTTTAGAGCTCCTTTTCTCTAAAGATAAGCCTCTTTTCACATTAAAGTTATTGATCTTTATGCCTAGGGATTTCTAAATGGCCAGTGGCTGACTCACTTTAACCTTTACAATCATCATGCTAGAATTACAACTCAAGGAATTGACCAGCTACTTTTGAATCCGGATTTACAACGAGTATCACTACACTAGCTCGAAAAATTAATAAAGTACAAATGTGGTGTCCGACTAGGTGGACGCCCGTTTGCTCAATCCTCAAACATTCCCCCCTTTCTAGCTCGTGTCGTCCCTTGAGACGACCATGTGTAGTCTTGTCATAGGGTTGTCTTCAGCTTTGTCTTCAAGGTTAGTCTTTAGCGTGGGAAGTGCTTTGTCATTGATGATGCTCCCCCCTTCCTTGAGTGCCTCATATCTCATGTGGCATGGTTGATGCATGTGTTCGACTTTAGTTGTCGAGGCAATTTTGCATCTTGTTGCTCATTCTTCTTCTTCTTGCCACCTTTTGCCGTGAAGAGTTCTTTTGATGTTTGTGTCTTTGTCATTGATTTGCAATATTTCACTAGCTTCAGCACTATGGAAATCCTTATGTTTTGTTGTTGAGAGATTTTTTTGATGAAGTTATCATTGTTTTTTTGTTGTCTTTGGATGACATTCTTCGCCTTCCCATTGATCGTTGAAGCTTTGTCTTCAAGGTTGGTCTTTATCTTTGGAAGAGATTTGACGTTGATGACAATCCCTCCTTCCTTGAGAGATTCATATCTGCCATGTTATTGATACATGACTTGATCTTTGATTACCGAGGCAACTTTTCTTCTCGTTACACAGTCTTCTCTTTGTTGCCAGTCTTGGCCACCGTGAAGAGGGATTTTCATGTTTTTGAGTTTGTAGAACTGATCCTCTTTGTGGCGTGGACTTTATGATCGGTTTGCTTTCTATGTCCGCTGCAATTTGAGTTGTCTGCAATAGGTCACCAACATTGAAGCATTGTGTGAGTTACTTTTGATTGTTGTTGATGACTCTCTTGTGGAATTTGTCATTGCTTCTTGTTGTAGACCATTCTTTGACTTGACATTGTTTGATGGAGCTTTGTTGTCGACCTTGGAGATAAAATATTCTCTTGATAAGCATATACAGACCTACAGTTTTTGCTCCAAGTCATTGTCAATTGATTTGGGTAGCCGTTTCTTTATTACTGAAGTAGAAGGAATATATACAAGAGGATGATGTGATTCTAGATTAGGGTCTAAAACCTGGATGATCAAAGGGGAAAACCTCGGTGGGAAAAAAAGTGCCTTTGGTATACGCTCTTATTGGAGTTGAGCATTTGGACTTGAAGTACCTATCATGCAAGGTGAGTGCTTGGGAGAAACAAAGGAAGGGTGCCTAATGCAAGTGCCAATTATGGGACACTCTATATACATACGAGAAATTTGTCGAACAAAAGCATGCACTATAAGAGATGGAGTTGATGGGTTCTTCAAGGAACAAATGTAGCACATGTGACATCAAGGACGTCTCAATAGCTTCCACATTTCCAAGAAGGGTTTTTGATGTAGAATCTTTTCCACTCGTACCTCATTGTGTTGAGTGCGTAAGCATCTTTTGAACTTCCTCCTTCACTTCACCACTATACTACAAGGACTTCGACTCTTACGCTCACTTATACCAACATGAGCAACACAACATAATTATGCTCAACTCTTCCAGCTTGAGCAGTACCTAAACTAGCTAAGACACTTAGACCACAAAGAATATTACATGAAGCTTTAGGACTAATGCCTCACTCATTTAGTGGTTTAGCTGTCGGCGGACTTTGACTATTATGCCATGTATTTTTAATGGCAACTTAGATTTACCTGTTCAATGCCAAAAACCCAATTCCATAAGTTCTGGAAATCTAGGACTCTTCCATTGTGTTGGTCATTGGATGCCACCATTTTGTCGAGTAGGTTGGCATATTTTGGCTCCTCTTGACTTACTTGTCAAGTGATTAATATAGCCTTTGCTTTATCTTGCATGAGAAGTGGTTGAATCTGTGTGTGGGTTCTTTGTGTTTGAGTTTCTACTAGCAATTTTGGAACCCACCTTGTCTTTGGTCCTTGTGTGACCGTCTTTTGCATTTGTTTTTTTTCTCAAATGACTTGATGGACATTAGGCTTCGATATCCATAATTGATTGTTTTTGTTGTAGAAGCCATGATTTTGTAGTTGATGACGGGGGATCCATCTGTAGATTGTAGCAGCCTTGGTTGCAATTAGCTTTTGTTGGCTTTTGGTTGTCATTGCTTGCCTTTGAATAGAAGCTTGTGCTACATAATTTCTCTTGGTTGTTCCAGATTGAGCTACAACTTTTGGTAACCATATTTGAGTGTTACCTTCATAGAATGCTTATACTTCAAGTAGCTTGATTGGAATTAGTCGCTACTTCATCTATGTTTCTTGAGTAGCTTGACGAGTGTCTAACTTTGGTACCCATACTAGTTGTGTTTCTTGCTTGGAAGGTCTTTTCTTTGGACTTTTGTGGTTTTTCTTTCTCATGTTTGAGTTGTTTTTCTTCCATTGATAGATTGGCTTGCTCCTTGTAGAACTTTTGCCTCGAGGTGAGTATATCCAGACTGTTACTTTAGGATTTTTGGCCCAAACATTGGTGCTTTGCTGGAAGTAGCCTTGAGCAGTGATTGACTCATTTGATACTATCCACCCAGTCACCTTTTGTTGTTGAAGTTGAACCCGTGCTTCATGTATCCAAATTGGGTCTTTGACTTTGATGTGCTCTTTGGATACTAGTGCTTGGTTGATTCTCTTTGGCTTCTTTTGGATGCTTTCTTGTGATGGAAACTTTGGTTGATAGACTTTTTGTTTCGGTTTCCATTGCATTGTCGATGTTTTGGATCTTGATGTAGAGGTTCTATGGGAAGTTTGATGGAAGCTCGTTGAGGGTAAAGTCGTCTTGCGAGGTTGATATACTTTAGTGTTTACCTGTGCTTTACCTTTTTCCATGATGGTTAGCGATATCTTCTCCCCATGGATTTGAGAAGCTTTATGGAGTCTTATCGTGGTCGTTATTAAAGCTTTTGATTGTTGTCAAAAGAAGATGTTCCTCCAGCTTTCTGTCAAGACTAGACTCTCCTTGATGTGATGGGATTCAATTATGTGGAAAGTATCCTTGTACTCCCCATTACTCAACTTGAATACGGCTTCTGCTATGCCAAAGCTAAGAATCTCCATTTTAGAACTTGTGTACACTATCTCCTCTAGCTCGATGATTGGCGGCTTCCCCATCATTATCCATGTTCCATAAGACATTAGATTATTTTCCACTTCTGGATCTATCACAGCTGAACATGTGATTTTGAGTCCTCTTTCTCCGCATATGCTGAATTTGATCGTTGTAGGAGACATTCGATCTTCTTTCTTATCTCTATTCTTGTCACGATCTTGCGTTTGTTAAACATTTGACAATTGCGCTCTTTCTAGGATTGGCTTCTTTGAAACATCTTTTGTTGATTCTTCAGGTATGTCAATGATGACATATTCTCGTGGTTGCTCTACTTCCTTCGTTTGCACTTTGGCACCATGCTCCATGACGTAGCTATCTGTCCCACCTTTTTTGCTTTCACACTCACAAACCTTGTCAGCTTCCTTCAACACCTTTATTGTAAGTAAGGGAGTTATATCATAGCCATCTTCATCTCAAAATTTGGTGTTGGTCACCTCATTTACGCAGTCATCAAGAGTGGCAAGAATTTGTTGTCATCCAAATGGTTCAAAATTTCTTCAAGAAAAGGTTCTAGAATATAGTATGTGTCCTCCATAGGTCGATATAGAATACAATCCTCCCTCCTCAGACTTGTCAACGTTGTAGACTGATCATCCACAAATTTTTGAATTTAGATTAGTTTTGCCCAACCAAAGCTGACTCCTACAGTCTGTTGTGGCAGTTTTGATAATGTTCTATTTTTGGCTCTTTTGACCACTTTTTGTAACTTTTTGAAAGTTGTATCAAATGATACCAGCTACCTACTGCTCAAATCTCAGCCTTTTTTTTTAATGAGATACATGGATTGCGATCCATGCTCCATTATATCTGAACACAAAATTTGGCATGCTGATTACTGCCAGTATGAGTAATCCACTCCACCACCTCTTTTTGAATTTGGACAACTTTTTCCTAGTCAAAAGTGAATTTTTATGTCTGCCCTGCGGCTTTTGAGTAGTTTCTGTATCTGACTATTTTGACCAACTATTTTCACTTTTTTGACATTGTGAATTTTGGGAAAGCTCTTCCAAATGATATCAACTATCTAATGGTCAATTTCTAGCCTAAGATCATGATGAGGTACATGGAATATCGCGATCCATGTTTGATCTCATTTTCACATGAAACTTGGTCATCTTATAGTCCATGTTATGGTTATACTCTTCCCCAAATTTTTTTGAATTTGAATCACTTTTGCCCAACCAAAAGCAAAATTTTGTGTCTGCTTGCGGTTTTTGGCTATCTGGTTGAATTTTGGTGTTTTGATCAACTTTTTGTGATTTTTTGCTATGGTCTCTTTTGACAAAGTTGTTCCACTAGTTATCAGGGATGTACTTGTCAAATATCATCCCCAAATGTCAAAAGATACATGGATCGCGATCCATGTTTGACGGCATTTTTTCATGAATTTTGTTCTGTTGGTTCTTCATTCCCTGTAGAAGCCAAATCTCACCCCTTTTTGAATTTGAAACACCAAAAACTTAAAAAAAAGCAAAAATTTGTGTCTACAATGCCTGTTTTGCTGTTTTTTGTCCTATCAATTTTGATGTGATTTTTGAGTTTTTCTTTCAAGCAAACTTGATCAGAGCAATATCCCATTGATGCTCGCTCTGCTGTCACTGATGAGTTTTCTACAAAATTGGTTTCTGGCGTACATGGATCGCGATCCATGTTCCTCCACAAAATCTGGCCAAACTTTCCAGATTGCTTCTAGAGAGTCTGCTAATGCCCTTGGTCCACAAATTTTTGAATTTGGATCACTTTTGAGGTCTCTACCATCAAATTTTCAAAATTTCAAAGTTATGGTCATTTCCGCCAAATTATGATTTTCACCCTTTTTTTCCTCAATCGTTTAGCCCAAATTGATGGTGGTAGTTTCTACTTATCGTACTCCTAAGTACTGAAATTGAACATGAAACAAAAACAAACAAAACGGTACAAAATAAAGTCAAAATGAAAAAACGGAACAACACTTTAAAAGCATAGAGAAAATTGAAGAATGAAATGCTTTTGGCTATCTCACTCAGAACCCTCCTTACCTCTCAAGAATAGACCTAGCAAGTCCTCGACCTCTAGAGTCTACCAAGAACTAAACCACATGTCTAGCTGCTTCACTGCTAAGGTGGAAATGGAATGAAAGGTAAATCTTCAAAAAAGCACACTCTAAAGACGCACTAGGTCACTCATCATCTAAGGATTATATCCCCGCAACGACGCCAATGTTAGTGGGTCGCCGCGACGGACATATGTAGCATAGCGTTCTAGCACTAACATAATGTCAATACTCAATGAAGTGACTCAGATGGGGCACGGAGACTCTTTGAGATTGTCAATCTCAAGAAGTGAACATTAACAAGCAAACACACCAACTTAACAAGAAAACCAACACTCAATGCTCAAGGAAATCTGTCTATGTCCTTTCTCAACGCTCTAGGTCATCACGTCATTTCGACACTCGAACAGACTCGAAATGCAACGAAACTTTAGGAGGAGGTCTAGGACACCTATGGGCACTATCCTACCAACTCTGGTTGCAATCCGACAAGGTACCAAAATAACAATCCATCATGAAAAGTTTCTGAAAAACTGCAACAGAACTATCTAGAATGTCGCCCTATGGTCTAAGAACACCTCCTAGGGTCAAAACGTCATAAAATAGTGATTTAAGCACTAAAATATGATGATTAGGCTCGCTAATGCGTAGTTGCAAACCTCAACAAAACTGACAATACTTACTCTTGAATAAAAGAGCAAGGAAAGAGGAATACAATGTAAGTTTCAAAACTGAAAATGGATTACCCAATCATTACTTGCGATGATTACAAGTTGGAGCAGCTTCGTAGCTTGAGCATACGATTTCAGAGCTCCTTTTTCTCTAAAGTTAAGCCTCTTTTCACATTAAGGTTATTGACTTTTATACCTAGGGCTTTCTAAATGGCCAGTGGCCGACTCACATGGACCTTTACAATCATCATGATAGAATTACAACTCAAAGAATTGACCTGCTACTCTGGAATCCGGATTTACACAGAGTATCACTATGCTAGCTCAAAAAATTAATAGAGTACAAATGTGGTGTCCGGCTACGTGTTTTTTTGGCTCAAGCTATGTTTAATACTCAAACCCAAATCTAAAGGTTGAATAAGCAGCCCCAAAAAATCCAAGCTTTTTTAGGTCATAAGCTAGCTTTGTGGATATAGAGCACTTTAGAACCTCCTTGGTATCTCAAGCAAAAATTATAGGAAGTTATTAAGTTACTAGGACACAAAAGTGTCCAAGGACATAAAAGTGTCATGTTACCAATTCAGTGATAAGAAACCATCTATATCACATGTGGTTCAAATGGTATTTAAAAAACATTGCACTTGCATATTGCAAGGCAATAAAATCACCCATTTTTTGAAAAATATATAAGTTTTTCTAATTTTCAATTGAAAGCCTCCTTTTATAAGAAATTACTATAAAACAAACTAAAGTCTATGAATTATAATACCTCTCCTTTTGAAATAATGTTTAGTTTTTTGTCAAACTCACAATTGTGAGTGGATGCATTGTCAATTCTCCAAAATAAGTGTACAAAGCAACCTCAAGCTCGTGTCAAGCCTTGAGGGATTTTGTGATACATTGATAACCTACCATGCCTCAACTACATGCAAGAAACTACCCATATTCTGATCGACACTATTTGGTTCGTACAACATTGGGTGGCCCTATACCACTCATCCGAGTGCTTCCTTTTAACAATGGAAACAATCAATTCCATGATTTCTTGAACAATCTCCATGAAGCTAGCTGTTGATAGAACATTCTCAAACACTCAATAGTTCCTAGCCTTCCAAAATTTCTTAAAGTTACAAAATCTAACAATTTGGATGCAGATTAGCAATACTTGGCTTTTCATCATAATCCCTCCTAAGAATATGTCATTCTTGAAGAGCCCTATTTTCCAAGTCTTTTGTACCCATTTGCAAATCTTTCGAGCTAGGCCACTAATAGCTCAACACTCTTTACACAAGTGAGGGAGGTCCTCACAAGCCATTTTGCATCCTAAGCATCTATTAGAGCCAATTATACCTCTAGCTAGAATCTCTTCCTATTGATAGAGCCCCCCATAAGACCTTCCACAAAAAGATTTTCATCGCCAGTGGACATTGTGGATTGCAAATGTTAATTGCTATTGCCACCCACCTTGCCTCTCGCCATTGTTTACCCCATAACTTGTTAAGGGGGTAAAACCAATCAGTCAAGCTCATTAGCATGTGGTGGACATCCTTGGTTTGTGGTTTAAAGAATTGGTGGCTAATCTTGGGCCACCACTAGGCTTTCCACTCAAACTTGGACTCACATACAAGCATACAGTAGTTGTCAAGCCCTTCAGAAGCTCTATGGACAAGCAATCTTTCAGTCCTAATGATGTGCAACTAGGTAGCCAGTTGGCCTATTCCTTTCTAGCTACTATAGTTGCTCCACCTCAAGGAATTATGAAGGAAGAGTTCCTCGAGGGGAGGAGTTTGTGACCTGGTCGCCTTTTAAACATATGTTTTTTTATGTTTGTTCGTTTTGAAGCATCTCCTAGGTAAGATTTCTTGTAGGATTATGTGGGCACAATACGTGTGTGTGTGTGTGTGTGTGTGTGTGTGTGTGTGTGTGTGTGTGTGTGTGTGTAGCTGTTTAAATCTTAACTAATAAGACATAATTGATTTTTTACATTCAAAAGACAGATGGCCAAGGAATAATGAACTGATATGTACAAAAATAACTCAGTATCAGAATTATTTAGGTACAATGATTGTAGGAAAGAGATCCTCTTTTAGTAAGACTAGTAGTAAAAGAACTTCCCCGTTCCTCAGTGAGTACTTCATTAAAGTAAGGTTGCTTGCCAAAGAAAAGAAAACCCTCCAAGATAAGATAGAGTCCTTACCTGCATCCATCCAAACAAGACAAAAATTCAGTTAGCCTTGGATGTGTTTTACAGGTATCAATGGACCATATCAATTGTTATCCATGTCCATCTTACAGAATTTAATTACTTTAGACAAGCTAGGTCATTTATTAGAATTTGTATGTTTAGCAGTCTTTACATATTCCTTCCAAAATGAGTGGTACAATCTACCTTCTAATCTGAGTGGTGAAGTCCACCAAAAATCCAAACATCAATAGTTTTCTTTTAAAAAAATTAAAATAGTGAGGTTTACTTGTTTAGCCATAGCTCGGTAGCTATGCTTAAGCCTGCAGTAGCAACCATATACTTACCAATCAATAGAGTATCGAAAAACTCAATCTTTACCAAGTGGAACCTCATGTCACGAGCCATGGCTCAGTGTTTATGCCAAAGCTGAGAGTAACAACCATATACTTACCTTCAAACTCCCAAGATTTCTATTAAGTCATTAGCATCCCATAAAGAACGGTAGTGTTCGGCCCTGCTTGAGTTAAGATGCCTTAATGTTTCAACAGCCATAGGTACTAGATGAGCTAAAAAACCCCAAAACCTTCGCCTCATATGAAATCAAGAGGGAAAGTACTGTACACAAGTCCGAGTGTGGCCATAGTTCACCAAAGAAAAAACCAAAAGTTTCCGTGCAAGTGTTCAATAGAGATCATCACCATTTTTAATGCAAAAACGAGGTTTCAATACCCAAGATTCCATTTATACCAAGTGCACTCATAGATCACCAGTCATAGCTTCACGCCAAAGCCGAATGTATTAGCTATATACTTACCTTTAGAATCACAAGATATTAGTATCACACAAAGAACTGTAGTGTCCAGCTAAGCTAAGCCTGCAAAGTCCTGTAGCGGCTAAAACAGAGCCAAAAAAAGTTGATCTTGAATGTAGCTACTTCAAAGAATAAACTCCTCCCCTTTTTTTTTAAAGACCTAGTTAAGTCGGCAGCAGCCAAGACCTACAGCGGCTTGAACAAAGCCAAAAGAATCCGAGAGATGCCAGTTGGTGCGCAATTTTTCCTCAGAAAAACCAGTCAACAGAAATCCCCAATAGTCAACCTCTTTACCCAACAAATCACCCCACTTGTATAATGTACAAGAGCCCTAGTGTATCAACTGTTGAAAAAAACCAGTTGTGTTTGCAAGAAGTAACAAATCCCACTGAGTTAGACGACCTCATTTCTAATCATGCTTCCATCACAAAATGTTGCTTCCATTTACACAGTCAGGACAGAACACCAGTTCCCCGTCAAGCAATATTCATGTCCAGATGTAGCAAATGTTGAGAACGGCCATTAGGCCAAGCCAAACCATCATATTCACACATACCTATACACATATACACACTTACATACACTTACACACAACCATATACCAAACTATGTAGGAGTGAATTTCTGCAGCGGCTTTTTACAGAGCCGACCCCTAGATTACATGCAGGGATTCCCTCAGAAAGACCATTAATCGTCTCAAATCCTAAGCCATTTATGCCATGGCTGAAAAGTTTGCCTTTTTTATGCTTATGACAAATACACAGTGTATAACTCAGACGGCATCTTTCTTTACCAACCATGCATAGTACTGCAACAACAAATAAACAAAAAACCGAAGCTTGTAGTAAGGTAGAATATGACACCTGTGTTACTTGAGCTGCAAGCTCCATTTTAGCAAGTTCAGACAGTGGCGAAAACGAGCAAAAAAAAGACCTACTCCAGGGCTAAGTGAGGGCCAGAGTGTGCCCTCACCTCACTTTATATAGGATGGCATGCACGCTCCCAGAGCCAGTAGGTTGAATGCATTCGACCGCCCTCAACTGCGCGAGCCTACAAGTGCCATTGCCTGGGGAAGGCGATCGAGAGTGGATAGGGGCCGCCTACCCTATGTGATGATATTGCTTGATTCTTCATGCTTTGATTAAGCGGGGGTAAAGTGCCATTATATGGCAGTTTCCATTGGCATGGCAAAAGGGTATCATTTATTATGCAACCATGGGGGGGGGGGGGGGGGGGGGGGGGTTGTTTTGGGGTTTTTAAAAAAAGAACTTATGACCAGTATGCTAGTGTGTGTGTGTGTGTGTGTGTGTGTGTGTGTGTGTGTGTGTGTGTGTGTGTGTGTGTGTGTGTGTGTTTGTGTGTTTCATACTCACAATTGTGAGTGAAGATGATGTATTAACTCAGCAAAGAATGTACAATGAGCCTCAAGCACTACATGTGCCCCAAGGGGAAAACATTTCCACAAAAGGGGGAGCACAGTTCACCTATCCGAGTCACTAATACAACTTATTGCATGTTTTCATTCTTCAGCTATGAAGTAGATCCTACTCTTAACCTTATTACAAATATAAGCTCGATGCCTTCATGCACGATATCCTTGAATTGGGCTACCACAAAGTTTCTCTTAGACCCAAAGGTTCCTTTCTTTCTGGATTTGCTGTGAACGCACATTATATGAATAATTTCTTAAAGGTGCACCCCTTGAGGATTTGTTTCAGGTATGAAACATTCTCCCTTCTAGCACCAAGCCATTACTAAAGAAGAGCACCTTCTAACTCCTAATATGCACCAAAAGATTCACCTATTAAAAAATTTTTGCATGTTTTTTCCATCTTGAATGTCATAATAACCATGAATAACACTCTATATTGTGCTATAGCTTTCTTATTGAGTAAATTTATTGAACCAGTTGTCAAATTTGTGAAATTCCCAAACTACCTTAATTTGATGCTACTAGATCTAGCTTTAAAAAATGTATACATTAGTTGAAAAGATTCACTAGATATCTCATTTTTGCTGCATACTCTCTTTCAACATCTACATCACCCTCTATAGTCCTTTGCTCTATGGATTACCAACTCTTTTGGTCTTTTCCTCACCCTCTATTGCCTTTAGCTCCTGGGCTTTATCTCTCTACACATCTCTCTTCCTTCCCCACATGGTGAGAATATCACTCTCTTTTCTTGCCACCTCAATGTTTCCACTCATAAAAGATAAGTGAGAGAGAGAGCTACTATGTGGATTAGGGAGACACAAAGAGCCTCCGTTTCCAATGGTTTTGATGGCGGCACATGCTAATGGCAAAGACGATGGCATGCATCATGGCTCAGAGGCAGACTCATGGTACTGCTACAATCAATTTTTTGCATTTGTTGATCAATCTTAACGTCAACTAAAAGAGAAAGAGGTAGTTTTCATGCAAATAAAGAGAGAGATGTGGAATAGATTGATCAACAGGTGAAAAAAAATTATTGTTGTAGACACACAAGCCTACATCTAAGCCATAGTGCATGCCATCATCTGTGCCATTGACATACACCACCGTCAGAACCATCGATTGGCAAATGGTGGCTCTTTGTCTCTCTCTAGTCAACATGGCAGTTCTTTCTCTTCTCTTCTCTGAGATACAAGCATGAGGAGCTTTTTTTTGGGGGGAGAGAGAGAGAGAGAGAGAGAGAGAGAGAGAGAGAGAGAGAGAGAGTTTGCAATAATTTCACAAGATGAGAAAAGGATTGGTAATCAGGTGTTGTGTGCGGAGAGATGGAGCCAGAGAACACAAGGCAAAAGAGGATGAGGTAGAGGCCAAAAAGATGAGAGACGAAGCCACAAAGCAGAGGGTGATAAAGGGTGGTGCAGAGATTGAAAGAGAGGACACAATAAAAATGAGATGCCTAGTGAATCTTTTCACCTAATGCATACATTTGTTAGAACTAGACCTAGTAGCTAGCATCAAAATGAAATTTGTTTGGCTACAATGAGTGGTTTTTTTTTTGCAAAATCCTCCTATATAAGGATGGAAAATGTATTTAGAAAGTAGAAATATACATGAAAATCACCCTCCTCACCAATCCGGTGTAGGGATACCAAAAAGAATACACTAGCTAGTAGGGAGCCACCCATCCACATCTCAAGCATTAGGTGAAAAAGGGAGCAACCATTCAAGCAGAACAAAATACAACCGCAAACGGGGGGAGTTGTTACCTCCATCACTGATAGACCAAGCATTTTGGATGCCACCAAAAAAGAAGGGCTCCTACCACAAGCATTCCCTTGTATGAATTCCATATGCCTGAAAAAGAGCAAGACATATCTAAAGCTAGCAACCAACTCCACACCTACTCCAAAACTTGTAAGGGAGATGCCACTAGGATGGATGGTCTGTCACCCTAATCCACCATGTCCTCCATGCAAGAGCGACCCACCAACATTACCATTACTAGTAGAAGCCACCATGGAAAACCGTATGCCCACAAAAGCCTCTGCATAAAGTCAAATATATATCAAAGAGAACTATTGTAGAACTAGAACTTTCCACTCAATGTACAAAAGCCACATCGACCATGAAAAATGAGTAGTTTTAAAAAGGAGATTTGACAAGTAAAGTTACTCTAGCATCAATTAAAAGACCTACGTTGCTCAAGCTTAAAGGTTTTTACTAGTGGATAAACTTGTATCTCAATTCAGTAGTAAACATTTATGTTTTGGATGTAAGGGGTACATATACAAGCTATATATACAAGTGGTATTATAAAATTCCATTTTAGTGTGTGCCTCATCTACCTTTTACTTATAAAAGCATTGAAGATATTAAGATGATAGCAATAATACCTTCTTAAATCTTGAGAGATTCATAAACTTTAGGCCGATCAATATATATCCATAAGAGGAAGCGTCTCTTTAATCCTTCTTCTTTGTTCTTCTTCTTTTTTTGTTGAGAAAACAACTGAATTACTTAAGAAAAAAAGTAAAAATACAACTACCCCTAAGGTAGGATAGGGGCTATCCTGACCATAAGAAGAGTGGCCTAAAGACTTGAGAGACATCAATGAAAATTACAAGAGAAAAGCAGCTAACTATAGCATGAACTCTTAAGGGCTCATAAAAAGACAAGATGACAAGCGTCCATATCTTCCACCTCAAAGACATTTGCAAAGCCTTAACATCAGCTTGAGCAGCATCAGAAACAAGATCGGATATCTCCATCATAACAACCCTAAAACTAGTAGCAAGGGTAATAGCAAATGGAGAGTAGGGGAGGCCAAACACATATTTCTTCATTTTTGCCCAAATCTGCCATAAAAAGGGACCTTTGAGGCAGGTCTAGAGTGGCAGATCTATAAAACTACACTCTTCCAGCAATATTGATCTTCAAGTGAGCTTTGATGAGTAACCACACAGGCTTTATGAAGCTCCCTTTTGAAAAGGATATTATGTTTACAATTGAGAAACAAGCGAGGTAGGGTCTCCTCATGAACTTTGCATCCAATGAAGATTCCATTAAAAACACCAATACTTTTGGCCTTTGCTCCTATCCATAACCCTAGTGAAGAATGAGCCACATGAGACACCTCTGCTTGATAGAGAGAGGGTAAGCCAATATACATCGAAACCTGTAAGACCATTGTTTTTCATTCCAAGACACTCTCTATTCATTATTAAGCTTTGAAATTAGATGGGGGTCCATCTTGTCAACATCCCCCTTAGCTGCATAGGTGTTGATGTATACTTTGAAGAGAGAAAGGGCATGACCTTTAACACATCTCTACATATATACCTGCATACTACTATGTAATCTGACCAGGACCATATCAACACATCCTTGAAGCAGTTGATCTTTGGAGAGCCAGACTCCATCCTTGTAGATATCCTTCTAGGTTCTCAATCTTGCTTTGAAGAACTTGTGTGCCTTTCTAGGCAGATGCCATCCATTAGCCTGTGCATGCTAGCCAAACACGATAGAGTCATGTAGCCAAAAAGAGGTAGAGTAAGCCCAATCCTTTGGGGGAGGCCAACCATCTTTCCTACAATCCCAAGATTTCCAGAAACTTACAAACACGGTCAGAACCATTGAGTGTAAAGTTAGTATCAAAATTCAACAAAACTTCAAGTAAGAGCCCATTCCAAGCTTTATAGTCTCTAAGGTGAAAATTTGTAGATTTCTTTTGATAAACACTGCCCAAAGTCCAAGGATGAAAATGGGAGTCCATTCCAAGATTTATAGTCTCTAAGGTGAATTTCTCTAGAATTCTTTTGATAAGCAATGCCCAAAGTCTAAGGATGAAGATGCTCTCAAAATCCATTTGCTTGCCAGCTTGGTGAGGGGTTAACCTCTTAGAGCATGTAAATTACCACGTGAGTTTAAATGAATGGGTTTTTTTATTATTTTAAAAATTTTAACAGGATTATATCAATAGAAGGGGTTTTCTAATTGATTTTAGAGAAAAACCCATAAGTTTTTGAAGAAAAAGGGTCACTTACCACCTTAATCATGTATGTAAAGGGTTTTTTTAATACCCTTTGAACACACATTATATGAATAGTTTCTTGAAGGTGCACCCCCGAGCCAGCTTGTAGGATACTGAGAATGCGCCAGCCTCCCACTTCTTTATTTTTGCAACATACCTGCTAGGCCACTTTGGGGATTTCATTTACATCCTTAGAATTACCCCATAAGATTCTTCTTGCCAAGGTGAAGACCTTGTTCAACTAGTATTGAGAAGGCATCAAACAAGATAAAAACTAAATATTTGAGAAAAAACAAATAGTGGTTTAAAGCAAAAACCCTTGCAAAGAGGTTAGGTTGGTGGTTCTGTCATCCAAATAACTTTTTCTTGAACTTGTCAAGCACCTAGCTCCATCTTTGATTGAAGGAAACCTTAAATCCCATGGATATACCAAGTACCTTAAAAGAAATCCATCCTCAATAGTCTTACATCCATATTGAGTTACAATGCCTGGGCATATCCCTTTGAAGCGTATTTTTGCATGGTTAATCACAAAGCAGCTTGCCAAACAAAAAAGGTTTAAGCATTCCCAAAACCTTTCAATAGACTATGCATCACTAGTCCCCTTGTCTCTCAAAGCTTGGGGGAGGATCCTTGAATTTTTGTAGTGAAGCTAATAGAAATGTGAATAACAAAGGGATCTCCAAGTTGGCACATTTTTGGGATAAGGTCAAGTGTTTCGCCAAGGGTAGCAAGGCTACGAGCATGTAGCTTGCTACCCTTGGCCTCACATCCAAACATCTATTAGAAGGATGTGGAATAGTTGGTGGTGCACCATAATTTGTATCTAAATGAAAGGCTAATTTTAAAAGTGCTATGCATTAGCCTAATGCCTACTGCGGAGATGGAACTTCATTGGAAGGCATGGCATTTTCCCAAAGATAGAGTATTTTATCTTCCAAAAGCTTTGAGGATGTATAACAAGATAGTCCATAAATCAGATTGGTTCTCTCCATGCTCATCAGATTGTAAAGGTGAAGTGGACAGAAGAGAGATGATTGAAGTGTACAAACACCATTTGGGAGGTGGGATGGCCAAGCGTAATGAAGATCTTCAATTGGAAGGTATTGTTGGGGACAATCCCAATTGGAAATAAGATTCTTCAAAGAGAGCTTGGCATAAAAGTTTACTCTAGATGCAAAGTTGCTTCAGAGGATCCCTTGCATCTGTTTAAAGACTTGCAAGGGCCTACAAATGGAAGGTGTTATTCTTTAGGAATGACTTGGTTTTGGAACAAAGAAAATTCCAAAACAAAGACATTCTTGTATACACACTATTAACTAGGTTCTGCTTTATGGACCAAAATTGGAAAGTCCATAAGCTAGGGGTCTTTGAGGGACAGCCTATGATAGCTCAATTCAAGGATAACATGCATGACTGCATTGAGCTTATTTACCTAATATATGCAGAGTAAGATTAGCTATGCAAGCCAAAGAATGGAATCATGCATGAATCTTCATCCCCTACTTGGATTATGGCCTCTATAAGAGAATAAACCACTATTCTACAACATAAGTGGTTGTTTAAGGAGAAATCAAGGTTTCCTGCTTATGTATTATACATCCCCTTTCTTTGATAGCTATCCCCTCAAGGCCCATGTAGCACTTGAGGTTCTTTGTACATTCTTTGATGAAATAATGATTATCTCCACTCCACAATTGTGACTATGGCTAAGAAAAAAAGATAGAGACAAACAATTTACATTAAGAATCCTCTAGGAAAGGGTATCCAATAAGCTTCTTACAAAACTGCCTAAAAGGGATTTAAGCCATTCTCAAAAGAGCTCGTTAATTTACCAATAAAAGGAGCCAATTTATTTATTGGAAATATGACCATATGTGAGAGAATTTCTAGGGAGGACCTTCCCCACTCATTCTTGGAGTGCTCGGGGCTTAGAGGCCTGGTAGGTAGGGTTTTCCAAGAATGATCTCCTCCTTAGAGGGAAAGAGATGAAAAGCCAACCAATTATGCTATGTACTCAAGTTGTTAGATTTTGCTTCTTCCACATGTTTGGAAGGCCACGGATGGTCGAGTGTTCATCGAAGATCTCTCGGTAGCCAGCTACGTAGAGATTATCCAAGATAGAAGGAAAACTATTATTGGGATTGGAAAAAGCAAGACCTTTGACGAGTGGAATTGGGTAACTCTTACCGTCAAGTCTATGCTAATTTGATGTTTGCGAGGTTGGGGCTCCTTTTGATCATCAATTTCCTTTGGAATGTGTGTGGTCATGGCTCGAATTGAGCATGGTGCTAATGTAATGGTTTTCTCTTATTAATGAAAGGAGCCAATTTGATTGAAAAACTATTGATTAACAATTTTGTCGAAGGGCTGGGTAATGTGTATGATGCCAACATGTGAGGCTGAATTTGATTGGAAAGCCTAGCACTAGCACAAGAACAAAAACTTCACCAAACCACAACTAAGGAAATCTAGTGCAAACTAATCATATTGGTTCTCCCCAATCAATAAGCAGTGGTGAAAGGAATGGCCAGAGTCCAATTTTGTGTCTATAGCAAGTAACAAATGGGACCATTCAAGGGGCCCCTGCTGTGAAGGTGCTATGCGGCAACTATGCCAACCAGGGTTAAGATACCAACCAGAGGGATAGGCTCATATATCTTTCTATGGAAGGTGCTATGGGGGAACTATGCCAACCAGGGTTAAGATACCAACCAGAGGGACATGCTTAGATAAACGCTCAAGGTGCAATGTGGCAAGTGAAGATCCCCTTCACTTGTTCAAGGATTGTCTAGCTAAAAAAGACCTTGCACGTCAAATATGCAAGCATGGATACAAAATACGTGGAAGACCTTGTTCTTCTCAAGAACTATCTACTCTTGGGACGAAAGATTTTGAAGAACCAAACTATCTTAATCTGCACTTAAATTGTCTCCTTCTGCTCTTTTAGACGAGTATGGAGGTCTAGGAACTTGCATGTCTTTGAAAAGGACCTCTCAACGACCAACTTCAAAGAGGTTATTCCAAAAAGCAAGCAAGTTATCATATCTATCAGAAAAAGCAAGAACTCGGAGGAGTGGAAACAAAGCATCAATGTCTTGGTAGCAACTAGGTTACATCACAAAATGTAACTACTTAACTAGCTCGTGATAGTCAAGGGTTGTGTACCTCCAAAATGTACTTTGTGACCCCTGAAGGCACCTGACATGCTTGAGGATAATTGTACATGCCTTTTAGGGTGAATATAATACTTCCACTTATAACTACGAGTAGGAAACCGAAAACAAAAGAAGGATTTCTTGTTATTGTTGTCTTGCTAGAAGGACCTAAGGATACTTAATTCATAGAAACAACGTGCATTGAAGACCTTTAGATAGTGTGAACACATGTTTAGATGACACCCTTCTGCATAAAGTAAAGATTTATAACTTCCTCTTTCCTAAATTTAGGTAGCACACTTACATATTTGTATTATGAGTAACTGCTATGAGTAGGTGATACCCATTTTGATAAAAATGATGAGAGAAAAATCTATGCAGATGCCCCCCCCCCCCCCCCCCCCCCCCCCCCCCCCCCCTCTCTCTCTCTCTCACACACACACACACACACACACACATTCTCTTTCATAGAATAGCAAAAAAAAAAGAGAACTGCCTGTCCTCATGTAGAACTGGTGATTCTTTTTCTCTCTCATTGGTGTAGCGAGTTTCTCTCTCCTTTTCTCAACTGAAATATTGCATGCCTTTAAGGGGCAAGCATACGTGAGTGCATTTGGTTTCCTTCGCAGATCAAAGGGTAGAAAGGCCTTAAAGTGAGTAGAGAGGCCTTTATGATGGAGAGGGGTGCAAGAGGGAAAGATGGCGAAGAGAGAGATGGAGACATGACAATAGAGGGAGGGAAAACATGTAGTGCTTTGCAATGGCACAAGAGGACATCTAGGGGCCGAAGGGGAAGAAACACTATGAGGGTGAGGACAAGGTACACATAGATGAGGGTCCAAGGGCAGAGAGTAGCAAGGGGGTGAGAGCAAGGCTAAATTGAATGTATTTACATTTAAAGAGGTGTTAATAGGGATGACCAAACAAGTGGGATATGGCCTTTATAGATAGTGAAAATTGTGAGACTTAATTAATCTTTGGAGCATTTGGCGTGAAAACAATTGTGTTTGTAGATGTTATAGATGAACTTAGACTTTAAGAAGAGATTGAGATTATCTTGAGGGCTTCACCTATAAGGAATTTTCCATATCACATCCTTTCAAGGAATGTTTGCAAAAACCCTTCACACATACATTCTTCATGAGCTCTCTTTACTACAAAATTACGTTTTTATCTACTAACATAATATAGCGGAAGGGGGAGCCTTTTACACGTGTCGTAATCAGCGACCTGAAGGTTAAAGTCCAAAACTAAAAAAAGTCCTTTTGCACGTGATAAAGAGGGAGAGAGGGGGAGAGAGAGAGGCCGCCGAAGGCGGCCGGCCGTACTAGTTATTATTTAAGAAACCATCTTGATACACATAATTTTGTAACTCCTCTTGATTAAATATACCCTCCTATTTGTAACACATGTAGACCCACAAAATTTGCCCTCAAAGACAAGAAATAGCCCATAACAACTAGTTGTTTTGAGTATTGATAAGAAGAAGTGTTCTGATAAGCTTGCCGAGTGTTTGGAAGATTGGAAGGATTTATTTATAAAGCTAGGTAATCTTGAAAGTTCATGTCCAAACTAACTAAAGATAAGGGTTTTTTTTCTTTCCAATAAAACGCACTTTCTCGTGCTATAGTGATACAATGGGCGTCCGTGAACGCTACCAAGGTCATTTGGTTGCACTCAAACCCATGACCTAGGTCATAAAGGACTAGCTTCTGTGGACAACGCAGGACAACGTAGAGATCTATATACTTTGTCCCTATGAATTATTAGATTGAGCTTGTCAAGTAAGTTCAACATAGTTTACATAGAAATAGCATAGTTCCTCATGTTTGTGGGTAGAGGTAAGAGCTACGTGCATGCTTAATTTGCATTATATGTAAAGTTGTATCTATCTCTAGGTAATGTGCTCTTTCACAAAATTTATCCCCAATTTATCATCTCACCAACATTCTTCAATATACATGATGCAACAGGCAAGGTATGACTAGATTTTTTATTTTTAATTTTAACTCACGCATTTCTATCAAAAAACACAAGAACTTCGATCAATCAAAGCGCATTCAGGTCTTATATCTATTAGTCACCAAAATGTAACTATTGAAGTAGCTCTTGTCTCTCAAGGATTATGTAGCCTAGAATCATGTATTATGCATCCTTAAGGCACTTAACTTGCTTGAGGATATTTGTACATTCCTTTTAGTGTTAATATAACTCATCCACTTATGATTGTGAGTATGGCCAAAAAAAGGAATATTCAAACACTTATTACAATTAGCATTCTTTTAAGTAGATAGTCATGACACCTTCATTAATTTTTCCTTAGGTGATGCCCACATAGAGGGGGGTAACGGTTATGGATTACCCCTCCTTTTATCCACTGACTGCACCTCAAAAGGATGCAATTAGAAATGGGCAAGTTACCCCCTCCCTCCCTTTTTCGTGTGTGTGTGTGTGTGAGTTTACCTTGTGAAATCATGTCTTGTCAATCAAATCCTACAAATTACTCCCTCCCATGGAGGCCTCCTAGTAAGAGATATACTCATTCTTGCCTAGTTGTTATAATTCATAAGGATGAAAATCTCAACTAATTTGATTTGCATTATGTATTGTGTTATCATCCTCTTATATCGATAACTTATTGTATAAATTAGGAGCTCCTTAATTGACAATAAAAAGAAAATTCACAAGGAAGCATAGAGATAGACAATTTAAAGAGTTTCTAGTAAATTAAATACCTATAAATGCCACAACCAAAATAGGTCTAGTATCTAGTCTAAGAGAGGGGTTTATGACAAATGGCATGCACTTATTGATTCCTTGTCCATTGGAAAGCTCATATTAGAAGGCCGCCCTACTCCTTAATGCTCGGTTATTCAAAATGCACTTTTAATTAAAGATGTTTGGATTCCATTTTGTCTATACTGGCCTAAAGTGCTTATTAGGTTGTTGACTGATCTTCAAATGTAGAGCATTGAAGCTTGTATATGAACACTATGTTTGACTTTGGTTTGGTGACACAAGCATAAAAAGACTCACAATAGCAAAGGACTTTGCATTGAATATTACACCATTTGGAAGCATTCAAGAGGAGTTTTTCACTTTTCTCCTTGACTCAAAGTTCAATTTGGTTAAAGCTATGAATAGTTGTTACTAGGTCTGTTAAGAATAACTTTTGGAAAGTAGACATTCCATATGTGGATTTGAACTTTGTCTTTCATCAAGGTCCTATTCTATCTAGTGTAACAAGTGGCTTGGTGCCCACGGAATTCTGTGGCATAGATTATAGAAAAGCAACGCGTAAACTTCACCATGAAGGAAGTGGGTTATGGATAGTTTGACTTATAAACATTCAGTCTTTCAGTGAAGAAAGGTGCCATGTGACTTTGATGATGCTGTGATTATTGGGGATTGGGAAGAAACTCTAAAGTCGGTGTGAGGAAGACTTTTGTTGAGGGCCTTTTCACAATGCTGAGTTTGTTTTCACCCTAGGATAAAAGAATAGCTCCATGGTAGGTTGATCTTAGTGTTTGGAAAGAATGGAGGTGCTAAAGGTGTTGAATTCATGGTTTCAAAATAAAGGTATGAGTAAAATAATATGCCTTCTAACTTATAGCATCTAATTTAGGCTCTTAACTAGAATTCAAGGGATTTTTTTTCGACATTTCAAGTACATAATGGAAAACATCGTGAATATAAGGGATATGGGGAGGTGTCTAAGTCTCCAACACTTGGTGAAAAAGACAAAGAATGGTGTCTTAAATCAAAAATTGTCTTTAAAAATCATATTAGGGCTTAAATAGCTCACAGAGACTCATGCAAAGGCTAAAATGCATTAACTTGGTCTGTTCCTCTTCTGATGTATGTTTTTAAGACTTTTGATTAATACGGGTGATTCACATCAATCATGTTTACGATGGTGTTTACATATTGGATGTATTCAAGCTACTATGGCTTCTTTGCTGGTAATTTGAAGTGCAAAGCTCTTAGTTTAGGAGTCAATCAAGAATTTTATGAGCCTAATTTGAAGTGAAAAGTTCTTATTCTAGCGTACCTTGGCAAGAATTTTGATTAATTCGGATGATTCACATCAATCATGTTTGCAATGGCATTTACATATTGGCTATATTCAAGCTACTATGGCTTCTTTGTTGGTAATTTGAAGTGTAAAAACTTTCCTCAAAACATAAGGCATGCTAGAATAAGAACTTTCCACTTCAAATTAGGCTTATTAAAATTTTGATTGACTCCTAAACTAAAAGCTTTGCACTTCAAATTAGGCCCATTAAAATCTTGGTTGACTCTCAAAACTTGGGATTCCGATAACTACTTCAACAATGTCAATGGTATAAACTTTCATCTTTAATTAATTTTTTGGATACATATTCTATTTTATTATCTACATTGACCTATATATTCGAATGTTTATGTATGCTATGGTGCATTGTATGAAAATTAGCGTGTGTATATACGTATTGAAATGGTAGAATTGTTTCAAAAGATATCAAGTGCTCTCATTGATGCTCAAGTGTTTAAAGAAGCACCACGTACATCCGAGAGTTTTCATTGAGGGTTAAGCTAGCCACAATATCAAGCTTGAAAAGCTAAGCACAATGGGAGCTTGTTATGGCACGCAATGTTTACCAAAAACTTTTAGAAACCAATGACAAAAGGAGAGCTTTGAAAATCTACCGGTTTATAGAGAAATTTAGCCGGTTTTTGTTGGTTTTTACACTGAAATCCTCAAAATTTAGCCGGTTTCCTTCAAGGCGACCCTCAAAACTAACCAGGAATTTTCAATTTTTGTCCTTTGAAAATACACTAAAGACCGGTTTTTTGTGAACACTGATGGCATAAAGGATTCTAGAAGAGAACACGCTTAGAAAAGGGCATCAAAGCATAGGTAATTTTCCACTCACATTGAGTACTTGTCAAACTTGCAAGTAAGCTCCTCAATAGAACTTTCTAATAGTTTATTACCACTTGTTTAATTGCATATTATGTGATACGATTCAAAATGTCCATATCCATTCATAAGAGGGGAAATTCTTTCAATATTTATTGAATCGACATGTTATACTAAGTGCTTATGAGAAAAATTAATAATCACAAACGAGAGTTGCTAGCATGATTTCTATCTTTTATGGAGTTGAATGTTTGAAAATTTATATGTTGTAGTAATATGAAAGTGTTTGAAAATGTTTTGAGGCGCTCTCTTGCAAAATCAAACATGCGATAGCTATCAGTCATGAACAATGTTTACCAAAGGCACCTTCTTGCATAGCATACCCAACCAATGCTTGTAAATCTACATTACTCCAACCAACATTGTAAATCTATATTACTTTCTTTGATATTCCTGATGTTGCATTCATAGATGGAAATCATGAGCAAGTGAGGGGCCTCCTGTATTGTTGAGACATGTAAACTAGTTTTTAAAAGCCTCTAAATAAGCATGGTATTATTTGTTGAGATTTGAATGGGGAGTGATTGTGATTTTATGTTGGTTCTCTACATGCAAACATGGCCTCAACAAGAATTTTTCTATATCACACATAGTTGTTTTGTCTCAATTTTCCAAAAGTCTCTCTCTCTCTCTCTCTCTCTCTCTCTCTCTCTCTTTGTGTGTGTGTGTGTGTGTGTGTGTGTGTGTGTGAGAGAGAGAGAGAGAGAGAGAGAGAGAGAGAGAGAGAGAGGTCCATATCGAGTTCATATTGGTTGTTTCTAGGGTAATCTGGTTGAGGGCTAATGCATGACATATGAAATGCAGAGTCTGATGTTTATAAATGTAGCAAGATGGGCACATGAGAGCATGCATAAGAACCTTCTATCACAAAATCATAATCATATTCCTTGTTTAAGTGCTTTGTAGTGGGAAAGATTGGGGTCTATCTTGCAATGAAGGATATGCTTTGGAGATGGTGTGCACAAGGAGTGATAGTCTCTAGGGAAATTTTGATTGAATCAACCGAGGTTAGAATGGGTGATCGTTCAACCACTTTTCCATGACAAAGAGTAAAGGAGGCATGGGTCTTACCGCTGCTTTTAGAAGTGCTTGAGGGGAAGGTGGTTTTTAAATGTTTCCAATTGAGCTTCCCAATGGGCCCAACAGATTGTACATAGCATGCTATCTGGTGAATGCATCTAAACATTGGGCTACAATTTAAAAGGTTTATAAAAAATACAGAGTATTGTTGAATCAAAACACAGAGCTTGAGAACATAACATAAAAAAGAAGGTAAATATTTTCTTATTGCACCAAAGGTCATACAATAATGGCTCTATTCACTTGTGTTCTCCCACAATGGAGCTTAGATTGGCAATCTAGACGATGTATGCTAGATGAAGGGCTCAAAATCTATTGGATGCTCTCAATGGTTGAGTACATAAGGAAGTCTCCAAGAAAGACCCATCCAAATAGAAAATTCATTTTACCATGATAAAATTTCATATATGGGCCACTAACTCTTTGATCCTGAAGGTTGCTACTACCATTGATTGGCATTACCTCTAATATTGAATGATAGGTCCACATTTGGTCACCAACTCTATTAACAATCACTTTCTCGATTTCAACTTACTTGTGACATACCAATGTTTGGGCTAACACCTCCTTGACATATGGATTCTCCTCATAATGGGGCCTTACAAGTGGAGCACAAGCAATATCAATGACACCTCACATGCACAATAAGTGTTTTCTTTGTTGAAGTTTAAAGGATCCATAGAGAAAAACCATACAAAGCTTCACACTAGACACATTCTTTCAATGTTTCTAGTGGGTGGTTAAAAACACACACACACACACACACACACAAAACCAACTTGATGTGGTTGTTTCTGCCTCATCACCATGGACATCCTTGGAATGGGATCTATAGTGTTGAACTCTATGCCATAGTGGGCTGTGAACTCAAGTCACCATCTTCAGAGGCACACACTCTGCACTAAGCTTTCATGTGTTTATGGTAATCCTAGTGCCAAATGAGCTCTTGACGACATTTAGTGAACATGATTGAAAATAATCTCTAGTTATAAGTAAAACTCAATTTAAGCTCAAGTCGACGTTCTACCCTAAGTGCTCAGTAAGTTGTACTTCCTTGTAGGGTTATCACCCTCCTGACTCCCACCCTTGCCACTGGCCACGGGTATGCGCTCAACATCACTTTTGATTCTAGCTCCTATGTTTACTCTGTCATGTTATGTAACATTAGCCCAGACGTGAAGTTGCACACCCACAATTGTAATAACCTCAAGTCCTTTGGGGCAGCTCTGTATTGTGTTGTCTCTTCTAATCCAATTTTTTTGGTGATTATGGTAAAAAATATCAAGCTAGATGAAGAAAGCAAACTCGCCCAATAACATCCCCAATCATACAATGCCCTTGATGGAATCCGTTGGCCGATGCATGAGAAGGCGTGATTCCAAGTGAACCCTCAGGACTAAGTGTCACGGACATGGGAGGGTGGGATCTACGACGGGGGCATTGTGGGCCGTAGATCCCAGTGACAACGCCGAAAGTAAATTAGGGTACCATAGATTACTTTTTATTAGGGTCCCCTAATTTACTTTCGACGCCCGCCCCCAATTTACATGTTTTAAGAAAATTAGGACCCCCACGTTTCACAACGCACGCATGGCGTAGTGGTTAGGTTAGGCGCCTTATGCGTGAGGTCCCGGGTTCAAACCCAACACCCCAAAATGGGGATATCCTAGATTACTTCCGAAATGCGGGTACTATAGATTACTTTAATCTAGGGTACCCGCATTTGGAATCTACGACCCACAATGCCCCCGCCGTAGATCCTACCCTCCCATGCCCGTGCCACTTAGTCCTGAGGCAAGTGAACCCCAGCTGGTCCCTAGGCCCAGTGTGCCAAATATAAGTTGAGGTATCAGAAGTGAGGATGTCCTTCTTGCTTTCAATCATTGATTCTACAGAATGGAGAGGAATATAGAGCTGCTCAATCATCAATTAGAGCTCAAGTGGCCCTGGCCGCTTCACTTAAGTTGGCAGGGAAGGAAATGATGGGGTCATTCATGAACTCCAGGCAAAATATAGTAAACAATTGAAAACGAAAACGGCCCAGGTTTAAAAAGGGCGGCTGCGATTGCGAATTCCAGCTCTTCATAGCCAGCGGTGAAAATCTTCTCACTTCTAGTTCATGTCAAGCTTCAGCTTCTAGTTCCCTCCAAGGCTCATACAAAACGCACACATTCTAGAAACCCACACTCAAGCACACAGTCTACACCCCCCTCTCTCTCTCTCTCTCTCTCACACACACACACACACACACACACACAGAGACAGCACCTCTCTGCTTGTCAGCTTCTTTCACCACTCAACCGGCCTCCTCATCTTCCTTCTGCGTTTGCTTGCTCAAAGACGCAGTCATGGTAATGGCTGCCTTCCTTTGTGCAATTGTGGGCTGCGTTGTTCTGCCCATCGTCGCATTGGCGGCCGAAATCTCTTCTGGTGCCTCCCACGAGCAAGCATGGTGGGGTCTCTCACTCCCTTTGCTTGCTTCAATGCCTTCTCTCGAAGCCGGAAAAGCAGCAATGCTGCTAACAGCGCTGGCGCTCATCTGGATTTGCACCATGATGATATACTGGGCAGCGCCTGGAGGCAATGCCTGGGGCCGCTTGCCGCGACCTTCTTCCATTCCTGGGCCGCGTGGCTGGCCTGTGATAGGATGCTTAATGGACATGTCTGGGCTTGCTCATGTGCGTCTTGCGGAGCTCGCCTCTGCGTGCTCTGCTCGCTCTCTCATGGCCTTCAGCTTGGGAGATACTCGAGTAATCCTTACCAGCGTTCCTGATGTTGCCAGAGAAATTCTCAATAGCTCCGCATTCGCAGACCGTCCTATCAAAGCTTCTGCTCGTCAGCTCCTCTTCGATCGAGCCATCGGCTTTGCGCCCTTTGGTTCACATTGGCGAAACCTCCGGCGCATTGCAGCTACCCACCTCTTCATGCCCAAAAGAATTGCTGCTCATGAGCACCATCGCCAGCACGAAACTACTCTCATGCTGAATTCCATTGACGACTCCATGTCCCTCAATGGAGTTGTTCCCTTGAGAATGTACCTACAGAGAGCTTCTCTGAATAACATAATGGGCTCCGTCTTTGGGAGAACTTATGATTTTGGCCGCCCTTGTCAGGAAGCCGACAAGCTCCAGGCTATGGTGAGAGAGGGATTCGATCTGTTGGGAGCTGTGAACTGGGCTGATCATCTCTCCTGGTTTGGTGGGGTTTTTGACCTTCTGCGCATTAAGCAAAGGTGTGATGTGCTCGTGGCCGATGTGAAGGAGTTTGTTCAAAGGATCATCAACGAACACAAAATGCAGAAATCATATGAACACAAGAGCGACAGTGATGCAGATTTTGTGGATGCATTGCTGGCCCTTGACGATTCAGAGAAGTTATCGGATGCGGATATGATTGCTGTGCTGTGGGTGAGTAAAGCTTAGTGCACGTTGTCGTCACAGTCTATGTTCCTAGCATAATTATCTAGTCTTCTGCATTGTCCTGGAGATGGCTTCGGAATGTATTGAATTTAGGCAATGTCACACTGCATGATGTCCTGTATAAATGTTCTCTAGTTGCAATTGTGTAAATAGAATTTTTCTCACTATTGGAGATTGCTGTTGTAAATGAGTTTTAACTCAGTGAATCACTTGTGCAGGAAATGGTTTTCCGTGGTACTGACACCACTGCCATCTTGACAGAATGGATTCTTGCAGAAATTATCCTTCATCCTGAGGTCCAGGTCCGCCTTCACGCAGAAATTGATAGCATTGCTACCCCAGCTGGGGAGCTTTCCGAGAGAGACCTGCCAAAGTTGCCATACCTTCAGGCAGTAATTAAGGAGGTGTTAAGAATGCACCCTCCAGGACCTCTACTATCATGGGCACGCCTTGCTATCAATGATGTCCATGTTGCTGGACACCATGTGCCTGCTGGCACTACTGCAATGGTGAACATGTGGGCAATCACACACGACTCATCCATATGGGCAGAGCCCAATGTTTTCAAGCCTGAGCGCTTTCTGGTTGGCGAAGGTGGGCAGGATATTGACATTCGCGGTGGCGATTTGCGGCTTGCCCCGTTTGGAGCTGGCCGAAGAGTATGTCCAGGCCGTGCTCTTGGGTATGCAACAGTTCAGCTTTGGGTGGCTCGCCTGCTGCAGCGCTTCTCATGGTCCTCCCATCCGGACCATCCCATTGATCTATCAGAACTCTTGAAGCTTTCTTGCGAGATGAAGTACCCATTAGTTGCATGCGCAATGCCCCGGTTATGCTCTGATTCACAAGTTGTTGCAGGCGGAAAATGCTTGATGTGAACAGTTTGAAGCTCACATGCTGAGACCAAGTGCCAATTTTGCAGCTGGTAGATAGGAGCAATCGGTCTAGTCTTCCATGTGTGCAAGATAATACAGCTTGTCGAGATGTAGTTGCTTGTCGCGTATGCGGTTCCAATGCATACCACCTGCCTCTAATTACTAGCGTAGAGGTCATAACTCAATGCATTACTGAAGAGGATACAGCCCCCTCCCCCTACCTTTTGGCTCCATTTGTAAAATCCCCCTTCATGGAGTCCAATTATTGGGGATGTGAGGTATATCACACCAGTTTTGGATCAGTTTTTTGGGTTGAAATATCTAGTTAGAATACCACTAGAGCTTGGATGTGCAAGTCACAGGACTTGCCGGCTATGCCAAATTGCCCGTATAATTATACACATTTGTAAGCTTGTGTCGAAATTCAAAATTTTGATATGATTTTGTTCAACATCAAATGGTATGGATATCAACCTATCGGAGTTTTGAGGGAATTGGATTGTTGTCGAGGTTCGTGTACCATGAACTGAAGCTTAGTGAAAGGCATTCAATGAGCAATTTATTCCAAACAATTCTGACTGCATGAACTGAAGCTTAGTGAAAGGCATGCAATGACCAATTTATTATCTCCTCATCATCAGCTTCTACTTCTACCTTTTCTGGATAGATTTTCGAGGTCTCTTGGGATTTCCTAACTTCTCTTACAGTCTTAAATTGTTCTTCTCTGGTGAGTGTGTAAGAAGCGGAAACTAGAATATAATCTTTCACCCATCTATAGTAGATTGCTCAACCCAATTCCTTCTTGCACAACAGGTTTTTTCAAGACCTTGTAGGATAAATCTGTGAGATCTCTTGGAATCTTTCCTTCAACGTTAAATCTCAAAAAAATCCATCATAGGGCTGTAGACATACAAGAATTCTCGCATGTTTATAATCCGTTAGCTATCATGCTGTTTTATCATGCACACTATTATATGGATGTTCTTCTCCAACAAAAGTGTCACAGAAATCCCGAAATTGTTCCCCTAGGTTGCATTCATACTTAAAGCTGTCGGATTGTTGCCAGCGAAAGGCCAAGTGAATGTTTTAAAAGATCTTGTCAAGGAAGACTCTTCGTTCTCTCTCTTTCTGTTGTCATCCTAATGTGTCATTTACAACACATCCCCCCCCTAAACCTAGCTCATCAAAGCTGTATTGCATAACCCTTCAGCTGTCTCGGAGTTATGCAATACACCATTTCAGACTTGCATTGTCCTTGAGCTATATAGCATTAAAAAACACAGCTAGAGAGTCGCATTACACCGATGTAGTGTAGTTTGTTTGAGCTATATAGCATGAACATAGCTAGAGAACACAATACATAAGTGGAATACTTCCATCTTGCATAGAAAGAGGTACATCTCCAACATGGGCAATTGAATGTAATTTTGTCATAAGCTGTTTCGATTTCTAGGATGAATATGCATGTCTTTAGGCCCTTTCCTATGACTGATTGTCTAATTTGAAGCACCCCAATCCACATACAATACGCTGTCATTGTACTTGAAAACATTCTTACAACGAACTCTTCGATCTGACTTAGTTCTTCGATCTGACTTGGTTCAAGCTGTTGATATACCTAAACAGGATACCTATCTCGGGGTTTGTTAATTAGCCCTATTAGCTGCATTCACAGCCTAATTTAAAACCTTATATTCTGAAGAATTTTCATGGATAGAACAGGAACATACCCTTTTCTAGTTCAATTGGTACCCTTTCATGTGTTTAAAATTGTATGTCCCATTCATTGGTACCCTTTCGTGTGTTTAAAATGCAAAAATAAAGGACGAAATAACCTGTTTTGTTGAATTCATGTATATTCTTGAATGAGGCTACCTCTTCATGATAGTAGAAATAGGAATTGTGTATGGTTGCAAAAATAAAATTTCCCAAACACTGATTGGGAGGTTCAATTTTATCACTTGCATCACATTTTCAACGTTAATGATGAATGTTGCACAATTATGTGGTTGAAGGTTTGCATCAGACAATTCTTGTAGAATAGATGATCAACCATCAGCCTAGATGTAGGATCAGCACAAGCTTGTCTGATATCCATGGCACCAGGAGACAACTATATATCCGGAAGAATGCCTCATAAGAGGTTGAGTCTGTAATGAACTTCACTTCTTGCCAGAGTATTCAATCCAACACTTTATATAAGTAGAAAGCTATGCAAAACACTGAAATCCTGGCCATTCAAGTGTCTCACTGCACATTCATTGCCTCCCAACAATGCTCCAAAAAACCTTTCTCCCAAAACTTGGCAAACCTACAAATGAGAAATTTTAGAGGTAAATTGACTAAATTTGAAGGCTTTTACACAAATTACACATAATTTCTTTAAATTTTCTAGGTTTTTTCACCCTCAAAATAACAACTTGTGAGATAAATCTCAAAATTTGCAGGTAGGATCACACTAAATCTAGGTTTTTTTCCAACACTTCCTCCCAATGCCTTGCTAGGTTTTGTCATAAAATTTGCAACAATTGCCACAAAAAATGCAAATATCTTTGCGAATCCCAATCATGACGTACATTAAAGAGCCAACATTAGATGTATAGGAACCTTGTATATCTCATTCTTTTCCTCATCACATTTGGGGCAATCCTCTTGGCTAAGTTTCATAAATGTAGGCCATGGAGTAGGAATAGGCTTCCCCCCCTCTATATTGAAATACTTTAGCGAATGCCAAAGATTTTTCACAAGTAAAGAACCTTCTTTGGCATCTCTTCCATAATTTGCATGCCAAGCATATAATTTTCATCTCCCAAATTATTGATGTCAGTTTTCATGTACAACTTTGCTTGCAAATAATTGTTATCATGAAGGTTCTTCCTAACTATGAGCCTATCAACCACATAAAGAATCAAAATCAAGAGACCATCGTATGGCTTTCTTTGTGGAGAAGCAACGATCAATGTTGCTCATTCTACATGAGCGCATCAAACTTATGACACCATTTCCTTTTGCTTGCTTTAAACATATAGCTTCTCTAGTTAACCTTATACACCAATTTCTCCTTGCCTTTCTCAACAAAACCCTATAGCTATTGCTCATAATTATCCCCATGAAGATCATCATATAAGAATCTTAACATCCATTTGGACCAATTCCATGTCCTCTTGGCCACCAAAACAAGGATTGTTTGCAAAGTAGTCATTTTGACAATGGGAAAAAAATCAAGCCAATCAAAGCATGCTAGTTTGATGCATCTTGGATTGAGCCACTGAGGGCTAGCTAGGTGGAAGCACAAACTAACATAGTATGTTAATTATGTTAGTTAACATATATAAAGGGGTGCTGTTGATAGCATATTTCAAATGGATTTATGTGACATAGAAAATATTTGGAAATGAGAACAAAAGTCACATCCCGTTTTCAAGAAGTAAGCTCAATGATGAAGGCGGACTAGAGTCTACATGCATGGCATCATTGCTCGACCTCTTTGAAGAAACGTCTATACCAGTGTGTGAGCACCGCGCTTATCTTAGTACATTGTGGAAGCATAAGAAAGAGTAGGAAAAGCTCACGTCTAAGAGCAGAGCAAAGTTCGCCCGAAACACAGGGCTCCCACCCGTGCAAGGAACCCCACAAGAATGACTGCAAGGTCACAGACAAAGCTCCCCACAAGTTCAAGGAACTTCACTAGGACGAGTCTGAGGTTATGCTTCTCCCTACCACCAGTGTAAAAGTCCCTTGCTAAGAAAAGAAACCCTCCACTCTATTTGCTGCTGGACATACCCAATGGAGGATGATTGCCCGACAGGATATTATTTTTTGTAATTATTCCTTAATTGAGAAAAATCATCATTTCACCTTTGTAAATAGTGGGGCTTGCAGAAGCTTCCGGATTGTATCCCATTTTTGACATTTAGACTGAGTGAATGGTTAAATTCGAACATTAGGGTTTGAGATTGTAAGGTATTTATATCACTTTTGACCTTAATGCAAGAAACCTTTTGTCATTTTATAAGTTTTTTCTGTGTGAGTTGAGCGTACTCTGTGTACGAGAGAGAGTGAGAGTTTTATCTTGATGCTACGCGTGCACTGGTGGTTGAAATCGAGTGCGGAGAAGTGTAGCGTGTTGCCCCCGAAGAGAGCTACGCGCCAACACCTACATTGTGTGTGTACGATCCGGTTTTGCGAGTTCGACCCACGAGCTATATCTGGTGATTCGGTGAGCATACGTTGTATGTTTTCGCATTTCAACATATCCACGCGTTCGCATTGAGTAGAGCTACACATTATGTACTTTAGTTTTCGGAAGCGATGACCTGCAAATTTTGAGCAGACATCCTACGTGATTTTACACCAGGTGTTTAGGGTTGGGGTTTTGGTTCATGGACCTTAGGGAGAGCGACCTATTGGTGTTAATAGGGTTTCCTTCAAGTTCCGTAGCGTTTCAAAAACGTTTGATGGGTATTTGGCTCTTGAAAGCGTCGTAGGAAATCTCCTCTTATGTACTCCTGAAGACTGTAGCTTAGACATTGGGTAGAGACCTCTGTAGGAAGTAGTCGAGAGTCGGTCAAGTGTAGGTTGACACCCTATGCTTGCTTCCACGCGCCCGCGGGTCGAGCTTCATCCTTAGCTGACAAATTTTGTTAGGTGAGTTCTCGTTGTGCTGACGTCCGTCGCAGCGTATTCGCCAACAGTGGCGCCGCTGCCGGGGACGAAAACCCTAGGTAGGTGAACGAAACTAGTCCTTGAGGATAGGGATTCTCTGGCTTGCCAGAGTCTTGTTTTACATTTAGATATGATCAGAGGGTGGAGGACTCTCTAGGTCTTAGGAGGAGTCTAGGGAGGGAGTGTCTGGCCTAGATCCTTCGACTCAGGTAGACTCAGGTAGACTTAGGTAGTTTTGGGTATTAGTTAAGTTGTGGTGTAGAGAGTAGGAGTTGGAGTGGTAGAGGCGGTGAAAGGATAGCGTGAGATTCCGGAGAGGCCAGGAAGCAACCGAGACACCAAAATCACCATCTCACATGATGAGTAGGAGTAGGGTAACTAGGACATCATGATTTATGATCTGGAGCACTTCATGCATGTTATATTTGCTGTTAGGCTCATTAAAGAGTTGTAAAAGACGGAAAAGAGTGTTTAGAAGCTGAAGTGAAGTTCGAAAGTTTCTGTGAGTATTTCTGAGAGAGCTGCAGAGCATAGGGAGTACTTCTGTCAGAAAAAAATTAAATTTTAAGCGAGTAGACATGCTACATGTAGGATGTCTACAGGCTGTTTTGGTGCGAATTTTGAAAATCTGAGTTGACCAGTGTTTTTAGAAGGTAGGTTTTACCCTATTTTCACCCGGAAAGTGGAAGTTTGATCATTATTGACAGAATAAGGCCAAAAGAATGGAAATCGCCAGACATCCTACCCAAATTGTGCCAAGGCATTATTTTAAGACCAAAACCATAGGATGGTTGCATGAGCATGATCTACATGATTTATTGAGTGCATAAGAAAGGTTTCATCTCAATTGGGTGAGAAAATTGGGTTTTAAGCAGACTTTAGCATTTTGACTGAAAAAGGCTAGGATAGCTAAAATTGGGGTCTTTTGAAATCCAAACTAAAATTTAAGCATAGCATTGGGTTGCTGACATCAAGGGGAAGCTGTGGCTCAAGTTTGGGCTCAAAAAGATCACTTAGACATACTACGCGTAGGATGTGTTCTATGTGATTTAGCACTCCAAATCCAACTTTGAGCATACCAAAGAGATCAGCACCTTAAGAGGAGTCTGTGGTTTGCATTTGAAGCAATTTTGAGCAGTTAGACATGCTACGTGTAGGATGTCTACTGCATGATATTGAAGTCAAAAACTAACTGTAGGCATAGCAGGGTATTGTATAGCCTGAGGCAAGCCTCCTAGTCAATTTTGGTCCAAATTGGAGTTGATTTGACTGGTCAGACCAACATCAAGCTGGTGGAATAGATTTATGATCAATTGACCAGCTTATAGGTGTCCAAATCAAAAAGTAAAAACAGCTGTGGACTCAACACATCAAGAGGAATCTATAGTGCAAAATTCAGCCAAAACAGAGCAGGTAGACATCCTACGCGTAGGATGTTTACAGGGGCTTATTAAAGTGAAAATCTGACTGTGGACATAGAGTGATGTTCCAATTGACTTAAGAGTTCCAGAAATTCTTTCAGAAGAGAAATTGGACCTTGTTTGACCTTTTGACGAAGCAAAGACTGAATTAAGACTTTCCCTCTAAACTGACAAACATTCAGTTCCAGATTAGCAGAACAAATCAAGAACAAATGAAGTGTATAAAGTACAATAGTGATTGAGGTTAACCCTCCAGTTATACCAACCATTACTAAGACCACCTCTAGCGGTTAAATGCTTTGATTCGATTGCCGAAATTAAACGCTTGTGTACAGGTATATTCAGCGACAAGGCAAGAAGTTGTGCGGAAACTAAACCTTTGCCAGGTGAGTGGTTGGAATTGTGATAAATTGCATTGCTAAGTTTGATGAATTTAAGATCAGAAAGACACATTCCTAGAGACCAAAAAGTGACAGGTGATCAGGGTAGCTTAGTGTCCACTGAGGAGAGTGTAACTCAGGCAAGGCTAGATCCATTACCACCGATCATTAAGGAGGGTACGTAGTGATACTGACACTTCATCAGATAAGTCCTTCTTCATGATGGGTAGTCAACAGTCAGGAGGTTTCTTTGATGAAGGACCAATGCTAGGAGGAAGTACCTCCCAAAACCCTTTGAACAATGCCAAGTTCACTATAATCTTCTTAGAAGGAACAAACTCTAGGGGAGGCCTAGTTTATTCTGACTATCGGAGATTTGCAAGTATGTATATTTGTATAGAAGAAAGACCTGCTCAGAGACTGGAGATAATTCAAGTCTATGATGATGGAGATAGATTCCGAGACGAAAAGGGGAACCACTATCTGATAGTTAGTAACCCTGAGGATTACAACAGATATGGAGAATAATGTGGCAAAAGAAAAAATGGTCTCAAAAACTCAAGAACCGCCTCCAAAAATTGATCGACCTGGAGCTACTTTTATGTATGATAAAAAAACAACCAGGGTCTCTACCTATAATGAGAATGTGGGAATTGACAAGCATGAGAGTGAGGGAGTAGTCTCTTATATTCAATGCAAAGAACTCTACCCAAACGAATTAAGCAAAGACAAGGTTCTTTACTTATTCTCTTATGAAATTGCTATGGGGAAGGATATCATTTTTGTTGATAGGTACGGGCGAGAATACAAACGTATTCTCCCAGAGTAGGTAGAAAAGGCAACAGTTCCAGTAACATCAACATATGTCCCCGAAGAATTGCCAAGGTTCACCTATATCCCTAGTGTTGGGATTAAAGCCCAAGTGGCCTCTTATGCAGATATGGCTGGCCGCCCGCCTAACTCACTTCCCTCTAACTCTTTGTATATACTAACTTATACTTTGTGAATACTAAGGTATTGGGAGATAACCCTTCTAACACTTCTCTGCGTACTGTACTATGTAAGCTCACTGTGTGTGTGTGTGTGAGAGAGTCGACCCACGCTCCGCTCCGCAACTTCAATTGGTATCAGAGCCTTGGTTCAGTGCGGTTTTGCGCAATCGCGCGCGCGCGCACTTTTCCGGCAGATTCTGGATCCGGAGTTTGAAAATTCACACTCGGCGTTCCGGGAGCGTTTCCAGGAGGTGACCTGGAGTTTTACCCCCCTTTCGAAGCCGTTTATGCCCTCAGAATTTTTTTCTGAGCACTACAGCAGAAGATAGATTTCAGCCGCAAAGAAATCCGTCTTGTGTAGATTGGCAAGCAGGAGGTGGCCGACATCAATATCGGCATCGACATACATCACTCATTAGTCTTCAGAGCATCATCTATAGACCAGGTACACATATATATCATCAAATATATATATTGCAGTCTGCATTGTTACTTCTTGTGCTTGCCAGGTTCCAGGGGAGGTGTGGCCATACGACGGCTTGACACCACTGGCATGTATTGCAGATTGATGTACTGTGATTGTGGGTCTGCTAGTTGTGAGTCACGCTAGCAGACAGACCGCCGCAGCGGTCATAGGACAGTGATTGGTCTATTATAGGATGTATGATAGTTCTGGGCAGTTTGCTGAGCCATCTGAGAGGGTCGTGTGTGAGGTTTTTTGAAGCCAAACACTGGGGGCTGGGTTACCCAGTGTGAGGTGGATTAGGTTGCTGGAGTTCCCCTCTACACGCATCCTCTTCGGCGACTTTTATCCCTTAGGATGTATGACTTTGTGTAGACACTGGATTGCATCTTATGCGTCAGGCCGTTGAGGCATTGTTCAGGGTTCAGTCTTGAGACAGATACAGGTTCTGTCATCGCCCAGAGAGGAGACAATGTATGCTTACAGGACAACATATTACAGATATTTTTTAGATTTGTCACTGGTCAGCTATTTATGATTGTTTTTTGAGCTATCTTTTGGTTCCCAGAGCTCAGTTTACAGGGGAGACTCTGTCAAAAATTTTCAAAATACTGACAGTTCCTGAGGAGAGGTGTTCAGCTTGTTGATTACAGCTTGTTTACTGTGTACAGAGGCCAGTTTACAGGGGAAACTCTGCCGGATTTTTCTCAGGAGTAAACAGTTTGGCAAATATGGCATCTTCTCAAAGTGAGACTCTTTACAACATAAAGAAGCTGGATGGCACAAACTTTCCATTCTGGAAGAAGCAGATTTGGCAGGTTTTGGTGCAGAAAAAACAAGTGAAGCCACTGAAGCTCAAAGGGGAGAGACCAGAAGGTATGGCTGAAGATGAGTGGGAAGAGCTTGACGAGTTAGCTTGTTCCACAATCATGCTGACACTGGCAGAAAATGTTTACTTCAACGTAGCAGAAGAGACTACAGCGTATGGCGTATGGCAAAAGCTATGTGGTATGTACGAGAAACAAAGTGCTGCTTCTCAGATTTACTGGCTCAAGAAATTGGTGGATTTGAAGATGAAGGAAGGGACAGCCATGTCAAATCATCTGAATGAATTTCACACAATTTTCAGCCAGTTCACAGCACAGGAGATAGTCTTTCCAGATTCAGTGAAGGCTATGTTTCTCTTAATCACTTTGCCAGACAGTTGGGATACTTTTCATACAGCGTTAAGTAATTCTGTCGCGCCAGAAGGTCTTACAAGTGCCAATGTAGAAGGCAGCTTGCTCACAGAGGAAGTGAACAGGAAGAACATTGACAAAGGCAAAGGCAATAGTGCTTTGGTCGTTCGAGGGAGACAACAGTTTAAAGAGAAGAAGGGTAAGAAGGCACAAAACCGAAGTAAGTCTCGTGATTCGAAGTCAAAGGATGACATAGAATGCTACCATTGTGGCAAGAAGGGTCACATGAAGCGAGACTGTACGAAGTGGAAACAAGAAAAAGGAAAAACAAAGAGTTCTGAGCAAGATGAAAAGAAGAGTTCAGTGAAGATTGAAGAGGTGAATGTCACAGGATCTGGTTCAGACAGTGATTCTGGTATAGCAGCTGGTGACATCTTCCTTACAAGCAATCTTGATTCTGTTTTCTTGACTGCAGAGGATGGACATGCTATGAGTGATTGGATTATCGACTCAGGGGCATCTTTACATGTTTCTCCGCACAAAGAGTGGTTTACATCATATGTGGCTACTAAAGATTATGTCAGACTTGGCAATGAGCAGGTTTGTGACATACTTGGAGTGGGAGATGTGCAGTTGAAGTTTCAGAATGGCTCTTCTTTATGGCTCAAGAATGTCAGACATGTTCCAGCAATCCAAAAGAGCTTGATTAGTACAGGGAAGTTGGATGATGCGGGTTATGTGACAGTTTTTGGGAACAGCACTTGGAAGATCTCCAAAGGTTCGATGACTGTAGCACATGGAAGCAAGTCAGGAACTCTGTACACTTTACATGTTTCAGAGGTTAAAAACCATGTAATTAATGTGATTGAGCAGCCAAGTGTGTCACTGTGGCATCGTAGGTTGGGACATATGTCAAAAAGAGGAATGGAAATACTTTCTCATTATGGTTATTTGCCTGGCTTTTCATTTCAAGATTTCGAGTTTTGTGAGCATTGTGTTTATGGTAAGCAAACACAGGAACCGCACAGATCAAAGAGGAATCGTAGGGACGAACGGTTAGCTCTTGTACACAGTGATCTATGCGGACCAATGCCTAGTTTGTCACTAGGGGGAGCAGCGTACTTTTGTACATTCATAGATGACTATTCTCGCAAAGTATGGGTTTACTTCTTGAAGCACAAGGATGAGGTGCTCAAGGTCTTTAAGACATTCTTGCAGCTGGTGGAGAATCAGAGTGGTCAGAAGCTGAAGTGCTTGAGAACTGACAATGGTGGAGAGTACGTTTCCAAAGCTTTTCAAGACTTTTGTGAAGCAAAAGGGATTAAGCGGGAACTTACTGCACCATATAATCCTTCACAGAATGGGGTTGCAGAACGTATGAATAGGACCATACAAGAGAAGGTCAGAAGCATGTTGTCAAATGCTGAGTTGCCTGATGGATTTTGGGCGGAAGCAGTGGCTATAGCAGTCCATTTGATCAACAGGTCTCCTAGTAGGGTTCTGGATAAGAGTGCAGTGGCCGAGATGCTATGGACAGGCAAGGCACCTTCGTATAAGCATCTCAGAGTCTTTGGTTGTGAAGCTTATAGCCATATTCCTAAGGAGTTCAGAAATAAGTTAGAACCAAAGAGCAAGAAGTGTATATTTCTTGGCTACGGAGAATCGGGCGAGATGGGTTACCGGCTTTGGGATCCTGAGTCCAGAAAGCTTATTCGTAGCAATGATGTGCATTTCAATGAAGCCAAGTTTCACGCTAAGCCAGAGAAGATAGAGGAGATCAGAAGAGTTGTCTTCAGGGAAGATGGACCTAGTGCTAGCACATCAAGATAGCATGGTCAGGCTCAGGAACAGCCTATAGTGGCTAGAGAGGCAGAATCAGTTGTGGTGAGACGTTCTGAGCGTGTCTCCAAACCACCTGATCGTTATGTGCCATCTCTAAATTATGTCATGCTCACAGATTGCGGAGAACCATCTTGTTACAAAGAAGCATTACAAATGGTTGACTCGAAAAAATGGCAGTTGGCCATGCAGTCAGAGAGGACAGCTCTGCATAAAAACCAGACATGGAAGTTGGTTAAATTACCACAGGGCAAAAAGGCTCTACCTTGTAAATGGGTTTACAGGTATAAGATCACCGCTCATGATAGTCAGCCAAAGTACAAAGCAAGGCTTGTTGCCAAGGGCTTTAAGCAAGAACAAGGCATTGACTTTGATGAAGTCTTCTCTCCAGTGGTCAAGATGACTACATTGAGATGCTTTCTTGCATTGGTTGCTATATTGGATTTGGTGTTGCACCAAATGGATGTCAAGACAGCGTTCTTGCATGGTGATTTAGATGTGGAAATTTACATGCAGCAGCCAGAAGGGTTTGTTGAGAAAGGCATGGAACATTTGGTATGCCAGTTGTTAAAGAGTCTTTATGGCTTAAAACAATCACCGAGGGCATGGTACCATAAGTTCCACCAGTTTATGCTTTCTCAAGGCTACGAACGTAGTGAGTTCGATCACTGTCTATATACAAAGAAGGCTAAGGATGGCAGTTGGCTGATCCGTATTTTGTATGTGGATGACATGTTGATTGCTGGCAAACACTTGGAAGAAATTTCAGCTTTGAAGTCAAAGATGGCAAAATCGTTTGACATGAAAGACATGGGTGAGGCAAGTCATATACTTGGTATGCGCATTGAGAGAGACAGATCAAAGAAGTTGATTTGGTTATCTCAAACAGAGTATATTGACAAGGTTTTGCAACGTTTCAATATGGAGAAGGGAAAGGCATTGAGTGTTCCATTGCCACCATATGTGAAACTTAGCAAACAAGATTGTCATGTGTTTGAGGAAGAAAAGGCTGAAATGGATAAGATTCCATATGCGTCTGCAGTGGGTAGTTTGATGTATGCAATGATTGCTACACGTTCGGATATTGCATTTGCAGTGGGAGTGGTTAGCAGATATATGTCAAATCCCGGCAAGAAACATTGGGAGGCAGTGAAAGGTATCATGAGATACTTAAAACATACAAAGAGTATGCGCATATGCTATGGTAGTCAGGATTTGAGTGTCAGAGGATACACTGACTCAGATTATGCAGGAGACTTGGATAAGAGGAGATCTACATCAGGCTATGTCTTTACATTGGCTGGAGGTGCCATATCATGGCGATCTCGATTACAAGATTGTGTTACACAGTCTACTACTGAAGCTGAGTATGTTGCAGCAAATGAGGCATGCAAAGAAGCTATTTGGCTTGGTAGATTGGTAGCAGACTTGGGAATCAATGCAGATATGCCAGAGTTATATTGTGATAGTCAAAGTGCTATACAATTGGCAAAGAATCCAGTGTTCCATTCGAAGACTAAGCATATTGATGTGAAATATCACTTCATTAGGGAAGTACTTGAAGACAAGCATATACAACTGCTGAAGATCCACACCAAGGACAATCCTGCTGATCTACTCACAAAGGGACTTCCAGGAGAGGGCTTTGTGCATTGTCGTGAGTTATTGGGCATTGGATAGATGGCAGCCATGTAAATCTTTGTACATTTATGTTCATAGATTTACAGTTACTTAAAGTGCCACATTGGACTTTAAGTGGGAGGTTGTTGGGATTAAAGCCCAAGTGGCCTCTTATACAGATATGGCTGGCCGCCCACCTAACTCACTTCCCTCTAACTCTTTGTATATACTAACTTATACTTTGTGAATACTAAGGTATTGGGAGATAACCCTTCTAACACTTCTCTGCGTACTATACTGTGTAAGCTCACTGTGTGTGTGTGTGTGTGTGAGAGAGTCGACCCACGCTCCGCTCCGCGACTTCACCTAGCAAGTCGACAAATCCATTTTCAGAAGAGTACGACGCAACATCACATTTTAATCGACAACAGACGTTCAACTACCAGAACCAACAAGCAATCCAACCATCATTGCAGACATGGCTTCGACAAAGTGCGACATTAGAACAAGACCAAAACCAAGATGGTTATCCAGCCGCACGAGGGCTAAGAGATTTACAAGAACCACCACTCTATTCACAGTATCAAGGCGAGAGTAAGCCAAAAACTCAAGAGTCGACAGAGCCTAGAAGACAACCCATATAACGAGTTCGAAGAGATGAACCACCTCTTGCAAAAACCATCAGAAATTATGGCTTAGGGGCACCTCTGGGAGAGGTACCCTCCCACTATCGAAGGCCAGAGGAGGTGTATCGAGTAGGACGAGGAGAACCAATGATGAGATTTGTAGACCATCGTAGAATTAGACCTTCTCAGGTGCAAAAATGGGTAAACAAGAAATACACTGGAAACAGAGATCCTAGGGATAGCACTGCCTTTGTGCGTGTAATTAGAGCTTAAGAGGTGTTAGGCTTCCCTACCCAATTTGCAGGGTTTGGACTTACCCTAGAGGAGAATGCCACTACTTGGTTTGACTCTGTGGAGCGTAGAGACTTTGAGTCTATGGAGGAGGTGTTTGACGAGTTTATTGAGGAATTCTCACAAAGGGGGATAGCTCATAATACAGTCTCACAAATCCATAAATTTAAACAGAAAGAAGGGGAATCTGTGCAAAAGGCATCCCTATGACTAAAAATATATGTGAAGTTCTGCCCTGTGTAAGAACTCCCAACTCAGTACAGACTTATGCTTATATTTATTCAAGGACTAAGGAACGCAGATCTCCAGAAGGACTTACATATGAAGGGGAGCACAACGTTAAATGTGTTGGAATTAGGGTTGCAGAGAAACACACACAGCTTGGAGAAGACGAAGGAAGCTCAAGGCACACAATAGAGAGTGTGTTACTTAGTGTGCAATGCAAAGATAGATAGCCCTAGAGTGATGGGCTTATATACAATGCACGGGGAAAAAAACCTCCTAAAGAGGGAAAAGATGCCCCGGTGGTCCTAGTGTGTTTACACACATCACTACCACATGTATATGGTAACAAATCCCCCCTGGAGTGATGCAGTGAACGAGAGCTGGCACATGAGTAAAGGGAAGTGCCATGCCCTGAGGACAGGATCAATCCACAAAGGGGAGTAAGCCCAAAGCTTTGCGGAAAGCTTCAAGCTTCTCACGAGACAATGCCTTTGTGAAAAGATCTACATAGTTGTCCTGTGTTGGCACATAAGCCAAGCTGATCTCTCCTGCTGAGAGCCTCTCGCTGACATAGTGGCAATGCACGTCAATGTGCTTTGTGTGAGCATGAAAAACTGGGTTCCTCGCAACTGCCAATGCGCTCTGACTGTCAGTGTAGATAGTGTTGGCAGTGTCCTGTCCAACACCCAAATCAGCCATAAGGCGTCTGAGCCATACACACTCAACCGTAGCTGTGAAGATTGCCCTGTACTCAGCCTCACAACTCGAAGTGGACACATTAGGTTGCTTCTTGCTCAACCATGATATACATGAACTGCCAAGCATGAAACAAAAACCACTTGTGGACACTCGCGTGTCAAAACAACCAGCCCAATCTGAGTCCAAAAAAGCATGTAAGTCTGGCGGCAATGATCCCCCCTTGGGATAAAACAAGCCAAGATGTAAAGTGCCACTAAGGTAGCGGAAAGCCTGCCAATGCTTAGACCCTGGGCTATGCATAAATCTGCTGACCTGTGAGACTGCAAACTGAATATCCGGCCTCGTGTTGCATACATAAATGAGACAGCCAACAACAGTTTGGTAAAGAGTGACATCAGCAGGATCGCCAGCATCATGTAGACTAAACTTCAAACCTGTTTCCATGGGAGTGGCAATAGGTTTGCAATCCTCAAGTCCAAACTTACATAACAATGTCTCTATGTAACTTTTCTGACACAAGGCAATACCACCATCACACTGCTTAAACTGTATACCCAAGTAATGATGCAACAGTCCCAAATCTTTCATCTTGAAAGTAGCATTCAAATCAGCCTTAAATTCAGCAATATGTCTCTCATTTGGTCCAGTGATCAACAAATCATCAACATAAAGAACCACAATGAGAAGTACATCACCCTCACGCTTTACATACAATGTGCTTTCTGTTGGACTATTACGAAAGCCTCGTTTAACCAAATGAGTGTCAGCTTTCTCATACCAAGCACGAGGAGATTGCTTCAACCCATACAAAGCCTTCTTACATCTGCACACTTTTTCCTCTTGTCCTTTCATGACAAAACCGCGAGGCTGCGTTACATAAACTTCCTCAAATATGTCACCATTCAAGAAAGCAGTAACAATGTCTGATTGATGTACATCCCAACCAAAATGAGCTGCCAATGCACATAGAAAACGTACAGTAGTCATACGACAAGTGGGAGCAAAAGTCTCTTCATAATCTATGCCTTTTTGCTGTGCATAACCTTTTGCAACAAGTCGAGCCTTATGGCGATCGATCTCACCATCCGGCTTGCGTTTCAACTTGTAAACCCACTTCGTACCAATCGCCTTTTTGCCAGGAGGCAAATCACATAAAGTCCATGTGTCATTTTCTATAAGTGCATCATATTCTGATTGCATGGCAGCCATCCAATTTTTTGAATTCTGTGCTTCATCAAAAGACAGAGGCTCCTCAACATCATGTAAGCTAGACACAGCCAAAGCATAACAATCTAATGCAAAAGATGCATGGCGAGAGCCTGAACGAGTACGACTAGACAAAGGTGCATCCAATTTACTGTCACGCAAAGTGTGCACCAGCCATTTTGGCATACCTCTAGCCTGCTCATTTTCAGCCCTTTCCTCATCAAGTACATCATGTACATCTGCATCAATAATAGGCTGATCTAAAAAAATTTCAGAAACCCCCATAGGCTGTACATTTGCCTCATTGGAACTTACATTCGTATTTCCACCACTGAAAAGAGGCAACAAAGTGTCATAAATGTCCTGTGAGCTTACATTACTGTCTCTAGTACATGGCAGCAAGGGCTGAACAGAATCTTCCACAAACACTACATCCCGAGAAACCAGAATACATTTTGTTTGCGGATGATAGAACCTGTAACCTTTTCTTTCAACACTATAACCAACAAAAATACATTTGACAGCCTTATCATCCAATTTTCTGTGCTGCACTTGTGGCACCAAAGCATATGCCAAACAGCCAAAAACACGCATGTGCTCAATAGAAGGCTTTCTATCATGCCATGCTTCATATGGAGTAATAGACTACAAAGCATTTGTAGGACACCTGTTAAGTACATAAGTGGCACACATGATGGCCTCAAGCCAAAAAGAATGCGGCAAAGCCTGACTTTTGACCATACATTGTGCCATTTCCGTCAGTGACCTATTTTTCCTCTCATCAACACCATTTTGATGAGGTGTATAAGGCACAGTACATTAGTGTTTTATCCCACGACTAGCCAGAAATGCATTAAATTCATGAGACATATACTCCCCCCCTCGATCGGAACGGAGGGTGCCCATAGTACATTTCAAGACATTTTCAGCCATAGCCAGAAATTGGTTGAAGCACATAAAAACTTCAGACTTCGCTTTAAGCGGAAATACCCATGCATGCCTAGAGTAATCATCAATGAAAGTCACGAAGTACAGGTAATTGCCCAAGGACAGGGTTTGCATGGGCCCACAAACATCACTATGCACAAGCTGTAACCTGCATGTGGCCCGAACTGAACCATCCTTTGGAAATTTAGAACGCTGCATCCTACCCAAAATAGAGCCTTCACAAACATGTTTGACAGGTGCTTCAAGAGGCGGCAAAGAAGCAACCATGTCAGATTTCTGCAAACGCAGCAAACTGGCAAAATTCAGATGACCAAAACGTGCATGCCACAGTTTTGCATCTGAAATAGCCCTTGAATCTGCAACAGCATTTGCAAAATTTTGTCCACACTTGTCATACAAAGTGAGCTTATACAGCCCACGACACAAAAGCCAAGATGCAACAATTTCATCACCAAAACTGAGATCATGAATTGTACATCTATCATCCACAAATTTGACTACAAGTCCAAGTCTAGCAAGTGCAGATACAGACAAGAGATTCTTCTTGATCCCAGGTACATAAAGTGCATCAACAAGTGTGAAGGAACTGCCATTAGCAACAGTGAGCACAATCTTTCCAACTCCCTGAACTGGATAAGAGGCGTTGTTGGCACAAGTGACTGAATTCCCATGAGGGACAGACTCAAGAGAGGTAAAAAATTCACGATGTGAGGTAATGTGCTTTGTAGCACCACTGTCGAAATACCACACATGTGAATCTGCAGCAACTGACAAGCATGCATCATGGACAACAGGATTGTAAGTGCACTCTGCGCTAAAAGCCCATTCTGCATCAACATTAGCAACATAGTCTCCTTTCACAGAAGACTCAACAATAGTTGCTTTTGTAGTGGAACCAACATTTGCAGTGGAACCACCCTCTTTCTTCTTAGCCTCTTTGGCCTTCAACTTAGGACACGACTTGATTAAGTGATCATTGGCTTTACAATAATGGCAACGCATCTTCTTTTTGCCCTTATCACCAGAATTTCCAGACGAATTGTTGCCAGCAGAAGCATTAGGAACAGAATTTTTGCCACTCGCAGCAGAACCATAAGAAGTGGTTGCATTGCTGTTACCACCCTTTCTTTGAGAAGCAATAAAAGCCTGTTCAACTGGACGCTATCTAGTCCTGTTTTTTCTGGAAAGCGACTCTTGCAATAGCAATGTGCATAATGAATCAAACTTGACAACTTCTAGATTTCCTTGGGTCATAAGTCTCCAAGTACTAGCAAAAGTCTGGTAAGAATCTAGTAAGGCATCAAGAACAGTCTGCACAAGGGAACTGTCTGAAAAAACTTCACCTGCAGAAATAAGTTTCTCATTGATATCCTTGACACTAGCAAGGAAAGTGTCCATATCATCTTCCTCATGCATAATCTTCGACTCCAGCTACTTACGCAGCAAGGTAATTTTAGCCTCATTGCCGCTTGCATAAAGACCTGCTAGAATATCCCAAGCCTGTTTTGTAGATTTTGCTGAACGGATGTGAGGAACAATGGCGCTTCACAGACAACGCAATCAATGCATGAGCCTGCGCATCCTTAACATCCCAACGAGCTTGTTCTGCCGTAGGCAAAACAACTCTAACAGCTGCAATCCTTGCAGCAAGACCTGCAACATCCTCAACATCGCCTACATCCTCAGAACCAGGACGTACATCAATGCCCTGCACAATGTTCCAGCCACCCTTTGACACAAGAACATGTTGCATCATATAAGCCCACATAGGGTAGTTGTCCCCATCCAACCTGTCCTCAGTAGCAAACATCTTGAACACATCTGTGTTGTTGTTGTCAGCCATGGTAAATGCTTCATCTGATGTGAAAACTGCCCGAAAATAGGAGAAACGGAGCTGAAACAACCTGTGATATATAGCACAAACCGTAGAAGACTATAAGGCACTTGTTATGCAGAAAACGGCACTGACAAAAATTTTGCACAAAATGACGAAATAGATTATGCAGTACTGCCTGTAGTGAAAACGAAGGCCAAAATGAGCCCAAATCAAAATTCTGAGCAGACCGAGCTCTTTGTGCATTCCCAAAATATTTGTTGACCTGCGAACGCTTGCCAAAGCTCACTGAAATCGGAGAAAGTGAGCAGGCGTGTGCTGGAGCAGCTGGCGACTAAGCCCGGGAGGACGTGACCTGCTCTGATACCAATTGTTGGAATTAGGGTTGCAGAGAAACACACACAGCTTGGATAAGACGAAGGAAGCTCAAGGCACACAATAGAGAGTGTGCTACTTAGTGTGTAATGGAAAGATAGATAGCCCTAGAGTGATGGAAGTATATACAATGCACGGGGGAAAAAACCTCCTAAAGAGGGAAAAAATGCCCCGGCGGTCCTAGTGTGTTCACACACATCACTACCACATGTATATGGTAACAAAATGAGTTAACTAAGGAGGCTCTTTACCTTGTAGACAATTGTGCGGTCTATAAGGAGGGTGAATTCAAGGATCTTGATGACGATTCATCCTCACAACAAAGTGGAAGCAAGTCCGCTAAGACAACACCGAAAGGAGAAGTAGCTGTAAGCCAGGAGCAGCTTGTGGAGGAAGTGCTAAAAAAATTTAAATGTATGCCAAGCCTCAGACTAAATAGCCAAAGTGGTGTGCTATTGAACAAAATTGGACAAACCATGTGACGGAGGAATGTGAGAGAGCGACCATATGCTCCCCAAGTTCAGGTAGCATCTCCTCAACTTCCACCGATGCGTAGGTATCAAGCAGGCAACCTACCAGGACCTGTAGGTGTAGAAAGACCACAACTAGTATTGGGGCAACAACCACCCCTACCAGAATTACGACTAGTCGGCATAAGATACACACCAACGGTAAACGAACCAGAAGAGAAGGCTTTGGTACCTATGCATGCATATTAGGAAGATTCCAATGGATATGCTGCAAATCCTGTCTATTATCCACCGGAAGAACCCACAATGCTAGAACCTTGGAGCATGATGGGAAGTACAGGACCACCAACAGTTGCACAGGCAACAGGAGAAGAAAGATATAGCTTGGATGAACGAACATTGTTGTTCATAGCCAACGGAGGCATGGGCGGGCAGAGGCATGCATACCAACAAAGAGGAGCTCAAGGAGCACCTCAACAGCCTAAGGGACCCTACTACAAGTGTGGTGGAGACCATTGGCTAAGAGACTATCCTCCTGATGAAATCATTAGAGTCAACGCATATTGCACCGAGTGTGGAATTGTTCATTTGACTCCTAATTGCCCTAAGAACCCGAGTAAAGGAGCAAAAACTACTTTGAGCATGCTGGAAGCAGTGCCTTCTAGTGGAGGGTTAGAAAACGAGACAGTAATACCTATTCAGGCAATGACACGAGCCCAAGCTCAAAGAATGACAAATGAACCCATAATTGAAGATCCAAAGACCGATGCCACAAGTGCAGAAATGAAAAATCAGAGAAGCAGTTGGAAAGCTAGAAAGGCGGGTATGAAAGCCAGAAGAGAACGAGAGCAAACGGCTCTATCCGAGGAGTTAAAACACACAAGGGATAGATTAGAGCGATTAGAGGATCTAACTAGTCTAAGCTCACACACTGCGGCAACCATAGGGCCCAAGGAAATAGTAGAACCCAAAAGTGCAGGATCAGGAGGATCATGCTGGCAGAAAAAGTAAATGAGCAATTAGACGCACTTTTAAAAGCATACAAAGCCAGACTTAATAACAACCAAACCCAAGAGCGAAGATGGATGACTTATCCATATGCAGAAATAGAAAAAGAGAGGTTGGAAATGTGTCGAAAGATGATTGAAAGAGCCCAATCCTTGATAGAAAACCCGCTTGGTAAACGTGTAAGTTGGCATGAGGTACCAGCTCCAATCCCTATCAAACCAACTCTAGAGAAACAAGTAGACACGAAGGAGAGACTCACGACTGCCTCTTAATCTAGGAGAGAACCTATCATAGTGCCAAATACAACAGATGAAACAATTGATGGTTTCTAGCCTAAACATTGGTAGAAATGGGTAAGGATTGTAACAATCTAGATGACCTGTGGAAGCAAATCCGGGAAGCCAATGAAACTAACAGGATGAGACACCAAATAAATAGCACGAGAAAGGAGGAAAATGAGATCTTACCTCCCATTGAAGAATTTGAGGAAAGATCACAAATGAACTTTAATATGCATTCACAAGGGGGAGACCAGGGTTCAATTAGTTCGGGGCACAGCCAACCAGACTCGCTAAAAACTCTACCCTCTTACCTAGGGGAGTATGAAGCTAAGTCTGAGGTGAGAGCAATCCCATCTCAAAGACTTTCTTCCAACAGAGTGATGGATTCACAAGGGTTGATTGAGTTATTGTCCACCCTTGTGGCATGCACAATCACATTAGCCAAACTCTTGAGGTTACGACCAAACATGTGGACCACCATAGGCAAATGCTTAGAAAAATTTGAAGTAAAAGACCCAACCTCGAAGCTTCAAGAAGGGATCAGAGAATTGGACAAGCCTCAACTAAACACTAGGCCAGTACCTTTAAACAAGGTTGGAGATTATTGCGAGGGAGAAGATGGAAATACCACACTACCAGTAGAATTCCAAGGAGTAGTTTCCAAAGCTATTCTTGACAGTGGAGCAGGAGTTGCTATCGCCACCAAGGAAATCTGGAAAAATGGGGAAAACCGGCTTTGAGAGCTCCCAGAATGAAATTGCAACTGGAAGATGGGTTCATGGAAAAGCCTCTAGGACTTTTGTGGGAATCAAGTATGAGCATACATTTGCAATAGTTGATTTTGACAAAAAGAACAATTACGAGATCATCTTGGGAAGACCATTCATGAGACAATTAAAAATGGTCCAGGATTGGGGTTACGACCACATATACCTCAGACACGGCGAGACTACAACCAAAATATACCTAAAAGACCATAGTTACAAGGATGTGAATGAGACACCAGTGGAACAGTTTGATTCAGCTACATTGGCAGGGTCCGAACTCCCAGCATGCTTAGGGCATAAAAAAGAGCTATGGATGTACTGAGCTTCACATTGTGGGAGCTTAAAAAGAGAGGAATGCGTCTTAGAAAGAGCTATTGAGGACAAGGATTACATTCCCGAACCTTTTCCCGAAGATGCCTTAGAACCTCTGGAATGGGAACACATACTAGCAACATTGGATGTCTGTACCATTACAGATAGTCCAACGACAAAATTTTGCAATAAGGATGGCTATGATGTGGGGATGATGTGCTACCCTATTACATGGTAAGCCTTATACCAGTAGGAGATGAGAATGTAGACCCACCAGAACAAGAAGAGTTTTATGACTCCTCTGAGCATCTGGAGTTAAATAAACGATGCAGATAAAGAGTGTTCAGACAGCTCAAGCGAGCGTGGGGAGACAACAACGAATATCAAGTTTTATGATTTTGCAAATCAACACCCTAGACTTCAGGAACGCTATAGAAAAAAAAGAGCAAAAAACAAAATTAGAGAGAACCTGATGCCCAGGATAAAAGATAAAACTCACTATCTCATGCTTGTCAAGGCAGAGGATTGTGTAAAAGACCAAATATCAGGAAGATTCTCAAGAGTTCAAAGGGAAAGGACGCATGAGGAAATAAAACAGGCACAGAAGACGAAAACAGAAACAAAATCAAGAAAATCTCAACAATCAAAATAGGAAAAGACAAAAGATCCAAAATGGACCAAAATGGAGCGTAAAAAGAAATACCAAGAACTGAAACGGTCGTCACGAGAGGTATGGACTACTGAGGGTCAAAGTGATGGTAAAGAGGATTCAGAAAAAGGAAACATGAATGTACCATCCCACTATCAAAAATTCACCATCCAAGACAGAAAAATCATAATGACACCACCAGTTAGGGAAAGAATAAACCAGGAATCTTACGATGGGCCGGAAAATGCAAAACGGATAGACCTTGTTGCGCCAAGCAAAAAGCCTCAGCCTGTCTATATAGCAACTGATTTAGAGCCTGAAGAAGAAGTACTGCTAACACAACTTCTCAAGAAGTATAAAGATGTGTTTGCATGGTCCTACAAGAGACCTCAAAGGAGTTGATCCATCGATATGCCAACATACAATTCCGTTGAAATGAGATGCCAAACCTAGTAAACAACACCCTTACACATATAATGACACATTCACTAAACGAATCAAAGAGGAGATTGACAAGCTGATGGATGCTAAATTCATCTATGAAATCGAGCATACAAATTGGGTGTCACCCATTGTGGTTGTCCCCAAAAAGAACAGAAAGCTGCGTGTGTGTGTGAACCTCAAAAAAGTGAACGCAACCACAATAAGGGATAATTATCCCTTGCCCATCACAGAACATGTGCTTGAGAGGGTGGTTGGGAAACGGGCTTATTCCTTTCTAGATGGGTTTTCAGGGTATAACCAATTGGAAATTGCAATAGAGGATCAACACAAAATAGCGTTTGCCACAGAGTGGGGAATATATGCGTATAGAGTTATGCCTTTTGGCCTAACCAATGCCCCAGCTACCTTCCAAAGGTTAATGACTCATGCATTCAAAGAAAACCTGAGAATATTCTTAGAAATATATATGGATGATCTCTGTGTCCACTCTCTTCTACGAGAAGAACATATTGACCATTTACAAAAGGTATTTGAGAAGTGCAGAACATATCGAATCTGTCTCAACCCGAAAAAGTGCATTTTTATGGTTAGGCAAGTCCGCATCTTAGGACATTTTGTCTCAAGAAATGGCATAACCACTGACCTAGACAAAATAAGAGTCATAGTAGACTTGCCCATGCCTACTAATGCCAAACAAGTACAATCCTTCATGGGACACTGCGGATATTATCGAAGATTCATATATATGTATGCAGTCATTGCACAACCTCTGTATCATTTATTAGTCAGTTTCGAATGGACTGAGGAGTGTGAAACTTCATCTCAAAAGCTTAAGGAAAACCTTGTATCAGCACCTGTACTTAAAGCACCAAATTGGGAAAAGATATTCCATGTTCACATTGATGCATCTGCATATGCAATTGGGAGTATTCTGGCTCAACTTGGAGACGGAACGATGGATTTCCCAGTTTGTTATGCAAGCCGACAACTAAATAGTGCAGAAAAGAACTACACCACCACTGAAAGAGAGGGATTAGGAATGATTTATGCTGTAAAAAACTTTCGGCATTACTTGCTTGCAAATAAATTTCTGTTCTTCAGAGATCATCAAGCTCTTTTGTATCTAGTAAATAAACCATGCGATACTGGAAGAATTGTACGCTGGTTTATTATATTGCTAGAGTTTGACTTCACAATGGTAGTAAAAAAAGGTAAAACTCATCTATGGGCGGATCGTCTTTCAAGGCTGCAAAACGGGGAAGCTCCTGAAGGAGTAGACGATGACATATCTGATGCTTATCTTTTTAATATTGAAATGATACCCAAATGGTCTCAGGAAATTGTTAGCATTCTTTTCTTTGGAGGTAGATTTGATAACAAGGAAGACAAATCCAAACAACAAACATTTCGACAAACAAAAAACTTTTAGTTGATTGCAGGACGACTGTACCATTTAGGCTCGGACCAAATTCTACGATTATGTATAAATCCAGAGAAAGTCGAGTGTTATCTTGAAGAAGCACACATCTAGGATTGTGCATTTCATTGTTCAACAATGAGAACACACAAAAGACTGAAACAATTAGGAGTTTATTGGCCAACTATGTATGCTGACACACATGCTTATGTTGACATTTGTACTATATGTAGTGCCAAACGACCGGTGGATCACGCGACATTGTTTCAGGTAAACATTGCACCTGCATGGAGTCAATATATCATTGATTTCTTAACAACAAGGACATTTTCTGAAAACATAACAAAAGCGCGAAAAAGGTCTATAGAGCTGGAGGCTCGCGACTTTAATTTAATTGAAAATCAACTCTACAAGCGAGGAAAGGACAATCAACTTAGAATCTGTGCAAGTGAAAGTGAATACCTGCTGATTCTAGAACACGCACATGGAGGAATAAGTGGACGCCATTTTTCAGGCGATAAGATGGAAAATTTTTTCTTAACCGTGAGAATATGGTGGCCTACATTGCACATGGATGTTGAGGAGTTTTTAAAGCGTTGTGACGCATGTCAGCGCACTAAGGTGCCGATAAAGAGAGATGAGATGCCACTTAGGCCAATGATGGGAGCACGGGCATTTGCAAAATGGGGCATTGATTTTTTGGGGCCTATTTCACCCCCTGCATATCGCAGCCAAGGCAACACAAGACGCAAGAACCACTGCACAATTTTTGTATGAGAATGTCTTTGTACGATACGGATTACCAATAGAATTGTCAGTGATCGCGGAACACATTTTCTTAATGAAGTCATTGAATATCTGCTAGAGGAATTCATGGTCATACATAGAAAATCTGCTCCATATCATCCACAGAAAAATGGACAAGATGAGGCCACAAATAAAACACTATGTATTGTTTTGACTAAAATTGTATCAGAGTCAAGGACAGACTAGGATCAACAGTTATACTCAACACTATGGGCATACAGGGTAGCTTACAAAACATCAAGCGGAACAACACCGTACAACATGGTGTTTGGTCTAAACGCTATATTACCCATAGAGTTTTTAGTTCCAACTTTACGAGTTGTGAAACGCTTAGAATGGACAGGGCATGAGCTCTCATCAAGAATAGATGATCTTGAAAAGCTAGATGAACTTCGACTGAGAGCTGTAGCTTCAATCTATGCTAAAAAGGAAGACAAAAAGAGTTTTTTGATAAGCATGTGCGTACGAAAGAGTTCAAAACAGGTGATTATATACTTTTTTATACTTTGAAGCAACATGACAAGAAACTTAAAAAGCGAGGGATGGTACCCTTTGTGATTAGTGACTTATCACAAAGTGGAGCTGTTAAACTTGCTACATTGGCAGGAGAAGAAATGCCAAATTGGATTAGTGGGTGTCGGTTAAAAAAGTATCATTTATCACTAACATAGGATATGCTTCAACAAATCCATCAAGAAAAACAACGGATGAAGGAGAAAAAGAGAATACGAGAAGAAGCCCAAGGAGAAGCAAAAGAACGCATTGCAAAAAGAAGGCTTCTACGACAACAACAACAAAGTGGATCACCGTTGCGAATAAATGCTATTCGACTAACGAATTTTGGTGAAGACACAATGGAACCAATAATTGCAGTCAAAGTGGGTAGCAATCAAGTTGAATCGACGGCATTGCTTGATTCTGGAGCTCAAGCAAATCTGATCTCTTACAAATTATATAAACAGCTCAAGCCCAAAGATCACCTACAACCTACTCCACAAGTGCTGGAAAGTAGTACATCACATTCGCTAGGAACATTGGGCTGGACTATATTGCATATACAAATACATCAATATATTTTACCCCACAAGTTTTACGTGGTTGAGGATGCGAGCACACTACACCCCATGTTGTTGGGACAACCTTGGCAGAAAGAGTATAATGTGCAGATAGATTGGAATTTGGATACAGTAAAATTCAGCATAACACAAGAACAACAGGTGGTAGCTTTGCTCAGCAAACCCAGAAGAACCAGATGACAGCACCACAATCATTGGATAAAGAACCGAAAGGATGGGTGCCACTAAAGAACAACACGATACCCATGGAGAACAACTAGGGAACTGCCAACCATGTTCACTACAAAAATAAGTTAACACAGACAACAATGAATAGATCAAGGTTAGCAACACGCGAAAAACAAGTATGGGTGCGGAAGGATAGAGGTGACATGGCATACAAACCACAATACAACAACAGAAATCAACAGAAGAACACAATTCAACCAACAATCACGGGAATAAAAAAGATATTGATCCCAAAGAGAATGCTCAGTAACAACTTAACTCCGACTCGCATTTGGATTTCGAAACCAAAGCAACAGGATCTCCCTTCAGTACAAGCAGCACCAGCATGCAGACACACACTACATATGAAACTGGCAAACCGATCGATGTGGGTGCCGATCAGCAGAACAACAATGACAACCACGGACGTGGCAATAAACCTACAAAAACCTCCAAAACAAAGCTACAAATGGAAAACAAAAGAGAAAAAGACTACGGCCAATTCAGCCACGATAATTCTCTCCACGGGGAAAACCACGGCCATATCAACAGTAGCGGCAAACCAAGCGACTTTTGCAAGAAAGACGATCAAACAGAGAGCTGTAGAGTTACAACTTTTACTTGCAAAGAAAATCCGCCAACCAAATCAACAACAAACAGGAAACCTCGACGTAAAATTCCAATAAGCATCTTGCTTATTCCCTCCTCTCGCACAGCATTGATTTTTCCATGCATTGACTAAGTATGCATCAAATAGGGCCACATTACAAGGCTGCACATTAGCACAATTTTTAACCCATGCACTGCACATACCCCGAGGCAATACCTTGTCGTCCGGGAGGACTCCGACTAGGAGGGGGGGAGGCATTCTCAATGCGGACCCAATGAAGGTAAAAAGAGCAAAAAAGGGCATGTTTTTTGACTATTTTGAAGGGTTTTCGTTTGATTGAGAAATTTTCTGGACTAACCTAAGTACATATGCCCTTATACAGCATGAATCTACAAGTATTTGGGACCAAACGCCAAATCATGCCCTTAGGTGTGTGTATATATGTAAAAATAGCCATTTTTCGGACAAAATATTGGTAAAACGAGGAAAACCGGCCATAAAAATTGCATGTGAGTGTATATAGTGTTTTGCCGTGATGTTTTTGAGTTATTAAGATTTTTGGGAATTTTTTGGGTTTAATTTCCTATTTTCTTTTTAATTTTACTAATTATCGGTAAAAAAAACTTCAAAAGTACAAAAAGCAGGTGAAATACGGTCGTAATGAAAAATAAAAAATATGGGGATAATTAGTGACTATAGGACAACCTATGGTACAATGGGGGTGCAATTATGTGAATGGAGCGGAAGGCGTGTTTTGGCCAGATTTTGACCGAAACGTCAAATTTCTCGGAAACTGGGCAAATGGAGTCCAATCAAGAACTTTTCGAGCCTAAACTGCATCTCACAAGAAGTTGGGAGCACATGTCAAATTTCATAGAAAGTGGTTCGGGGACCCCCATTATAAGATTTTTTCACTTCACTTAGAGCTCATTTCTATTATTTCCTTCTTGAGAGAGAGCTCTTGCCACCTAGAGCGAACCGGACTTCCAGCTACTTCTACGACGCGCACAACTACCCGACGGGCTCCAGATATAGAGGTAGGCTCACCACCTTGAGCTTTTCGCGTATGTTGATGTTTTGTTGCGAAAACTAATGTAGGGTTCACATGGGAAACGGGCAGTAGAGACCTACAGGTAGAGGTGGCCACCTAACGGCTAACCCAAAAGCAATAAGGCTTCATCGGCGGTTTACCCTAGCATAGGAGACCACTCTTGAATGCACAAAAGCGGCAGAAAACCATTGGGAAAAACCCTAACTTCTAGAGCCCTACAAGAGACGTCGCCCAAATGCTACCAAAACTCATGGGTAGGAGCATCTCGACATGCTCTACAAGGCTATATAGCCCACATGGCCATAAGGCGACCCGAAGCAGCACTAAGCTTCAAAAATGGCATCAGACACACAAAGCGTCAACTAGCTCTCACGGCCAAACCGGATGTCCGTTTGCCACCAAACTTCGCGAGCGGCATTCCTAAACCATCAACAACCAAGTCCTATGGTGGTAGACCACCACAAATCATTGACGGCATGCAAACGCAACCATGGACGCGTCCAAAGCGACAAATTGCCAAATGGAGCTCTGGTGAAGCCAAAGCCAATAAAAACCATATGGCAAGGATCCCCAAGGAACCATGAAGCTATGGAGACTAACATCAAGAAATTTCATCGCCGAAAAGCACTCTAAGAGTCAGATTACGGCTCAGAGGCTCTAAAAGCCAAACAGGGAGTTTTTATCTATCTTTTTTACTTTTTTATTGAAATAGGGCTTAAAGGGGACTTAGGGGCTCAGGGCATGTACCAGTAGCATTTCTCATAAAAAATTCATCAAGAGACATCCTATGCGTAGGATGTCTCAAGGCCATGATTGGGCATCAAACTCAACATCTCACCTCATACACAGCTTCTGCTTAACTTATACATGCTAGCCATCAACTTTCATCACATTTGGACAAGAGTTGACCTCATATGCATCAAAAAACGGAAAGTTAGAGCATAGAGGCAATGATGGGTCATAGACCTACCAAAACTAGTCCAAATCACATGAAACTTGCACAATATACTCATTAGCACATTGCCAAGCTAACTGTGAGGTCAGATATGAAAATTAATGAAATAGACATCCTACGCGTAGGATGTCTAAATGACCTATTTGAACTCCAGCTAGTGTTTTTGAGTTCCAGATATCTTTCTTACATCTTCACAAGCTCACTTATCAAATTTCAAGCCAGACAAATCACATTTGCCCCCCAAAACCTCTAAGATGCACTTTTTGAGCCTAAAAACTCTACACATGCTCTTAACAACACCAATGCTTATCCAAATCAAAATCTAAGAGCACGGCCATGTTCTACATGCTAAGGGCTACCCACAAAACCAAATTCAAGTCATTATGAGAAAATAGACATCCTACGCGTAGGATGTCTCCAGTGTAATATGACCTTCTGTGTAGAAATTGACTTCATAGGAGCCTTTTACATGGTATAAGAAGCCTACATATCAAATTTCAACCCAAGTGAATATTATTTGCCACCTGTTTAGGACATCCTACCCAATTTGTGAGCCAAAAGCTTAAATCTACCCAAAATTGCACTTTTTGATGTCCAAACCAAATTCCAAGTACATAGCCATGTTACACAGGTTAAGGGCCACAAGCCTGTCAAGGTTCACCAAAAACAGAGAAGGTAAACATCCTACCCATAGGATGTCTACATGCTTATTTTTCAGCCAAAAATCTAATGTGGGCACATGCAGGGTTTCCCTAGTTCCTTTTGAGTTCTTATTTCAATTTTCAAGTCATTTGGGTAGTCAGAACTCAGTTTATCAGCTAATATGTAAAAACGCTAACTTTGGACCACTGAGTGCAACAGGATTCATGGCAGCCACAAAATCACCTGCAAAGAAGAAGAGGATGACTATCAAGGACTACTTAGAAGAAGTGGAGCCTTTTTTTATCCCAGAGGGAACCCTGAAGCCCACAAGGACTTGGATTCAAGATGACCTGCTAGAAACCAATGATCTGAGAATCTACCAAGGAGTATTTAAAGATCCGGAGGGAAATGCAGTGGAGCTACCCATGATACCTCAAGAGCTCAATGATTTTGTCAGGAGCAAGATGGGGGACAACTTGGAGAAACTGGATCTCCACAATTACTTTGAAGCCTTGCCAGCAGGGATTGATGTTCAAAGAGTGTGGGCATTTGTCGCAACAATCAAAGAGGACGGCATAGCCAGAGTTACAGATCTGCAAGGTAAGCCTAATACAATGATTGTCATCACAGAGAAGGTGGTGGCAGCAGCACTTGACATCTCTAACAAAGGAGACAGTGTGACAAAGAGGCGAGATGACATTAAGGTCTACTCGGAAAAGAAGAATAACTATACATTTGAAGATATTGCAAACCCGAAGGTGGCTATCATGAGCCAACTATACAATCAGTACTTCCACATGTGTACCAAGCGGCCACAGAAATACAGGATGCCACCTGGAGCTATTGCCACCACTTTCACATGGGCAATGCAGAAGAGCAAACCAAAGGAGATAAACTATGCCGCTTACATCCACGACAATCTTGTGAAGATGGGGACCAAAAATCCTACTTATATTGTGCCTGGTGAGTTGATAACCAAAGTCATCTATGGAGCATTGCATGCCAAGGGAAACTGGCCTCTACCTCCCTCACAAAATGATTGGCTCAAGCTGAAGGAAGACAAAGAAGAAGAACCTCCTAAGGCGCCCAGGCTAGCCACAAGGTTGAAGCGCCGTTTAGAGACAGTGCTAGAAGAACCGCCCGAGCCAAAGAAGGGAAAGAAAGAAACTGTACAAGTGCCAGTCAAGGAAACAAAGTCACAGAAAGCGGCAAGGCTAGAAAGACTAATGGAAAGTTTCAGAGCTTAGAGAGCGCTAAAACGGGATTTGAGCGAGTTATGGAAGCCATCACTTGAGGCTATGTCTGGATCATCCCGAAGGATTCAAAGGGATCGGTTTGAAGATTATATCAAGAATTTTGAGATCTTAGATGCTACAACAGAGAATATCCCAAATATACCGTTCACAGAAGAAGAGGTTGACGAAGTGAGACGGCAGCTACTAGAAGAGCAGGAAGGCCAAGAAAGAGAGAGGAAAACAAAGGCGGATTGGGATTTCAAGAAGAAGCAACCAACTCCACCATCAAGCCAAGAATCCAGCCCACCACCATCACCACCTCCTCTTAGTCCTCCCCAAACCCAGCAAAAAGAGGAGTTGAACAAACCTGATGAGCAACAAGATTCCAAGGAAGAGAAGAACAAAGAGCAAGAGCAAAAGGTAGAAGTTGAGCCAAGAGATGAGAAGCCAGATCCAGAAGAAAGAAACTATAAAATATTTCTTGAAAACCTAGCTGCTGGGTACTCTCGAGAAGAGGCAGCTAATGCAGCTTTTGAGTTGTCGAGCACTAGACCCAAGGAATATATGTAGAGCCCTCGGTTAGTGGAGTTGAAGGAGATGGCCACAGATACAGTGGATTTACAGCCACAAACAAATGATTGGGATGAAGTGATGCAAAAACTCCCCGGGCTCAAAGCAAGGTCTATGGCCACTGAGATTGAAATGGATAATCTCAAAACAAATAGTCATATCAAAGCCGAAGTGGACTCGTTGCAAAAGCAGGACCAAGAGAACTCAGAGAAACAAACCAAGCTGCAAGCCGATCTGGACGCGGCACTACAAAGATGCCAAGAGATGGAAAGGCAGAGTCAGGCAATAGAACAAAAGCTTCAAAGAGCAGAGGAGGAGTACAAGAAAATCAGCAAATTACTGACAGATGCGGAGAAAGAGAGGGACAATTTGACACTACAGCTTGTTGATGAGTCCAAAGAAGTTGAAACTTTGAGGAATGCTAAGGAAAAGGTTGAGCTAGAACATGAGACAAGCCAAGATGAAGTGATAGAGCTAAAAGATCATATGAAAGTGAAAGATCAGACCATCCAGAGGCTAAGGGCATCTCCGGCCAGAGTAAGAGCTGCTACCTTGACTAGCACTGCTTCAGAGAACGATCTATATGAAGAACAGATGAAAGAAATCCAAAAGGAGTTGACACTAGAGAAGAGACAAAGACTGATGCTTGCTGAGGGCTCCCTAGTAATGCAAAACTGTCTGGAAGAGGAGAACAAGGCCATGAAAGATGAGCTAGAAGCCTTGAAAAAGAAGATGGACGAGGACCTAAAGAGGATGCAAACAAAAATGAAGACACCAAGAGGAAGCTAGAAGAGGTTGAAAAGCCAATGCACAATTGAACGACCTCTTAGTGAACATGGGAGATCAAGATGAATAGGAAAACAAAGCATATCAGAAGCAGATAGATGAGCTGAAAGGCCAACAGCAGACTGAAGAGAAACACTTGAGCACAGGGCCAGCAGCAATGGAGGACATTGACATAGACAATGTGTCAGATCCATTGGACACCACTATGCAAGAGGACATCCTTGTGGGACCATCCCAAGAGCCCCAGGATCTGACACAAGAAGAAGAAGAAAATCTACAAAAGGCAAAAGAAGCGGCAATAAAAGACACGGCCAAAGAAGCAATGGAGTGGGAGTAGAGAGTATTTAAGTCTATGACCATTCAAAAGTTAGATGCCAATGTAATTTGGCATGAATGGCTACAACCTTCTCTCCCATATCCTCTTCTCAAGTATGAAACTGCTACAATAAACAAGAGGATTACAGAGGAGCCAATAGTGCCACTATACAAAGAAGATATCTCCAAACCAGAAGGAGTTAAGCTGATTGTGGACTCTCAACCAAAATGGAGAAAGGCATGGCTAACCAAATACCCGTAGTATTTAGTTCGTCTGGTAGAGGTGCCTAAAAGAATCCGAGACAACCTTAGCTTTTGCCCTCTACCAAGGATGCGGACCTCGAAAGCACAAGAGCTGTTGTAGAAAAGCCAACCCACATGGCTCAACTACCCAAAGCTGCCAGGCTTGAAGGCAGGCCAGAGAATGACATGGTGAAAACCCTAACTTGCGTCATTAAATTGTTCACTGGATCGCCTGACCTCTCTTGCATCATGCTCAAAAAAATCTGTAAAACCCTTATGGCGGTTTTTGAAATCTTTAAACCTGGACAGGCAAGAGACAACATCTTCTTCTTCCAAGAAACATATAGATGTGCATATGATCTGTCTGCTCAGCCTTCTAATGAGGTGATACATGCCCTTTATCAGCGAATCATGTTTTTGCCCTCGTATCATCTCCAAGCTTTTGAAGAAGCCTTCTACACCGATTTCTTCACCATAATACAGAAATATTCGACCCTACATTACTGGCCCAGCATGCACGATATGAGTCTCTTCTGAAGATGCGTGAAAGCCTCCACTAAAGAAGCAGCTCTACTGCCATGTCGGGGACGACATGAACTAGGAGGGGGGAAGTGTTAGCGGCTGGACATACCCAACAGAGGATGATTGCCCAACATGATATTATTTTTTGTAATTATTCCTTAATTGAGAAAAACCATCGTTTCACCTTTGTAAATAGTGGGGCTTGCAGAAGCTTCCAGATTGTATCCCATTTTTGACATTTAGACTGAGTGAATGGTTATATTGGAACATTAGGGTTTGAGATTGTACGATATTTATACCACTTTTGACCTTAATGCAAGAAACCTTTTGTCATTTTATAAGTTTTGTCTGTGTGAGTTGACCGTACTCTGTGTAGAGAGAGAGTGAGAGTTTTATCTTGACGCTACGCGTGCACCGGTGGTCGGAATCGAGTGCGGAGAAGTGCAGCATGTTGCCCCCGAAGAGAGCTACGTGCCAACACCTACATTGTGTGTGTACAATCCGGCTTTGCGAGCTCGATCCACGAGCTATATCTGGTGATTCGATGAGCATACGTTGTCTGTTTTCGCATTTCAGCATATCCACGCGTTACATTGAGTAGAGCTATACATTAGGCCCTTTAGTTTTCGGAAACGACGACCTGCAAATTTCGACGAGACATCCTACGTGATTTTGCACCAGGTGTTTAGGGTTGGGGTTTTGGTTCATGGACCTTAGGGAGAGAGACCTATTGGTGTTAATAGGGTTTCCTTCAAGTTCCGTAGCGTTTTGAGAACGTTTGATGGGTATTTGGCTCTTGAAAGCGTAGTAGGAAATCTCCTCTTATGTACTCCTGAAGACTATAGCTTAGACATTGGGTAGAGACCTCTGTAGGAAGTCGTCGAGAGTCGGTTGAGTGTAGGTTGACACCCTATGCTTGCTTCCACGTGCCTGCGGGTCAAGCTTCGTCCTTAGCTGACAAATCTTGTTAGGTGAGTTCTCGCTGTGCTGACGTCCGTCGCGGCGTATCCACCAACACACTCTTCACTTGACTAGACAAAGCTAGGCAAGCGGAGCCGAGAATCTACGACACGCGACGTCGACAATGACACGGAAGAGGGAGAAGAGTGTGTTAAATATGGCTCCTCTCTCTCTCTCTCTCTCTCTCTCTCTCTCTCTCTCTCTCTCTCTCTCTCTCTCTCTCTCTCTCTCTCTCTCTCTCTCTCATATACATATCGAGCACCCTATCGCCACTTGCTGTGAATTTTAGGTCGATGCCTTAATGCTTATGCTCTAATCTTTTGCAAGTAGATGAAGGTCGCCGAAGGTGCATTACCCCCCCCCCCCCCCCCCCCCCACAAAATTTTTCATCTCAAAGAAAGATTTTCACGTCTAGTATGGCTTTGACATAGAAGGAAAGGACCCAAGGCTATTGAAGAACTCTGATGTCTCCGAGGTAAGCTGTTTGTCAATCTTCACACACTTGAGGGATATAGGTTCTTTAGGGTCAAAAGCAGCAACATTCGGCCAATTGCATCTTTCCACCTCTAACTTCTATTCTGCCCCCACCCTAGATGACCTTACTTTATATGAAAAGTGTGCTGGGTGTGGGCACAAATACAATGTCAACGAAGTTGTCATGTTGGTGGTGCTGCCATGCAAGCAAACATATGTGCTTTGCAACCTTATGTGCCTATAGGGAACGATGTGTGGTTTGGGACTGCTCCAAGGCAATGCCAAGAAATGCTCAGTCGAGTGTGGTATGGGGAGATGGTAAGAGCTTTACAATATGCAAGATTCGTGTTTCTTGTATGTATGCTACATACCACTATGCTACACACTACAAGAGGTTATGTGCACTTGTGACGCTTTTAGCGATGGAAATACATTGGGTTTTTTAACTCCATGGAGTTGCTAACACCGTCGTTAAAAGCGTCGCTACAGGATCATCGCTATAGGCGTCGCTATTTAGCGACGCCTATAGTGACGTCTATAGCGACGATTGCAGTCTTTCTAAGCATATGGAATCTTTCCATAATAAAGTATACCTAAATGAATCCAAGATAAGCAGAGATTCACCTTTGAAAGAAAGTGCAAGGTATAGACCCAAAGTAGTCACCCACAAGACAATATAACTATTAACTCTATCATGCATAGTATTGTTTGCAGATTAAACATACAAAACTGACAAAAGTAATTGGACGAAAGTGAATTGACAAAAGTAAATCACTGCCAAAATTATACACATCATAGGCAAAATCACTTGATTGTTAAGCTTTGCAAATGTGATAGTTTCAACACATTGTCATTATTGAGAAAATACATCGATTTTCAATAGTTACAAAGACGTACACATGTCATCTCATTATACATGCTATGACAAAAGAAAAATAGTGCTATCTGGCTACGGCTAGACTGACATCGTCTAATCAGACGTCTCATTGCGTCCAAGCGGTGTATCTGTCGGATTTTGCAAAAAAAAACAATAAGACTTTTTGTAAATATAAACATATAATTACAAAACAATCTATTCTTTTAGTTTATCATTAAAATACAACAAATATAAAAGAGTAAAGTGAAATACTAACCATGCCACCGCGAGAACTAAGAATGCCCATCAAGGCGTTTAAGCCCTTTCTACTTGCGTACTGGCGCTCATACGATGTGGGGTCACGTCCTGTCATCGACCACTATTCAAAACAGTAAAAAAATACATTATGTTAGAATTTAAATATACAAATAGAACTAAGTACCAAACCTAAAGGGCAATGCAAAAACACTTACAAAATCGGCCTCAAATGATGCCCACCTGCCGCTCCCCAAGTGGTGCGAGCTCCCTCCCTCTACGCGCGCTTTGGTTGCCTCCTTTTCTTGCTTCCACTTGTCAAAATTCTCGCGCACTATTCGCTTTGCATTCTTCCAATCTTCTTTGGCGAGCCAATCTGGTCTGTTCCACCCATGCTTTATTGCTTTTTGTACTTCAGAACGCTTGTGCTTGCAGTATTCACGCATTTGAACTTTCATCAGGTCTTCATTGAAGCGCTCATCCCGACTTGACGCAGGAAACTCGCCATACAACATGTTGATGACTCTGTCTTTTAATTCATTTGGCACTTCACTCCATGTGTTTAGTATGTAGTGGTGAAACACCTAAGAGCAAAGACCGCGCATGCGTGAGATCACCTTCTTGCATGCGTCATCCAAGATGATGTCGCTGCTGATGTTGATCGAGTACGGTAAGTCCTCTCGCCTGTGACGCATGAACCTCGGGTGTCTCGACACGGGTCTCGAGAGTGGTGTCTCTAGTGGCATCTCAAGGGGGGGTATGAACGCCAGGTGCCTCCCTGGAGTTTGGGCCCCGAAGTGAGGAGTGTCGACTGGGGTGAATCCTGGAGGAGTACCTAGTGGTGTGTAGCCAGGAACGGCTGATAGCCGTGCAAAACCTGGCGCAGATGGCGATGTCGTGGCTAGTGTGGGGGCTGGCAAAGAAGGGGAAGGTAAGGAGCCTCGTCGAACATGAGGCGATGTCGAGGCATCAGTGGCGGCATCCCCACAGCAACCGTCATCGCCACCACTAGAGTGTCAGTGCCTAGAAGAGTGTGAAGATCGTCTCGTCGACATCAAAGTTTCAGAGCACACTGAATGCTCCAAAACAGAGGGAGACGCCGAAGGAGTGGAATGACATGATGGTGCTCTAGAGCGATGACGCTCCTTGTACCACCTCCTTTGCTGGGGTGACAAAGAAGAAATAAACTCAGCATCATCCATACCTACATTAAACACACGAATGTTTAATCTTAATATTGAATGGAGAAGAAAATATGGACAAGTTATAATCTAAACAGTAGATAATAGGGGGAGGGATTCTTGTGGAGAGAGACAGAGAGAGAGAGAGAGAGAGAGAGAGAGAGAGAGAGAGAGAGAGAGAGAGAGAGAGAGAGAGAGAGAGAGAGAGAGAGAGAGAGAGAGAGAGAGAGGCCTCATAAAGGGGAGGTATTCTTGCAAAGAGGAGTCCAAGCCGGCTTTAAATTCAACCTTAGCGAGTAGTGATGCACGCTTCCTGCTTCTTCGTAGAAGAGCAAGATCTGCCTCCCCTTTGAGGACTCCTTCGGTTTGGAGTGGAAGCGATGACGATTAAACACAATTTAAATTTCTCAAGTATAGCATATAGACAAGAATGGACAAAAAGCCACGTGAATAAAATATATATTATAAAATGGAGCAAAATTGTTCAAATACAATGTTTATGGCTTTAAGAGGTCTCTCTCTCATCCTCGCATAGCTCAACATAACTACCTATGTCTATATAGAGCTCTCCGTTTAGGCAGATGTCCTCCCTTTCATTTTGCAAATCCTCTACATGCACCCCATAGAGAGTAGCAGGTTGATGCTCGTCTGGCACCACCTCAGCGGCTTCTAACTGAGCATCCTCTCCCATCTCCTCAATTGATGCCACTATGATTGGCACATGGTAGCCCTCATACGTCCGTGCACTATGAGGGGCTACGTCTATGATGTACCATGAGTTTGACGCAGACTTTGTAGGATGAAATACCACCTGCTAGAGCCACATAACTTACATGAGTGCTTCCAGGCACATAACTTCTAAAATTGAATAATGTTATTTATGTTTACAGACTTAGTTGTTCACAATTCTCGGGTAGTACGAAAGTGTCTCTTTGGTCGGACCATTTTTTAGTTGAATCCACCTCAAGGAAACGAAACACTTCTCTGTGCACAGTAGCATTGCGACCCTCCATGTTTATCTTGAACCATTGCACGTTGAACAAGTCCACAAAAAATCCTCTATAATCGATCCTCAAAATCTCTTGTAGCGTGCCAAAGTAAGCGAGTTCAGCCACCACAGGATCTGTATTAGAGGACCGTTGTCGACTAGACTGTTCAAATTTTGCCATGATTTCACAATCTTGTGTAAAACGCTTTTTGTCGATCTGTTCTACCCTAAAATGTCGACCTTTACACCATGTTGCTGTGTATGACTTATACTACAACCAACAAAGATTATGAGTGGCCATTCAAACATCTAGAAAGTTGCGAGTCGTACATTGCAAATTTACCTTGGTCGCGCAATCCCGAGAGTACTCCCACTCCTCCTCAGTCACTTCTTCACCGCACTATTGTGCGCTTTTCAATTGGTTGTGCAACCATCTTAAGCTCATGAATGTTGGTAGGCTCTTCAGACCCGCCGGATAATGCATCGGTCTCGCATAGATGGTCGTCTTCCCCATCTCTACTCGATTCATGCCCTTTGCACTCTTGCTTTGCATCCTCGTATTGTGAAATCCACTTTTGCATCACAGGATTGTGAAGCATGAAAAATCATTTGATTTTAGCCTCTAGATCTTCCGTCATCTTCTTCTCAACACCGCGATTGCACATGACAATCCTAGATATGTGCTCATCATCTATGGTTCAGCATAGCATGTCTCGAGCTTTATCAAATCCGTCTATCCACTCTCCAATGCAAACTAGGGACTCTGATACCAACCAACCTTGTGCCATGCTACCCTCTAGACGTGCCTTCTGACGCACATATCCCTTGAGCGTTTTCATGAAACGTTCTAAAAAGAACATCCATATGGAATGTACTGTGCCAGCTATTTCCACCTCATTAACTATGTGAACAAGAAGATGCACTTGAATGGTTAGCATGGTAGTAGGAAAGTGTTTCTCAAACATGCACACAACCTCCGCAGCGTTTAGTTTGGCGAATGGTATGGAGTCCACATGGATCTTCTTTTGTGAGATCCATTGCACCAAGTTCACAAGTTTGTAGATTGTGGTATGGACGTCAGGAGACAAACATCCCTCAATGGCCACCAGTAAAATAAACTGCAAAACATACTTGACACATTTTATGCCAGTCGTGTGACTTCAAACCAGTAAGCTTCTCTTCTTTAGTGAAACACGTTCGGAGCGAGTGCATTACGCTAGTGGGGGTCCGCACAGATCGAATGGTCTCTTTTACTTTGCGTTCTTGGGCTCTTGTCAAAATCCATGGCGCTTTAGGGAGTTTTTACGATCCATCGGGTGCTATCTGCGGTCAATATTGCTCCATACAATCCACGTATCTAAGGTCAACTTTGGCTCCCAAAGTATCTTTCTTGCCGATCAGATGGCCCCACAGTAGATTACCCACATTCTTGAATATGTGCATTGGCTCGAGCAAGTGATTGATCATGAGTCTGGGCCAATATGGTAACTTGTACCATAGAGAGAGTCTCTTCATCCCTGGGGGCAAACCGTCATCACACATCTCCTTTTGCTCTAACCATGCTTGAGCAGACATCCTCGGTGGATCTCTTCCCAAAAAACCATCATGTAACTCATGATTCTATGGAAGATACGCTTGATGACCTTCGTAGATTTTCTTCTTTAGTGAGGGCGCCCGACTTGCATTAAGTATCCACTTGTTTGAAGCCCTGCATGTATACACATGACAATAGATGAGCTTGAGAAAAACCAAGATTTACAGTGTTTGAGTTTGAGTATAGATCACCTGAGCATTCTGTTAGTCTGGGATAGTCATGCATGGTCCACATTAGAATGCCTCTAATCAAAGCATTCCGTCGACCACTTCTATGCCAATCCACAATTGTTGTAGCTCTTCTAATAGTGGACAAAGATACACATCCATATTCTTCCCTTTATACCACCCTGGCACAATAAGGTTAGAAACAGGTGCCCCTTCTTGGTAGTCAACCATGGGGGAATGTTGTAGTTGACGATGACAATGGAAAATACACTATAAGATGTTGACCTCGGACCAAATGGATTTACGCCATCCATAGCCAGGCCTATGCGTAAATTTCGAGCTTCCCTAGAAAAATCCAACCATGTGTCGTCTATATGTTTCTAAGCTGCACAATCTGCAGGAATCCGTAGCACACCATCCGAAGATCTATTCTCCTCGTGCCATGATGCTAGGGCGGCCATGGACTTACATTCAAAGAAATGCTTGATGTGAGGAAGTAGAGGAAAATGTCGCAACACCTTTTGTGGAATTTTTTGTCCGTGGAGATCTACTCGATATCTCTCAGAATCACATTTCGGACACTTCTCCATAACAATGTATTCCCCTCTGAAAACAATGCAGCTGTTAGGACAAGCGTGAATCAAATTGTAATCCATCCCCAAGTTTTGCAAGATCTTTCTTGCTTCCTCTCTGGAATCTGGCATCACATTATCAGCTAGTAGTATGTGCTCTTTGAGCAATCTACACAGCGAAAAAAATATGGTACACTTGTGTAACTAATCTATCGGATCATTATACATCTAGAGATTTTTATTGAAGTAAACACATTGTAATAGATTACCTGAAAAGAATTGTGATGCTAGTGTCGCTCCATCCAAACTTTGCCTGCATGTTGAGAAGAACCAAGAGCACCTTCAATCTAGACACAGGTGCTCCATCATACAATGGCGTATCGGCTTCACTTTGCATATCATCATAGATAAGCCTTTCTAAATCCATGATCGTCTTGATCATTTCATCAATCTCAGGCTCAAATATAGCCTTGTTGGAGATGTAGTCTGCATGATCATCCTCTGAGCTCTCAGAGGCTACATCTTGTGGCCTCACGTATGCTGCTTGACCAAAGCACCTGCGAATACGTCTATTAGGTTGCAAGATTGCTGTCTGTTGGCCAGCATCAAAGTCCGACGAGTTATAATTGGCAACAACTCGATTTATAATAAATGGATCAACCACCGTGAAATACAGAATAGCAAAAAGTGCTTGACAAGAGTGAGCGGAACATGTTGTATAGAGCACATGCACATAATTATGACATTGAGAAAGCGGTTTTTGTCATGATTATGCTCATAAATACAGGTTGTGGTGCATTGGGAAGTGCCCAATGGAATGCATGCATGACATGTGGCAGGACATTATGGGCCTATACTACACACACATACATCTATTTTTATATGTGTGTGTTGCAAGGTCATGGTACAAAGCGAGGAGAGATTGACCAAAAAAGATACACAAGGCTCCTCATGTTGTGCCACGACAGGCAGTTGTGCCAGAACGTGATGAGGTGTGAGATGTTCAACAATCTCACTCGCGTTGTGGTGCAGCTGATACGCGTGGCAGTGGTGCCACAACGCGATGGCGAGTGAGATGTTAAACATACCCATGGCCCATCGCGTTGTTGCATGACTAGTATATGTGGAAGTCATACCACAATGCAATGAGGTGTTAGATGTTTAACATACCCAAGGCCCATCGCGTTGTGGCACGACTGCCACAACACGATGGGCCGTGGGTATGTTGAACATCTCACACCTCATCGCGTTGTGGCATGACTACTTGTCGTGGCACAACGCGAGGAGCATAAGATATATTTTTAATGCAACTACACTCTTGCATTGTACCGTGACCTTGCAATATACATACATACATACACACAAACACACATATATGTGTGTGTGTGTACACACACACCTATGCACAAATATTTACACACAACACACACACACACGTGACACATATGTATATATATACAGATGTCTGTATAGATATATATACATATATATAGATTCTCATATTTTATAATATATGAATAGTTATATGTGTAGGGAATTAATTGCAATGAACTCAAAGCAACGATGAGGGTGGCCGTGACGTCAATGGAAATGATGAGGGTGCTCGTGACATCAGTGGGCATCATGAGATTTTGTGAGAAGCTTGTAAATAAGAATTGGCTCTCTGCCCATAATTGTCTGAGTGAGTTGAGCATGCACCTCCATCATTTGCATCATATTTCTTAGTCACTCCCTACTTCTTATTGTGTGCCATATCATCCACAATGGACCCTTTCAGATCAAGATTGAGGAGGAGGTGCCTTGCTATTAGGAAATGCTAGACGACAAGCTATCTAATTTTCTCTACCATATTGGCCTCCATCACTGCAAGGCATAAATCAGGCCAATGTTTAATCTGGAGTTCTTGTTGCAAGAGTGGCGGACACAACCTCCTTGCAGAATTTGAGCACACCCACCAATAACAAACTGCCAATGGAATAGTTGAGATGTAGGGAATACGCTTTGTGCATACGAAGGACATAACTTTTGATCCCTCAAAGAAACACATTTTGTCTAGGAGCTGTTTGAAGCTTTTGACACATATGCAAAGAAATGACATCAAATGCACCCTGCATAACCGCATATTTTGGATGATTGAATACTATGTAGGTTTTATTGTATACTTGCACATATTTTGGGAGAGCATGTGGATGCAACAGAGGAGGCATCGCTTGATGGTCCGTCTATCAGGGGTGACGAGGTGCTGCCTCATCAAAGTGGAGCCTTACAAGTTTTGGATGGTGTACAACTTTCAGAAGGCACTTTGCCTACAATAGTCCTTCCTACCATCCCAATTTGTGATTTGCAATATGTGATGCTCAATGATATCTTTTTTACTTTATGTGCTCTCTCTCTCTCTCTCTCTCTCTCTCTCTCTCTCTCTCTCTCTCTCTCTCTCTCTCTCTCTCTCTCTCTCTCTCTCTCTCTCTCTCTCTCTCTCTCTCTCTCTCTCTCTCTCTCGTTGTCGCGACAGTTCATTCAAACTATCGCGATGCCTTTTTATAAGGCAAACAACATTTTGATCGAAATATATTTTGATCGAAATAATGTCTATATGGATATACACATATAATACGGGTATACATTGTATAATACCAAAATATACGTACAATTTTTGTTATACGGGCGTATAAATGCAACAATGGATGCAAGGTCTAGGAGCTTTAGACTAGAGCATCAAAAATTATAAAGCCTAGGACCATGGATGCAAGGTAACCCCAACATGTATAAAATCTCCTTGGAGCATCAACACCTCAAACACAAGAGCTAGCAAGGGGAGCTTCTCCATAGAGAAATCAACTAAGTTTGGAGCGGTTTTTGCCGAGGATGAGACTCGATCACCTACAAATTCCAATGATTGGTGTCTCTCCTTTGCATGTGTACACTATTGTGTTGTGTCACTGGCAGATGATTTTCTTTCATGAAAGGTAGCTATTGTCATTTGAAGGTTTTAAGGTTTTGAGCCAATTCATGTATTCCTCTTAAATTGCATGTATGCATGCAAGTGCATGTCTGGTATCTTGAGAGCTCTGCCTTTTTTTTTCATTGCATGCAACACAAATTTAAAGCTTTGTAGGGCAATGAAGGTTAACATATAAAATGAGGCCACACTTTATAGTACCAAATTTCATATTGTACAGTACCAAATTTTGCACATTGGCAAGGTAATCCATGTGATAAAGAGCAGTTTAGAATTTCTATGTTGAGTTTTACATTACTGAAATGTCTCCAAATAAAGGCATATAGGAAGCATTCTTAGGTGTTTGGTTTGGTAGAATGAGGGCATGTCTAATGAGCTTCGTGTTTCCACATTGCAAGTAAAAAAAATGGAAGTATATGCTCTTCTGACCAAGTTTTTCTATACACCTGAAGAGCTTGATGAGGAGTATGGCCTGAGCATGGAGGGTGTGCTTCCAAAGCATCTTACGGAGATGAGTAGTGAATGACTATTTTCAAGCATTACTACCAAACGAATGCAAAGATTTACTTGAATCATGTGCAGCCAAGTCTGGTTGATGATTACAGGTTCATGTTCCACAAGGTATAACAAGCCCCTCCATCTTGTGGGGAGATCACTTCAAAGTTTGCGCATGCTGCTTTTCTTTTGAGAAATTCCATGCGGAAACAAAGGACCCTGCACGCCATAAGGTTGCATGGGTGAGGTTTGGACAGAGTTTACTCAATATGTGTGCCAGCCACCCAGGAGGGTTGGAGTATAAGTTTGATACGTAGCGAAGGGAAAACAATGCCTCCCACGGAGTCCACCCATCATATGTTAAGAAACCCCGCCTTATGCAAAGTGGTAGTAATCTTGGTACAGAGTAGACCCCCCATAACGTCATGTTGGATACGTGACTATGTTACATACCTGGAAAGTATTGTTGAGAGAGTGCCTTAGACATGTGCATTTGCATCTGACAGGATGAACAATTTAGAGAAACTCTGCAATACAACAAGGAAACTTTATTGAGAGTAGAGGGTTCCAATGTTGTTGCGAAGCGGATAAAAGATGACATAGAGCACTTTGAAGTGCAGCGCGCAAAACTAAAGCAGAAAAACCCTTGCAATGATGAGGACATCAAAGAGGTGGAGGCTGATTTTGGTGCGAGTCGATGCATGCTTCGTCGACTTGGAAACAGTGAGGACATGAAGAAACTTGAGAAGGAGGTTGATCTGCAGCAAGTAAATCTTGACATCCATCCTTTGAGAAAGTGGTTTTGGTATTTTTGGCAGCTTTTGACCGTGTTAATAACTTCTATTTGTTGTTGCATTGGTAGTTCTAATACATTTAGTGGTTTATGGTAGGTTTTGGTACATCAATAACTTCTATTTTTTGTTGCATTGCACTACATTTCATGGTTTATGGTAGTTTTCGGTACATCTATTAATCTCTTAGTATTAGAAGATTCTGGTAGGTCTGGCAGTCCTGAACTTTTTTGGTAGTTTTTCGTATTCGTGAAAGCTCTTGGTATTTTTTAGTATCTGGAAACGCTGCTTTGGTAGTTTTGTCAGTGATTGGTCCTCTTGCTTCTGTAGGGTAGTTGCATATTTTAGGTAGTTTTGTAGCTTTAGGTAGATTTTTTGAATTTTGTCTGTGCTATTTTGGTAGTTTTTGTTCATACTGGTATTTTTGGGTACTTTTAGCTCTATTTTCTTATTTTGGTATCTTCTATCATGTTGTTTTTAGATGTTTGGTAGTCTGGTAATTTTTTTTTTTTGGTAGTTTTGGCAATCTTGTTAGTCTTGGTAGTTTTGAAAGTTTTGGAGGCAACGATAGTTTTGGTAGTTTTGCTTGTGTTGCTAGTACCTGTAAACCCTTACTGAAAGCTTTTGGTAGTTTTTTGTCATGCTTGGTAGTTTATGGTGTGGACCTAATAAGGTTGTTTTGGTTATGTTTGGGTAGTTTATTTTTGTCTTGGGTGTATTTATGATGCTTTTGGTACTATTCTGGCTTCTTTTGGTACTATTTATAATGCTTTTGGTACTAAATGGTATCTTTTGGTACTATTCTAGTTTCCCCTTTGGTGGTTTATGGTTGTTTTTTATCAATGGTGTTTTTGTTATTAGAAAATAGGACGTAGCTAAATAGATATTTGAGTAGCTTACTTAATGGAGAGAGACAGATTTTCACACACGAGAGATTATAGAGTAGAGAGAGAGAGAGAGAAAGAGAGAGAGAGAGAGCGCGCACACGATATACGTGGTTCACCCAATGCGGGCTACATCCACAGGAAAGCAGCCACTCAATGGCTTTAGTACTTCAAACAAGAAGTAGGTTACAAAGGGATTATATCCTTAATAGAGCTCCCTCTTTGCTTCACTCTCACCACCTCACACCCGCCTTGTTGCATCAACTTCACACTCCAAAATGTGTCTAGAAATGGCCTCCTTCTATAGGCCAAAAGGGATGCCCTCTCTCATGAGAGGCAACCGTGTGTAGCCACCCTTGTGTAGACAAGTCCAAATGAACTCTCTAATCCGCCCATGTGTGGCCGCCCTTGAGAAGACAAGTCCACCATTGAAATAGGCCACCAACCATTTGAATTCGGCCACTGCGGCCATTGACTACCCGCCACCGGCCAATCGGCCTAATGACAGGTTGTTTTCCGACCACTTTCTGGCAGTCGTCCGGCCATAATATTCCAATGAAAAGAAATATTTCAAGACTGGCTGTTAAAATTTTAGTTTCCAACAAGTGATTTTTCTTCATGTACGATGGCTTCTCCTCATAATGGGGGCCTTACAAATGTGGGTTTTTGATACAAAAACTACAAGGGGTAATCACGCTGATACTTAAAAATCTCCCACTTGGAGACTGATCTCCAAACCAAACCTGTGACTGCTTTCCATCCTGGCTTCTTATCCTTGAATGCCGATTGAATGAGCAAAAGCTCAACTTCTCCTTGTTGACCACCTTTGTAAACATGTCTGCAGGATTTTCACTTGTATATACGTTTCCTAGCTTTAGTTGTCCCTCTTCCAAAAGAGTGCGTATGAAGTGATATCTCACCTCAATGTGCTTTGTCCTTGAATAAAAGGCCGAGTTCTTCGCAAGATGGTTAGCACTTTGGCTATCACTGTACAAGACACAATTGTCTTGTTTGAATCCAAGCTCTTCTAAGAATCTGTGAAGCCACATAATTTCTTTGCTTGCCTTTGTCAATGCTACATACTCTCTTCCGTGGTAGAAAGTGAGACCACTTTCTACAGCTTTGAAGCCCAGCCTATTGCTATGCCTCCAACCATGAAGACATAGCTAGTAGTGCTCCTTCGAGTATCTTTGTCACCTGCCATATCTGCATCAGCATACCCTTGAAGAAAAATGTCAGTTCTTCCAAAATACAAAGCATTTGTTGTTGTCCCTTTCAGATACCTAAGTATCCACTTCACAACTTACCAGCACTCTTTACCTAGGTTGTCCATGAACCTACTTACAACTCCCACTGCATGTGCAATGTCTTGCCTTGTCCAGATCATAGCATACATAAGAGAACCTACCACCGCTGCAACATATGGAACTTTAGACATATAGGCTATCTCCTCTTGTGTCTTTGGACACATATCCTTGGTTAGTTTAAAGTGACCAGCCAAAGGTGTAGAAATCATTTTCGCATTTTGCATTGCAAACCTTCCTAGTACCTTCTTGATGTAATCCTCTTGAGATAGATTTATTGTCTTCTTTGCCCTGTCCCTTGATATTTTCATACCAAGTATCCTCTTTGCAGGACCTAAATCTTTCATTGAAAAAGATTTAGAAAGCTCCTCTTTTAGGTCTTTGATGTCCTACATGTTAGCACTTGCAATCAGCATGTCATCAACATACAACATTAACTGCATCTTGTGAATCCATGATCCAACATCCATCTATCGAACTTCAAGTACCAATGTCTTGATGCTTGCTTCAAAACACACAAGCTTTTCTTTAATCTGCAAACCATTTTCTCCTTACCTTTTACTTCATACCCCTTTGGTTGAAGCATGTAAATTTCCTCCTCTAAGTCACCGTGAGGAAATGCCGTATTTACATCCATTTGCTCAATATTTAAATCATGAGCAACCACAAGGCTTAAGACAAGCCTAATTGAATTCATTTTTACAACATGAGAAAATATTTCATTGAAGTCAATACCTTTCTTTTGAGAAAACCCTTTTACCACAAGCTTAGACTTCTACCTTTTCTTCCCACCTTCTTCTTCTTTTAGCTTGTACACCCGTTTGTTATGAAGTGCCGGCTTACCTTTAGGCAACTCAACCAACTTCCATGTTTGGTTGCAATGTAATGAGTCCATCTCCACTTGCATGCTCTTCATCCATTCTTCTTTGGATTCGTGTTGCATAGCTTCCTCGTATGATTCCGGCTGTCTAGAATCTGAGATCAAGAGATGGTTGAAGGAAGGAATAAATCTTTCTAGAGGTCTACTTGCTCTTCTAGATCTTAGAGGAATAGGTTGAGGCTCCTCATTTGGTTGACATTGTTGTACGTTGTCACCATTTTCTCTCCTTGAGTCTTCACCGTCCTCAAGCTCCATGTACTCATCACTTGTTTCTTTTGTTTGTTTTCTTTCCAAGTAATCTTTGTACATATTTTGTTCGTTATTACATCCCTACTACTAAAGATTTTACCATCTTCAGGATTCCATAGGCGATACCCAAAGTCACCTTCTCCATAGCCGATGAAGAAACACTTTTTGGACTTTGCATCTAGCTTTGACCTTAGACTTCTAAATATGTGCATGAAAGCCTTGCACCCAAACACTTGTCCACACCTCCTCTGGAACTCCCCCATCCAATGCCGTTGAGGGTGACCGGTTGATTAAGTACACAGACATACTTACTCCTTCCGCCCAAATCTCAAACGGTAAGCCTGCATGTAGCCACATGCTTCATGCTCGCTCCATGATTGTTTTGTTCATCCTTTCGGAAATGCCATTTTGTTGAGGTGTCCTTGGGGTTTTCTTTTTCCTCCGAATGCCATTGTTAGCACAAAAGCTTTCAAAATCTTGGCTACAATATTCGCCTCCATTGTCGAATCTGAGGCATTTAACCTTGATACTTGTTTCATTCTCCATAAAGGCTTTCCACATTTGAAATATGGAAAACACATCAGATTTATTCTTCATTACATAAATGTTTTCCTAGTCACATCGTCTATGAATATTACATAGTACAATGAGCCACCAAGTGATGGTGTACTAGCAAGACCCCAAACATCAGAATGAACCAACTCAAGTTTTTTATTTTTTCTTTCATTTCCTGATTTTTGAAATTTTACCCTCTTTTGTTTACCATAAACACAATCTTCACAGAACTCTAAGTCCACTTCTTTCAAACCTGGTAGAAGCTTCTTTGTTTGAAGGATTTGTATTCCTTTGGCACTCATATGCCCAAGCCAGTAGTGCCACACTGCACTCTCAACTTTTGTAGTTGTTGCACAAGCTTAAATTGCGAGCTGACAGTACTACACAAGTAAAGTGTACCAACCTTTTCTCCTTTGGAAACCACCAAAGATCCCTTTGAGATATTCCACTGTTTGTTTCCAAATGCAATGTTGTGACCTTCATCGTCCAATTGTCCTATAGAGATTAAATTCTTGTGAAGAGAAGGAACATGCCTAACATCTTGAAGCTTCCATTCATTTTTGTTAGCAATTTTGATACAAATTGTCCTTTTTGCCGACAAATTCACAAGCTTCATCATCTCCCAAGTATACATACCCAAAATTACCTTTGGTGTAATCTTGGAAATGTTGCTTGTGTGGTGTCGCATGGAATGAAGCCCCGGAATCTACTATCCAAGAATTAGACACATTGTCTACAGAGACAATTAGAGCATCTTGCTTTACCTGCCAAATTGGCCTCCGATGTTGGCTTGTTGTCTTGAGACTTCGACTCATTCTTCTTCTTGGACCAGCAATCCTTCTTGGCGTGGCCCTTCTTGCCGCAGTTCCAATATTCAAGAACTGACTTTGTGCGTGACTTGCTCTGCCTTGAGCGATCACGACCCTTTTGGTTTTTGAACCTCTCCTTAGACCTTCCTCTTATTTCCGCTAACAATGCCGCACTTGATGATTCTTCAGTGCTTCTGCTTCGCATATCCTTGCTTAGGAAAACACCCACAACATCATCAAACTTATGAGTATTTGTGCCAGAGATAGAATTACTTACAGTCATCACAAGACTGTCCCAACTATCCGGTAGAGATGATAGTACAGGGAGAGCTTGCACTTCGTCATCAAGCTTATGTTGGTGTTAAAGTCATTTAGGTGTTCTGCAACTGAACCATTCTCTACCATCTATAGATTGAACAAGCGCTTCATGAGAAATACCTTATTGGATGCCGATGGTTTCTCGTAGAGGCTGTCAAGTGACTTCATCAAGCATCTAAGAGACACTCTCATTGTAGGATGAGCCTTCTTGAATCTTTGGTATAGCTCAACCTATGGCACCAAAACAAAGAAGGTTAGAAAATTCCAACTTCATGCAAAATGCCACTCGTGCAGTAGTGCCAAAACTGGCTCTAGATAGTACCAAATATGGTAATGTAGAACCATTGGTAGTTTATCAAAATTTAGAAATCCAGAGTACCAAAATGTCCTGCTGGGTAACCAAAATGCTTTATTTCTACCTTTGTTGTGGCACAATATAGAACCAACACACATCAATACACAACAAAGTGGGTTCTTCCATATTTGTTATTGTCTATAGGCTTTTGGTTCTATGTACAACCAATGGCATGCAATAGAGTACCAAATTGGGTAGTTCAAAGATGCTTGGGTTATATTCATGCAACCTCTGGTACTATAATAGACTATTTCCATATTTCTTTAGGCTTTTGGTACTATGTACAACCATTGGCATGCAAGAGAGCACCAAATTGGATTGTTTTTGGTACTGTCTTTAGGCTTTTGGTACTACAACCATAGGTATGCAGGAGAGTACCAAATTCGGTAGTTCAAAGATGCTTGGGTACTATTCATGCAACCTTTGGTACTATCATAGACTATTTCGATATTTGGTATTGTCTTTAGGATTTTGGCACTATTTACAACCATTGAAATGCAAGAGAGCAAGTTGGATTGTTTTTGGTATTGTCTTTAGGCTTTTGGTACTATGTACAACCATAGGCATCTAGGGGAGTACCAAACTGGGTATTTCAAAGATGCTTGTGTATTATTGATGCAACCTTTGGTACTATGACATACTATTTCCATATTTGGTAATGTCTTTAGGCTTTTGGTGCTATGTACAACCATTGGCATGCAAGAGAGTACCAAATTTGGTGGTTTACAGCAGCTTGGGTACTATACAAAGACCTTTGGTTTTGTGGAGGACCAGTGCAATATAGCAAAAATTCAGATTTGGTACTGTCTAACTACTTTTGACTCATAGTAGAACTCCATGCAGACGAGTACCCATATGGGTACTTTGCAAATGCTTTGGTGATAAACAAGAATGCTTTGATACTATAAAGGGAGTACGTTTGGTACTGCACAAACACTTTGGTACTACAAAATTAGGATTTGGTAAAATAGACTGAGGCTTTGGTACTCTATAGATTGGCTTTGGCACCTCTGGGGAGGATAAGGTACTACAAAGAGGCTTTGGTACTCTATAAATAGGCTTTGGAACTACTACTATACAATTGAACACCAAATTTGGTAATGCATAGGGGCTTTGCTTCTATGCAGGATAGCTTTGGAACTACATACAAATGCATTGCTACTGTATATAACCTTTAATTGTCTCTCACATGCACTCAATGGCAACACTTTATCCTCAACTTTATTCTCCAGCCTTGGACTTGCAGTAGCTATATTTCTTTGATGGATACCTAGGACACTAGCAATTCTAGATTGGTTTACTGAGGTCACACATGTACTATTATTCAAGATCATTTTCAAAGAGGTTCTCTTCACAAAAAGCTCACTTGTTGAGTGCAAGACCTTAATTTGAGTCAAAGTGTTGTGCACACCCGATAGAACGGTCTCTTTGACATTGCTAAAATTTGATTTTTGCAGCTCGAAAAAAGTTTGATGGTCCAAGAGTTGCTGGAATATTTCATTCTTTTCTATCCTTGACAGTCCTAGTGTTTGCTTGCGCCAACATCATGCCACCACTGTGCAAATACTCTTCCTTGTCCTGGCTTTTGGTAATCCATCTGCAGTAGAAGGATGTCTTTCTTTGCTTCTTTGTTCGCGTTTCTTTGTAACCCAATAGTTACATCCAAACTCCTGATTAGTGAGATTTGTCTGAATGGAAGTGTGAATGGGATGGCTTTGCATATGTTCATTCATGCTCGAACCACCTTTCAGCTCGTCAAAAGAGAGCAGTTGTGGATCACCCGAGAAATAATCTCTTGCAGTATTGTCCACAGAGAGAGAGAGAGAGAGAGAGAGAGAGAGAGAGAGAGAGAGAGAGAGAGAGAGAGAGAGAGAGAGAGAGAGAGAGAGAGAGAGAGAGAGAGAGAGAGAGCTAACAATGGCTATGGAGCTTCTTGGACTTTGCTGCTTGCTCATTGTGGCTATCTTTGGCCATATATATACATATATATATATATATATATATATATATATATATATATATATATATATATATATATATATATATAGAGAGAGAGAGAGAGAGAGAGAGAGAGAGAGAGAGAGAGAGAGAGCTAACAATGGCTATGGAGCTTCCTGGACTTTATATATATATATATATATATATATATATATATATATATATATATAGAGAGAGAGAGAGAGAGAGAGAGAGAGAGAGAGCACAACAACTTCGGTGGTTGCAAGGTGTAAGATGAAAAATTGTGTGTGTGTGTGTGTGTGTGTGTGTGAGGTCGAAGGCATGCAGAATTTATGGTCAGACCATCAATCAGTATCATCAAAACAAGCATGTAATTGTTTTAAGAAATCCAAATAAGGCAGTAGAAATCTTGGTCACAATTGTTCATTCACAAAAGTATTACCACAGTTCGTAGCATATGCAATTATCAGTGCTAAAGAATCCCATACGTAGTCTACCAGAGTCATGTTGATAGGTAGATGTTTGAGTCACTTTTTTGAGTCCGCATGTAATAGTTTAAGAGAATACCAGAACTAAAACCATGCTTATGTTCAGCCCAAAGCCCAAACAATGTTTATTCTCAGCACAAAGAAAAACTCCACAGGAAATACCTATCATTACAATCCATAGTATTTTTATCCATATATTAAAGTACAATTAAAAAGGCTAGATATACTCGCAATAGAATGCCAGGGATGGAAAGATCTCAATACCATCATATACTGATAAAGTATGATAAAGTAGAATATTGTAGGAGATGCATTATTTAGAAAAAATACAAATTATCAAATTACTGAGTAGGTGCATAGACACCTACCTGTATGGTGATCCAGCTTGGGTCATAGATTATCGACCTGGGTGTAGAGATGAATACTGCTATTCTTTTGAGCATTGGAAGGGGGCAAAGCGAAGAAGTGAACCCAATGCGAAGATGCCAAAATTTTCCATCCAAATGGGGTCAAGCCTGCTCATAGAGACGCATCCTTGTGGTACACCAAGAGCAAACCGTATACTCAAGAGTAGTGCAAGACCTGTAATTGAGAAGTTCTAGAGTGCCCACATGTGTGTGATCGAGGAGTGATCAAAGTGCGCATGTATGTGTGTAGAGTGCTCGTATCTTGCTTCCAAACCCTCGCAGAAGGTCCTCTATTAGCCAAGTGTGTGGGTGTGTGTGTGTGTGTGTGTGTGGAACGATCATCATGCATCAGTGTTGAGCTGGTTAGGGCGAGTGAAGTTGGTGATATCTGAATTCCCTTCGGGCGGGTCAGCAAGGATAGAGCGAAATGCATCCACAGCATATGCACCATGGAGGACACATTTATGCATATGTAACAAGATATGGTATCCACCGAAACTCGGCACCTAATGCGCATGAGCAAGTAATGAAGGCATCCACATGTCCTTTATCAAAGGTGGATTATGCATATGTAACAAGATAGGGTATCCACCTGTTCAGCTCCAGCTAAGCCAAAAGACACACCATCAAATTCTAGCTGCACACCTATTCTTGAAAGAGTAACTAAAAAACCATTTTCATTAATTTTCACCTGCGCACGAATTATGCCAGCAATTTGCTTGTATATTTGACCTTTTTCCAAAAAATAACTGTAGAACATCCTCCAAATGCATTATAGGACCAGAAAATGCATTAAAAAACGAATTCAAATGTTACACGAATCCGCTTTTCAAAACCTAAAGTCTGGTAGAATCACCACAAGTTCAATACCATGGCATGGAATCTATGCTATGAGCGATGTATAGGTAGGTAGCCAGGTAAATGAAATCATATAACGGTCAGAGTTCCCAACTGTTGACACCGGATTTTCCAGAATACATACCTGTAGGCTTAATAATGCAAATATACCTATTTTTAGAGAATCCAAAAATTTAAAGTACCGAATACCAGAAAAGACCAGTACCAATATCTTCTTGAGCCTATCACTATCTATTCAACAAGTTATACATTATCGAAGCCAAAAACGAGTAAGTAGGTATGAAGTCGTAACCATGTAGGTTAATTTTCAATTTACAAATCATATAATATAAGCCTCAATACACAATACTAGTTCCACTTTTCGGTAGTTAGTTCAAATGTTATACGTATTGAGCAAATGTTAAACGTATTGAGCAAGTGTATTATCTGATGCGTGATTACTGACACATACTTAACCGTAGATGAAAAACATTTATACATGTGTTAAAAAACCAGTACCTCGACCATCATGCAATGCTTAAATACTGAGTAGGCACAAGAGCACCTACCTCAAGTCCTTGCTGTGAAGTTGTAGATTGAGAAATGCTATCGATCCAGTATGGGAAGTCTACCTCGACAGGTATCAGTAGACAAAACAGATGCTTGCAACAATTTTCATTTCCCGAGTCCTCTTGAATGTTTACAGCAAGAGTCACATGCTGATGTGTAGCCTTCGCTACCATATCTCTCTGAAGTTTTGCATGTTACGTGTGTATGTACATATGTAGATAGGTGTTTGATAACCGTGTGTGAAGCATAGCGTGTATACCTACTGCCTGATCTATACCCACAGAGAAGCCACGTGATAGCCACGCAGAAGAAGAGAACGATGGAGCATGAGCATACCTATGCAGAGAGCCTGCCAATGAGCAATAACCGTGAGTGGGTCAGATGGAGATAAGGTGTGTGGGGAGAGAGAGATCCTATGTTGTGCATGTGTGTGCACGCGCGTATGCGCACATTTGCTCACTGGGCAGAACGGACAAATGGGTTTGTGAGTATGCAGAGAAAGCCAACGGGTTCGTATAAATGAACCTCGATACAAAAAATAGAGGGTCCATTATGAAGCACCCACCTTTGTTGACTGGGGATAAGGATTGCCTGGGGATGGCTTGATACTTATCTGCCCAAGAGAACGTGTGTGAGGTAGCGATCTTCCAGTGCATGTGAGTAGAGGGGAGGCTTTTGAGAGCAAGCACCAAAGAAAGGGAGAAGTACCCATCAGATGCAAACCGACAATAGACCATGGAATGTTCATGCATGTGTTCTACCGGCTTTAAAAGCTCCTACACCACCCACATGAAATTAGGTGTGAAGAGGGCCACTGAAAATCCATTTAAAGCATGTATGCAAACCATGGCAAGGAGTGAGAAAATTGTATCTACCTATTGTTATCCACCCACCAGAAAGCTAGGTAGGTGAAGCTAGATTGATGAACCGTACCAAGCTGAGGGAGGTCAACCAAGGATACCTTCATACAAAGATTAACCAGGGATGCCTTCCTGTCGTATTATTGATGAGGTGGATTCAAAACCTTAGCCAAAAAATTAACAATGTATCAGTAGATATGTAGATCCAATGGTTTCATTATGATCCTAAATCACACACATTATTATTAACTAGGTAGTGACTGGAGCAGGGCCGAAATAGAGAATAGTATCTATATCTAATAAGCAAGGGTGTGTGTGGGTGTGGTAGAGATTTGGTACCATGAACCATTACCTATGGTATTGTATAGAGACTTGGTGAAACTTTTCTAGAGAATAGCAGCTCTAGGTTAGCACACCAGAAAGGGAAGCTGTCAGCCAAGGGTTGGCCAAAAACTTGCCAGCTAGATAAGTGTGTGTGTGTGTGTGTGTGTGTGTGTGTGTGGAACGATCATCATGCATCAGTGTTGAGCTGGTTAGGGTGAGTGGAGATGGTGATATCTGAATTCCCTTCGGGCGGGTAAGCAAGGATAGAGAGAAATGCATCCACAGCATATGCACCATGCAGGATACATTTATGCATATGTAACAAGATATGGTATCCACCAAAACTCGGCACCTAATGCGCATGAGAAAGTGATGAAGGCATCCACATGTCCTTAATCAAAGGTGGATTATGCATATGTAACAAGATAGGGTATCCACCTGTTCACAACTCCAGCTAAGCCAAAAGACACACCATCAAATAGCACGAGTTGCGTACGGGAATATGTAAAGCATTCAGTAAACCAAGTTATTATCAATCGTGCATGTGTGTGGGGAAAGAGAAGGGGCTTGAAAGCAGTTCAAAGACGGATAATGCCCAGTACTTCAGTAAAGTAAAGTTATCATTCGCTTTATCGATCATGCATGTGTGTGGGGCGAGAGAAGGGGCTCGAAAGCAGTTCAAAGACATATAATGCCCATTAATTGTCATTGAGACCTATAAGATGAGGGACTGTATCAAGATATGAGCTATGAACCCTGCTTAACTCAAGATACGAGACATAATTTGATATATCCTTTAGTGGGACAAGGATCAAAGGTTGTAGTGTTGTCGGCAAATTAGAGTACCTGATCAAAAAACATGGCATAGAATTCTTGGGGAAGGGAGGCAGAACTGCATAGATTAAAGTGTCCTTGAGTGGGACAAGGATCATAGGTTGTGTTTGTCATAGATTTCCTTAGAAAGGAAGGCAGAAAAGTCTTAGCTATAGTTGGTTAAGGGCTCGTTAATGGCAAGTAGAGTGATTGTCTAGTCTATAATGTGTGTGTGTGTGTGTGTGTGGCCCACCCCCATCCCTGAGGAGAGGAACCACATGGCGGGAGGTAGGGCCCACCATGTGGAACCCTACCCCCAACCAATTATGAACAATTTAGCAACAAAGATATCCAAATAATCAGTATGAAGAGTCCAAGGTTTACTTATCATATGGAAAGAGGTTTAGAATGAGAATACAAACGTCCAAGGACATAATAATTAAGTGTTCCAAGTGGTATGCTTTATATGTAAAAGGGTTTCCATTTGCAGAAGTGGTTCCTTTAAGGCTAATACAACAATACCCAAACATATTAAAGGAGTATTATAATCAAGTGTGTCAAATCCAGTACTAAGTAAGAGAAGATCTCTTATCATTTCTCTCCAGGGAAAAATAATCTGTGTTCGACAAATTAGATCAGGTCTTTTGTGTATGCGCATCACCCAATATCCTGTAAAAAGCATAGCATATTATGTTAATGTTGTCAAAAGTTCATAGTGATAACCAAAAAATTTAAAAGGTCTTATCAACTTGACCAGATGAGGAACAAAAGGAGCCCCGACCAATCCCTTTGGATTGGGTAGACCAAGTTTAGATAGTTAGTCTGGTCCGTTACAAGGTGTTATCCTGTGCAAAGGATAGCTAGAAAGAGGTTTGTGTATGTCGATAGGGCTAAATTAATTTCCATCACATTCCTAAAACAACCATCTAATTAATTAATCAGATACATTGTCTGGTACATAGTCAAAGAGCATCTGCTAGTCTAAGGTAATATACCTATATGATATATGTACTTGACCAGATTAGGAGCCATGGCCCCAACCCATCCCTTGGATTAGGTGGGTCAAGTCATAAAATTATAGAAGGTCTAGGCCCATTGTATGGTGCTAACCCGACCAAAGGCTAGCTAGAAACAAGTGTGTGTGTTTAAGAATGAATAATCTAACAATAGTTTGCTTTCACAAATTATTGAACCATACAATGGGACTAGAGACCAGTCAATGTGTAACTAACCACATATAGTATGTATACATTAGATACCAATTAGATAAAGTTAAGATTATATTGATATTTACATCTGATACTGACAAATAGTGTATTACATCTTATTATTAAAGGATCATATACAAGGGTTATCTATCACTAATAAAAATGCTCGAACAGTGGACGATCTTCTGTTATTGCTGCAGTTTTTGTTGTAATTCCAAGGAAAGAATCTCTTACCTGCCACAATCCAAAAAAATGCAAATCCATTAGTATTGGCATTAGTTGGGAAGACAGGTGTCAATGACCCCTCCCCCTTGTTATCGACGTCAAAAATTACAACAAAAACTAATAGCATAGCATAGATTAAGTACTATGCTTCAAATTTTGAGTCACTATAATGTTTGTATTCTCAAAAAAATTGGACAACATCTCCTTTGTAATTTGGAGCAATTTTCAAAAGTCCAGTCCTAGTGCCATCTCATCCAAGACCCTCACATGAGGATTAAGGCTCTTTAAAAAACATTGGAATGATATCAAAGTGAGATATTGACTCTTATTTCAAGAGCTTTGTATATATTTGCCAAAAAAAGAACAGCAACAAAAAGTAGCTCATGGTTTTGCACTCACCAATGTATACTTACCTTGATTGAGGTTGTAAATCTCTTCTATCAGCCGTATGAAACAATGTGAAGAAGTTAGCAATGCAGATCTACTTGAATTTTTAATCTTGATCCAAGAAATTTGCGCAAGAATGTAAACTTCTATGTCAAAGAAAGAGATGAGGTGTTTGTTTTTAAAAAACAAAAATTTAGCTATAATTCCAAGGTGCCATTACCACCTTAGAGGGGGTAAAACTTAGAGGGAGTACAACATCAAAATTAGGAATACGCATCAGCAGTCAAAGCCAAGTATCAGTCAAAGCAAAAAAACCTCTTTGTCGTGCAATGGGTCGTCGAATCTCACATTTCATCTTTTTTTATTGTGTATGTCTCTCAAAATTTCAAAACCAATTAAGCAGCATTTTGTTTGTATTCCGACAGTTAACCAAAAAATACCATAGGCTGCAATCTCTTGCAAGACCCTCTTAGGAGGTTGACGGCATCAAAACCCGAATAGCATCCAATACCTCGTTTACATTCCAATCATGTTTTCAAATGATCCACAGATTGCTATCTCACAATAGATGCTCACACGAGGTCGAAGGCATGAAGAATTTATGGTCAGACCATCAATCAATATCATCAAAACAAGCATGTAATTGTTTTAAGAAATCCAAATAAGGCAATAGAAATCCTGCTCACAAATGTTCATTCACAAAAGTATAACCACAGTTTGTAGCATATGCAATTATTAGTGCATCCCAAACATAGTCTACCGGAGTCATGTTGATAGGTAGATGTTCGAGTCACTTTTTTCAGTCCACATATACTAGTTTAAGAGAATACCAGAACTAAAACCATGCTTATGCTCAGCCCAGAGACCAATTGATGTTTATTCTCAGCACAAAGCAAAACTCCATAGGAAATACCTATCATTACAATCCAGAGTATTTTCATCCATATAATCAATGGAAACCTTTATGTGCTGCAAATCCTCAAGGCCAAAATATGATAGGCTTTCTTCCCTTGATGATTTGCAGCCTTTCTTCCCTAGGCTCTCTTCCCTTGGTCGCCTTGGTAGCTTTGGCAATACTTGTAGCTACTCGCCCGGAGTAGTCCTCCTTCATTTCTGTAGATTCCTCCTTCTTCGTTGCAACACACTTGACAAGATAAAAGCTGATTACTTTTGTATTAGTTTTGAAATTTGGATACATAGAAACATCCAGAAGTCAAATGCTTCTATATTAGTTGTGAAATCTAGATACACAACAAAATCGTCTCCAATTTGAAGTGGATTGCTTAACATATCATGATATCCTTCACACAAGACTTTATCTAAATGTTCCTCATCATCCTAGATGGGGTAAATGTATGGAAAAGGTTGCAAAAATTGATATGCATAGGCCCAAACATGTGCTTTATTGATGCACCTATTCCAAAAACCATGCATGAAAGCATAAAAAAACCAAGCCAAATGTCTAGTGACCAGCCTTGTAGAATCATGAATGTTATTCTCATAGATAGCGTACAAAATCCTAGAGTTTTGGATAGTTTAACATTTACATTCTATCTCCTGGTGCACCTTTCTTACTTTAACCTCCAAAAACCAAGTGTAATGTCTTTTTGTTTGAAACATAGCAAGCATCTGCACCCTCATATAGGGTTGGCCCTACAATAAGCAACCACATCATATGCACATTTTAATGTAGCACCATCTAGCTTTAGTTGTGTGTGAGTCAATGTTCTCTTCACCATAGCCCCTGCTCCGTCATGTTCTCCCTTGCCATGTCTTGATGATGAGAAGAAATGGATCGTTTGTATTTCTGTCAAACCTCCATAGCTTGCTACAAAGTAGAAAGGTCTATGCACCTTGAAGTATGAAGAAGCCCCATTAGACCACACCCATTGTGATTTGATTATTATGTCTTTCTCCTTCAACCACCCAAAGTGAAACAAAAAGCAATGTTATACAAACAAGGTATTTTGAACTGTGTCATTCAAAATGAAAAAGTGGACAATTTTGATGATGTTGCGAGCCTTCCTAATATAGGTCTTGTGAACAAGAATGCTAACTTGTGGCAAATGCCAATGCATAGACTGGATTTCATTCTACTCTTTGAAGGAGTAGCTCTGTGCAAATCCAATCACAAATACAAGCACCACATTGTAATAAAAAGAATCATAGCGAGCAAGTCTTGCAAAAAGGATAGAGACAAAGGAGATGGGGGGTGGGGTGGTAGAACAAACACCAGTTTTACACTAAACGCGTTTCACTTAGATTTAGCTCATCAATGGTGAAAAACTTTGGTGGAGGGGGGGGATATAAATAGGGGGCAAGGTTCAAAAAACTGTACAGAGTACTGCCATCAAGGTAGGATGTGGCTAATTTAAAGAAGAGTTACTCCCAAATTCTATGGCAGGTATCTCTTTATGGGGAACTCTTAGGGGATGTACAGAAAAGGAGGCTATTAAAGAGTGTATCAAAATTGGAGGCTGGTTTAAAATTTAATGGAGTTGTACAAAAAGGAGGAGGCTAGAAGAGGTTTTGTAAAGTACCATGGTTACTAAGGGGAGAAATACATGAGGGGTAAGGTTTTGGCAAAGGAGGAGTGTAAGACCTTCGGGGAGAGGGGAGGGGATATAATTTTTAGGTAAGATTGGTTCTCTCCGAGAGAAGAGAGCCAAGGTTTGGTGCATTAAGCCAACACACGACTGGTTTAGGAAGGTGTGCAAGCTCGGGATTAGCCTTGAGAAGTTTAGAGAGAGGTTTGTTAATGGTGAAGGAGAGGTTTAGAGTGCGGGTAAGGGGTGAAAAGGGATTTTTTACAATGATGGGTGGTGATTTGGTTTTTCGGCTTTTATGTAAAAGAGAAGATCTAGAGTTGTAAGAGACAAAACGGAAGCAGGCTTCAAAGAGAGAGGGTGGGTAACCTTTTGCCCTTAGTCTGGCAAAGAAGAGGTTTTGAATAGCGATAAAACTCTCAAGGGAGCTCTCTCGAATGATGTACCTTTTGAGTTCTTGGAGAATGAAGGAAATCTTTTGGTGTGTCGGATGCCAGGACTGCCAAGGGATATAATTGTAGGAGCTGAGTTCTTTTGATGACATTTAGAATCAAGAATCCCATGGGTGGAAAAAGAGGTTCCTTTGAAAAAATGGATATCCAAAATAACTGCGTCTTGAAGGGAGATGAGGGAAGAGATCTTTAGATGTTGTTGGAGAGGGTGCTTATAGTTTTGAAGAAGCTTGCCCAAGGTAGCAGAAGGGCCATCCCAAATACCAAAAGCGTCATCTACAAATCTTTTAAAGTAGAGAAGAGAGGGAGAGGTGAGGAGGCTCATGCTTTCTTCTAAGGAGCAAAGAAAGAGGTATGCATAGACCACGACAAAGTTGGAGCCCATTGCTGTTCCTTTGATTTGGTGCCAACACTCTCCTTTAAAAGAAAGATAGTGATGGTTGAGGATAAGGGAGGCTAGGGATAGGATAAAGTGGACTTTGGGAGCGGGAAAGATGTTCTTGATGGTGGTTTTGAGAGCCAAAAGATCCTCAAGTATGGGAATGCTTGGATAACGGGATTCCACATCGAAAGCGAATAAAATTATGTGGGGAGGAAATGTGGTGGTGGCCACATTTCCTCCCAGTGTTCAAGAATCACATATTGAACCACTTCAAGTTCGATACTGGGAGAGTACCTTACCACCGTTGCAACTTGACGAGGCACCTAGGGTAATAGAAAACTACTGGCAAAAATCCTCACCTATTACCAACTGGAACAATTGGTTTCAAAGGGTGACAAGCTCATTTCAAATGGTATGATCTACCCAAGGAAGGGGGGAGTGTTTGCTGACAGTCATCATTCACTTGCTTCCCTCTCAACCTTTTTCCCTGACCTCTGAATCACCAATCTTAGGGAATGTACATATAAAGCTTTATACTCACAAAAAAAAAAAAGAGCAAGAGCAATTAGCAAACGAGTATGCACATTAAAAGCCAAAACATTGACTCAGACCTACACATGTCACATCTGGTACAGTGAAACAGAAACCTACGCCATAAAACACCTTTGATCCTCATCACTTGAGTGATGGAGGGTAGGTAAGATTAGTACGATAGGAGTGTTTATGTTTTAGAGTTGAGTGATTAGCAAAGTTCTCTTTTCCCACTGATGTGCCTCCTGGAGGTATTCCTTTTGTTTCCTAGTGTGTACAGGAGCGTGTTGCTATTGATAGGATTTGGACCTTCATGGAACCTTCAAATCAAGCACGACCATCAACACAAACAGGTGTTTCTTGTCCATTAGCATTGCCCTTATCTTTTTGCATCCATGTTTGTCTGCCTTGATTGTGATTGGTAGCATAATATTCATCGCATTGGCTTAGTATCAAACATTTAATTCAATGTAATGTTTTGTCATAATCACTTGTTTAGGGGTAAAAATCAAGCAGTCCAACTAAGCTAGTTTGACCAAGCTAGATATTAGAAATCTTCTCTTAATACCATGGGGAATGCCTTCCTAATAAGCAATGGTTACTTAGGTTCTTAATCCGATTTAGGCAGCATTGTATGAAATGTACTAGGGCTTTCTAGTGGGCTTAACCCTATTGACCTTTAGCGTAAGTATTATAAAGGGAGTTTACTAATGTGATGAGCCTGGGGAGGGTAACAGTGTTATATGACCCCCCAAAGTTACAAAATTAAAATGATGAAAATGAACAAACAAAAAATCAAAGTGCCACAATGTAAAATTTTAAGCTGGAAGAGAAATCTCAGCTTGATTTGGTACTTCACTCACATGTATTGCCTATGGTACTAGAGCCCTAGAGGTTCCCAGTGTGGGCGCTTTTCCTTGAAAAGCAAAAAACCCAAGGCATACAAAATAAGCACCCACTTCAAAATTGAATCAGTGTGAAAAGACTTGGGGGGGTCAAAGAAAAAGTAATCAGTCAGGCGATGATTTCATGAGAAATTCCTTTTATGGTAGCTTAACTACAAAGTCTTCTAGGTATAGCCTCTAGTCAGCCCTCGAACATGAATACTTGGCTCTCGCGATTAAACAACTTAATTGACCACAGAAAATTAAGAAGCTTACCCATGGTATTAATATTCGATCTCTAGTGCTTTTCGACCGTCAAATTAGCGACCCCAGACTTGTTTAATTTTCTACCTTTACATCTGTTTATGCATTTGATTACATTGCAATTTAATGTTCATTGCTACCAAATTGTTTGAAATTCTTTTACCAATCAATGTGTCTACCTAAAACTGCATATGCTTTTTATGAGAATGCAATTACTGTGCCAATGTTGTTTGATTTTGCAGTGACTGAAGAAGGCTAAGGACATTCATCTCAAATGCTCTTCCACCTCGACGAACCAGCTTCAACTCAATAGCTTCCGAGGACGGAATCTACATCAGGAAGGGGGGCATGTTAACCCTCACGGCTCACGGACACCCCATCACCTACGATGGACATGTATTATGTATTTGGTAGAGTCAGGTACCGGGCTTGTCGGACCAATAGGGAAAGGTAGAGTGATCGTCGATGAGAGGCGCACTTTAACTTGGACATTCAAGGGATTAGTTGGTTAAGCATGGGCGCCCAAGTGTGAATGGGGTGAGCTCCTATAAAAGCCAACTAAACCTAATTTTTACTCATTCTCTCATTTGTGCAATTGAAGAGTGCTCTTGCTCCATCTCCATCTTCTTCTTCTTCACCTCCTTGTGTGTGTGTGTGTGTGAGAGAGAGAGAGAGAGAGAGAGAGAGAGAGAGAGAGAGAGAGGGAGAGTGTGTGTGCGATCGAGCATTACGAAGGCATGACGGCGGCGAAGCGGTTGAGCGCGGCACGACTGCAGCTTTTTCTTCATCGCGGCGAGGAATCCACCACGAAGGCGAGCGTAGAGCGGTGAGTGACACACCCTTTGTTTCCTTGAGCTTGCTAGTTTAGGCTTGTTGTGTGCTTGGAGCCGTTTGTGGCTTGCGCACGGTGTATTGGCAAGTCCCTTGCTTCGACACTGCGGCAAGGAGCGCACAAAGTGCTACGTTGGACATCATAGAGGGATTATTGAAGTTCTTCTAGAACAAAATTGTAATAAAGAGAATCATAGTGAGCGAGTCTTGCGAAAAGGATAGAGACAAAGGAGGTTTTGGGGGGGGGGGGTAGAACAAACACCAATTTTACACCAAACGCATTTCGCTTATATTTAGCTCATCAGTGCAAGCACAAAGTCACACACACTTCCAAAATGACAGGTTATGTCAATTTCAGCATCAATGGGGTGTCCTCACTGTGAGGAAACCCCAAACCATCTAGTGTCTCTTTAAGTGTCTCTATCTTCACTTTGAGCTCTATTTCCCTCTTTACATCCACACTATGGCTTGGTAGTAAACTGTGCAATTCATTGTCAGCATCATGAAGCTTCTGTCTCATAGAAACCACAACTAGGCTAACCCTTGCATTGCTTTGCTTTCAAAACCCCACAGCTTCAAACTCATGTCTTGCATTGATGAGATGTTTTTTATCATTTTGCAGTTGTTTTGTGGGGGGCAAGGTTCAAAAGACTGTACAAAGTACTGCCATCAAGGTAGGATGTGGCTAATTTAAAGAAGAGTTACTCCCAAATTCTATTGCAGGTACTCCATAGAGAGGGGGAACTCTTAGGGGATGTACAGAAAAGGAGGCTATTAAAGAGTGTAGCAAAAATTGGAGGATGGTTTAAAGTTTAATGTAGTTGTACAAAAAAGGAGGAGGCTAGAAGAGGTTTTTGTAAAGTACCATGGTTACTAAGGGGAGAAATACATGAGGGGTAAGGTTTTGGCAAAGGAGGAGTGTAAGACCTTCGAGGAGGGAGGGGGGGGGGGGGGGGGGGGGGGGGGGGGGGGGGGGGGGGGGGGGGGGGGTTTGGTGCATTAAACCAACACACGACTGGTTTTGGAAGGTGTGCAAGCTCAAGATTAGCCTTGAGAAGTCTAGAGAGAGGTTTGTTAATGGTGAGGGAGAGGTTTAGAGTGTGGGTAAGGGGTGAAAAGGGAATTTTTACAATGGTGGGTGGTGATTTGGTTTTTTGGCTTTTATGTAAAAGAGAATTCTAGAGTTGTAAGAGACAAAACGGAAGTAGGCTTCCAAGAGAGAGGGTGGGTAACCTTTTGCCCTTAGTCTAGCAAAGAAGAGGTTTCGGATAGCTCTCTCAAGTGATGTACCTTTTGAGTTCTTGGAGAATGAAGGAAATCTTTTGGTGTGTCGGATGCCAGGACTGCCAAGGGATATAATTGTAGGAGTGGAGACTCTTTTGATGACATTTAGAATCAAGAATCCCATGGAAGGCAAAAGAGGTTCCTTTGAAAAAATGGATATCCAAAATAACTGCCTCTTGAAGGGAGATGAGGGAAGAGGTCTTTATATGCTGTTGGAGAGGGTGTCCATAGTTTCCAAAAACGATATTTACATCTTGAAGAAGTCCCTTAGCACATAGTTTTCTATGAAGGATTTGGGAGATGCAAATCACTTTCTTGGTATGTGTATCAAGAGGGATAGAAAACGTGGAATACTAGAGTTGTCAGTGCAAACATATATCCACAAGGTCTTGCAATGTTTTAATATATAGGGGGAGAAGACATTGAGTACCCCAATGCAGACATATGAAAAACTTAGCAAGAATGATGCTCCCAAGTCTGATGCTGAGAAATCAAAAATAGACAAGGTGCCCTATTCTTCAATAGTAGCTAGTCTTATGTATGCCATGGTAGCCACAAGACCAAACATTGCTTTCGCAATGAGGGGTTAGCAGATTTATGGAAAATCCTAGTGGGAAGCACTGGGAAGTGGTGAAGCACATTTTGAGATATTTGGAAGGTATGACAGACAAGTGCTTATGGTTTGGGGATAGTGATGCATCAATTACACAGATGTGGATTATGTGGGTTGTGCGAAGTGTCAAAACTCTACATTTGTATATGTTTCCTAATTGTGTCATGGAGATCAATTGTACATCATCTTCCACCATAGAGGCGGAGTATGTGGTAGTTTATGATGCTAGCGTGTCATATCAACTGCTGTAGGTTTACCCATTCTTTGGCATATATCACAAGTCTTACAAAACTTTCTGACATCAATCATCATCGAATGCCACCATAATCGAGCTTGCAAGCATTTCTTGTATGTGATATCAACTGAAAAATGACCGCATGCATCTCGATTATGTGATTCAGTGATAACCTGTATCCGTCCCTCTAATGGCACACATCTCTAAAGTACACTATCAATTCCCAATCTGTAAAGTGTTGCAACAATGATCGTGAACTTCAGAGTTTGAATAATTAATGTCCTTTCTTGTTTTGAAGCCAATCTTCTAGAAATTTGCCTAGCTGAAGCAAATCATACACTTCTTGCCATTCGAGATCTGACTCTTTCGCAGTTGTGCTTTGAAGTAATTCATTGTCTACTAGTTCATCCCTCAAAGATGTTTCTGAATAGCCTTCAGTGCTTCTGGAAATAAAATCATCCTCGCAATGTGACTTGCGTGGCTTGTGGAAGATCTTGAATTCGAACTCCATTAGGAACATCATCCACTTGTTTAACCTTCCTTGTATGATCACTTTATTAATAAAAAACAATAAAGCCTGATGATCAACATAGAAGTGGAATAACTTCCCTGGTAGATAATTTCTAAATTTTCACTAAACACCATTCCCAATGCCTCCCTCTCTGTTGTTGAATATCTTTGTTCTACTGCACTGAATTTGCAACTAGCGAAGTAGACTGGGTAGTCTATCTTCCCATCAGGCTGAGCCAGTATAGCCCCCATCGCCATTCCTGAAGCGTCAACATGAAATATAATATCCCAGTTGGGATGGGAAAGGATTGGCTTCCTGATAATCGCATCTTTCAAGCATTGAAAACTTCTCTCACATTCTTCAGTCCATATGTATTTATTCCCTTTCTTTGTGAGCTCATATAGGGGTGAAGCTTTGGCTGCAAACATATGAACAAATCTTTGATAAAAATTAATGTACCCCAAGAATGAACTCAATTCTGAAACCATGGTCGGTGCTGCTCTGGCTTGCTGAATACTCTTAATCTTATCTTCAATCATCTCAACGCCATTTCTTGAACAATATGTCCTAGTAGCTGACCTTTCCAGACCATAAAAACAGATATGGATTTAAGCAGATCCTCTTCTCCCTGCACCTCTCAAAGACCATTTCCACAAATAATATGTACATTTCTTCAATGGAAAAGACAGTAAAGTTGTCCATGAAGATGGCCAAAATTTGTGTAGAAACTCACTGAAGATTTCCATCATACACCGCTAAAAGGTTGTTGGAGCATTACAAAGCCCAAATGGCATTACCAAATACATAAATGCTTCCCATTTAGTGGATGAATTTTGTTTTAGCTCTATCTTTTGGTGCAATCTTCAGTTGATTGTAGCCATTGTAGCCATCCATGAAGCTATACATCTTGTGGCCTTCAATCTCATCTAGCATCATATCTATGAATGGTAATGGGAAGGGATCTTTAATGGTATGGGCGTTTAGTTTCCTACAAGCGACACACACTCTGAGCTTTCCATTCTTCTTTGGCTGAACCACTATAGGAAATAGCCAGTCGTCGCTGCTTGCCACCTCTGTAATGAACCCTGCTTTGAGCAAATTATCAATTTCCTCCTTGACCTTCTTTACATATTTAGGATTCATTTTGTATCTCTTCAGTTTATTGGAACACCAAGAAAGTGGTTTTGAATTTCTCTTACCCTTATCTGCATGTTCGATGATGAGACCAATGGCTTGGACCATCCTATGATCTGCCATCCTTATTCTCAATGGAGCTGGCTTCATTTCAGTTATTCCTAGCTTTTGTCAAAGATGCTCACCAAGAATGTTCACACCTGCTTCTCCATCCATAATGACACCTGATAATGGTTCCCATTGTTTTTTGAGCTTATAGTCTATTTGTATTATTGGAACCTCATCATCTCTGATGGCTGCCAAATCCACTGTTCTAGCCTCTTCTTTAGCTTTTCTCTTTTGTTTGATAAATTTAGACGCCTCAAGCGATGTGCATCGAATTCTATTGCTAATTTTTGAATTCAATTACAAACCTTGATATATATCTCATCTTGCTCATTGCTTGAGCTCCCACTATCTGAGTCAAAAGACTTCTCCGCATGAGAATCTTCACAGTTCCATTTCACTGGTTCGCCTGTAGTTGCTCGCTTGCTTCGTGATGAATTATCCACGTGATTCTTGCCCAGGCCAGTATTTCCAGTCTCAGGAAAGCCTACTCTGACTTGCCTGGGTTTTTTCTACCAGGCATTGCATTGTAGCAATTAGAATCTTCTAGTCTATCTACTTCCTTCTCCTGTCTTGGTTCTAAAGACTGAGGTGGTATTTTGTGAATGGTCCGAGCTTCTGAACTTTCTGGTTGTTTAGATAGCTTCCTTGACAAGTTTTCAATGATTTTCGCTACAAGCTCCCTTTGTTCATGCCATTCACAATCTTTTCTTTACCCTTAGCGTTCCACGCCTTTCTCTGTTGCTATTCCCACTCCTTGGCCTCAGCACTTTGACTGTCTACTTCAGTGGGGATGTCTTCAATCACTACTCCCTTGCTTTTGGTGACCACTCTTACTGGTATTGGTTCTAGTTCTGGTGGTTTTTTGGTCGCCTACCTCTGGCTTCGGTGTATATGGACACTGAGCTACAAATTGCCGTACTTGCCACAACCATAGCAATTCATGTTCCTATTAGAGAAGTCTCCTCTACCTCTACCCCTACCAACTCCATTCAGATAGCGTCCTCTACCCCCTCTAGTGCTTGCACTGGCTTCATTTTCCCTAGCCCCATTGGTTCCATCAACCTTGGGCGCTTCTGGATTGGTAAGTGCGATCATTGACATGTCCTTTCCCTTTTTAAAGTGATGAATCCTAATCCCGCAATTGTTCCAAACATGAAGAAAGGCCTTGCAATATGTACATTGGGAACACTCATTTGACATGTGGTCCTTTGATATGAATTTAGAGCACTAGATTTTTGCTTTTTGCATTGAGGGTCTTGTCTTGGCTATCTCATAGATTTGCTCGGACATTTCTTCAAATTTTTTGGTCCAAGACCCTTTCTTAGCTTTGCTTTTGTCCTTTGGCTTACTTTCAAAAGAACCGGAACTGGAAGTGGATTCAAAAATCCCTTCAGTAGTGGATTCATCATCACTCGACTGTACTCTCTTGTGCCCCTTCTCCTTTTTTGCCTGCTACTCCAACTTTAGCGCTCTCTGTACCGAATTATTGAATTTCTTTGTCGGTGCTGATACCTCTTGCTCCCTCAACTTCCTACTCTTAAAGCCATTCGGGAACCAAGCTCTCATCCTTTTCTCTAAGGGAGGTTCTTGCAGTTTTCTTGTTAGTTCTTTTATCTTTTCTACATAACTTCTGACCGACAACTTGCCTTGCTTGATCTTATCAAGCTCACAGACAATATCTTCATCCTCTCTATTGTCTGAGTATTCCAACTTGAAGGCTTTAATGAGCTTGTGATACGATTTGAGTCGGCAGGCTGGGTAATGGTAGTACCATTTCCTAGCTGTGTCCTTCAGTGTTTGAGGAAAATACTCCCCCATTCATCTTCAGCATTATCTTTCAGTTCTACATACTACTCAAAAGCTTGTATGTGTACATCGGGGTCATCCTTCTTCCCTCCTTTGAAATTAGAAAGGAATTTTCAGATCAATGGAATGTTCCTTGGTTTTACTGATTTTGGTTCTATGTACTAATTTCTTATCACATGACTTTTTCTTGTCATAGTAATCAATGTGAGCCTCATAGCTCTCTGTCCTTGTCTCTATGACTCTCTCTTCTATTGTCTTCTTGATTTTTTTGGTGTGATGAGTGATGAGTTTTTCAACTCCTATCACTCTCATCAATGTGCTTTTGACTTTTGGATCCCTGAGATCTATTCCTTCTTGCAGCCCTTTGACGCCTTGGATGATTGGAATGCTGCGAATCCCTTGATTCATCAGTAGTGCCCCCTCCTGGAGCAACCTCAGTTTCATTCCCCGGGTGCAAATCAATTTCAGAGCCTACTTCAGTCTCTTTTGGAATAGGACGGACCCTCTCTTGGCTTTCCATAAAGCGAGTTGCTGGTCGTCAATCTCTTCTGCTCATTCTAGGTGGCATTGTGGACATACAATAGCACTAATACCAGATGGGAGTTAGTTCTCTTGTCTTAGAGCAACTTAGCTCAAACCACCGTGATTGCCAAAATGGAATGAGCTTGATGTGTTTCGACAGTTATTCCATGTTGGTACTTAGAACTAGAGATGTCAGATTCAGAACATTCAGAGATTACTAAAAGACAAAACCGAAATTGGGAAAACCAAGGTATTGGAACTAAAAGACAAGACAGTATGACTGAAACTGGAATTGGAATTGCAATTCAGATGTTCAGATTACAACTGATGAGCATCAAGTATCCTAGTAGCTGGCTTTGGAATTACAGAAGAAGAGAGAGCTCAACGAATGATTACAAAATAATACAAGGAGCACAAGTAGCTTAGGATGTAGACAACTAAGGATTCTAGGGAGTCATAAGTTATACAAAATGAGTAACAAGTCTTATTTATAGGTTGTTGGACTGGCATTTTTGACTGATTGTACATTGTTGGTTCTGTGGGCTAACTTGCTGGTTCCCACTTTTGGAAGCTTCATCCATCCGCCAGTCCTGCTAGAGGTAGTTCCTGCCTTCTACATGCATCATGGAAGCCATCCACAAGGCAAAATAATCATCAACTCCATCATGAATAGTATAGGCTAAATACACATGCAAGTTTCCTTATCAATCACCATGGCTGAAAGTCATGAAAAAAACACACGCACACAAACACATACATAGTCGAAAACAATAATAATGCAATTTTATGGAGCTTGAAAGCATTATTAGTTTTCCTAAAAGACCATAAAATCAGACATGGGAAGCTGAGGGAGCTGAGCCATTGTGTACAGATCCGTAGGACACTCGTGAAAGAAAGAGAATGCATGCCAGGGAGAGATGTGAGAGCTTGTGCTTCCGGCATCGGTAGCTCCCTTGTGCCTCCTGGTTGAGCGTCCCTTGCATGTTTGTTTGAGCTCTTGTTATGGGCGAGCTCGTGTATGATAGTTGTGGGCTATGGCTATGTTGTTTCAGGACCACGTCACTACACATGATTAGGACCTTGGGAGTTGATATATAGAGCGTGAAGGAAAATTTGTTGAGTTGACAAGCAACATTTGAGCGGTGAGGAAGCTGGTCTGGCTCTAATGCTGGACTACATGCTTGAGACATTCAAAGGGTTAAGCGTGAACCGGAAGCTTAACAAAGACAATGAGATGATCGGAAGTGCTAAGCAAGAGCATGAGCATGTAGACAAAACATGATACTCATCCACAGTCCTACAGACAACAAAATGGCTATGAACTAGTCTGTGATGGGTTGCTGAGTGCAAACCCGAGAGATAGAGAGATATGCTTAACACATAAGCCAGTGGAGCATCCGATTGGATCCACTGATTGGATGGAAGACTTGAGCACATGCAGCTTTGTTTGAGTAGGACGGAACAATTGTGTTATAGAGCACATAGAGTAGTAGGAAGGAACAATCGTGTTATATCAACCGGCTATTTGAGACAAGGGGTGCTCCACTAGCCCATCAGCAAGCCAAAAGGACGTTCCACATTAGAATATGCCCTTGCACTAATTGGGCGGAGGTAGTGTATGTGCTAAGGCTAAGAGAAGAGAGGGAGAGAGAGTCTGTGGCTAGCATAAAATGCCTACGACATTTGTCTAGCGAGGCTTTAGACCAGAGAGAGAGAGAGAGAGAGAGAGAGAGAGAGAGAGAGAGAGAGAGAGAGAGAGAGAGAGGCACAACCTTCTAAGGAGAGAGAAAACATGGGATATAAAACTCATGATGTCTAATATCCAATCGATCATTACATGAATCGCACCATGTCCAAAGAAATAAGCGCCAGCTGTAGGGTATCCAAAGCTTATGATGACTTTGGAGTTGGGAGAGAACTTTAGTTCCTTCCTTCCGTAGGCAAAAAAATTTTGAAATATAAAATACAAAAAAATAATCCTTATTTTTAGTTAGTTACAAATAGCTTGCTAGCCCTAGTGCTTCTGACTGTCCCACTCAGGCAAGACTGCCCCACCTTGTCATCCCCAAAGGTTCTTTACCTACTCTCTCTCTCCCTCTCGCGCGCGCGTGTGCACGTTCTCTCTCTCTTCCCCAAGCCTCAAGGTGACAAGAGTATCCCCACATTTCCCCATATAATTTTAATGGGGACTCTCCCACTTAGGCAACACTGCCCCTCCTTGTCATGCCCAAAGGTTCTTTACCCTCTCTCTCTCTCTCTCTCTCTCTTCCCCAAGTATCCCCCATTTCCCCATATGACTACATCATGGTTCTCCCAAGGAATCTACTAACATAATATGGCGGAAGGGGGAGCCCTTTACTCGTGTCGCAATTTGCGACCTGAAGGCTAAAGTCCAAAACGAAGAAAAGCCCATTTGCACGTGATAAATAGGGAGAGAGGGGGAGAGAGAGAGGCCGCCGAAGGCGGCTGGCCGTACTAGTTGATAATTATAGGAAGGTGTACTTTATGTATCAACCAATGGAAACATTTGGAGGAAAAAAACAAGCCAAAGTAATTTTCATACTTTTAGCCGAACACAACTCTAAACCCTTTGCAGGCCAAACAGAACAAAACTTACTTTCAATCAAAGCATTTCACCACCATTGTGTGCAGTTAGCGAAAGGAAGCGGGGCCTTACCTGCTTGCAGCCCGCAGTACTCTCTCTCTCTCTCTCTCTCTCTCTTCCCCCGCCCCTCACCCCCAAAACACACACTCACAAAAAAGGAAAAGTTGCATCCAATCAAAGCATTTAACCACCATTGCACACAGTATGAGAGTTCAAGCGATGGCATTCTTGAGGAAGCAACACGTCCATGAATTCCATAAGTGTATGCAGAGAGAGAGAGAGAGAGAGAGAGAGAGAGAGAGAGAGAGAGAGAGAGAGAGAGAGAGAGAGAGAGAGAGAGAGAGAGAGAGAGAGAGAGCGCTCATGCTTTGAGTATTGTTACACCATGGCTTTATGACTCTGAGAGCGGTTGCATGGCCTTTACAGTTCCAATGGTCACACTTTCTGTATAAGGGGAGAGTAGCGGATTCAGTTTTCATGCTGCCATGTATTGGTTACAGATGAGGCTCTCTAGATTTGCAACCTGCCACTGTGGATGATTCTGCTGATTGTTTTCACCATGATTTGCTTTGGTACTTTGGTGGATTTTTTGGAAGGCTTGCTGCACATGGGTTGATTGGAGAACCTTCCAGTATGACCGCATTTTTTGACTGATATCCGCAGACCTTTTGCATACTTTGCACAACCATAAATATTGTCTTACCGTCTGCAAAAGGTCATGTTGGCCTATGAGACGATTGAGTACATTGTAATGGCTACAATTCATTCTGCACCTTGCCATAAGAGGCACACAAAAATAGAAAACACAGGCTAAGAATTCGAGGCTCTTCAATCATGGCTCATAGAAAACACAGGCTAAGAATTCGAGGCTCTTCAATCATGTGATCCATAAATTACAAAATGGGTGTGTATCATCATCCTTATACATAACAAAAGCCAGATGTCATGGCATTTCAAACAAGGGGTAAAATTCCTCGTTCTTTGGGGGTTGTTATGATGAAGTCTCTCACCATTGCTTTGTCTTCTTGGTAGACTTGAAATAGATCAGCCAGCCAGCCAGCTGGCTCCTCCAGGGGAATGGACTGTTGGAGTGGTTCCTACAACTTATGTTCCGCACTCCAAAGTTACTGACTTTGGATTAGGAAGTTATGCTCATATGAGGTGGTTCATTTTGTGCTCATCTCACGTGCCGCCATGAGTAATGGGGGGTGAAAGTAAAGAATATAGCTAAAGCTTATTGACAAACCAGTAATCTGCCATGTACAATGAGTGGTTATGATGGTGAATGGAGGGAGGATGGAGGTCTACCACTATATACAAAGGCTATACATTTATAATATATTGCGATGGGAGGGCACCCCATGCCATGTGAAAAGAACAGACTAGAATAGACTTTTAGCACTTCAAAACAATTAGAGAGAGAGAGAGAGAGAGAGAGAGAGAGAGAGAGAGAGAGAGAGAGAGAGAGAGAGAGGAAGAAGAAGAAGAAGAAAAAGATAGAGAGAGAGAGAGAGAGAGAGAGAGAGAGAGAGAGAGAGAGAAGAAAAAGATATAGAGAGAGAGATTTTTTATTTTTGTAAAAGATAGATTTTATTATTGTCCTCGGATGTCAAATATGACCTATGGGACCAAAGTTACATGTGATGTAGTATGTGTGTGGTTGACGAGTGATTCTCAATGCTCCAAAATTGTGGTGATGAGAGAGTGTAGGTCTAAGTAATGGCTAACAATATGAGGGAGCAGTTTCCGATGTGACCAAAAGTTACCAAAAGTTGAGCACTCTAGTAGTGTGTGGTACTCAAACTCTTGAACTTGCAGTGAGCATAATGTGCGCAATCGATTTGACTCTTCTCCGTTGCACCAACGCCATGTCTCGCATTGAAGGGAGTGGGAGCTAAGCCAAATGGCTGCGATAGTGTATATTGTTGACAAGGGGATATGCTCAAGCATGTAAGGGTGAGTACGGTTTCCTCTTTCAGCGAAGAATATAGTTTTGTAGGTGGGAGCAATAAGGGTGGTGTAATATATGAAGCGTGACCCACCAGATTCCTCCCAAGCCGTAATACATTGGCGTTGTAGAAAAGCTTTATTCACTTGGGAGTCTATTGAGGCATCATGTAGCAAGTGTAATGCATTCCATCTCCCAAACCACTTTTTATGTCTTGCATCAATCACGTGCTCAAGATCTTGCTTTTATGCGAACTTTTTTGCTTGCTTCCCATGCAATTGTAGGAAGTCGGTAGGAGGGCATCTTTATCATGTACTCCACAACCCTTTCCATGCCCATAACCTCAATTGGAAGAGATTCCGACTCAAGAAGTAAGAGCATATATGGTGTTTGCGTCTTTACTTGGAGAAAGTTTGTAAGAAAATGCTTTTGGACATTCTCAAACTCTTTCCAAGTAGATTTTGAGATGCTCCCGTCCCACACTTGAACTTGATAAAGAAGAACTTGTGTCACCAATGTGTCCAAAAGGTACTTCTTGAGAACCCAACACTTGATGTTTCCCGCATTACACATGCTCTCAAATGCATAGTACGCTCTCTTTCTAGCTTCCAAACGATGCATAGCACATTTATGCCAATTGTGATTTGCCGGAACCTCAAAGCCAAGGTACTTAAAGCTCTCAACAACTTCAAGTGTCTCATTGTTGTACACAATATTGTGGTTTTCACAAGCAGAATCTTTGTTTTGGATTCATTTGTAATTAGTCCACTATGCAAGAAAAAGTTCTCAAGGACAACCATAAGCTTTTGTGCATCCTCTAAAGTGTGTGCTAGAAACACTACATCATGCGCATACAACAAAAGCACGATTACCGCATTGCAAAAAGTGACATCTTCAATGCCTTCTTTGTGCATACAGGGTTGAACATATCACACATCCACTGTGTAAAATCTCTTGTTCATTTAATCATTTCTGGCTTGATACCTTGAAGATCTCCCACTTTGTGAGTGGCTAATTTTTCGAGCCCCAGAGACACATCCTCAATAGTAAAAAAAGAGGGCATACATGGGAGTGAACCATAAAATGGCATTTTTCCAGCATTTGGTTGCTCATGTAGTTGCCTACAATGTGTGTATATATCTGCAAGACTCAAGTTACTAAAACTCTCAATCCGCTTGCCCTTCCAGTTTCTCCAAAGTCTTCCACATGCATGTGCCTTTTCTTGGACTTGAAAAAACTGATGCTTTACTTTTCATCTTCTTCTCTTCTTTTGAATCAATGCCTTCAAATGACTTTGATAGTTGTCTTTGTTTATAGTTGCATCAAGCTTTATCAAAGACTTTTGAGCATTAGAACATTCTTTATCAAACCACCTTTTGCGTGAACTATCTTTGTTGATACCATGGTGTCACAAACTGGTGACATGGCAGCAGACCCCGGACACACTGCAATGGCACGTGGTAGACTGTACGGCAGTGACATGTGACAGGTTGTACGAAACAGTGTACGGATTTTCGGATTTTGCAACGCAAAACGCCTGACATGTTGATGTGGCAGCGTACGGATCTACGCAAATTACGCTGGCTGATTTTTGCTGGCAGCTTTTGGGATAATAGCTTTTGCTTTTGAGTTAAAAGCTTTTCAGGTTAATGCTTTTGGGGCTCCGCTTTTGGGCATCCCTTGTACCAATAAATAAGTGGGCTAGGCCTCACTTCTCAGAGCATTTGGACGTAGAGTCTGAGAGTGAGCACCTACCCACTCTCTTGTACTTTGACACAGATTAATACAAAAAGAAATACCGAAAGGGGCGCCAGTCTTTGGGGCCAATATCTCCAGGCATGGAACTAGGCAGGGTCGTGTCGACCTAATTGTGAATTGTGAATTGTTTTGAAGTGAATCTCTGATGTGTCGCGGTAGAATCTTGACTTTGGGTGTCCAAGTTTATTACAGTGGTATCAGAGCGCGGCTAATTTCTCTTCTATTGGGAAATCTGACCCTTTTCTCGCAACACTAATGGATTCCAACAGAAATCAGTCGACTTCTGCTGCATCTGCAAATGCGGGAGGAGATCGCGGAGAAGATTCTCATGAGCAATCAAAAGAGTACGACCCACCTCGGCCTACTCAGGCTGAGATTGAAGAGATGGAACGTCGACAATTGGTTGACGAGGCAACAAAGCAAATGATTAAAATTGCGAAGGATCCAAAATTTGCAAAATTTGAAGTGCACACTCAGTGGCAGAAGGCGACAAAGCCACCCATCAAACCAGCACTCAAGAAACCTCCTTCGAGGATGTTTACAGAGCAAGAATTACAAGAGGTGGTTCAGACTTAGATTAGCCGGCTTTTGGATGCAAACAATAAAGCCAAAAAGCTCGACAAAAAGCATAAGAAAGGAACAGACAAAAAGCATAAGAAAGGAACTGACTTCCTGGGTTATTTGGGTCGTCAATCTACTTTTACATCGGCAAGAAAGTAGAAGAAGTGTGTACGATTTGAAGGACTACCTAATTCTTCTTCTTCTTCTTCTTTTGACAGTTCTTCTAGCTCTTTTGACTTGAGCGAAGAAGACAAAAAAGACAAAAACCGAAGCAAAAAGCAAAGCTTCGGAAAGGGCAAGAAAAAGGCAAAGAAGCCTAAATTTCGCACAGTTTCTGACAGTTCTACAAAGGACTTTTTCTCAGACAGTTCGGACTCCAATGATCACATGTTTTATGCAAAGAAGAAGCATTTTTATAAAGCCAACCAATATGACTTCCTCGAAGATAAAAGCAAGAAAGTAAGAGAATTCTAAGAAGGTGGACAATCAATTAAGTTTGACTCTTTTTCTGGATTTCGAGATGCTCCGAGGGCTTTGGCCTTCATACAACAGTTTGAGATAGCTTTCTCTGGAGGGCATTACTTAGAGCACTCCAAGATTCAAAGGGCTACCTCTTTCTTCAAGGGAAATGCTCGAACATGGTGGTCCACCCTTCTGTTGAGTCTTGCCAATAGAAAAGAACAGACTGAACAGACTTTTAGCACTTCAATAACATTTGAAACTGAAAGAGAGAGAGCACACGCGACATGGAGTGGCGGAATTCCACCCCAGAGAGTATTGGCCCCAAACCTTGGCGCTCCTTTCGGTGTTTCTTTATATTGCATCAACACAGTACAAGCCGGTACTCAAGACTCTGCACCTTCTCCAGGAAGCATGCCAAAGAATGAGCCCTAACCTCATATTTAAAGGCCCTAGGCCCCAAAAGCAGTTTACAGTAAAAAGCCTTCAAAACTCAAAAGCTTCTGGTCCAAAAACAACGCCAAAAAGCTGCCAACGTAAATCATAGAAATCCGTACAGCCTGCCATGTCATCATGTCAGCGCAATTTTTGGAAATCTGCCACTTCATCAGTTTGTGTGTGCATGCGGGTCCCGCTTTATTTTAATCCTTTATGTCACTTGGTGCCCCATCAGACGAGGTCCCCATAAGTTGGTAGGACTGTTACTTGTTCTTCTTAGGGTTTAGGCCCCTCGGCCGGCATCTACAAGTTGGCTCCATTCTTCGGGGCTTTGACACGTCAGCAGTTTGTGACAATGAGAAAGGAAGCTCCAGTTAAATGGTTGAAATTCAAAAGGCTTTTTATTTCTTCTTGGCTGACTTCGGAGTACAAACGAGATATACGAACTGCTTGGAATCATCTTCGGATGACCAAGGGAGATTCTCTGGACGCTTATTGCGAAAGATTTTGGAGCTCTTTTCTACCAACCTCTTCATTTAAGAAGGTCTCGTTTAAAGAACAGATTGAGCGGTTTTGCTACGGACTACCTACAGAGATCCGAGACTACTGGAACAAAAGTCAAATTTTAGTTAAGAATTGATGGGTCATGCGAAACGGGGTTTTGCCATACATTTAGGCAATTTGACTTACCCCACTGATGAGATCTTGACTGAGAGAACCCAACAGACTTCTAATAATGAAAGTAGAAAGAGAAAGAGCTCCCAAGAAAAGAAAGACAAGGATTCACACAAGCTCATTTCATTTCAGTGAAGAAAACAGTCAAGCCGGATCATTTAGCGAGACTGTTCATTGCCCAGATATTCAGATTACATGGTATGCTTGAGACAATAGTCTCTGACAGAGATCCCAGATTCATGAGTTTGTTTTTGAAGGCTATTTGGGAGAGCATTGACACTTGGTTGTAGTTCTCGTCATCTTTCCACCCGCAGACAGATGGGCAATCTGAGATTGCAAATTTAGTCGTACTGGATTTATTGAAGTCTTACATTTTTTATCAAAAGACTTAATGGGAAAAGTTTTTGCCCTTGGTGGAATTTGCCTACAACAACATGATCCACTCTTCGATGGGGAAGGCGCCATATGAGATTATTGTAAGGTGCTAAGAAAGTTCCACCCTTCCTCAGTACGAAAGATAAGATTTTTGAAGCCGACCAGTACACGAGGGACTTGGACACTGCTTTTGCCAAGGTCCGGGAGGCTTTAGCGAATCTCAGGAAAGACACAAGAAGGCAGCAGATCAACACCATCGCGAATTGAAATTAAAGGAAGACGATTGGGTTCTCTTATGATTTGAGAAAGCATGCCTGAGAAAGAAAGAAGGAAAGGAGCGGCTTCTTCCAAAGCTTAGCATGAGATACTATGGACCTTTTTAGATAAAAGAAAAGATAAATGATGTCTCCTTTAGACTGAAGCTGCCCGATACGTGGGGAATTCACAATGCTTTTCATGTGAGTCTCTTGAAGCCTTTTAAAGGCGATGTGTCCGATGATGGGGAGCTAGAGGAGCAACCCGAAGTGGAGGATAGCGAGGAGATACTCGTTCCAGAACAGATATTGGCACATAAAGATAGAAAGATTAAAGGTAAAGTGATTAGGCGGTTCTTGGTTAAATTTAAGAACTATCCTGCATTGGATGCGAAGTGGATGGAGGAGGAGGACCTAGCATATACTCCTCAGATTGTGGAACTTTACCTTTAAGCATTCGGTTTAGCATAGTCTACTCCAATAGAACCCCGATTTCAGCATGGGTGAATCTAGTGTAGTGGGCATGCACAAGAGGGGAGTCACTCCGCTCCTTCGTCAATAGATTATCCCGATTTTTGATATAGAGTTACTGATGTCCCTTTGGGTTTCAAGGATACTGCTAGGTTGACAGTATTCTGCTATATGACTTTATGAACTGGAATTCCTGAAAATGATTGATTTGTACTTGACTTGTTTGAGTGCAGGAACTGATAGACGAAATGACTATAGCATGTCGGTCTCATAAATCTCTATAGACATGATTGCAATATGGAGATTTTAAATGTGATTTGTCATGTGATGTGACTGTCGATTGGTACATGTGCTAGATGTGTTGTGCCTAGTGCGCCGGTACTAACAGTCAGTGTCTACTAAGACAATTTATGGCCTCTCTGTTTTTGCAAGCATAACCGAGGACGATTACAATTCTTTCAAGAGGGGGGTATGTCACAAACTGATGACGTGGCAGCAGACCCCGAACACACACTGCAGTGACGCATTCCAGACTGTACGGCAGTGACACGTGGCAGGCTGTACGGAACAGTGTACGGATTTTTGGATTTTGCGACGCAAAACGCGCTGACATGTTGACGTGGCAGCGTACGGATCTACGCAAATTACGTTGGCTGATTTCTTTTGGAAGCTTTTGGGATAATAGCTTTTGAGTTAAAGCTTTTTAGGTTAATGCTTTTGGGGCTCTGCTTTTGGGCATCCCTTGTACCAATAAATAAGTGGACTAGGCCTCATTTCTCATAGCATCTGGACGCAGAGTCTGAGAGTGAGTACCTACCCACTCTCTTGTACTTTGAACACATATTAATACAAAAAGAAATACCGAAAGAGGCGCCAGTCTTTGGGGCCAATATCTTCAGGCACGGAACTAAGCCGGGTTGTGTCGACCTAATTGTGAATTGTGAACTCTTTTGAAGCGAATCTCTGTTGTGTTGCAGTAGAATCTTGACTTGGGGTGTCCAAGTTTGTTACACATGGACATGCTTTATGGCAAAGCATTCTTCGGCACAAGAATAAATAAATTTCTTGAAAGCTTCCCATTTAGTTTTCAATGGTGCATCATATTGAAACTTTGTCATCCATAACTTTTGTTCAACCATTTCAATATATATTGGTCTATAATGTGATAACTTCTCTTCCCTTTGGCTGAGATTATCATGCTTAGTGGCTTCTCCACATGTAAGGTCAATACATAAGGTCTAATGGTCTAATTCTAGGGTCCATTGGCCAAGCGTAAAACTCTTTATGCGATACATGATGACTTCGGAGAGTAGCATGTTATGTTTTTACATGTAAACCATCGGTTGCACTCCACAAAGATACACAATCGGCAATGGGCATACCCGTGCTATTGCACGTGTAAAAGTAACTTTCCATAGTGATCTGGCTCTTTCTCATCCATTGAAGTACGATCATACAAGTGAACTTTCTCCAACTCTCTTAAAATGTATAACATATCAAATTGTTGAGTATCATGTTGCAATGTTTTTGTGCAAGCATTCATATCCCCAAAGACAATAACATCGCCTTTGCCTTTAAAATAAGCAATGTCCTCCTCTAAATCAAAGAATGGCTGATCTCTATCCATGCAACCATAAAAGGGGGAATCATGATGAAAAATGTACCAACCAACTACAAAAATGAGTGCTCTTTTTGGTGTAATAATTTTCAGCCATACATAATGTTTGTGCTTGTCATCTTTTAGAATCGACAAAAAATCTTCCAATCTTTTCTTAATTATACATGCTTCCCCTCCTTGCCCTCTTATGTTGCTTGAGATTCTTTGACCACATCAATGAATGTACATTGGAATCCTTTAACCCGTTAATCGTTTGTGTATCATGCTCCCAAGTTTCAACAAGAAGTACATTGGCTTTGCTTGTTAGTTCATCTATGCGAACCCCCGCATTCCATGGGTATTCATTGCAATTCCAACTGTAACTCGATGTCACGTGCGCACTTCACTTTTGCTACGTGGACATGCTTCTGCTACAGTCTAGCATGAGTTTTAGCTTAGGACCTAGCCTAGCACCTTTGTGAGCCTCTAGCAAGACGTGCATGTCCAGGTCAGTCAGGATGTAGGTGTTACAGCATGTCAACCGCCTCTTAGCCTGGCATTTAATTTATTAAATGACTTCATATTCCTAAATCATGGAGTCCTTTTAAAGCCTGCTCGACCCATCATAATCTTCCTATCATGTAGGCCTTTGGGCGCTATGAGAAGCAGAAGTGGCAGCAGAGGAAGGACCTGCAGATCAAAGTTTGCAGGGCCAGATCAGCCAGAATTTTCAGCCTCCTCTCCATTAGCGTTTCGAGCCTTGATCATCAGTGTTTTCAGCCCAGCATGATCGGCATTTTCAGCCAAGACAGCCAGCGTTTTCGACCTTTGAAGCGCTAGCAGACTTCAGCCCTAGCCTCGTCATGGTTGCAGACCTTAGCCATCAACCTCGCTAGCAGAATCCAGCATTCAGCCATAGCCTCCTCGTCGTCGTCGTCGACACAGTACCCCATCGTCGACATCATCGTCGTCGACATAGACCCTAGCAGTTCCTTGTCGTTGACATCGTCGTCCTGGACATAGACCCTGGCAGTTCCTTGTCGTTGACATCATCATCGTCGAGATAGAATCTGTCACAAATTGATGACGTGGCAATTCTGCTTGGACACACACGCGGACAAACTGTACGGACGTTGACGTGGCAGGCTGTACAGACTCTCCTGATTTTGCGTTGATTGCTGACGTGGTAGGACAATACGGATTTCCAAGATTTGCGCTAACAGTGCTGGCGTGGTAGCCTGTACGGATTTTCGCAAATTGCGCTAGTGCTTTTTGATGGTAGATTTTGGGAATAATTGCTTTTTGGAACAAGTTGCTTTTGGGGTCATTGCTTTAAGAACCAATTGCTTTTGAGTTTAACTGCTTTTGGCATCCCTTGTAAGAATAAAAGAGCCCTGAGGGCCTCACTCTTCAGAGCATCTAGACGCATAGTCTGAGAGCCCAGGACCTGCGGGGGTTGTAACTTTGATCAAGCATTAGTATAAAAGAAATATTGAAAGGGGCGCCAGTCTTTGGGGCCAATACCTTTGGGCACGGAACCATGCCGGGCTATGTCGTCTCGAATTGAATTGTGATTTTAAATTGTGAATTATTTTAAGTGATTCTCTCTCGTGTCGCGACAAATCCTAGACTTGGGGTGTCCAAGTTTGTTACAGTGGTATCAAAGCATTAGGCGTGTGCTTTTCTCAAAGCATACCGGTCCTCTGAAAGAGCAGGCAGGGCACTTGGGCACTTTTTGAAATTTGATATTGATATTAAAGAATCTTCGTGTCCCGACCCTGGACTTATTAGCCACCCCCACCCTTCATACATCGCGCACACTCCCGTCTACATGGCTCTGTCTTACAGGACATAAAACCATAAAGAATCCCAGATTACACATGGGTTCTTGTGGAGAATTTGACAGAGATAACACCTCCCAATTGAAATCAGGCACAGGAATTGAAGAAAAGAATAAAGATTTCGGCAAATTTTTGGGTGGAGAAGTTTGTCAAAGCGAAGTCCAAGTGTCAACTGCAGGTTGACAAGGGTGTGAAAAGGTTGATCAAGTTCTCCAAAGATCCGAGATTTGCGAAACACTTGAAGAATCACCTGATTGATGAGATTCATTGGAGATGGCGCGAGGCCATTGATTCTCCTCTCAGGACGGGATGAAAGCTGAAAGGCCAAACGAGTGCAGAAAAGTGGAAGCTTTACTCGTAGGAAGAGCTGGAACACTTGAAGGATCACCCGATTGATGAGATTCATTGGAGATGGCGCGAGGCCATTGATTCTCCTCTCAGGACGGGATGAAAGCTGAAAGGCCAAACGAGTGCAGAAAAGTGGAAGCTTTACTCGCAGGAAGAGTTGACCAGATAATGAACTAGATACTGGAAAGGACACTGAAAGAGATACTGATATACTGACAATTTGGTTATTTGTGACCGATAACCGGAAATAGGAGTGAGGAACTCGCATCTGTATGGATTTGGAAGCATGAAGCTAGACATCCAGTCTTTTGCAACACATCTCCTTGTTTGCTTTGCAGGTGAAATCAAGGATTCGATGGTGAGATCGAGAGCAATGACAGCTCAAGAATGAATCAGATATCCTTTCGATTCGAGATAAGAATGATGAATCTGAATGAATGAATGATGACGCATGTTGAATGATTCTAGTGCATCAAGATTCCCGTATGAATGAGATGACTGGATACTGTGGTGAGCGCATTAAGAGTTCCTGTGGAATGAGATAGCTGTAACCTGCTGTGCCAAAGGACAGTCCCAAAGACAGTGACGCTGACTCTCCACAAGATGGTCACAAGCTGCACATGCGGCCGAGAGACCACTATGTACAAGCTAGCTTCCAACTGCTGTAGCTCTGTGTGCGACCAGCCACTGAAACAAAGTCACTCACCTCGGCTGTCTGGAGTCCCACAACCTCTCCCAAAAAGCTGCCGAACTCAGCTGTGAGACCCTCCTCCTACCAATGAGGTACTGCAGTAGGGCGAGCCTCTCTTTGTGCTGCCAGTATGTGACGTCCCAGTCGAACAGTGTACTGAAAGAAAGGGACACCTGGGTGGTCTGCAGAAGAGAAAGGGTCCCTCCAAAGCCACTCTCCAGGATCCTACTGTACTCGACTACTCGTGCTAGTGGACAACTCTCCCAAGCCCACAGTCTCCAGTGTCCAGTCTCAAGAGCTGCTGGGTCAGGATCGATGACACAAGTCCTCTCACAGATGCCCACCACTCGGATCCTCTGAAAACAACACTCTGCCACCTGCGGGCCCCCTACTGCAACTCGCTGTAAGCGTCCCCCTCCTTGTAACTCGAAAAACAGGGAGGGTACAGTCTCTGAGCAAGCCCGAAGTGAGATGAGAACCTCCAGTCCCGTGAAGGCTCCCATCCATCTGGGCGCTGCTGGCTCGAGAGGTGTGAGCCACTCAACTGGTACTGCCTCTGAGATGTTGTGGCACATGCTCTGCACCCCTCTCATGCCCTGCAACTCCTCTGACAAGCCTGAAAACTGTAACCAGTCACCTAAAGATCGTGCTGGACCCGCTACCATGGGACCCCAGGAAACATGAGGCCGACTACCAACCAAGTGGCCTCTGTGAGTGCTAACGATGGGGTTCCAAACAAGGGGTTGTCTCAGGCGCTCCTATGTGCAAGTAGGCTGACGCTGCTCTAGGCCTCGCCGCAAATGCTCCCAAGAACGAAGCAAACTCACAGTGAAGGTCCTCCAGTCTCCTGCTCAAGCCAACTGTGCGCATCTCTGTGAAGATCCATATGGTCGAAGGTCGCTAGGGGTCTCCAGCCTGAGGCACCCTAGCACGAAGCCGCTGTAGCAAGAACTTCTTCCAAAACGAAACAAACTCATAGCGAAGGTCCTCCAGTCTCCTGCTCAAGCCAACTCTGCGCATCTTTGTGAAGATCCATACGGTCGAAGGTCGCTAGGGGTCTCCAGCCTGAGGCACCCTAGCACAAAGCCGTTGTAGCAAGAACTCTTTCGAGGGCTCCTCACTTGGAAGAAGTCTTCTGACGATGAACTTCCCAAGAAGGGCTCTGCTCTGTTGTGCTGGGTCAATGATCCCAAGCCCTCCCTGAGAACAAAAAGAGTGATGACCTGCCAAGCAACTTTGGCCCGGGCTATCTGAGTGTCATGCCCTGACCAAAGGAAGTTCTTGATCAGCCTCTCTGCCTGGCTGATACAAGAACTCGAGAAAATCCAGCAAGAGTGATGTACCACATAGTAGCCAACAACATCTGGTTGGCCACTACAACTCTGCCTGCTAGAGAAAGTCGTGCGGAGCTTCAATGTAACAACTTCCTCTTGATAGACAGGAGGAGGGGGGCAATCTGCTGCTCGGGAGACAAGTCCAAACCAACCTGACAGCCAAGTACCGAACTGCAGTCCCTAGGGGAATCCACGTGAAACCCTCACCTGGCATCCAATTGGGCATATGAGCACTACCAACCGAGAAAGCCACTGTCTTTCTCCAGTTGATCAATGCGCCAAATGCACAACAGAAGGTCTCAAGAGCCTGCTCACACCTGTGAAGGTTAGCCTCCTGGCCATCCAAGTACAATGCTGAGTCACCAGCAAACTCAGCGTCCAATAGCTCATCTCCCCGAATAGGAAGTGCTAAGCCCCGTAAACCAATCTGCTGTGACACCAAAAACCTGCTCATCGCCTCAGCATAGAACAGAAAGAGGAAAAGGGTAAGAGGGCAGCCTAGTCTGACCGAACTTGTGAGCATGAAACGATCACCTCTACCTCCTGACAAAAGTACTTGACTATGTGTCCGTCTGTACAGAGCTGACACCCCTCTGATCCAAGCATCTGAGAAGCCCATCCTGCGTAGAGTGCCCTCCAGAAAGTCCCAGTCAATTCTGTCGTAGGCCTTCTCAAAATCGAGAAGAAGAATCACCAGATCCTCACCACGGAGCCACTCTAGGGCAGAAGCCTCCCAAAAAGTAAAGATGTTGTCAAGGATAATACGCTCCTTGACAAAACTTGTTTGAGTCCCATGTGTAAGGCTCTCTAGAAGTGGTTGAATCCTCAAACTCAGAGCCTTGGCAAGAATTTTGTAGGCTGAGTTGAGAATGGTGATGGGGCGCCACTGTCGAATCTCATCCAAGGAGCCACCCTCCTTGGCAATGAGGTAGATCAGGCCCTCACTCATGCTGTCAGGCATCTCTCCTGTGTGCAAGATGTAATGAAAAGCACTACAAGATCTGGGCCAAGCAAGTCCCAGTACTCCAAGAAAAAACTGGGAGTCAAGCATCCTCACCTGGACAGCTACCACGGGGGAGTGCACTAAGAGCCGTGTGAAACTCCTCAAGCTAAAGTGGCAGCTCAAGCCTTTGACGCATCTCCTCAGTCACAAGACAAGGCAACTATGTCCACGCCTGCTCCCTGCATGCATCCTGACGCTCTGACTGAGGCTCTGCAGACAATAACGCACGGTAAAAGTCAGTAGCAACTACATGCATGTCCTCTGGCTTAGAAGCAAGTGACCCGTTGGGCCTCCTCAACTGACTGACCTTGGCATGCGTATGCCGAGGTCCCACTGCCTCAAAGAAAGCACCAGTCACTCTGTCACCCACGTGCGTCCACTGAGATGCTTGTCGGTGGAAAGCAAACTCATGGCGCCGCTCCTCTGTGCTAACAAGCTTTCGGCGAGGCTGCTGTAACTGCTCCTCCAACCAAGGACTGTTTTGGATGCTGCTCCTGTATCCTCTGCAAGGAAGCAACGCCCCGTCGGAGACGCCACCGCTCCTCTCTCGCTGCAGCCAGGCGAGCCAAAGACTCATGGAGACTAAGCTGAGCTAGTCCTGAGGCCACTCTGTCAACAGGAGAATCCTGCATGTCTAAGCTCTCTGTCCAAAGAGCCTCCACTCGCCCTCTGAGTGTAGAGTCCAGCAAGACCCTCTCAAGGATGCGAAGCATTGTGCTCCCCCTCCTCTGCCTATCTACCACTGTGAGGATCACTGGAGCATGGTCAGAGAAGGAGGTCCCTGCCAGAATGCCAATTGTCCCACCCAAGTAAGAGAAGTGGTCACTAGTGTAGAAGCGATCTATCCGCGATGGATTCACTCCTCCCACTCTGCGGTCCGAACGAGAGAGGCGAGGCTGTCTGGGGGCCTCACAAAGCTAGAGTGCTGCCACACATCCGAAACCCTCTCAATCATACAAAACCTCTCCCAAGTTGTCAGCTCAACTCTATGCACAGTAGCATGGCTACCACCAATCCTGTCAGAGGGGTCCTCCAACATGTTGAAGTCACCCCCTATGCACCACTGCTGTGCCCGCGGCAGAGACTCAACAATCTGTGACCAAAACTCTGCTCGTGCACTCGTCACATTGGGCGCATAGATGTTCAGGAAGCTCACAAGGCAACCCTGAACCTGCATAGTGATCCACTGAGCCCTGCCTGGCACAATAATCCCTCTGCCCACAATGGCCTGCTGCAAGGAATCCGCAATAGTCATACATACCCACCCTGGATGCCTCTAGGTCCAAAAGCCGCTGACCAAAAAGTATCATATCGTCCATGCAAAAGCTGACCACGTCGTCTAATGCAGCTCTCACCCAGATGATGCTCCTGTAGCATAGGAGGTCAATCTCTCCTCCCACAAGGCATCGCTGAAGCTCCTGATGCAGTTGCCGCAAAGTGATGCTCTATGTGTGTGGCATGTGTATAGGTCAAAAAATGCCAAAAAAACTCTTTTTTTTTTTTTTGCCGTCCCGACCCCCATCCCCGTTTCCTGACTTTTGCCGTCCCGTCCCTGTCCCCGTTCCCGACCCCGACCCGCCGTCCCATGTAACTATGGCAGTCGGCCCCTCTGACGCTGAAACTGGGGCCCACCTAATCCCTGCACGTTCATGAGATGATCCTCATGGGGAGTGAGAGAGAACAAATGCTGCCGCAGCAGCTAAACGTGCTATCTTTGAGGCTGGCTTGGATGTGGAGTAATCCGCATCCGAACGTCCTCTAGATAGGCATGACTGCAAAGAATGCCTGGCCCAAGCCCAAGTAGACCGAGCCGTGTGTAAATCAACCTCCTCTTGTAGTAGGCTACAGTGTCACTTTCACAGGACACAGTTAGTACAGTTGGTCTAGGCTAGTTCACACTGGACCCTCTGGCCTAGGAGTGACGTGGCAGGGTACCGACTGTGGTCTAGTGGACCTCGTGGCCAGGTCACCACATGGCTACGGTGGTCTAGTGGCCAGATCACCACATGGCTGACATTTATGAGCCGTTGGTGGCTCTTTATGGTGGTACATATGAGTAGTAGTAGTTGGTCATCGGGATTATCTTCTTCACCTTTGGTCCATCATCGTCCTAGAGAGTAGAGAGTCTTACACAGAGCATTGCTTCACCATCCCTGCACATCTGAGCCTCGACACCCCATTTGGACCTGTGAGTCCTGGGCTGGAGCTGAGTGTGTTGCCACGCCAGAGTCTGTACATGGTTCTTGGAGCTAGTCGAGTCCACATGTTCTGGTCCACTGTTGTGTCTCTGTTGTTATCCATTGTTTCTGTGTTTCATTCTGTCTGAGAGAGTTTCCATTTGTTGAGTGAGATTGTCACGCACATTGCACTGAGGGGCACCCACACTGTAGAGAGCACGACACATTATCCGCGCTACAGGTGCTCTCATTTTGGCGATCACGGTGGGACCTCAACTGAAGTCTCACTCTGTTGAGTAGCTGGTTTCTTCGCTTCGCCTGTGCAGCCTGTTGGTCTGCTCCAGTTTCACCCTTGACAGCTTAATCTAGCTGGTCTAGTCTCTCGCCTTGTTGGTCTGGTCCTCTCTCGCCCTGGTCCACCCAATCCTCGTCCTGGTCTAGTCCTCTCGTCCCTGGTCTAGTCCTTCCTCGTCCTGGTCCAGGCCAGGTGGTCTAGTCACTCGCCCTGGTCTAGTAGAGTCTAGACCAACGTTCAGCCAAGTGTAGGTTGACTTGCCCAAGTGAAGGTCTTCTTGCCCAAAGCTTGGTGGGGTTGGAGGTTACTGCATGACATATACAAGGAGGTCATTGGAGCGTCAAAGTGCACTACTGAGTCCTCTGAAGTACTACAACAGAAGACGACCCTTGGAACCTGTCAGAAGTCCATCAACCTCATCACCCATACCTCCACATACGGCATCACCCATTCCTCCCTCCGGTTCCACATCTTCCAGATCACCTTCTCCAATGAAGCTCTCTCCTATTTTGCTACAGCAGGCTACTGAGCAACAGGCTCAGCAAGGGGTCATGGAGCCATTAGCTAGCGTTTTGGCTAAGGTAAACATCAAGTTCCCTACATTCAAAGGTCTTTCTTCAGAAGATGCTGACGACCATGCAAGGAGGTTTGTATCTCTTTGTAGGGGTCGTGGTCTTAACAGGGAAGATGCTTATTTGGTACTCTTTCCATCCACCTTGGATGGCTTAGCAGACAAATGGTACAGCCAGTTTGCAGAGAACCATTTTGCAACCTGGGTAGCCTTAAGGCAACAGTTCTGTGCAGCTTTCAGGCCCGGTGACTACCAGGAGAAGGTGTTGGATGAGTTGGCCAACACGGTGCTCCAGCCAGAGGAGACTTTTGCAGAACTTATGACGAAAACCAAGTCTCTGGTTGCCAAGCTTCCCCAGCAACCAGGTGAATTTATGGTTAAGAAGTGGGTAGAGAAGGTGCTTCCCAAAAGTTCTCAGCAAAAACTACGAGAGAGTCTCCGACCCGACGCCACTCTCGAAGAGTTCATCGCAGCTGCTACGAGGATAGAGGGGGCTAGGAAGATGTTCACCAACCCCCCTCACACAGTGACCCCCTCTGTGTTTTTTGAAAGCCCTTCTGATTCTGTAACTTCTTTACGCAGGGAACTGGAAGCCCTAAAGTTACAGCGAGCTCTTCAAGAGGAGAGGTCCTTCTCTCTTAGACAAGAGAAGCCTCCACATCACGAGGCATTGGAACAGATTAAGCGCGAGCTGGAGGAGCTCAAGTGTCAGCAAGAGACCAAGGCTACGGTTTGGTGTAGCTCATGCCGCTCTCCAGGGCACCCTCCACAGGAATGCCCCCTTCGGGTGTACTGTCACTTCTGTGAAAAATCTGGACATGAGGACAAGGACTGTTACTACCTCAAGGGATTGCGACAAATACAACAAAGTCTTGGTCCTACTCTTCAACAAGGGCCAGCACCTACATCTAACATGGTTTCTCCTTGTGGCCATCCGCACCATATGCCACCTTTGTTGACAGCCCCTCCTATGCAAGGTATGCCAAGTACTTTTCTGTCCCAGAGCTTTTATCATACCCTTGCTCCCTCATCACCTCAAAGCTTCTATGCATCCACCTCCAACTCAATGCACCAGGAGCAAGGACCACCTCGCCCTTCGACTCGCCCTTTGAATCGGCCCATTTTATGCTACAGGTGCGGGGAATATGGGCATTACCAAAGCAAATGCCCTCTGCCCGAAGGGTCTCCTCCCTACCGTCATTGCCCTGATATGAAGGATCACTACAGCAAGGATTGCCCTAAAATTCGTGCATCTACGGCTTCGAACCCAAGTCAAAGCCAGACTGAGTTTTCCTTTCCCAAGCTCAATTTGATAGCAGTTAGCACTGTTTCTCAGCCGCCCCCCTCTACTCACGTGGTTACCCCTAAAAATAAGCCGCCGCAGTTGGCAGAGGAGCCATCGGGCGTCCTCACCCGGGCCCAGAGAGCTCTCTCGGTCTTAGCATTCCAGCAAGTTCAACTTCCCCACACAACCTCACACCAGTGGATACCCTACCTGCAGCTGTTAACAAGCCATCCCCCAGTGCCATCAAAGAATCCCAATCTTTGCTCTCCGATATCGATGAAGCTTTCTTGGAAGCAGTTTCCGATCTACAGAAGATCAAGGGACCAGAGGAACAACAGGTAGAAAAAAGAAGCTTACAGCAGAGACAGTCTTGAAGAACACTTTCCAACAAGTGTCCCTCTATGACATGCTGCGACTAGATGCAAAGTTTAGAAGTGACACCCTTGCAGTTATTCAGTCACTTTATCCTGGAGCAGGTCCTAGTGGCGGGCACCTCCCAGTGCGACCATTAGAGTCCTATATGATATCTAATCCCGCTGTTCGACTCACGGATTATGGAAGCCCTCGCCTGACAGTGTCCGTTTTGGGTCGGCATTTCTCAGGAGTGATAGTGGATGGTGGATCTGGCATCAACCTGATGCCCGAGTTCACTATGTTAGCTCTAGGTCTACAGCCTACTCGCCCTGATCCCTTCACAATTACATTGGCCGATCAACGAACAATATACCCAGTGGGCATCGTAGACAATGTGCCTCTGCAGGTACAAAACTTTACTTTAAATTTGGATTTTGTGGTGGTTCGTCTTCCCCAGGTTGAGGGTGGATTTCCCTTGCTTATTGGAAGACCATGGCTGCGACACACTAAAGCACTCCATGATTGGGGAAACGATGCAATGTGGATACATACTTCTGGCTCCCCGATGCAACCCATCCTCTTGAAAGGAGGCATGGATCCAGTGGTGCAGCAAGTTTCCTTGTCAATGGAAACCAACCCCGAACAAGAACAGCCTACTACACCTGAAGGGTCAGACGAAGATCTGCTGGAGTGGCTGGAGGCTACCAAATCTATGCCTTGTTATGGAGTCTCTATTCACTCTTTGCCTAAAGGTACACCCTCTTCAAATATTTCCATAGTAACTAAACCTAATGAGCCACCTGAGCCTCTGAAAAAGCATAGAAGCAACAAGAAATCCCCTCTACAGGAGTTCGTTCCCCCTCAAACATCAACCCCTTTGGTGTCTGCTTCTTCGACCAGAACAAAGCTCTCTTATGTGCCTAGCAAACTCCCTTCTCAGAGGCCGTTTTGCAAGATGAATTCCAAGATCATGATAGCTGTCTTGCTCATGAATTGTCTGCTCCTTACTTGTACCTATCTACCCTTACCCCCTCGACCTCCTCTCCATTGCCCAACTCTTGCCCTATTCACCCCACTCCCTCCCTGCCCTCGCCCCCTTCCCTACCCCACCCCCTTGTCTATCCCTCTCGCCCTCGCCCCCTGTCCCTCCCCTCGCCCTCGTCCCTACCCTCCCCCTCTCTTACCCCTCGCCCCTACCCACCCTCCCTCCTTCACCCTCGCCCCTACCCACCCCCTCCCCCATCTCGCCCCTACCCACCCTCTCCCTCCCTTCCCCTCGCCCCTACCCACCCCCTCTCGCCCCTACCCACCCTCTCCCTTCCCCTCGCTCCTACCCTCCCCCTCTCGCCCCTACCCACCCCCTCACTCCCACTCGCCCCTCCCCACCCCCTCACTCCCACTCGCCCCTACCCACCCCCTCACTCCCACTCGCCCCTCCCCACCCCCTCACTCCCTCTCGCCCCTACCCACCCCCTCACTCCCACTCGCTCCTCCCCACCCCCTCACACACTCTCGCCCCTACCCTCCCCCTACTCGCCCCTACCCTCCCCCTCACATCCCTCGTCCCTACCCAGCCCCCCTCGCCCCTACCCTCCCCCTGAACTTCCCCTTCCCCTAAACAGCCCCTCTCCACCATCAGCAGATGAAGCTGATTTCAGGCCAAAAACATCAGCTGTTCGAGCAGAGAAACCTCCTCCTCCAGTGTTGAATTCTCTTGCCAGCTGAAATCATTTCTTGCATGGGTGGGAAAAGCACCTGCTTCAAGACAGATGTACATGTGGTACCTATTGGTTTTACTTCACAGTTTTTCAGTATTTCCTAGTTTTTCAATATTTCCTCTCATCGAGACGGTGAGCGGTCTTGTGGCGGGCAACCTGTAGCAAGCTACAGTGTCACTTTCATAGGACACAGTTAGTACAGTTGGTCTAGGCTAGTTCACACTGGACCCTCTGGCCTAGGAGTGACACGTGGCAGGGTACCGACGGTGGTCTAGTGGACCTCGTGGCCAGGTCACCACATGGCTACGGTGGTCTAGTGGCCAGATCACCACATGGATGACATTTATGAGCCGTTGGTGGCTCTTTATGGTGGTACATATGAGTAGTAGCGGTTGGTCATCGGGATTACCTTTGGTCCAGCATCGTCCTAGAGAGTAGAGAGTCTTACACAGAGCATTGCTTCACCATCCCTGCACATCTGAGCCTCGACACCCCATTTGTACCTGTGAGTCCTGGGCTGGAGCTGAGTGTGCTGCCACGCCAGAGTCTGTACATGGTTCTTGGAGCTAGTCGAGTCCACATGTTCTGGTCCACTGTTGTGTCTCTGTTGTTATCCATTGTTTCTGTGTTTCATTCTGTTTGAGAGAGTTTCCATTTGTTGAGTGAGATTGTCACGCACATTGCACTGAGGGGCACCCACACTGTAGAGAGCACGACACATTATCCGCGCTACACCTCTGTCCAGGAGTCCTCATGAATGTGTACATAGCATGACAGGCACTGCGTATCAGCAAAGAAGTGAACCACAATGTGTCTACATCCTGCTGAATCTGGAGGGGTCACAACAAACTTGGCCAATGGCCAAAGATTCTGAAGCATGTCTGTAACTCCTAGGTCTCCCATCTGGTGAGAGAACTCTAGGGCCCGTGTCTGTAGCCACTCCAACACTGAGTCGAGAGTCCATTCAGTTTGGTCCATGCCGCAAAGGGGAAAAGAGAAGCCAACCACTGAGTCCAAGGCCTCTATCCCCCTAGCTGCAAGGAACAAAACATGAACCCTGAGCAGGTTGCCTCAAGGTCTGGTGAGGAGTCATCGAGGTAGCGTGTAAAGTCGTAGGAAAAGAAGTCCCATCGGTGCCGAATGTCGAAGCTCGTCAGACCACGAGGGACTGTTGCAAAAGGAGACGTCTGTACCAGAATAGGGGGTCACAAGAAAGGCTGGCCCTCTCTCACCAAGCGACTCGTGGCAAAGGCGCTGTCAAGAGATCTCCTAGCAGCCGAGCCCCCTGGGTCGACTGTGGGACTGGAGCGAGAGGGGGGGGGGGGGGCGCTGAGGAGGAGGGGGGGAACTTGGGGGGACTGTTGAGGGTGAAGCTGAGGTGGAGGCTCGAGCAGGGACCTCGACCTGTAACAAATTGCTGACGTGTCAAAGCCTAAAGAATGGAACCAACTTACAGTTGTGGCCGAGGGGCCTAAACCCTAAGAAAAACAAGTATCAGAAGAAGTCCTACCAACTTATGGGGACCCCGTTCGATGGGTCTCCAAGTGACATAAAGGATTCAAATAAAGCAGGACCCAGACACACGCAAAAATTGATGACGTGGCAGATTTCCAAAAATTGCGTTGGCATGATGACTTGGCAGGCTGTACGGATTTTCGTGTTTTGCGTTGGTTGATGACGTGGCAGGCTGTACGGATTTCCGTGATTTAAGTTGGCAGCTTTTTGGCTTTGCTTTTGAACCAGATGCTTTTGAGTTTGAAGGCTTTTTACTATAAACTGCTTCCTGGAGAAGGTGCATAGTCTGGAGTTCTGGCTTGTACAGTGTTGATGCAATATAAAGAAATACCAAAAGGGGCGCCAAGGTTTGGGGCCAATACTCTCTGGGGTGGAATTCCGCCACTCTGTGTTGCGTTTCGTCTCTCTCTCTCTCTCTCTCTCAGTTCAATTGTTATTGAAGTGCTAAAAGTCTGTTCAGTCTGTTCTTTTCTATTGGCACGTGGTACCCGTCTTGTGACAGTGGTATCAGAGCATCAGGCGTGTGCTTTTCTGAAAGCATACTGGTCCTACAAAAGAGCAGTCAGAGCTATTGGAATTTTATTTGAGGTATCTTCGCCCTCCAACCCGGACTTTTCTGAAAGCATAACGGTCCTACAAAAGAGCAGACAGAGCTATTGGAATTTTATTTGAGGTATCTTCGCCCTCCAACTCGGATTTATTAGCCACTCCAACCCTTACTTAATCGCGTATCGGGCGCGCTCCCGTCTTCATAATCGCTCATGTCTTACAGGGCATAAGCCAATTAAGATCACTTGCAAGAGAAGGATCTAGATTTGTTTCAAGTCACTGTTTTTCTCAGAAGTAGTGCTATGCAGATGTTGATGTCTACAGCTACCAAGCAGCATACTCCAAGTACTTGGCAAGCTTTCAAGAAAAAAATTTTGCCCAAAGTTATATGGTTTCTGACATCTTCCTTCGGAGTGCAACTTCTGGCAGAGTGGGGTATCTTGAAATGCTTGCCATGGAAACCCTAGCAGATTATAACTTGAAATTTCTCGACATCTCTCAGTAGATGTCTCTTCACGAGCAGATGACCTTGGAGGTTCCGTGTGATTGCTATCTCTTGGGACTACCATTGCTGCCAAAGAAACGCTGTCTGTCCAAGAGTTGATGGACCATGCTGTGCTCGGCAACCTCAATTTTTGGTGCAGGTTTCAAGATGGAAAGTCATTCGACTTTTCAAGCTCGACTGATGTTGAGATTGCTTTTTAAGTTTGAGTTCTTTTTGATCTTGTTTGGTGATCCTGTTTGGAATTTGCTTGAAATGGATGGTATCTGTTTTGAACCTGTTTTGGTGCCGATTTGAATTGTTTGAGTTCTGTTTGATCTTGTTTGGTGATCCTATTTGGAATTTGTTTGAAATGGATGGTATCTGTTTTGAACTGTTTTGGTGCTGATTTGAATTGTTTGACTTGGTTTGATACTGGTTTCAATGATTGGTGATTTTACTCCCGGATGGAGAAGTGAGAAATACTGTTTTGGTATTGTTTGAACCTCGGAACGACGCAGACCGATGCCTGGGGAGCGTTTTGTTGTATGTTTGAAAACCTCGGAATGACGCAGGCCGATGCCTGGGGAGCGTTCTGTTGCATGCTAGAAAACCTCCGAACGACGCAAGCCGATGCCTGGGGAGCGTTTGGTTGTATGCTTGAACCTCCAAGCAATGCAGACTCCGGTCTGGGGAGCGTTTGGTTGTACAGTCCTCTGAGCTCATGGCCTGGACCTTTTTAGGTTATTTGTGGGGGGAGTGACGAGGTAGTCGTTGAGTAGCTTCATACCGCAGACCATTTGTCTCGGGGGAGTGCTCAGCGGCGCTGTTTGTTGTGTCTTGTGACAGTGATGAGGGAGTCGTTGAATATCTCTCGGCCCGGACCTTATTAGGTTATGCGGGAGGAGTGTTCATCAGCAACTTTATGTTTCTATGTCTTGTAACATGCATATGTGAGCATTTGTGTTGCATTGTGATGTGCTAATTACTTAATATTCCTAATTGGATGAGATTGTCTGGGTATGTAATTTTTTACTGCATCAAGACACCCGTGGAAGATCAGTACGGTCTGGGTGTGATGGCTATTTTTACGACGCCGGAATATCAAGAGTTCCGTTCTGGACGAAAGGAGAAGCTAACTCCTTGATCAAAAGAGCAAAAAGGAGAAGCTAACTCCTTGATCAAAACAGCCAAAAGGAGAAGCTAACTCCTTAATAAAAAGAGCAAATTGATTGTCCCTCAGAATGACCCTCGGAATTATTGAGCTAACTTGAGTTGTTTTGCAGATATGCTGTAATCGCGGACGATTACTCTCTTTCAAGAAGGGGAGATGTAACAAATTGCTAACATGTCAAAGCATAAAGAATGGAGCCAACTTACAGATGTGGCCGAGGGGCCTAAACCCTAAGAAGAACAAGTAACAGAAGAAGTCCTACCAACTTATGGGGACTCCGTTCGATGGGGCACCAAGTGACATAAAGGATTAAAATAAAGCAGGACCCGCACACACGCAAAAATTGATGATGTGGCAGATTTCTGAAAATTGTGGTGGCATGATGACGTAGCAAGCTGTACGGATTTTCGCGTTTTGCACGGGTGATGACGTGGCAGGCTGTACGGATTTCCGTGATTTACGCTAGCAGCTTTTTGGCTTTGCTTTTGACCCAGATGCTTTTGAGTTGAAGGCTTTTTACTGTAAACTGCTTTTGGGGCTTAGGGCCTTTAAATATGAGGTTAAGGCTCATTCTCTGGCATGCTTCCTAGAGAAGGTGCAGAGTCTGGAGTTCCGGCTTGTACTCTGTTGATGCAATATAAAGAAATACCAAAAGGGGCGCCAAGGTTTGGGGCCAATACTCTCTAGGGTGGAATTCCGCCACTCCGTGTCGCGTGTGCTCTCTCTCTTTCAGTTCAATTGTTATTGAAGTGCTAAAAGTCTGTTCAGTCTGTTCTTTTCTATTGGCACGTGGTGCCCGTCTTGTGACACGTCCTGCTCAAGAGGACCGAATCGGTTCCCCGTGGGAACCCACTGCTGCTGGGAAGCGCCTGAGGACCACTCTGAGTGCCAGGCTGTCGCTGTGGCCCCTGTCGACGTTGACCATGAACCTGCTGCCTTCTCTCCTCTGTTGGAGCCCCAGGCTTGGAGGGTGGCTTTGCCTGTGTGCTCTGTGTCTTTGCTTGTGGCTGCTGGCTAGCCCTTGAAGGCTGGGGCTGGCCTTGTGGTGTAGGTCGGGGCCTCCTCCCTGGACAGGCCTTTGCAAGATGGCCCATCTGTCGACAAATGAAGCACTGATTCAGGAGGTCCGAAACCCCCACTCACCCGAGAAAGTAGGATGACCTTCGGCAGAGTGTGAGTGTCCCTAACTAGAACGCGAATTGAGAAAATGCCAGCCGCCTTGGCAGCTACAGAGGTTGCCGTGCGAGGTGTCTCCAGGACAGTCCCAATCGCTGAGTCTATCTTGGACAAAAGTGGTAGTTACTCCCTCTAAAAACCAGGAAAGCAGACGGAGATGAGAATGTCTGTCTCCTCTACCAGAACATTTGAAGCAGGGTTAAAACCATGTCTCCACTGTCGAAAGTGGGCTCGAACTCTCGAATGGTCAAGGGGCTCATCGCGATGACCTTGGACGCCATCTCGGAAGTCTCAAACTCTATCTGATAGTAGTCGCGTCCGAGGAAGTGAACATCCAAGAACTTGTCCACCTCTGCGAGAAGGCGGGCCTGGAGAAGATCACGCAGCTCTCCTCTCCTGGGTCTGATGTCGAGAATCTTGCAGATGACGGAGGTCGCCTGGAGGCGCTCCACCTCAGCTGCGAGGCTCGCTTGCTCTGTCGGTGAAAGAGCAAGTCTGATGGTGGGCTCTGCAAGGTCGGGCAAGGGGGCTTCTGAGGAGTCCCTCTGGGGCGGGGCATGAGCCTCCATTTGTGTCTGCTACTGAAAAGGAAAGGGGGGGACGTGAAGACTAACACCTGAGAGCTCGGCGAGTAAAGTCCCAACAAGAAATCCACTGCAGGCTGAACAAATGAGGCCTTTGGGGGGGGGGGCTAGAGGTGCGCAAAGGGGAGGTGTGGGAAATGGAGGGCTGCGGACTGAGGGGAGGCAGACAGTGGCGGAACGGGCTGGGGCAGCGGGATTGGAGTGGGAGCAGGCTGGCGCACGAGGCTGGTGGGCTGCTGAGGGCAGCGCAAGGTGGGAGAGGTGGGGTGGCGTGCTGCTGAAAGAGCGCAAGGAGGGGAGGGGATGCTGGCGGGCAAGGGAGGGAGGCGATGGCGAGCAGGGAGAAAACAGCAGCAGCAAGCCGTTTAAAAATGAAACAAGACTTGCGTAGCCAAAAGCTGTAAAAACAACGCTGAAAAATCCACCGCGATTTGCGGGCTGCCACGTCAGCAGTAGTATGGAATTCCGTGGTATGCACCGCTTTTTTCGGGCAATCCGTATAGTCATGCCACATCAGCATTTCGCGTACTTTCCGGTGCTGGCCAGCTTGCAATCCATGCTAGGAGAGGATGTGTGTGTGTGTACTGGGCAGCCACGTCACCAGTTTGTGACACTGTCCCTGCACATGGACAATCTGGAAGTGAAACTGTGAAAAGATGTTCGCCCACCGCATGTGCTTTTCCGATAGTTGCTTCTGTGACTAGAAGTAGCGTAAACTTTGATGGTTTATGAAGACAGTAAAATCCGCTCTGAGTAGGTAATGTCGCCACTGAGTAAGAGCATGGATAACTGCCAAAAGCTCTTTCTCATAAATCTGTGCTGTCAATTCCGACCTTGAGAACAATCGGCTCTCGTAGGCAATGACATGGGCTTCTTGCATTAAGACCGCACCCAGACTACGAACACAAGCATCACAATATACTTCGAATGACTTCTGCAAATCCGGCAAAGTCAAAACTGGTCCTGTAGTCAATTTCTCTTTCAGTGTCTGAAAGGCAGTCACCTTTGTGGGTCCCCACGAGAAAGGGACTCCTTTCTGTATCAAGATATGCAATGGGGAAGCAACCTCTGCAAACTTTCTAATGAACCGCGTGTAGTATGAACATAAGCCCAAGAAGCTTCTAACTTTATGGACATTCTTCAAATCGGGCCAATCACGGATAGTCTCTATCTTGGCCGGGTCCATGTGCACTCCTGTTGCTGAGACAATGTGGCCCAAAAAGTGTATCTCGGGTAGGAAAATTCACTTTTCTTTGCATTAATCACCAACTTGTGATCTCGTAATGCCTGAAAGACCTGTAGCAGATGTTCTCTATGTTCTGTCTCATCCATGGAGAAAACAATGATATCGTCAAAGAAAGTGCCAACAAATAGTCTGTACTCTCGAAAAATCCTGTCCATCATTCGGTTAGATGTCGTTGGGGCATTGGTTAGGCCAAAAGGCATCACCAAAAACTCAAATAAACCAAAAGTCGTCCGAAAAGCTGTCTTATAGACATCTCCCGGCGCGATTTGGATCTGATGATATCCGCTCTTCAAATCGATCCTACTGAAACACGAGGATCCCTCTAGTCGGTCAACAATATCATCGATCCTAGGAATCGGAAATCTGTTCTGGATGGTGAGTTTGTTGAGAGCTCTATAGTCAATGCACATTCTCCAAGATCCGTCTTTCTTCAAAACCAACAACACCGGAGAGCAATAAGGTGAAGTACTCGGTTGGGTAAGACCCTTTTCCAAGAGGTCTTTCACTTGGTTCATAATTTCTTCATTTTGAGCTCGGCTCACTGAAACCGGCCCGTAGGGCGGTAGGCATTGGCTTTCACCCGAAATTCTTTACTTTAGACACACACACAGAGCACTTTGCAAAGAGAACCTGCGACGGGAGTTAACACTTGAATACACACACGGCTCGGAAGCTAGAATGCTCCGAGCAGACGCCGACAACCTGTAGGCCCCAAAATTGGCGCCCCTTTCGGTATTTCTTTATTCTTTAGGAGGGTAAATTACAAGGTAAGGTCTTGGGAATCCTTCACGTGTATCCACCTAGATACCATTTGATTTGGCCAAATTTCGGCAGCATAACAGTCCCAAAACCTGCGCGAAACCAATTCCCTTGCTGGAACTCGCTTGCACTGGCGTATACCCTCTGATTCCTGTCCAAAAACAGTAAATTCAGCACGCTGTATTTACTGGTTTTTGCCCTGTTTTCAGCCCCAAACAGTCCCCTAATTGTCCTCTGCCAGTGGGGCATGATTCCCAATGGTCCTGGCGTCCGTATGGCTGAAAAACAGTGAATTTACAGCGCATACACAGCGCTGATTTTGCACCTGTACGGTGAGGTTATGACCCTCACCAGTGCCTGCTTTGGAGCAGCAGTTAGCTACCCTTGTTCCTGCTCAAGGAGGCTCTTGCCTCAGCATAAAAGCATGAACCCACACAACTGTACATCAGTCAAATGAGTAGCCCTCTTGTGGGGCATCACATAACTGCACGTAGGGGAGAGAGAGAGCAGTGTGTAGTGTGCAGGGCATCACTGCTAGCACCACACTGTACATGAGAGGGAAAGGAAGCACTCCATAGCTCTTAACCTGTGACAAAAGCTGAAATGAGGCCTCTCCCAGCATAAAATTCAGCGCCACTTCTTCTGCAAGAGGAAAGTGCATGAAAATTCGACACTTGGCGCATTTACAAGCATTTGCCCGTTTCGGGCTCGCCGCTTAAAAATATCATGACCGGTTGCCCAGTTGACTTCACGGCAGAGTTATAAAATGTTCCCCTAGTCATACCGGAGGTAATGACGCGAACACATTTCACGGCCCAAAATAGCAGTTCCCTAAATTTTAGGAGATGCTTCCGTTGGGCTCCCACTGGTCTTCTGACCATCTATCCTCATTGGAGCCGCATCCAAAAGTGCAATGTGGCCCAACTGTCGGATACTTTTTGTTGGTATTCCCACCTTGACTTTACTCCTTAATTGAGTTCACTTCCTAGTATCCACCAACTTGCTAAGTGCGACGGGGGGACCTATATGATCTTGCTCTGAGCCTAGACATCCTCTTACCATACGAATTCCAGTGCCGACCACTTCCCGTCTGCGGGTGAATCTACCGTTCACATTGGCCATACAATGTCCGACCGTTTGCTACTTCAAAAAGAGGGTCTCAAAACAATTAAAATAAACCCCATTGGAAAGAAACCAACAACCAAGGTTAGCAGTTGCCACATCTTTGTGACATGGTTAATAACTGCCACGTCCTCGTGACATACCCCCCTCTTGAAATCGCAAACGTCCTCGATTGCATTCCTTAAATACACGCCACTGATGATCTTGCGCTATCAACACTCTTTTATCATCGCATGTATCCGCAAGAAAGGTCGTAACATACATAGATACAAATGACTTAATGAGGCCTTCATACTTTTGCCATTTCTATCTATGGCACTGAATTCATATGTACATTTGATGTACTAGCTCTATCATTACCCCTCCTTTGCACACGTTGGGTTGGGGCATAACTAGGCTGTAACCCAAAGGCTTCAAGGTAGAGCTGCAATACATTTGGTGATTCTGACAGTTCATGCTCTTCCATCCACTTTACATCCATAGGTGGATAGTTCTTGAACTTCACCAAATAACGTCTTGCAACTTGTCCTTTAACTTTTCTGTCCTTATGTGCCAAAACTTGCTCAGGTACCAGGATCTCATCAAGTTCCTCAACTTTTGGCTGATCCTCAACTGGCATATCTTCTGGCACATCACCCACGAAGGGTCTTAGAAGACTCACGTGAAACGCATTATGAATCTTCCATGCATCAGGCAATTTCAGCCTGTAAGCCACATCGCTGATCTTGTCAAGCACTTGAAAAGGCCCATAGTAACGCATGCTGAGCTTAGGAAAGAGCCGTTCCTTGCCCTTCATCTTCTTTAACCTTGCCTTTTCGAACCTTAAGAGAACCCAATCACCAGGTGATAGTAGCAATTCACGACGGTGACGATCAACAGCCTTTTTCTGTTTTTCCTGAGTCTTCTCCAAGGCAACTTTAATCTTCTTATACATCTCATCCATGTTCTCAACATATCGATCTGCCTCAAAGATCTTGTCCTTTGTGTGCAAAATGGGAGGAACCTTTTTGCCGCCTTCAACAATTTCAAAAGGTGCTTTGCCAGTAGACGAATGCACCGTATTATTGTACGCATACTCAAGCATAGGCAAATACTGTTTCCACTTGCCTTTATTATCTGACACATAGCATTTCAGCAGATCTAAGACAGTAGAATTGGCCTCTTCTGACTGTCCATCAGTTTGTGGATGAAACGAAGACGAGAACTTGAGCGTAGTACCCATGTTCTCAAACAATCCTCTCCAGAACAAACTGGTCATGCGAGGATCACGATCACTGATAATCGATTGTGGCATACCATGGTACTTAAACACATTGCACATGAACAAGCGTGCCATTTGATCAGATTTTATCTTCTTCCTGACAGGGATAAAATGGGCTTGCTTGCTGAACCTACAGATAATGGTCCATATACCATCATTCCCTGTTGGCGTCCTTGGAAGATCAAAGATAAAGTCCATAGCAATGCTTTCCCATGGCTTATCCGGAATCGGCAGTGGTTGTAACAACCCTGGTGCCTTTTGCCTGTCAAACTTGACCTTTTGGCAAACTATGCATGCTCGCACAAAGGCATCCACATCTCTCCTCAAGGTAGGCCAATAGAAGAACGTCTCTACCGCTTTAACTGTTGCATCTATGCCACGATGCCCTGCATACGGTGGGACATGACTCTCTTCCATGACCTTATGTCGCAGTGGCCTAGTGACACAAAGTCTGCCATGCATCATCATAAAACCATCTCTGAGGAGGTAGTGCTCGTGATGTTGCCCCTCTTGTAACTGTTCAAAGATCCTTGCAAAATCTTCATCAGCAGTATACTGTTCCTTCATGTCATCTAACTCATGATGATAAGGAATGACACGGCTGAAATTTGTGGCTTTTTTGATAACGCATCAGCCACAACATTCTTCTTGCCTTCCACATGCATAATCTGGAAGTGGAACATGGAAAGAATGTTTGCCCATCGCATATGCTTTTCGGATAACTTTGACTGTGTCAAGAAGTATCGCAAGGTCTGATGATCTGTTTGGACAACAAAATCAGAACCTAAGAGGTAGTGCTTCCAGCTAGAAAGCGCATGAATAACGGCCAAGAGCTCTTTCTCATAGACTTGCATAGTTCTCTCTGGCCCTTGCAAAATTCGGCTTTCATAGGCTACTACCCGTCCATCTTGCATTAGCACTACTCCGATGCTACTGCCACACGCGTCACACTGGACCACAAATGACTTCCTGAGATCTGGCAAAACAATAACTGGATCTGAAGTCAACTTTTCCTTTAAGAGACTAAAAGCTGAAATCTCTTTTTGGGTCCATCTGAAAGTGACCTCTTTCTTTTGCAATGCGTGAAGAGGCGATGCTATCTCTGCAAAATTTCTGATAAACCTTCTATAGTAGGAACACAATCCCAAGAAGCTTCTGACATCGTGCACAGTCTTCAAGTCTGGCCATGTATTGATAGCTTCGACCTTTGCGGGATCCATTCTAACACCATCCTTTTAGACTATGTGGCCCAGAAAGTGGATCTCTTCGAGGAAGAATTCACTTTTCTTAGGATTGACAAGTAACCTGTGACTGCGCAGCTCTTCGAACACAATGGTCAAGTGACGCCTATGCTCCTCTTCATTCTTCTAATACACAATCATGTCATCGAAGAATGTTCCAACAAACTGTTGATGCGAGCGGAAAATCCGGTCCATCATTCTGTTGAACGTGGCAGGAGCATTTGTTAGCCCAAACGGCATCACTAGAAACTCATAAAGACCAAATGTCGTTCTAAACGCAGTCTTGTGCACATCCTCTGGGCTTATACGAATCTGATGGTACCCACTCTTAAGGTCTATCCTGCTGAAAATTGCAGCACCCTCTAAACGATCGAGAATATCATCAATGCGAGGAATAGGAAACCTATTCTTGATGGTATTCTTATTCAACGCACGGTAATCAATACACATGCGCCATGAGCCATCCTTCTTCTGCACTAGGAGCACTGGGGAGCAAAAGGGTGAAGAACTAGGCTGAATCAGCCCCTTCTCTAATAACTCCTCAACCTGGCCCATAATCTCTTTCTGCTGCGCCGCACTAACCCTGTAGGGAGGTCTATTTGGTGGGCTACACCCTGGCACCAAATCTATCCGATGGTCCTCAGGTCTCTCTGGCGGCAATTGCGACGGTAATGAATCAGAAAAACAGTCACTAAACTTTTGCAAAAATGCCGACCTTTCTTTATCTAACACAGATAAATTTGACTGATCCCTATCTGAGACATCACGTGCAAAAATCAAGTACATAGAAAGATGATTCTTTATTACAGAAGTGATAGCAGAAGCAGATACAATAGGGACTGACTCTCCTTTAAGCTTTACATCCAAGATGTGAGTTTTGCCCCTATGCTGTACAGTGATCTTTTTGTTGTAGGCATCCAAGACTCCATGCACTCGGAACATCCACAGGATCCCCAACAAGGCGTCACAACCTTCCAGCGACATAATGTAAAACTCTTCAGTGTCCACATACGACTGAATATGCAGACGTAGTTTTCCAATGATGGGAGTAACACACTCTGAGTGGCCAGGACATGCCAACCTTGCCTCTGCTGTGTACCCCATCTCTTCAGCTCTGATGCCCAGCTTCATAGCTAACTCTGGTGAGATAAAGTTGGCTTTGGCACCTGGATCAAAGAAGATGAGTGCCGTCTGATCTCTAACTCACCCCATGCCCTGCATGGGGTGAGTTATGCCCTGCATAACTCACTGGCATCTGTGCTGGGCCTGTCACCCACCATGTCTGGCACTAAATCTGCCGTGGGTTTTGGCTTCTTGCCTTTCTGGTCTTCTTTATCCTCTGAGTCAGCTGGCCTTTTCCTTTGTGGACAATTGATAGAAATATGACCAGGCTGCTCGCATATAAAGCATTTATTCTCAGCCATTAGGACCTTCTTTTCCTCGAGCGACCTGCGCACAAAAGGCTTCCTTTTCTGTTTCTTTGCCTGCGCTCCAGAAGTCCCGGCTGAATCCTTGTCTTTGATGGCCTTTTCTGACCCTTGTGATGCATCAGGAGCCGTTTTCACAAAGGGCTTCTTCGCTGAATTTTTCTTTTGCTGCCCTCCTTTATCATTGCTCGGAAATCCACTGTCCTCTCCTTTCAACAAGGCAAGACCAGTGTTCGCAACTTCCATAAGCTGAGTAAGGGTAGCCACTCTGTTCTTTGTACAGTAATCACGAAGCCCTTTAGGCAGCCCACAACAATACTTCTCTATCTGCTCTGTCAGTGGCACAAATCTGTAGGAGGTCACTGAGAGTAATGCTTTACAAAACCTCCTATTGTACTCCAGCAAGCTCTTGCACGAAGCTGCCGTAAGCTGGGGCCAATCTGTCAGGACATCGGCTTCAAATTCATTTGATAGCCAAGCAGATGCAAACATTTGCTTGAAGTAAACCCAAGTGGCGGGTGCCTGTCCTTGCATTAACAATGTCGTCCACCATGTAAGCGCATTGTCCTTTAAGAAAGTGGTAGCTTTCCTGACCTTCGAGGCCCCTGTAAAATTCCCTCCCGCATAAGCTGTATCAAACTGCTGGAGGAAAGTGAGTGCCTTTGTCTTGTCCTCGAAACCACTGAAGGTACTGAACTTTACTGCTGCACCACCTTCTTTGTAAGCCTTCGGCTTCTCTAGTGTCCCCAAGTTGTCATACGGAATGGTCTGCAACATGGGCACTGTACTAGGCATGATCGGCACGTCTTGGCCATTCACATTTTGCGTCAGAGGTGCGATATCTGGCTGCTGTCCAGAAAAACCAGCCATGCCAAAATGCCCCTGTGGCACCCCAAACTGGCCCTGGTTGCCGTGGAAACCTTGCTGCATGCCGATAGTACCATACATGGGGTTTGGCATGATGCCTTGCATACCCCCGAACACTGTTCCTGGCATGTATGGTTGACTTCCAGACGCATAACCAGCCATACTTTGGAACACTGATCCACCCCCGAAATACCCAAGATGTACCGTGGGTGGTGGAAAAACTGAGTGCATAGCCTGGTATCCAGCTCCCTGTCCATTCAAGACAGCATGCTGGCTCTGAAAGGTGGCGGGCTGAACTGGCATAACCTGTGGAATAGGCGTTCTAGCCACCTGTTCAAGCATGGGAGGAACCTGCTTTGGAGCCCCCGACTCCGCAACATGCGAGTGTTCCCTTTCCTCCTGCGCCTCATGAAGTACCTGGGCTTGAGCTTCAACAAGCTCCGTACGCGGCGTAGGTTGCCTATTTTGATGTTGCACTGGTGGCGCTTGCAAGAATTCCATAAACCTCGGATTCTGCACCAGCTGCGAAAAGACATTCACCGCTGCAACTAATTGAGTCTTAAACGCATCATCCTCAAGTTGCCCTGTCATAAAGCCCTGTACTACTGGAGGGACATTCACGTTGACAGGAGGTACAGACTAACGTGGCCGTGAGCTCTCGCCAATCTCAAAAACCATAGGAATCTCCTGCCTGTCCTTTGGAGAGGAACCCTCTTCCATAATTCCCTTCCCCTTGTCGGCCATAGTGTAATCCCCGCGTTCTTGCACTGTGTGTCTTTACCCTGAACAATCCAGGCTCACTCTTTGAGGAAAAAGTGATTGATATCCCGGCAATGGAACCATGAAACCGGCCCGTAGGGCGGTAGGCGTTGGCTTTCACCCGAAATTCTTTACTTTAGACACACACGCAGAGCACTTTGCAAAGAGAACCTGCGATGGGAGTTAACACTTGAATACACACACGGCTCGGAAGCTAGAATGCTCCGAGCAGACGCCGACAACCTGTAGGCCCCAAAACTGGCGCCCCTTTCGGTATTTCTTTATTCTTTAGGAGGGTAAATTACAAGGTAAGGTCCTGGGAATCCTTCATGTGTATCCACCTAGATACCATTTGATTTGGCCAAATTTTGGCAGCATAGCAGCCCCAAAACTTGCGTGAAACCAATTCCCTTGCTGGAACTCGCTTGCATTGGCGTATACCCTCCGATTCCTGTCCAAAAACAGTAAATTCAGCACGCTGTATTTACTGGTTTTTGCCCTGTTTTCAGCCCCAAACAGTCCCCTAACTGTCCTCTGCCAGTGGGGCACGATTCCCAATGGTCCTGGCGTCCGTATGGCTGAAAAACAGTGAATTTACAGCGCATACACAGCGCTGATTTTGCACCTGTACGGTGAGGTTATGACCCTCACCAGTGCCTGCTTTGAGGCAGCAGTTAGCTACCCTTGTTCCTGCTCAAGGAGGCTCTTGCCTCAGCATAAAAGCATGAACCCACACAACTGTACATCAGTCAAATGAGTAGCCCTCTTGTGGGGCATCACATAACTGCACGTAGGGGAGAGAGAGAGCAGTGTGTAGTGTGCAGGGCATCACTCCTAGCACCACACTGTACATGAGAGGGAAAGGAAGCACTCCATAGCTCTTAACCTGTGACAAAAGCTGAAATGAGGCCTCTCCCAGCATAAAATTCAGCGCCACTTCTTCTGCAAGAGGAAAGTGCATGAAAATTCGACACTTGGCGCATTTACAAGCATTTGCCCGTTTCGGGCTCGCCGCTTAAAAATATCATGACCGGTTGCCCAGTTGACTTCACGGCAGAGTTATAAAATGTTCCCCTAGTCATACCGGAGGTAATGACGCGAACACATTTCACGGCCCAAAATAGCAGTTCCCTAAATTCTAGGAGATGCTTCCGTTGGGCTCCCACTGGTCTTCTGACCATCTATCCTCATTGGAGCCGCATCCAAAAGTGCAATGTGGCCCAACTGTCGGATACTTTTTGTTGGTAGTCACACCTTGACTTTACTCCTTAATTGAGTTCACTTCCTAGTATCCACCAACTTGCTAAGTGCGACGGGGGGACCTATATGATCTTGCTCTGAGCCTAGACATCCTCTTACCATACGAATTCCAGTGCCGACCACTTCCCGTCTACGGGTGAATCTACCGTTCACATTGGCCATACAATGTCCGACCGTTTGCTACTTCAAAAAGAGGGTCTCAAAACAATTAAAATAAACCCCATTGGAAAGAAACCAACAACCAAGGTTAGCAGTTGCCACATCTCTGTGACATGGTTAATAACTGCCACGTCCTCGTGACACTCACATGGTAAGGTGACCGGTTCAGTGGTGTGCTTCCAGGTATCAAATCAATGGTGTGATCCTCAGGACGAGCTGGTGGCAACTCGCTTGGCAAGCCCTCAGAAAAGCAATCGGCATGAGTGTGGAGAAAATCTTGGCGTTCTTTTTCTAGATTAGACATATTTGTCCTATGATCATCATTCAACTCTTTCAAAAAGATCGAGTAAACAAACAGATTGAATTTTATTTAATTTTGAAACGGCCGAAGCCGATACAATAGAGGGACAGACTCGCCCTTAAGTTTTACATCAAGTATAATGGTTCGGCCCTTTTCTGTAGTCAAAGTCGCTTTCTTTGCCCGATAATCGACCACGGCGTTGTATGGTACCAAGGGACTCCTAGGAGGACATCACAACCTTCCAAGGGCATTATGTAGAAGTCCTCGTGCCCCAAATTCCCATGACAATGCAACCGAAGTTTGCCAATGACATGTGTAATGGCTACGTCCCTGCCGGGTGCCACTATTACTGCCTCTGCTTGTGGCCCCATCCGATCGGGTGTAATCTCGAGCCGCGCCGCCAATTCAAGTGAAATGAAGTTGGCCTTGGCTACTCCGTCAAAGAAAATCAAGGCTTCTTGATCTTTCACTTTGCCCCAAGCTCGGCAAAGTTCTGTACTCTCATCAATTTTGCTTGGGTCAGTACCCATGCAATCGGGAACCAGTTCTGCTTTCATCTTGCCTTTCCGTCCACGTTCCTCAGCTGCCTTTGAAGTCTCTGGCCTTTCTTCATCTTGATCCTTCTGTGCCTTTATTAGGGCACTTTGTGGAGATGTGTCCTTGTTCCTCGCATCCAAAACACTTCTTCTCTTTGATGTAGTTGGCTCTCTCTCCCGTGGAGTGAGCCAGGGTCGTGCATCCTTATCTTTCTGGTCTTGGGGGCTCTTCTTCTTTCTACTTTCATTGTTAGAAGTCTGTTTTGTTTTCTGCGTCATGATCTCATCTGTGGGGTAAGTCAAACTACCTGAGTGTATGGCAAAGCCCCGTTTTACATGACTCATCAGTTTTTGAATAGAATCTGACTTTTGTTCTAAGCAGTGATCTGGGATCTCAGTAGGAAGTCCCAAGGTAAACTGCTTAATCTGTTCATTAAACGAGATCTTCTTAAATGAAGAAGCGGGTAGAAAAGAGCTCCAAAATCTCTCGCAATATGCGTCCAAGGTATCTTTCATGGTCGTCCGAAGATGGTTCCAAGCAGTTCATATGTTGCGTTTGTACTCCCGAGTCAACCAAGAAGAAATAAAAAGCCTTTTAAATTTCAGCCATTTAACTGAAGCTTTCTTGTTCAAGAGAAGGGTTGACCACCATGTTCGAGCATTTAACCTTCATTGCACACCGGCCAAAGTTCGTGAATTTCATCAACAACATCCATCAAACCTTGCCCCTACATCATGAAGGACAACTGCTCCTCGTGGAACTCGTCGCTAGAGGAGGGGGTACCGCCACGGATGCGAGCTCTTAGAAAAGTCCTAGAAAAGTGAAGAAGAATCTAGAAGATCCTAGAAAATTCTAGAAGCTTGAAAAAGAATCTAGAAGGTCCTAGAAAGTTCTAGAAGCTTGAAGAAGAGTCTAGAAGGTTCTAGAAAGTTATAGAAGCTTGAGAAAGAACCGAGAAGGTTCTCAACCTCCTTAAGCTTGAGGAAGCACCTCGAAGGTTCTTAACGGTTAATCTCCTTAAGCTTGAGGACGCACCTAGAAGGTTCTTAACCTCCTTAAGCTTGAGTATAATTAGAGGTCTTGGGCTATAAGCCCCTCAGTCTTACCAACACTAGTTGTGAGGCTCCTACGAGGTGTGTCCTCTTCCAGTTCTTGTCTTGTTTTCAAGTCTCGTTCTTGTAATCAAGTCTTGCCTTTTACTCCAGTCTTGTAATCCAAGTCTTGTATCAAGTTTCCTTAATCAAGTATCAAGTCTTGTATCGTATCGAGTTCTCTCAATCAAGTATTAAGTATTGTAATCAATATCAAGTGTTGCATTCAAGTTTCAAGCTCTCGCATATTGTGAGCACCTCCTCTCACTCTCTTCTAGCTTGAGACGCGCTCATAACAATTGCTTTCTGAAAGCGAGTTGCTTTTTGAGTGCTTTTCAGGAAATGAATGTGTGAGCATCCAAGGATGCCTTAGTTGTGTTTGTGCGAGCCAGCTCCTAAGTTTTTATTTAGTTTTTAACAGGTTCAGATACAATGTGATTCCATTATTTAGTTTGGCTTTTAGGTATTTATTTTACTTATTTGTCAAAGTCTGGGTAGGGCAATTTACTGAGGTTTGTATATATGCAACCCCTTGCCTCCATTGTATTACACATTTAGCTATTCATTGCCAAGGTTGATTGGTTCAAGAGACTCTCTCTCTCTCTCTCTCTCTCTCTCTCTCTCTCTCTCTCTCTCTCGTGCTCACTCTCCTTGGTCTCTACGCTTCCGCATCGTCGACTTTGACACCCCCACCCTCTACATCAGGGTTTTAAAAGGCTGCACCATAGGGGCGCTGGATTGCCCCTATTGCTAGCGTTTTGAAACGCCGACGATGACGGTGAACGGTGCCCATGGAGACAACGTATGGAAAACGCTGCTCTAGGCAGCCGCTTGGCGAAGACCCTACCCCTCTATCGGCAGCGTTCTAAAATGCTATTGCCGGCGAAGTTTCTTGGCTTCACCGTGGCAACATTCCCCCATTGTCGGGCCGTCTGCGTTTTGAAACGCCACCCCTACAGCGTTGTCCGACTGTGGTGCCCCTTGGTGTTGACGGTCTTCGCCCTTGCGACAACATTTCAAAACACGGTCCGTCGGCAAGACCTCCCCCCCCCCCAACATGGCCCTTGAGGATGTGCCCACTAACAACATTTTAAAACGCTTAAAATGTTGCTAGAGGCTAGCCATCAGAGAGGCTTGGTGATTGAAGGGCAGTGCCGAGCTTTGAGCGGCCAATCGGTGGGATTTTGGAGCTCTTTGGAGTTTCGATCTTCAAAGAGGGCTGTAAAAGCAATTTTTTTGCAGAGCCGCTTGGAAGTAGCAGAGGAGTGGACCGGCTTGGAAATTAGTACGGCTTGGAGGATTATTTTGCGGCTTTTGGAAGTGCAGGAAGGTACTATTTCCAGATCTTGCAACTTCAACATGCCTCCCCCTTGCTGGAGTGCCATCGACAAATTGAACGGCAATAACTACGCTCATTGGAATTTGATCATGCAACTCTGGTTCATGGAAAGGCTTATGGGATATTGTCGACGGCTCGGAGCCCCGTCCCACAAGGGTTTTCAACAACAGGTACCACCCGCCTTCAAGATGACGAATATCTCAAATAGTGTGTCGATTGGGACGCGGCTCATGCTGTCACCAGGAGGTGTATTTTTCCTGTTGCCTTACGTAAATAAGTACTAGATATTTTTATTTATTTTTATTTTTACTTGTTTTCCCCGGGACCCTTGAAAAGGTGCAAGTGGACATTGCATGGCCAGTGTGAAACGGCTGCGGCCGAATAGGTTTCTCACAGCGGGAGTCTGTTAGCACTGAACTCTGATGAGTATGGAAGCCTGTGTGCGCCAAATGAACTCTGGGCCACTCGGAAAGTCACTTATAACTTTATAAGTCAGTGGAAACTATCTGATTAAAAATTTCCTGTCATAAACAGTTGACGAGGACGCGCTCGCTGCTGCTGTGCTAACCCCCCCCCCCCCCCCCTGCGCACGCTACCCTCCTCAGCTGGCTGCCTCCCGCCCCCCCCGCCTGCCCTCAGTCCCCTGCTGCCCCCCCTCGCGCTGCCCTTATCCCTGCCCGCCCGCTCGTCCCCATCCCAGCTGCCGCCTCAGTCCCCCGCTGCTCCCCCTCGCACTACCCTTATCCATACCTGCCCGTTGCACACCCCCCCCCCCCCCTTGGCCTTGGCCCGCTAGCCCGCCCGTGGGGTTCCTCCGCATTGACAACTCTCTGCAAATCGACACCTTCGGCACCTGTTTCATTTCTTTGGAGCAGTGGTTGGCGCACCGAATTGCACCGCCCTCCCGTCGTCGCCACCTTCTTACGCCACAGCAGTAGACACAGATGGAGACTCCAGCTTCACCGCAGAGGGACTTGCCAGAAGCCCCCTCGCCCGACCCCGCTGAGTCCACCATTCGACTTGCTCTATCGCCTACAGAGCAAGCGAGCCTTGTCGCAGAGGTAGAGAGATTGCAGGCGACTTCGGTCATCTGTAAGGTTCTCGGCACCCGACCTAGCAGAGGAGAGCTGCGAGACCTTCTCCAGGCCCGCCTTCTCGCAGAGGTGGGCAAGATCTTGGATGTCCAGTTTCTCGGACGAGGGTACTACCAGATCGAGTTCGAGACCTCCGAGATGGCTTCCAAGGTCATTGCTATGAGTCCACTGGCCATCCGAGCATCACGCGCCCACTTTCGACAGTGGCGACATGGTTTTGACCCAACTTCGGACGTGCTAGTAGAGGAGGCAGACATCCCCATCTCGGTCTGCTTTCCGGGTTTACGGAGGGAGTACCTACCACTTCTCTCCAAGATTGGCTCCGCCATCGGGACTGTCCTGGAGTCACCTTGCACGGCGGCATCAGTAGCTGCCAAGGCGGCTGGCATTCCCTCAGTTCGAGTTTTGGTCAGAGATACCCACACGCTCCCGAAGGCCATCCTTCTGCCTCGGGTGAGTGGGGGTTGGTTTAGACAGAGTGTTGAGTACTCGGGTCTCCCGAACCAGTGCTTCATTTGCAAACAGATGGGCCACTTAGCGAAGGCCTGTCCACGGAGGAGGCCTCGACCTACACCTCAGCCTCAGCCCCAGCCTGCCAAGGCTGGGCCACAGCCACAGCCAGCGGCGCTGCGCACAGATTCAGAGCCACCCACCGAGCCTGGGGCTCCAGCGGAGGAGGGGTGGCAGCAGGCCCGTGGCCGTCGTCGCCAGGGGCCACAGCGACAACCTGGCCCTCAGAGTGGCCCGCAGGTGCCTACTCAGCAGTAGTGGGTTCCCACGGGGAACCGTTTTGGCCCTCTTGAGCAGGAGGAGCCCCCTACGCCAGCCTCCACCTCCACTTCACCCTCGCCAGCTGCCCCACCTTCAGAGTTCCCCTCCTCCTCCTCATCCTCCCCCCCGCCATCTGCTCCCGCCCACTCCCCTCCTCGCCCATCTACTTCTACCGCCCCACCCCGCTTTTCTTCCCCTCCGTCCCCCCCTGCTCCTTCTCCCCCCCCTCTTGCTCCAGTTTCACAGTCGACTCGGGAGACTGGTCCCTCGCCGGCGGCTAGGAGATCTCTTGGCAGCGCCTTTACCACGAGTCGCCTAGCGAGAGAGGGTCTGCCCTTCTTGCGACCCCCTCTGCAGATTTAGACTTCTTCCCTTACAGCCATCCCCCGTGGTCTGACGAGCATTGACCTCCGACGCCGCTGGGATTTCTTCGACTACGGGTTCACTCGCTTTCTCGGCGATTCCGCAGCAGACCACGAGGCAACCTGCTTCAGGGTCCACGCTTTGTTCCTCGCAGCTAGGGGGGCAGAGGCCTTGGACTCAGCAGTTGGTTTCTCCTTCCCCCTCTGTGGTGGGACCGAGACAGAGTGGTCCCTCGACTCAGTGGTGGGATGGTTGCATACACAGGTTCTCGAGTTCTCTCACCACATGGGTGAACTTGGAGTTACAGATTTGCTGCAGACTTTGTGGCCACTGGCCAAGTTTGCGGTGACACCCCCAGACTCAGCAGGATGTAGGCACATTGTGGTGTACTTTTTTGCTGATACGCAGTGTTTGCCTTGCTATGTATACATTCATGAGGACTCCTGGACAGAGGAGGTTGCTTTACGCACGGCTCGCTCTACCTGGGCTTGGGCTAGGCACTCACTGCAGTCTCGCCTATCTAGAGGACGCTCGGATGCGGATTACTCCCCATCCAAGCCAGCCTCGAAGATATCCCGACTTGCTGCTGCGGCAACATCTGTTCTCTCTCGTTCCTCATGAGGATCGTCTCGTGGAACGTGCAGGGACTAGGTGGGCCCCAGTTTCAGCGACAGCGGGGCCGATTGCGTCAGGAGCTTCAGCGCTGCCTTGTGGGTGGAGAGATTGATCTCCTCATGCTTCAAGAGCACCATTTGTCTGAGAGCCGCATTCGGCGTTGTGGTCAGATTTTGCGTGGACGATATGACACCTTTTGGTCAGCTGCTTTTGGACCTGGAGGTATCCAGGGTGGGGTATGTATGACTATTGCGGACTCATTGCAGCAGGCCATTGTGGGCAGAGGGATTATTGTGCCAGGCAGGGCTCAGTGGATCACTATGCAGGTTTAGGGTGGCCTTGTGGGCTTCCTGAACATCTATGCGCCCAATGCGGCGAGTGCTCGTGCAAAGTTTTGGTCGCAGATTGTTGAGTCTTTGCCACAGGCTGACCATTGGTGTGTAGGAGGGGACTTCAACATGTTGGAGGACCCTTCTGATAGGATTGGAGGCAGCCATGCTACTGTGCATGGAGTGGAGTTAGCAGCTTGGGAGAGGTTTTGTTTGACTTTGAGGGTCTCGGATACATGGCAACACTCTGGCTTTGTGAGGCCTCCAAAGAGTCTTGCTTTCTCTAGATCGGACCGCAGAGTGGGAGGAGTAAATCTATCGCGGATAGATCGCTTCTACACTAGTGATCACTTCAGTGACTTGGGGGGATCAGTGGGCATCCTGGCAAGGACATCCTTCTCGGACCATGCACCCGTGATCCTCACAGTGGCAAACAGGCAGAGGAGTGGGAGCACGATGCTTCGCATCCCAGAGCGGGTCTTGTTGGACTCAGCACACAGAGAGCGGGTAGAGGCTCTCTGGACAGAGGGCATGGACAGCCAGGCTCTTCCTGCAGACAGAGTGGCCTCAGGCCTAGCTCAGCTTAGCCATTTTTTTCTCCAGGAGTCTTTGGCTCGACGGGCTGCAGCGAGAGAGGAGGAGCAGCGTCTCAGACGAGGCATTGCTTCACTACAGAGGATGCAGGAGCAGCATCCAGACAGTCCATGGTTGGAGGAGCAGTTACAGCAGGCTTGATAGGAGCTTGCTTGCACAGAGGAGAGGCGTCATGAGTTTGCCTTTCACCGACAGGCATCTCAGTGGACTCAGGTGGGTGACAGAGTGACAGGTGCTTTCTTTGAGACAGTGGGACCTCGGCACTCGCATGCCAAGGTCAATCAGTTGAGGAGACCTGATGGGTCAGTCGTTTGTGAGCCTGAGGATATGCGTGCAGTTGCTACTGACTTTTACCGTGAGTTACTGTCGGCTGAGCCCCAGTCAGAGCGGCAGGATGCATGCAGGGAGCAGGTTTGGGCACAGATGCCTTGTCTTGTGACAGAGGAGATGCGCCAGAGGCTAGAGCTGCCACTTCAGCTTGAGGAGCTGCACACGGCTCTTAGGGCCCTTCCTCGTGGTAGCTGTCCAGGTGAGGATGGGTTGACTCCCAGCTTTTTCTTGGAGTACTGGGACCTACTTGGCCCAGATCTTTGCAGTGCCTTTCAATACATTTTGCACACAGGAGTGATGCCTGATAGCATGAGTGAGGGCCTGATTTACCTCATTCCTAAGGAGGGTGGCTCCTTGGATGAGATTCGACAGTGGCGCCCCGTCACCATCCTCAACTCAACCTACAAAATTCTTGCCAAGGCTCTGAGTTTGAGGATTCAGCCACTCTTGGAGAGCCTTATCCATGGGACTCAGATAGGTTTTGTCAAGGAACGCAGTATCCTTGACAACATCTTCACTTTTTGGGAGGCTTTTGCCTTGGCACGGCTCCGTGGGGAGGACCTTGTGATTCTTCTTCTCGATTTTGAGAAGGCATACGATAGAGTTGACTGGGACTTTCTAGAGGGCACTTTACGCAGGATGGGCTTCTCTGATGCTTGGATCAGAGGGGTGTCAGCTTTGTACAGACAGGCTCACAGTCAGGTGCTTTTGGCAGGAGGTAGAGGTGAGCGTTTCATGCTCACACAATCGGTCAGACAGGGTTGTCCTCTTGCCCCCTTCCTCTTTTTGTTCTATGCGGAGGCGATGAGCAGATTTTTGGTATCACAGCAGGTTGGTCCGAGGGGCTTAGCACTCCCTATACGGGGAGATGAGCTTCTGGACGCTGAGTTTGCCGACGACTCAGCCTTGTACTTAGAGGGCCAGGAGGACAATCTTCACAGATGTGAGCAGGCTTTAGAGACCTTCTGCTGTGCATCGGGCGCACTGGTCAACTGGAGAAAGACAGTGGCTTTCTCGGTTGGCAGTGCTCCTGTGCTAGAATGGATGCCAGGAGAGGGGTTTAGATGGATTCCCCCAGGGACTGCAGTTCGATACTTGGGTTGTCAGGTTGGCCTGGACTTGTCCCCCGAGCAGCAGATTGCTCCGCTTCTCCTGTCCATCAGAAGAAAGCTGTTACATTGGAGCTCAGCACGCCTTTCGCTGGCTGGCAGAGTAGTAGTTGCCAATCAGGTTCTGTTGGCGACTATGTGGTACATCACTTCGTGCTGGATCTTCTCGAGTTCTTGTATCAGCCAGGTAGAGAGGCTGATCAGGAACTTCCTTTGGTCAGGTCGTGACACTCAAATTGCCCGAGCCAAGGTGGCTTGGTCGGTCATCACACTTCCTTGTTCTCAGGGAGGGCTTGGGATCATTGATCCAGCACAGCAGAGCAGATCCCTTCTTGGGAAGTTCGTTGTCAGAGGACTTCTTCCAGGCGAGGAGCCCTGGAAGGAGTTCTTGCTGCAGAGGCTTCGTGCCAGGGTGCCTCAGTTAGGAGGCCCTTGGCAACCTTCGACCAGATGGATCTTTACAGAGATGCGCCGAGTTGGTTTGAGCAGGAGACTGGAGGACCGCTTCGCTGTGAGTTTGCTTCGATCTTGGGAGCTCCTACGGCGTGGCCTAGAGCAGAGACAGCCGACGTGCATGGAGGAGCGCCTACGACAGCCCCTCGTCAGGAACCCCATGGTTAGCACTCAGAGAGGCCACTTGGTTGGGAGTCGGCCTCATGTTTCTTGGGGTCCCATGGTAGCAGGTCCAGCGCGCTCTCTAGGTGACTGGCTAGAGTTCACAGGCTTGTCAGAGGAGGTGCAGGGTCTCCAGCTGCAGGGCATGAGAGGGGTGCAGAGCATGTGTCAGGACATCTCAGAGTCAGTTCCAGCTGAGTGGCTCACGCCTCTCGAGCCAGTAGCACCCAGGTGGATGGGAGCCTTCACTCGACTGGAGGTTCTCATTTCAGTCAAAGCCTGCTCAGAGACTATCCCAGCCCTGTTCTTTTAGCTCCAGGGTGGGGGACGATTACAGCGAGTTGCAGTAGAGGCCCCGCAGGTAGCAGAGTGCTGTTTCCAGAGGATTCGAGTTGTGGGCATCTGTGGGAGGACTTGCGTCATAGACCCTGACCCAGCAGCTCTTGAGACTGGACACTGGAGGCTATGGGCTTGGGAGTGTTGTCCACTGGCACGAGTACAGTGGGATCCTGGTGAGTGGCTATGGAGGGACCCCTTCTCTTCTGTAGACCGCCCAGGAGTCCCTTTCTTTCAGTACACTGTTCGGCTTGGACGTCATATACTTGCCGCACAGAGAGAGGCCCGCCCCGCTGCAGCACGTCATTGGCAGGAGGAGGGCCTCACAGTCGATTTCTTGGCAGCCTTTTGGCAGAGGCTGTGGGACTCCAGACAGCCGAGGCACGTCACTTTGTTTCAGTGGCTGGTTGCACACAGAGCCACAGCAGTAGGGAGCTGGCTTGTACATAGTGGTCTCTCGGCCACATGTGCAGCTTGTGACTAGTTGGTGGAGAGTCAGCGGCATTGTCTTTGGGACTGTCCCTCGGCCCAACAGGTGTGGCTACGAGTTCTTCGGCTGATGCCTGCCCTCTCCACGGCTCGACAATACACTTGGGGGGCAGCGGCTTGGTCCACCCTCATGGGCCCGGCACTCCAGTTGAGCTATCTTCCATCAGCAGGATGATAGCGATGCAGGGGGGGCGACCTACACTCCAGCCTGCTACAGAGCTTACTCCACAGGAGTGGTCCAGTGAGAGAGACGAGTGTTGGGAGCTCATCAGTGGCCTGACTCTTTGGTTCATCTGGCGGGCCCGTTGTTTTCGCATCTTTGAGGCTCGCCCTGTACCACCAGCAGAGACTGTTCGTGACTTTTGGCTAGAGCTGATCCATACTCTCAGAGGACAGCTTGAGGGACTACAGGGTAGCTCCGACGGCATGCGAGAGCGCCGCGAGGCTTTCCTTGGACTCTGGCGCCCTGGGCCTTTCTTCACCATAGCCCAGGGGGTGCTCAAATGGCACTACTGTCCACCTGTGTGGCTCTTCCCTCCTCCCATTTCTTGATTTAGCCTCATTGTACATATGCTGCTTTTTTTTCACTCTCCCCATCATTCTTGTTGTAGCCCTCTCTTGGAGAGGTGGATGTAGCCCTACGGGCATTTCTCATTAACTAATAGAAGGATCTTTTTCTCGGAAAAAAAAAAAGTCAGTGGGAACCAGGGAATTAACTCAAAGGGGCAAACTGGACACTTGGCAGTTGTATAGCCATCTGCAGGACACCTCAGCTGGAGGAGGCGCCCAAGAGAGAGAGGAGGCTGATTTTTCACACATAAGTGACCTACAGTGTGTGTGTGTGAGTAGTGGGTGCAGGTCTACAGCTTTAATGGAAAGCTTGCCTTCTCCTCTGTCTCATGTAGCGCGATGATTTGCTCTTGTGCATCTCTCTCTCCCCTTTGGCACATATGGTAATGCCCCATTGGTTGGGCTACTCAGATGAACATGTACAGTTCTGGGGGTTTATGCGCGTTTGCCAAGGCAAGAGCCTTCTGAACAGGAACCGGATTAGCTAATTGCTAATCCCCCACAGGTATGCACAGTTCCATCGCGAAAGATTGCGAGTTTGGAGAGTTTTCTCGCGTGAAAACTCGTCCAGTTCACAGGGGAACGGTCCCATTGCATGCGGGAGCCCTTGGGACACGCGTAGGCGTGTTCGCTCCGCTAAAAACGATCCGAAACAGCAAATTACAGCCTGCTGTGTTTTTCTGCAGGTTTAGGGTTTCGCACCTAAACTGCAAGGGAACCCCGGGGGAGCCTCGTGAGAGCCTTGGGATGCGTGTACAAGCTTTTGGGCACCTGGCAGTGAAAAACAGGGAATTACAGCCCGCTGAATTTCTGTGACAGCTCACCAGAAAGCTTCCAGATAGCGAGGGAATCCGTTCTAGACAGGTGCTTTTGACCTACAGGGGTTTTTGCGCCATTATGCTGCCAAAATCAGGTCGAAAACCTGCGTTTTCAGCCCTCGCCAGGTTTGGACAGCTTTGTGAAAGCTTGTGCGAAGTGGCCCGATCATCTACTTTAATTTGAATAAAGAAATACTGAAAGGGGCGCCAGTCTTTGGGGCCTACAGGGTGTCGGTCTCGTGTGCGCAGTGGCATTCTAGTCGCTGGACGCAACTGTGTTCTCTTTCCTTCTCAGTGCTCTGTGTAAAGTTAATAGGTAAATTGAAATAGTACCGCCCTCTACGTTGTACAGGCCGGTTATACATGCCAAGGCAATGTTGGCCATTGCCAAATCTCTTACAAAGGCCATTTTGCTAGCCATTCAAACTTTGAAGACTGCCAACAATATGTGGTTCAAGCTCGTCAAAATGTTTGATTGGGATTCTACGATGTGAGCAGTCACTCTTCTTGGAGATTTATTTGCCATCTAGTTTCCACGAGGAAGTTCCATGCAATCATTTCTTATGAAGGCTAAAGTTGTTCATGATCAACTATCGGCTATGAAAAGTGCACTGACGAGTACTCGGTTAGTTGCTGTGGTTCTCATTAAGTTGCCTGAGGCGTATGGAATGGTGTCTAGGACACTTCGGCTACAAGTCATGAAGGAAAAGCTGGAATTTGATGATCTCAGCTCTTTTCTCATCGAGGAGGAAGTCGTGTTGATAACTCAAGGCGAATTTCAGATTTCTGAGACAGGTGGTGAAGCACTTGCTGCTTCAGATTCCAAAAAGAGGACCAAGAACCGTTGTTACAATTGTGGAAAGCGTGGTCATTTGGCCGAGGATTGTAGATCCAAAGGCAAAGACAGAGATTCTACCAAGGACAAAGGTAAAAGCAAGCATGAGGAGGAGAGGAGTGATAGTGATTCAGGGAAGGACAACAAAGAGGTTGCTAGTGTGGTGGTGACTACATTGGCACGGACTCTCGCTTTCTAGTCACATGGAGACTAGTGTCACCACCAGCTTCAGCCAGAGAGAGGCTTGTGAGTGGCAGCAAAGAGGGGCAAGAAGTGCTCCGTATAATTAATTTGGGTCCTTGTGTTGGAGTTGAAATCATCGGTGTTTGAATCCGTAGGTCGGAGTTCAAGGCACATGCATCTAGCAGGGAACTTATCAGACGTATCTAAAACACTATGGATGAGTGCACCAATCCATCGTCGTTGATCGGATCATGGACAGGATGTGTTCTACAGTTCATTATCTTGGAGTATTATATTTTGGACGTGATGTGTTTAGAGTTCACGAATGGGGATTCTTGGACGTTGTGGTCTATAGTTCAACTTTCTAAAAAGGCAACTGATGCTCAAGATGACATTCTTCTAAGGAACAAAGTTGAGGATAGCAAATCCGAGATGTATCCAGTAGTCCAATGTCACAAACTGTTGAAGTATCAAAGCCCTGAAGAACGGAGCCAACTTGCTGATGTCGGCCGAGGGGCCTAAACCCTAAGAAAGACAAGTAACAGAAGAAGAAGTCCTACCAACTTATGGGGACCTTGTCCGATGGGGCCCCAAGTGCCATAAAGGATTAAAATAAAGCAGGACCCACACACACACACACTGAAAGTCTTGCGAAGCTACTGATAACGTGGCAGATTTTTGAAAATTACACTGACGGTGCTGACGTGGCAGGCTGTACGGATTTCCGCGTTTTGCGTTGACTGCTGACGTGGTAGTTGTACGGAATTCCGTGATTTACGTTGGTAGCTTTTTGGCATTGTTTTTGGACCAGAAGCTTTTGAGTTTGAAGGCTTTTCATAGGCCAAGGGCCTTTATATATGTGCTAAGGGCTCATTCTTTGGCATGCTTCCTGGAGAAGGTGCAGAGTCTGGAGTATCGGCTCGTAATGTGTTGATGCATTATAAAGAAATACCGAAAGGGGCGCCAAGGTTTGGGGCCAATACTCTCTAGGGTGGAATTCCGCCACTCCGTGTCGCGTGTCGTCTCTCTTTCAGTTTAGTTGTTATTGAAGTGCTAAAAGTCTATTCAGTTTGTTCTTTTCTATTGGCATGTGGTGCCCGTCTTGTGACAGTGGTATCAGAGCATCAGACACGTGCTTTTCTGAAAGCATACCGGTCCCACAAAAGAGCAGACAGAGCAAACCAGAGACTTTTGGAATTTATTTGAGGTATCTTCGGGTCCCGACCCTGGACTTATTAGCGACTCCCACCCTTACTTCATCGCGCATCGGACGTGCTCCTGTCTTCATCGCTCTGTCTTACAGGGCATAAGCCATAAAGAACCCAAGACATGGATTTAGCAGAATATTTGGAGTTTCTGCTCAACGAGCTTCAGGACATTCTTTCGCGGCATCCTCAGCAGAATCTTCCGATGTTGCAAAGTTTTCAACAATTTTTGAATTACATGTTACCCCCTCTGATGCCTCTCCTCCTCCGGTACCAGAAAGTACGAGAGCTTCCAACCGACAACCTTCCCGGCCGTCTGTTCCAATCGTGGGAGTCTTCAGGAATATGGTGCAGCCATCTGACCCCGATCCAGTGCAACCGCCTTTGCCACCGCCGTTGCCCCCCACCTCCACTGCCACCAGGCTACAATGGTTGGAGCCCATATGGATACCCTTATTATCCATACCCGGGATATCCGCCTAAACAACCCAAAGATTTCAAGGATGGCGGCACGACAATCAAATTTTTCACTTTTTCCGGGGTGAAAGATCGGAAGAAAGCATTACAATTCCTACAGCAATTCGACAAAATCTATGCTTTGAGCAACTATACAGAAGAATTTAAGAATTTTGGAGCAGCGGGATTTCTTAAAGATAATGCTATGCAATGGTGGAGTTCAATCGCGACACAACCGTATACTCCAAGGACCTGGCAAGCTTTAAAGAGAGTTTTTGCACGCAATTACATGACTTCAAAGTTTGAAGTCCGGATTTTGGCAGAGTGGGCAACTTGAAAATGCTTGCCAGCGAAACCATGGACGACTATAACCAAAGGTTTCTCGACGTGTACCTTCTAATGTCCCTCTTTAAGTTCATTTCCTTGGGAGGACCAGTGCGAGCGCTACACCATTGGACTACCATCACCATTGCAGGAATATTGTCTCTCCAAGTAAGTCTCTACCATGCAAGAGCTTATGGACCATGCCGCGGTCGGCTACAAATTGACGAAGGGAAAAAATTAGAGTTTACCACAGAAGAACCTTCAGCCAATAACCACAATCTCGCCAACAAAGAACAAACTCTCGAGAGGCTCGTGAAAGTCAACCACGAAGGCCTCGTTTGACATCTCAACAACAAGACACCTTACTACAAGAAGGCCGATGTTTTGGATGCTTTCAAACAGGATATAACTATTTTGGTTGTCTCCAACGCACTGACAGACCTGCAAAGCCGACTCCCACGTCGACGGTCGACAGAAACCCAGGACCATCTCCAGCCAAACGAGCTAAACCGGCCATTGGATTAGTACGTGACATCTATGGCATACGCCTTGAAAGTACAAATGAATCATGTCGAGCATATGGCAAAGTCAACGGTTTGAAAGCCCTAATTTTCTTTGACCCAGGAGCTACAGAGAACTTCATCCATCCACAATTCTTGAAGCAGATGAACTTTGATTATGATGCAGAGGGTGGAGAGATTGAAGCTGAGCTAGCCACAAGGAAAACTCAGAAAGTGGTACCACTTATTGGTGCTCTTCCAGTGACTATCCAAGATTATCATGGAAAAGCCGATTTCCACATTATGAAGTTGGGCAATTGTGACGTTCTATTAGGCATGCCTTGGCATGACAAGAATGATGCGACTCTCTGGGTTCGGAACCGAACCATCACCGTGATGGAGAAGGGCAAACCAGTTGTCCGAACAAAACCCTCAATGAACTCTCTAGTTGTTTTATAGTTAGATACTTTTGAACTTTGTTTGAGAAAGTATTGTTTGAAACTTTGTTTGATATTTGTTTGAAATGGATAGTATTTGTTTTGAACCTGTCTTGGTGCCGATTTGAAATGTTTGACTCTGGTTTTAATATTGGTTTCAATGATTGGTGATTTTACTCCCGGGTGGAGGGTGAGAAATGATGTTTGAGAATGCTTGTTCATACTCATGGCCCGGACCCTTGTGGTTATTTGCGAGGGGAGTATTGAATGATTGAAAAGTGTTTTTCTTACTCATGGCCCGGACCCTTGTGGTTATTACTTTTGTTGTTACTCATGGCCCGGACCTACATGGTTATTTACGGGGGGAGTATTGAGAAGTCCGAGTAGTGGTTACTCTCAGCACCTCCAAACGACGCAGGCTACGGTCTGGGGGGCGTTTGGTTGTAAAAGGCCTCTATATCTCATGGCCCGGACCTTTTTAGGTTATTTTCAAGAGGAGTGATGAGGAAGTCGTTGAACAGCTCATGCCCAGACCTGGATAGTTATTTGCGAGGGGATTGTTCATCGGCGGCTTTATGTTTCTATGTCTTGTAACATGAATATGTGAGCATTTGTCTTGCATTGTGATTTGCCAAACACTGAATATTCCCAATCGGATGAGATTGACTCGGTATGTAATTTTAGTGCATCAAGACACGCGTGGAAGATCAGTACGGTCTGGGTGTGATGGCTAATTTTACTATGCCGAAAAATCAAGAGTTCCGATCTGGACAAAAGGGAAGCCAAATCCTTGATCAAAAGAGCCGAAAGGAGAAGCTAACTCCTCAACAAAAAGAGCAAACTGATAGTCCCTCTAAATGATCCTCGGAAATTTTTAAGCTAACTTGAGTTGTTTTGCAGTTATGTTGTAATCATGGACGATTACTCTCTTTCAAGAACGTAAGATGTCACAAACTGTTGATGTGTCAAAGTCCTAAAGAAGGGAGCCAACTTGCAAATGTCGACCGAGGGGCCTAAACCCTAAGAAGAACAAGTAACAGAAGAAGAAGTCCTACCAACTTATGGGGACCTCGTCCGATGGGTCCCCAAGTGACATAAAGGATTAAAATAAAGTAGGATCCACACACACACTGAAAGTCTTGCGTAGCAACTGATGACGTGGCATATTTTTGGAAATTACACTGATAGTGTTGACGTGGCAGGCTGTATGGATTTTTGCGTTTTGCGTTCACTGTTGACGTGGTAGTTGTACGGAATTTCATGATTTACGTTGGCAGCTTTTTGGCATTGCTTTTGAACCAGTAGCTTTTGAGTTTGAAGGCTTTTCATGTAAACTGCTTTTCATAGGCCAAGGGCCTTTAAATATGTGCTAAGCGCTCATTCTCTGGCATGCTTCCTGGAGAAGGTGCAGAGTCTGGAGTACCGGCTTGTACTGTGTTGATGCAGTATAAAGAAATACCAAAAGGGACGCCAAGGTTTGGGGCCAATACTCTGTATGGGGGAATTCCGCCACTCCGTGTCATGTGTTGTCTCTCTTTCAATTCAATTGTTATTGAAGTGCTAAAAGTCTGTTCAGTCTGTTCTTTTCTATTGGCACGTGGTGCCCGTCTTGTGACATCCAAGGCCTTTGACTTGGGTGTCCATGATAGCTTCTTCATCGACTTGGTCTCACTATATATGCTTACTATGAGCTGCGAAGAGTTTTGGCATCTCAAGTGAACTGTCCAATGTGATCTCATTATTTAGTTTGGCTTCTAGGTATTTATTTCACTTATTCATCAATTGTCTGGATAGCGCAATTTTCTGAGTTATTCATTGCCAAAATTAGTTGGTTCAGGACTGACTCTCTCTCTCTCTCTCTCTCTCTCTCTCTCTCTCTCTCTCCCCTCGATTTGGTGATCTATAGCCTTAATCAAAGAGCACGACGCTCTCTACGCATTGATGTAAAAATAGTAATTTCTAGAGTTATGGAAGGCTTTTCTGCAGCAACATTTTTGAAGTTAAAAGGTTCGGGGAAGTTCACTCTCATCTCTTATTTTACAAACAATGTCTTCCGGTACTAGCAAGGGTTCTCCTTCTTCAACAAGATCCACAACCATTGTAGAAAATGATCCAAAATCTCCGAAATGTGGAGATAGCAACACAACCACTCAACCGACGACATCTCAAGCCATGATCACTGCATACTTGGTATCGTTGCAAGAGACCGTAAACAAACAAGGTGAAGACTTACGGCACTTGCAATGGAGGATGGCACATTAAGGGTTTTTGTGGTTGAGAATGAGAATCTCAAGAGGACACTTGAGATGCAAACAACACGTTTGGTGCAACTTGAAGAGGAAATCAAGGAATGTCACTGCTCTCTTGTGGACTTGAATGCTTTGAAGGAGCGCATGAGCAAAGTAGAGCATGACTATGTATTGAAAGAGGAGAAATTTGACACCATGAGCCGGGATGTATGCGACATGAAAAATGTATGCACAAACAAGTCTTCGGCTGATGTATGTGGTGGTAACAATGTGGTTTCTAATTCCTCCCTCATACAAGCTATGGCTCAAACAACAAATGTTGAGAATGTGGATGTAGAGGAGTTGAAGAATCGGGAGCGACACTCCAAGAACATTGTTATTCATGATGTTCCCGATTAGTAGTTAGAGACACCTCCTTCTCTTGCCATTGTTATCAAAGATTTCTTCAAAACCCTCTTTGGCATGTCAAGAGTTATGGTTTACGGAGCATATAGAGTGGTAAGCAAGGACCTCTTCGCTCGAGAGAACGGCCAATTGTATGTACCATGCCGGATGAGACTAAACGAAAGATTATCCTTGATAATAGTTGGATATATTTGATGGATACAAAATGTTTTGTATGTGAAGATCACACTATTAAGCAACAAAATATGCGTCGCAAGGAGGAGAGAAATAAGAAAAACAAGGATACGTCTCATGAATAAAATGTGCCCAAGGAGGAGACAAGTCCATCGAGCAAATAGGAATGTGCGACCTATGAGGCCAAGTTGCAATTGAAAGTATGCTTTTGGAATTGCAATGGATACCCATGGAATGCGTGAGTTGGCATAGATGAACTAACAAGCAAAGCCGATGTACTTCTTGTTGAAACTTGGGAGCATGATACACAAAGGATTAATGGGTTGGAATATTACAATGTACATTCATTGATGTGGTCAAAGAATCTCAGGCAACGAAGAGGACAAGGAGGGGTAGCATGTATGGTTACGAAAGGATTGGAAGATTTTGTATCAATTGTGAAAGATGACAAGCACAAACGTTATGTATGGCTGAAAATTATGACACCAAAAGGAGCACCCATTTTTGTAGCCGGTTGCTACATACTGATGAGGTTGCTACATTCTATTGAGCTGACTGTACAGTACAGAACGCTGTAAAGCTCCCATTCTAGTCAAACTGTATGGGCTAAAGACTTCTCCTTGTACTCATCAAGTATCCTCCATCAGAGGCCATATGCGTGATCCTCTTTGCGAACCTCCTTATGCATTGCTCATTATTTTTATTTGATTTAGGAGTCATTAATTTTTCAGAATGCAGCCAATACATTTCTATCTTCTCAATTTAGTAGCCTCATGATGTTCTATGGGTATTCAAGAGTCTGGTCCCACCATAGTCTCTTTGAGTGTAGGAAGTATTCTCATCACCTTAACCTCATAGAGCATGTGTGCCTGCTCTTGTACAGTTTTATTCAAATAATTCTTCTTAGTTAGTTCAGTTTACTAGTGGAAGCATTGCTTGTTCCATTTTTACCGTCACGATTATCTTAACTCTTGTATTTAGTGTGCTGCTAGATTTTACACAAGTCAAACTCATGAAGACATCAATTTTACAGGCTATATGGAAGCAGGATTCAGAAGAAAATGAGATGGGATATTATCGCATTGGAACCCACTTGAGACTGAGACCTTCGGCCAGGCCAGCACTTGCCTTACATGCAGATGCTGAGACCTCTACACTTCGTGTGGATTTAAAACATGCTGAAGGTGGCCCACCAAGAAGTCATGATGATCAAATGGTGTTTCATTTTGACAGCATTATTCAGGTTAAGACAAGGCAGATAGTTTTTCTCGGCTTTTAGATCTTGATGTTTTTAACTAGTATGAAAATTACATGCAAGAATTGAAAGCTGCATAATCAGTTATAGATATTTCCTAACAGAGAAGTTTTAGTGAAATGTTTTTCTAATCTTTTCTCTTTGTTTTAGTAATAGTTTATAAATAAGCATATTATATGCTTGTCCTCGTGGTGCAAAGCATATATCTGGGATAAAGAATCTCTTTCAAGTTTTCAATCGGATTACTGTCCTTAAAACTAAACATTTCTGTTATTTATGTGCTTGAAAAAGGTGGCGTCTTGTTTTCACGCTTTTCAAGTTATCAGCATATGCATACATTTCATTTCCACGCAGTTTTCATAGATGTTCTCTATGAGCCTTCGTTTTTTCCTGAATTTTCTCCATTGTGTCTTTTTTTCTACAGTCGTATAACTTGAAGGCATTGAAAAGTCTATTTTGTTGGTATTTTTTTCCTTTGCTAGAGCACAAGCCAGGAGGCAACTTTTAACGAGTGTGCACGAGACATAGTAGAAGATGTTTTGTGTGGTTATAATGGAACAATTTTGGCATATGGTCAGTCTGGATCTGGGAAAACATTTGCCATGTCAGGTGATTCCAAGGTTGGTGACTTTTCAATCTTTCTTTACAATCTTCAAACAAACTTTTGAATGGAAATTTTCCTACCTTATTTTACTTTGATGCAGAATGCTTTACACAAAGGTGTTATACCTAGAGCAATACATCGTATCTTCGCGGACAAGTTTGCTAGGCCAGAATCAGAAACCTCAATTCATGTGTCATATCTTGAGGTTTACAATGAGGTGTGTGGCTCATATGTAGACTAGAATGTTAAAACCCTCTTTAGCTTTTGTTTCTGAGGTTTCTATGTAGTCATGGACAAGAAACTTCCAGAACTGCTTCCTAGACGGGGCCCAGCCCTTCTGATGCATGTGTGATGGTGGCTAAACTTTTTCTAAAACAGGAGGATGTTTTCATAGTACCCACAATTTGTTGTTTCCCTCTTTTTTTTTTTAAACAAAGAAGAGTTTCAAGTGAAAACATAAAAAGGGCTCAGGCTCGAAACAGTACCCTCGCTAGCTTGTAAGTCTTATATCATATTGTTTGTGGGTGAAATTGCGTAGAAAGAGAAAAAGGAAAAAAAAAACAGAACAAATAAAAAACAAACCGGCGTAGAGAGAGAAAGAGGGGGAAAATTGCGTAGAGAGAGGGGGGGGGGGGGGGGGGGGGGGGAAAGAGAGAAAGGGATGAATAGCGTAGAAATGAAATGATATATTAACGTCTTCAAAAGGCCAAAATGACCTATGAGACCATCAGATACAAAGTGGTGAATCGAATACAATGCCTGAAGTACAGGTACAAAAAAGTACTAAATGTAAAATGTGAAAATGAAAATGAAGTGTGAAATGTGAAATGTGAAATGTGAAATGTAGAATAGGCCCTCAATGACACTCTGGGTGTCGTGCTAGAGTGCCTCTGATGCTCTGCTGGAGTCTCCGTCGATGGAGTGTGCTCCTGTGTCTCGGTCGTGGTCGAGCTCAGTCGCCCTGTCAATGAGGTTGCCTCTGGTATGAATGTGGGTATAACTCTGTGCTGGTGGTTGGTCTCCTGACTCCCTCAATCCAAAGAAATCTGTGATCTGTCTCTGTGACTGTCGCACTCCATGTCTCCTCAACAGACTATGTCTATGTCGATGTAGCTCAAGTAGATATAAGCCAAGGCATCTCTGATCCTGATACCTCATGACTCTATCTAGGGGTCCAAAACCCTCCCTGAATAAGCAATGGAAGTGCCCTCGTATCTCATAATACACAGTGCAATGGCATATGTAGTGTAGCTCTGTCCCTGGCTCTCTATCGCATAGTTGGCATATCCTATCCTCCGGTGGTATCCCTCTGAATCTACCCGTCTCAATCTCCAGTTGGTGTGAGGATATGCGAATCTGACCAATAGCACATCGCAAACCATGAGACAAATGAGTGTCCGTGTAGCTCGGACGAATCACAAACCCATCTCCCGAAAGTTGGAGAAGATGCTCTTTGTAGAAAGCCATCTTCGTGCCCAGCTCCTGCATCGGCTCTACCCATGTCCTCCTGGTGTCCAACTGTATTAGATCCTGACGAATGAGTCTAGTGATCTCCGTCCGTGTGACTGGCAGTGAGGGTGCATCCAGGGAATACTGAAAAGGAGGCAGTCTATCCATGTTGAGACCATGCCTCTGAAACCATGAGGTCATCTGCGCATACCAACATGATGCGTCTCCCTACATCGTTAACTGTCTAGAGGACTCAAGAGCCAATCTAGTATATCTGTCTCTATGTGTATCCCATAGACTGTGCATAAAGGACACTGATCTGGTAAGAGCCTCAATCTCTATAGGAGGGGCGGCTACCTCCGCTCGAATAATCGCATGTGGTACGGAGGCCTTGGCTCTAATCATCCGGGATATCATAAATACCAAGGGTCTCTCCATGCTCCTCCAACTGTCATGATTCACAGATGGTCCCCAAACCTGGACCCCATAAAGCATAGCTGAAGCAACCAAAGTATCAAAGAGCCATAGCTTTGTTCGTGGTTCTTGAAACTGAACCTGCAAACACATCCTCTCTAGCCCTCCCAATGCCGCATAGGCTCTGCATAGTCTAGTCTCTGCTGCTTTCCTCTGAGTAAACCTCGGTCCCGTGAATACCACCCCCAGATATGTATATGCATCTGTGTACTACACAGTGTCCTGACCATATACGAGTGTAGGTGCCGACCTCTTGACCCACTGTGGTGTGGTGTTAAACACCATAACCTTGGTTTTACCAAGGTTTACAGACAATCCACTATCCTCTGCAAAGCTGTGCAGTGCATCCAACTGTCTCTGCATGCCCTCTGGTGACTCTGATATCAACACAATATCATCAGCATATAATAACAAAGGGATCCATGTCCCTCCTAGCTGAGTGCCTCTGTCGCCCTCTTTGTCAATGTAGTCAGAAACCTCATCTACATATGTACCAAATAGAGTAGGGGACAAAGGACACCCCTGTTTCACTCCAATAGTGGAATGAACAATGTCAGAAATCCCCTCAAGAGTGCGTACATTGCCAGTCACTGAGCCGTATAAAGCCAGGATCCCCCATATGATCTCTATGGGTACTCCCAACTTCAGTAGCCTGCGCATCAATTTGGCCCTCGACACTGTCAAATGCTTTGCGAAAGTCCACAAAGCAACAATACATCCGTCTCCCATGTGCCCGACCCTCGTCAATAATGGCTTTGAGTGTAAGAATATGGTCAAAAGTGGAAAAACCCCTCCTGAATCCAGCCTGTCCTGTTGCTCGTATGCCCTCATTTTCTGCCCATTTACTCAGTTGCTGTTCAAGAATGGATGCATACAACCGTGCCAATGTGTGCCCTATCATAATAGTACGGTAGTTCCCTGGCACGGTGGGGTCCCTTGCGTTGAAGAGAGGTACAATAGTAGATAATCTCCAAGACTCGGGTAGTCCCTCACACATGACACGGTTAAACAACCTCGCAAGAACCTCTGACAGTAAATCTCTAGCATGTATCAAGTGCTCTGCCACCAAACCATCATGATCATATGCTCTCCTAGTCCTCATCCTGTCAATGGCGTTCTTCACCATCTCAGTGGTAAAGAAGGTACTAGTGGATGGACATGGCTCTAGAGGGTCTGGTAAAGGTGGTTGCCCAGGTACTGTATATAATGATGGTGCATACTGACCCCAAATCTCTGGAGAAGTAATCACTGGAGGAGGTGAGTGCTCATGAAAGAGACGCCAGGCCTCATCTGAATCTCGACTCAAAAAGAGCTGATACAAATCACGTTCCATCTGGGCTAAAAAGGCCCGCTTCTTCCGTCGCACTAAACACCGAAGGGCAATCCGAGACTATCTATATGTAATGACTCCAAGTATAAGCTCGCTCTGAATCTGAACTCTCATCTCTTTGCACTCCTCATCATACCAACTATTTTGAGGCATGTTTCCAGAATGTCTTCTCTGATCTGGTTGAGTGTGTGGGTATGCCTCTGCTGCTGTCCCATGCAAGATCTCGGTCAATAGAGTGGTGATCTCCTCCATGGTATATACAAGCTCGGCTGCCCACATCCGACTGTAAATCTCCTCCACATAAACTAAGTCCATCTCTGGTGTAAAAGTATACCGTGTGTGTGCAATCCTCTGTGGTGTCTGAGAGGCACTGTACTGGAAAGAGACTAAAAAAGTCAAGAGAGCATGGTCCACTGCTACTCCAACAGGTCTAGGTCCCACACTGAGATCCTGAATACTAGAGATGAAGCTTGGTGAAGTCATGACATAGTCCACTGTACTGGCCCCATGTCTGTGTGGAAAGCATGTGAATCCCCTAGACGAAGGAAAAATCTCTAAACCATTAAGTATGGCCAAACCATGCGTAGTCGTCATCTCCATGAGATATCTCCCATATCTCTATGTGCTCTCTATCCTGTGAGCGACGATGGCGTGCTGCCTTCTTGTGTCGTTCCTGAGATTTCGCTTAAGCCTCCCGGACCTTGGCAAATGCAGTGTCCAAGTCCCTCGTGTATTGGTTGGCTTCAAAAAGTTTATTTTTCGTGCTAAGGAAGGGTGAACCTTTGGAGCACCTTCAATGATCTCAAATGGCGCCTTCCCTGTCGAAGAGTGGATCGTGTTATTGTAGGCAAATTCCACCAAGGGCAAAAAAAATTCCCATTGAGTCTTTTGATCAGAAATGTAAGACTTCAATAAATCCAATACAACTCAATTTACAATCTCAGATTTCTCATGTGTCTGCGGGTGGAAAGATGACGAGAACTGCAACCGTGTGCCAATGTTCTCCCAAATAACCTTCCAAAACAAATTCGTGAATCGAGGATCTCTGTTAGAGATTATTGCCTCAGGCATGCCATGTAATCTGAAAATCCGTGCAATGAAAAGTCTCGCTAAATGATTCGGCTTGACTGTTTCTTCACTGGAATGAAGTGAGCTTGCTTGCTAAATCTGTCGATAACAGTCCAAATGCCATCATGCCCACTGTGTCTTCGGGAGATCGAAAATGAAATCCATAACAATACTTTCCCAGGGGTGGGTGGGAATGGGTAAAGGCTGTAACAATCCTTGTCCTTATGCCTGTCAAACTTAACCTTCTAGCATACCAAACAATTGCGTACAAAGTCGTCCACATCCTTCTTGATTCTCGGCCAACAGAAGTAAGGCTCCACACCTTTCAAGGTGCTGTCAATGCCGTGCTGACCCGTAAAAGGTGGACAATGGTACTCAGTCATAACATTTTCCCTCAACGGCTGTGTAACGCACAACATCGTTTTCTTCGTCAAGTAGCCATCCCGTACGGAATATCCGCTACTACCTCCCTATCTGTATTCGAGTGAATACATCTGAAAAATCAGGATCCGTGGCGTACTGATCAACCATGTCCTCGAAGCTTCTATGATGAATCGCGGAAAATAGCCAAGACTAGCTGCTTTCGAGACAAAGCATCTGCTACCAAGTTCTTTTGTCCCTGAAAATGGTCAATCTGGAAGTGAAACTGTGACAAGATGTTAGCCCACCGCATTTGCTTTTCCGAAAGCTGCTTCTGTGACAAGAAGTATCGTAAACTCTCATGATCAGTAAAGATCGTGAAATTGGCTCCGAGTAGGTAATGTCACCACTGGGTAAGAGCATGGATCACTGCCAAAAGCTCTTTCTCATAAATCTATGCTGTCAATTCTGGCCTTGAAAACAATCGGCTTTCATAGGCAATCACATGGCCTTCTTGCATTAAGACCGCTCCCAGACTACGACCACAAGCATCACAATATACTTCAAATGACTTTTGCAAATCCGGTAAAGTCAATACTTGTCCAATAGTCAATTTCTCTTTCAGCGTCTGAAAGGCAGTCACTGTCACAAACTGGTGACGTGGCTGGCCCCCGAACACACCCTCAGACACGCTGCCCGGATATTGCACCGGCAGACTGACATGTGGCACTGTATGGACGCTGCAATTTCCGCTAACGGCCCCGCAAAATGTGATGGGTTGCTGATGTGGCAGAATGTACGACATTCCGTAAGTCGCGCTGGCTGCTTTATGCTAGCAGATTTTGGGGATAATTGCGTTTGAGTTATAAAGCTTTTGAATAAGAGATTTTTGGGGCTCTGCTTTTGGGCATCCCTTGTAACCTTTATAATGAACCCAAGGGGGACTCACTCTCCAGAGCATCTGGACACAGAGTCTGAGAACGAGCACCCGCGGGAGTTGTATTTTGCTCAAAGATTAATATAAAAAGAAATACCGAAAGGGGCGCCAGTTTTTGGGGCCAATACCTCTTGGCACGGAACTACGCCGGGCCATGTCGACCTTATTGTGAATTGTGAATAGTTTGAAGTGAATCTCTGCTATGTCGCGGTAGAATCTTGACTGGGGTGTCCAAGTTTGTTACAAGTGGTATCAGAGCACAGAAAGATTCTTCTTCTACGGAGGATCCGATCCTTTTTACATCGCACACAGCTTTTGTGAAAGAATCTTCGTGCCCCGAGCCCGGACTTATTAGCCACTCCCACCCTTCAAACATCGCGCATCCGGCGCGCTCCCGTCTTCATCGCTCTGTCTTACAGAGCAAAAAGCCATAAAGAATCCTAGATTACACATAGGTTCTTGTGAAGAATCTGACAGAGATGACACCTCTCAGTGGAAAGGCAAAGAAAAGGTGAAAATCCGGCGCAGGAACTGAAGAAAAGAATGAAGATTTGGGCAATTTTTTTTTTTTCCGAACAAGTTTGTTAGAAAGGAGTACAAACGTCAACTCCAAGGACCCAAGATTGGTGAAACACCTGAAGAATTACCCGATTGATAAGATTTAGTCGAGATGGCGTGTGGCCATCGCCTTTCCTCTTAGGTAGGGAGGAAGCCGAAAAGACAGACAAGTGCAGAAAAGCGGAACCTATACTCGCCGGAAGACATGGACAAGCACTCTTGAAAAGAAGCACTTCTACAGATGCAACCACTATGACTTCCTCGAAGACAAGAGCAAGAAAACAAAAGAATTTAAAGAAGGTGGACAGTCGATTCAATTTGAATCCTTTTCTTGGTTCCGAGATGCTCCGAGGACTTTGGCCTTCATACAACAGTTTGACATAGCTTTCTTTGGAGGGCATTACTCAGAGCACTCCAAGATTCGGAGGGCTACCTCTTTCTTCAAGGGAAATGCTTGAACATGGTGGTCCCCTCTTCTTCTGAGACAGGAAGCTCCAGTTAAATGGTTGAAATTCAAAAGGCTCTTTATTTCTTCTTGGTTGACTCGGGAATACAAACGATATATTCAAACCGCTTGGAATCATCTTCGGATGACCAAGGGAGATTCTTTGGACGCTTATTGCAAGAGATTTTTGGAACTCTTTTCTACCAACCTCTTCATTTGAGAAGGTCTCGTTTAAGGAACAGATTGAGTGGTTTTGCTACAGACTTCCTACAGAGATCCGAAACTACTGCTTGGAACAAAAGGCAAATTCTATTCAAGAATTGATGGGTCATGCGAAACGCGGTTTTGCGATACATTCGGAAAATCTGACTTACCCCACTAATGAGATCTTGACTCAGAGAACCCTACAGACCTCTCTTCATGAAAGTAGAAAAAAAAGAGTTCCCAGGACAAAGAAAAGAAAGATACATGTATACACGTCCGCGACTGACTCTTAGAGAAAGGGCTATCTATCTCAAAGAGGGGAAGTGTTTTGGTTGCGAGGAACTTGAACACATCTCCGTAAAGTGGTCCAAAAAGACACAGCAAGAACAGGCTGAAGACAGGCCAGAGAGTTCTAGAGCAGCAAAGGACTGTGGCAGAAAAGGCAGATGAAAACAGAACTGGTACCACATGGCGTGGGGCCCGAACAGAATCAGATGAACGAAAGTACAAAACTTTGCCGCACTTATGGTAAAGTGAAAGATCAGGAAGCCCTCATTTTTCTTTGATGGAGGAGCCAAGGCCAACTTCTTGAATGGCTCGACTTGGAATAATGCTGGACAAGCTGAGGCCACAAGCGCAGGCAGTTCTAGCGGCACCCGGACGGGATGTTGCCATTACACCGATCATTGGCAAACTTCGTTTGCAATGTCAAGGGTATTTAGGGCATGAGGACTTTTACGTAATGCCCTTAGGAAGGTTGTGACCTCCTCCTCGAAATCCCTTGGTACCACAAGAACAACGCCATCATTGACTATCGAGCTGAGAAAGTGACTTTGACAAATGAAGGGCAAAGAAATTGTATTTGATGAAATTCAGTTTCTTTACTCGATTTTTTGGAGAGAAGTGAATGATGATTGAAGGTCCAATATGTTTTGACCTCGAAAAAGAACGCCAAGATTTTCTCCACACTCATGCCGATTGCTTTTCTGAGGGCCTGCCAGGCGAGTTGCCACCATCTCGTCCTAAGGATCATACTATTGATCTGATACCTAGAAGCACACCATCGAACCAGCCACCTTACCGTGTGAACCGAGCCCAAAATAAAGAGATTATGAACTTGGAAAAGGGTCTTATCCAGCCGAGTACTTCACCCTACTATTCTCCAGTGTTGTTGGTTTTAAAGAAAGACGGATCTTGGAGAATGGGCATTGATTATAGAGCTCTCAATAAAATCACCATCAAGAACACATTTCCGATTTCAACGATCGATGATATTCTTGACCGACTACAGGGATCCTCTTGTTTTAGCATGATCAAATTGAAGAGCGGATATCATCATATCCGAATCGCGCCGGGAGATGTCTACAAGATAGCTTTTTCGGACGAGCTTCGCTTTATATGAATTTTTGTTGATGCCTTTGGGCCTTACCAATGCTCCAACGACCTTTAACCGAATGATGGACAGGATTTTCAGAGAGTACAGATCTTTTGTTGGCACTTTCTTTAATGACATTATAGTCTTCTCCAAGGATGGGGCAAAACATAGAGAACATCTGCTACAGGTCTTTTAGGCATTGAGAGATCACAAGTTGGTGATCAATGCAAAGGAGAGTGAATTTTTCTTATCAAAGATACACTTTTTGGGACACATTGTCTCCGCAGCGGGAGTGCAGATGGACCCGGTCAAGATTGAGACTATACGTGATTGGCCCGATTTGAAGAATGTCCATGAAGTTAGAAGCTTCTTGGGCTTATGTTCTTACTACCGGTGGTTCATAAGAAAGTTTGCAGAGGTTGCCTCCCTTTGCATATCTTGACATAGAAAGGAGTCCCTTTCTCGTGGGGATCCATAGAGGTGACTGCCTTTTAGACTTTGAAAGAGATTGACTACGGGACCAGTTTTGACTTTGCCGGATTTGCAAAAGTCATTCGAAGTATATTGTGATGCTTGTGGTCGTAGTCTGGGTGCGGTCTTAATGCAAGAAGGCCATGTCATTGCCTATAAGAGCCGATTGTTTTCAAGGCGAGAATTGACAACACAAATTTATGAGAAAGAGCTGGCGGTTATCCATCCTCTTACTCAGTGGCGACATTACCTACACGGAGCCGATTTTACGGTCTTCACTGATCATCAGAGTTTACGCTACTTCTTGTCACAGAAGCAGCTATTGGAAAAGCAATTGCGGTGGGCTAACATCTTGTCACAGTTTCACTTCCGGATTGTCCATGTGCAGGCACAAAAGAACTTGGTGGCAGATGCTTTGTCTCGGAAGCCGTTAGTCTCGGCTATTTCCGCGATTCATCATAGAAGCTTCGAGGACATGGTCGATCAGTATGCCACAGATCTAGATTTTTCAAATGTATTCAGTCAAATACAGAATGGGGAGGTAGTAGTGGGATATTCCATACGGGATGGCTACTTGATGAAGAAAACGATATCGTGTGTTACACAGCCGTTGAGGGAAAAGGTTCTAACCGAATGCCACTGTCCACCATTTACGTGTCACCCCGTGGCATTGACACCACCTTGAAAGGTGTGGAGCGATACTTCTTTTGGCCGAAACTCAAGAAGGACGTGGATGATTTTGTACGCAGTTGCTTGGTATGCCAAAAGGTCAAGTTAGACATGCATAAAGCACAGGGATTGTACCAGCCTTTACCCATTCCCACCCGCCCCTGGGAAAGTATTGCTATGGTTTTCATTTTGATCTCCCGAAGACACAGAGTGGGCACAATGGTATCTGGACTGTTATTGACAGATTTAGCAAGCAAGCTCATTTCATTCCAGTGAAGAAAATGGTCAAGCAAGATCATTTAGCGAGACTGTTCATTGCCCAGATATTCAGATTACATGGCTGAGACGATTGTCTATGATAGAGATCCCCGATTCACGAGTTTGTTCTGGAAGGCTATTTGGGAGAACATTGGCACACGGTTGTTGCAGTTCTCTTCATCTTTCCACCCACAGACAGATGGGCAATCTGAGATTGCAAATTCAGTCGTACTGGATTTATATTAGTCTTAAATTTCCGACCAGAAGACTCAATGGAAAAAGTTTTTGCCCTTGGTGGAATTTTCCTACAATAACACAATCCACTGTTCGACGGGGAAGGCACCATTTGAGATTATTGAAGGTGCTATGAAGGTTCCACCTTCCTAAGCACAAAAGATAAGATTTTTGAAGCCGACCAGTACACGAGGGAGTGCGACACTGCTTTTGCCAAGGTCCGGGAGGCTTTACAAAAATCTCAGGAAAGACACAAGAAGGCAGCAGATCGACACCGTTGCGATTTGAAATTAAAGAAGGACGATTTGGTGCTCTTACGTTTTGAGGAGGCATGCCTGAGATAGAAAAAGGGAAAGGAGTTGCTTTTTCCAAAGCTTAGCATGAGATACTATGGACCTTTCCAGATAAAAGAAAAGATAAATGAGGTCTCCTCTAGACTGAAGCTGCCCGATCCTTGGAGAATTCACAATGCTTTTCATGTGAGTCTCTTGAAGCCTTTTAAAGGCGATGTGCCCGATGATGGGGAGCCAGATGAGCAACCCAAAGTGGACGAAAGTGAAGAGATACTCGTTCTAGAACAGATATTGGCACTCAAAGATAGAAAGATTAAAGGTAAAGTGATGAGGCGGTTCTTGGTTAAATTCAAGAACTATCCCACATTGGATGCGAAGTGGATAGAGGAGGAGGACCTAGCAGATACTCCTCAGATTGTGAACCTTTACCTTGAAGCATAAGGTTTAGCATAGTTTACTCCGATAGAACCCTGATTTCAGCATGGGCGAATCTAGTGCAGCGGATTTGCACAAGAGAGGAGTCACTCTGCTCCTTTGTCGACAGATTGCCCCGATATTTTTGATATAGTCACTGATGTCCCTTTGGGTTTCAGGGATACTGCTCAGCTGACAGTATTGTGCTGTATGACTTTATGATTTGGAATTCCCGATAATGAAAATGATACTGATTGAATTGTACTTGACTTGTTTGAGTGCAGCAACTGATAGACGAAATGACTGAAATGACTGCAGATTTTCAGTACTCATAAATCTCTATAGACTGGATCTAGATGCGATTACTACATACTTTGCCGATCAATCATGGTCTGAGATTTGGAATGAATTTGAATGTGATTTGTCATGTGATGTCAAGTGATGTCCGAGTGATGTGACTGTTGATTGGTACATGTGCTAGATATGTCGTGTCTAGCGTTGGTACTAACAGTCAGTGTCTACTAAGACAATTTATGGCCTCTGTCTATTTTGCAGGCGTAATCGAGGGCGATTACAATTCTTTCAAGAGGGGGGTATGTCACAAATTGGTGACGTGGCTGGCCCGGGACACACCCTCAAACATGCTACCCGGATATTGCGCCGATAGGCTGACACATGGCACTGAACGGACGCCGCAATTTTCGTTGATTGCTCCGCAAAACGCGCTGGGTTGTTGACGTGGCAGAATGTACGAAATTCCGTAATTTGGGCTGGCTGCTTTACGCTGGCAGATTTTGGGGATAATTGCTTTTGAGTTATAAAGCTTTTGAATTAGAGATTTTTGGGGCTCTGCTTTTGGGCATCCCTTGTAGCCTTTATAATTAATGAACCCAAGGGGGCTCACTCTCCAGAGCATTTGGACGCTGAGTCTGAGAGCGAGCACCCACGGGAGTTGTATTTTGCTCAAAGATTAATATAAAAAGAAATACCGAAAGGGGCGCCAGTCTTTGGGGCCAATACCTCTTGGCACGGAACTACGCCAGGCCGTGTCGACCTTATTGTGAATTGTGAATAAGTTTGAAGTGAATCTCTGTTGTGTCGCGGTAGAATCTTGACTTGGGGTGTCCAAGTTTGTTACAATGTTATCAAAGCATAGAAAGATTCTTCTTCTACGGAGGATCCGATCCTTTTTACAGCGCACACAGCTTTTGTGAAAGAATCTTAGTGCCCCGACCCCGGACTTATTAGCCACTCCCACCCTTCAAACATCGCGCATCCGGCGCACTCCCGTCTTCATCGTTGTGTCTTACAGGGCATAAAGCCATAAAGAATCCTAGATTACACATAGGTTCTTGTGGAGAATCTAACAGAGATGACACCTCTTAGTGGGAAGGCAAAGAAAAGTTGAAAATCCAAAGCGGGAATTGAAGAAAAGAATGAAGATTTGGGTAATTTTTTTTTTCGAACAAGTTTGCCAGAAAGGAGTACAAATGTCAATTGCAGATTGACATATGTGTGAACAGATTGATTAAGTACTCCAGGGACCCAAGATTGGCGAAACACCTGAAGAATCACCTCTGTGGGTTCTCACGAGAAAGGGACTCCTTTCTGTGTCCGAATGTGCAAAGGGGAAGCTACCTCTGGAAACTTTTGAATGAACCGCTGGTAGTAAGAACACAAACCGAAGAAGCTTCTAACTTCATGAACATTCTTCAAATCTGGCCAATCACGTAAAGTCTCAATCTTGGCCGGGTCCATCTGTACTCTTGCTGCTGAGACGATGTGTCCCAAGAAGTGTATCTCCGGCAAGAAAAATCCACTCTTTTTCGCATTGATAACTAACTTGTGATCTCGCAATGCCTGAAAGACATGTAGTAGATGGTGTCTATGTTTTGCTTCGTCCTTGGAGAAGACTATAATGTCATCAAAGAAAGTGCCGACAAATGATCTATACTCTCTGAAAATCCTATCCATCATTCAGTTGAAAGTCGTTGGAGCATTGGTAAGGCCAAAAGGTATCACCAAAAATTCACACAAACCGAAGCTCGTCCGAAAGGCTGTCTTGTACACATCTCCCAATGCGTTGATGATATCCACTTTTCAAATCATCCTGCTGAAACAAGAGGATCCGTGAAGTCGGTCAAGAATATCATCGATCCTTGGAATCAAACATCTATTCCTGATGGTGATTTATTGAGAGCTCTGTAATCAATGCACATTCTCCAAGATCCGTCTTTCTTTAATACCAACAACACCAGAGAGTAGTAGGGTGAAGTACTCGGCTGGACTAGACCCTTTTCCAAAAGGTCTTTCACTTGGTTCATAATCTCTTCATTCTGGGCTCGGCTAACACGGTAAGGTGGCCAGTTCGGTGGTGTGCTTCCAGGAATTAGATCAATGGTGTGATCCTCTGGACGACATGGGGGCAACCTCAGAGAAGCAATCGGCACGAGTGTGGAGAAAATCTTGGCGTTCTCTATCAAGTTCAGACATGTTCATTTTGTGTTCATCATTTAACTTTTTCAAGTAGATCGAGTAAACAAAGACTGGATTTCATTAACTTGGAAATGGCCGAAGCCGATACAATAGGGAGAGACTCGCCCTTTAGTTTTACATCAAGTACAATTTTCGGTCCTTTTCTTTTGTCAACGTTGCTTTCTTTGCCCGATAATCGACCACGGCGTTGTTCTTATGGTACCAAGGGACTCCTAGGAGGACGTCACAACCTCCCAAGGGCATTATGTAAAAGTCCTCGTGCCCCAAATACCCCTTACAATGCAACTGAAAATTGTCACCTTTTGAAGACGTTTAATATAATATTTCATTTCATCTCCTCTCTCTCTCTCTCTCTCTCTCTCTCTCTCTCTCTCTCTCATGGCTCTATTGCTTTCTTGAAACACACCCCTTGACACACAATCTCTGAATCACGGATTGACCCCCCAGGCATGGCGAAGGGCATAACCAAGAAAGAGGTATCCAAGATGGACGACAAGATACATGCCACGATCAAGCAGAAGAAGAAGATGATGAACTCCGCAATCAGCACCATCATCAACTGCCTTTCCAAGCTCGAGAAGGAAGTGGAAACGTTGAATAAGGAAAAAGAGGAATGGGCCAAGGAGAAGGAGGCTAGGGAAGAAGAGAAAAAGTAGGAGCTCAAGAAGTGGGAGATAGCCCAAGAAGAATGGCACAAGGAGAAGGCGGAGATGCAAGAAGAAATGGGCGTTCTCAAAGCCTCCCTAGCATCTCTCACCCCCGAGGAGGGTGAAATCAATAACGAAACCAAAGAGGCTATCAAAGAAGAGCTTACCAAAGCCCTCACCGAAAGCTTGGAAGGCAAACTCAAGGCCACAAAAGAGGGATGAGTAGAGGTGGTCAAGAAAAACCTCAAAAAGGAAGCAAAAGAGGATGTTCACAAGGAAGAAGCTCTCCTTGTACACACCACACTTGAAGAGGAAAAGATGCGGCATGCCCGTCGCCTAAAGGTACGAGTCACCGGCATGAAGGAAGGGAAAGACTCCACCCCCGAGAAAGACGGCGAAGTCCTATGTACCAAACTTGGGTACAAGAGAGAAGACCCAACTCCCTTCACCAAATCTTGGAGAGCCGGCAAAGACCCAACCAAGAAGAGGCCTCTTATCCTTTAATTTCCATCGGAGGAAGCACGTATCCTCTTCATCCGCAAGAGGGTCATACTACGAGGTCTACGGGGTCACCCATCTACCTTGATGATGACCTCACAAAGATGCAAGTGGAACATAGAAGAGCATGCATGCCTCGAGTACAACAAGCACGCAAAGAGGGAAAATGGGACTCCTACCGAGACGGCCGAGTCATCATCGATGGCAAGGCCGCTGTCAGGAGTTTTTTGGAGAAAGGGATTGCGCATATGTACATACACATGCATGGTGCATAAAATAAAGGATTGCCCATTTTCCACAGCCAGGTGGTTACGTGGGACCCACATGTGTACAGGTAGGACAGGGTGTACATAGTGCATCGATTTTCATCGTTACCAGTACCAGTGTGTTTTTTCTACAATAAGGAGGAGTTGGTAGCGCGTAAAACTTCTCGAGGAAGCTATCCGCGGGCCGACGACATGAGGTAAGGAGGTGCGTCAGATGGCATCTAGTGGCGTCAAGAGGCCGAACGGGGTCAATACTTGCATGTGGAGAAGTACGAACACAACGTGGGTGTTTCCTTGTGATAATTATGCAGAAAGGTCATCATTAGGACCACTTTTTGGGGCCACTTCACGTGGTGGCGAGATGCATTATTGGAAAAAAGCTGAGTGCCAGGTGTGCAAATGATGCAAGAAGGTGACAACTATGCACTGCGAGGTCAGTTTTTGGCCTGTTCGGGGTCCGTTTGAGGTCATCTAAAAGGCCAAGGGTGCCCAACTAATAAAGCTAAGTGTGGGAACTGAAAAAAGAGAGAGAAGACCAGAAAAAACGTGGAGAAGAGAGGAGGAACAGCCGCAGGTGTGTTTTTGGTGTTTTTGGAGCCTGTTTTGGCCGTAAACTGCTCATCCGAGGTCGGATTTGAGCACTTTGACATTGTAGACTGTGGTTTTGGGCCGTTCCGGATGCGATGGCGCTGTCCATTTTGCCAAATTCCTCACTCTTTTCCTGCTGTTTTTCTGTGTAAGTTTCTCCTATGAGCGAAGTTTCTGCTCTAGTTTGTGATTGTATCTGGTATCTTTTACCCATATTGTGTGAGTTGTTTGCCCCATTGGTGTTGGCCCAAGCTCATTTGTATCTAAACATCAGAATTTCTCCTCTTTTGAGCTGAGTTTTTTGGGGGTGTGTGTGTGTGTGTGTGTGTCTGTGTGGAGTGGGCAAGTGGATAGTCTCTCTCCTCTCACTCCAGAGGTGTGTTCCCTGTCTCGGCCAGGTGTGTTGTCTAAGCCGAGTGGTGCCCCATAGTGTGTGTGTGTGTATCTTCCCAAGAGTGTGTGTCGGGTCGTTATAGAGGCGCTGTGTGATTTCATCCCGCTCACATTCTTTTGGTGCCCCCACTGAGGATCTTCTTCGAGTACCTTCTGCTTCGAGCTTCGAGCTTCGAGATTCGGGATTACAGGTTACAGGTTACAGGGACAGGTACAGGTACAAGTGATTCACAGAGGTACAAGTAGCTGGAGTACCCTTTTCGTGACCTCGCCATAGGCTATGTACTAGTGAGTCCTACTTGATGCTCTGGTTCTATTGTTGACAGTTTATGCATACATAGACAGTCTATATTTTGGGTTCCTACTGCTCTACTTCTGGGGAAACTCTGTCGAAATTTTCCCAAGTTATGATGGCTGGTTTTTTGGTATTTTGAGCCATTTATGCTGTTATGTTGCTGAAATTTTGGCAAAATCAGAGGTTAAGTCAGGTGTGCCTTCTTGGGAGCTTCATGGTTGGCTTTAATGGATGATCAAAATGGCCCTCAATTCACTCCATTTCATTTAACTCAAAGAATCCAGATAAATGTTCATGTGTCCAGGAAGATTTTTTTCCAGCAGCGCGTTCATGTTCGGGCCAAGAAGATTAAGGGAGATACTGGAATGTCCTTTACCTGTTGTAATTCCAATGATCAACTATGAAAACTCATTTGATGTGCATTTGTTTGTCCTTATCTAAAGTTGAGCTCTATTGAAGTTTCTGGAAATTGAGTCAGTCAAAAGTCTTGGGTTCTTGCACGTGTGTTCGAAGGGGTTCTTAAAGCATTAAACTTGGGTAGCCATGGCTTTCTCTTATCCGGAATTTCATGGAAGAAGTGGTGAAGATGCGGAAGACTTTCTGGAGCAAGTCGAGGTGGCATGCATAAGCAACAATATGTGTGATGAGGACAAGATTTTGAGGCTATTTGGATTGGTTTTGAAAGATGAGGCCCGTGTTTGGTTCATGGATTTGGAAGCTAAAGAGGGAGTGGCTTCTTCTTATGGTTTGAGTCTTGACAAGTTTATAGAAGCTTTTTTAGAGCGTTTCCAGGTTTTTGAAGATGCAAATGCAGTATGGAATGAGCTCAATGCTCTTAAGCAAGGTTATTGTCAAGGTGTTGATGCCTATGTACAAGGTTTTACATATTTATGGACTTGTTGGTGTGTTGCTCTTAAGGATGAGACCCCCCCTTATTCATTGAAGAAAAGTTTTTTTGTTGATGGTTTGTCACCTTGTTTGCGGTTCAAAGTTGAGTTGAAGAGGCCCGAGTCTTTTGAAGATGCGGTATGCATTGCAAAGCACAAGGAATGGAAGTTTAAGCGTCTTGAGGAACATGGTATCAGTACAGGTATGCATGTGCAAGATGGATTTGGCATGGAAGATGAAGTTAAGCCTAAGCAGGTGAAAAGTAGCCTATCCTATGATGTTTCTCGTTTCTTCCCAAGGTCTATTGTGAAGTTTAAAGAGGTCTTGCAGGTTGACAGGTTTATGGAAGAGCCTAAAGAGGTGAGTAATGCTTTGGATACAGGATTGAAAAGTCTTGAAGAGGATGCATTGGCTACTTGTGTACCTTGTGATTCTGGGTGTGAGTGTGAGGTTGAGGTTATTGATGATGAGCATGTATCTTTGGATACTAGTTCCTTGGAAATTAGGGAAGAGGGCAAGGTTGAGAGCCATTTTGTGGATTTGTTGGATGTGGAGCCTGTTTTAAAGCCATATTTTGATGTATGTGCAGTGATTGAACCAATTTGTGAGCATGATTGTGGTTTAGAGCAGGGATCTGTATTCTTGGAGACTGATGAACCCATGCTAGAAGCTATGGATGGTGGTGATAGCCATGATTATGATGTGGATGAAGTTATGTGTGATGATGAGTATGCTTATGATGATGAGAAGGAGTTTGGCATATATGAGTCCAATCTCAGCTATGTGGATGCCTATGCTAGGGATATGTGTGCTGTGGGGATACTTTTGTGCTTTGGATATCAACAACTTTACCTTCACACAATGCTTTTAGCTACTTGGGTGCATGATTTGCAGGTTGCTGCTATGGCTGGTGAAGCCAAGATGCCAGGTGATGAGTCACTTGAGTTGTCTCTATCGGTTGGGTTGAATGTGGCATGCAATATTTATGCGTTTGGAACTCCAGACACAGCGGATGTGTTAGTTGGATATGCCTATGGTGCATTTTGGTTGATTGTTGACAAATGTAGGTGTGGTGTTATGATGCTTCTTGTGAATCGGGCGATATGCCTTTGGCCTTTTGATCCAGGTGGAATGAGCATCTACTAGTGCTGCTGCTGAGCATGAATGCTCTAGCAGGCTAGGGGGTGGGCAAATTATGTCAGGAGTTTTTTGGAGAAATGGATTGCGCATATGTACATACACATGCATGGTGCATAAAATAAAGGATTGCCCATTTTCCACAGCCAGGTGGTTACGTGGGACCCACATGTGTACAGGTAGGACAGGATGTACATAGTGCATCGATTTTCATCGTTACCAGTACCAGTGTGTTTTTTCTACAATAAGGAGGAGTTGGTAGCGCGTAAAACTTCTCGAGGAAGCTATCCGTGGGCCGACGACATGAGGTAAGCAGGTGCGTCAGATGGCATCTAGTGGCGTCAGGAGGCCGAACGGGGTCAATACTTGCATGTGGAGAAGTACGAACACAACGTGGGTGTTTCCTTGTGATAATTATGCAGAAAGGTCATCATTAGGACCACTTTTTGGGGCCACTTCACGTGGTGGCGAGATGCATTATTGGAAAAAAGCTGAGTGCCAGGTGTGCAAATGATGCAAGAAGGTGACAACTATGCACTGCGAGGTCAGTTTTTGGCCTGTTCGGGGTCCGTTTGAGGTCATCTAAAAGGCCAAGGGTGCCCAACTAATAAAGCTAAGTGTGGGAACTGAAAAAAGAGAGAGAAGACCAGAAAAAACGTGGAGAAGAGAGGAGGAACAGCCGCAGGTGTGTTTTTGGTGTTTTTGGAGCCTGTTTTGGCCGTAAACTGCTCATCCGAGGTCGGATTTGAGCACTTTGACATTGTAGACTGTGGTTTTGGGCCGTTCCGGATGCGATGGCGCTGTCCATTTTGCCAAATTCCTCACTCTTTTCCTGCTGTTTTTCTGTGTAAGTTTCTCCTATGAGCGAAGTTTCTGCTCTAGTTTGTGATTGTATCTGGTATCTTTTACCCATATTGTGTGAGTTGTTTGCCCCATTGGTGTTGGCCCAAGCTCATTTGTATCTAAACATCAGAATTTCTCCTCTTTTGAGCTGAGTTTTTTGGGGGTGTGTGTGTGTGTGTGTGTGTCTGTGTGGAGTGGGCAAGTGGATAGTCTCTCTCCTCTCACTCCAGAGGTGTGTTCCCTGTCTCGGCCAGGTGTGTTGTCTAAGCCGAGTGGTGCCCCATAGTGTGTGTGTGTATCTTCCCAAGAGTGTGTGTCGGGTCGTTATAGAGGCGCTGTGTGTGTTTTCATCCCGCTCACACCGCCACATAGGGACTCGCAGCCGACACTATACAAGGAGATACGTATGGCAGTTTGGAACTGCAATGGTTCTCTGCGGACACACCCAGGGAGACAAGAGGAGGTAATACATGACCGAGATCTCATTCTACTCTCAGAGACACATGAGGGTCTCGAGAGAGGCCTCCCTCGAGTACAGGACTATCAATGGGAGTCTACACACAGGAAGTGCACACAGCACAACACCTCTAGAGGATTCGATGGAGTTACAGTCATGTATCGCCGATAAATCCATAGCAGGATACAGATAGTAGCCTGCGATCCAGAGGCACGCTACATGTGGGTACGGATTGAGCTATCCGAGGAGCACATTAACTACATTTCCATTTTCTACTTTGCACCGAGCGGCTCTAGGTTTGCACAGACAGGCGGAGGAGATACAGAGGAGGTTCATATACACGAAGGAGAGGAGGATGATACACACTCACTGTAAAAAATGAGAGCACTTGTAGCGCGGATAGTGTGTCGTGCTCTCTACAATGGGTGCTCCTCAATGCAATGTGCGTGACATCGCACTCAAAACAGAATCAAAACACAGGAAACAATAGATGAAAGCAAATCAACACAGAGACACAGCAGCAGACCAGAACATATGGACTTGACTATCTCAAAGGAACCAGTACAGACTCTGGCGTGGTAGCACACTCAGCTCCAGCCCAGAACTCACGGGTACAAAGGGGGTGTCGAGGCTCAGATGTGCAGGGATGGTGCAGACGTGCTGTGTATAGACTCACTCTCTTGACGACGACACTGGACCATATATGAAGAAGATGATAATGATGACCCAAAGGCTACTACTCATATGTACAACCATATAGAGCCACCAACGGCTCATAAATGCCAGTCATCTAAGTCTATCCCCAAACTGAGTGGTGGTGGTGACTTGGCTACGATGTCCACTAGACCACCGTCCATATCCCTGCCACGTCACTGCCCAGCCCAGAGAGTCCTTCCAGTGTGAACCAGACCAGACCAAACTATGTGTCCTGTGAAAGTGACACTGTAGCCTGCTAACAGGTTGCCTGCCACAAGACCGCTCACCCTCTCGGCGAGAGGAATACTGAAAAACTGTGAAAGAAAACCACTAGGTACTGCATCTGTACAATGGTGAGCTCCTGAATTTGTCATCCAAGAGATAGAGTTGTAGCCACTGCTGCAACCGAAGTATCACACTCTGGAGGTGGAGCCATCAGATCGATGGGAAAACTCTGGACTCTATGAGTGCTCTCCACAAAGAGACTCTCAGCAAAAGGAGCAACCACCTGCTGCTCGGCAGATAGGAGTACCTGGCCTGAAGTGTACTAAGGCCACCAACTCGCACACCAATGACAATGTGCGCCTGCAAAGCCGTCATAAGGAGCCGTCTGTGAGGATGACACGTGTGTAAGGAGCCAAAGGTGTCAGGCTGTTGAAATCCCTGAGGGTAGTAGTCAAATTGTTTCCGTGATGGAGGACCTCCCCCAAATTGTCGATGATTGTGCTCTCCATATCCCATGGGCGTTTGTATTGATCTAGCGGGATGAACCCACCCATATCCCATGTGTAGCGCGGATAATGTGTCGTGCTCTATACAGTGGGTGCTTCTCAGTGCAATGTGCGTGACAATCTCACTCAAAACAGACTGAAAACAAAGGAACATTAGATAACAACTGATCACACAGAGGAGACCAGAACATAGGACTCCACTATCTCAAAGAACCGATACAGACTCTGGCGTGGCAGCACACTCAACTCCAACCCAGAACTCACAGGTACAATGGGGGTGTCGAGGCTCAAATGTGCAGGGATGGTGCAGACGTGCTGTGTGTATAGACTCACTACTCTAGACGACGACGTTGGACCATATATGAAGAAGATGATCTCTATGACCCAACAGCTACTACTCATGTCCCACCATAAAGAGCCACCAACAGCTCATAAATATCAGCCATCTAAGTCTATCTCCAGACTGAGTGGTGGTGGTGACCTGGCCACGATGTCCACTAGAACCACCGTCGTATCCGTGCCACGTGTCGCTGCCCAGCCCAGAGAGTCCGTCCAGTGTGAACCAGACTAGACCAACTGTACTAACTGTGTGTCCTGTGAAAGTGACACTGTAGCCTGCCACAGGTTGTCCGCCACAAGACCGCTCACCGTCTCGGTGAGAGGAAATACTGAAAAAACTTGAAAGAAAACCACTAAGTACCGCATTTGTACGTCTTTCTTGAAGCAGGTGCTAGACCCAACCATGACCTTACATGCCTCAAAAGTGGAGTTAAAAACACTGCAGTGCTTGCAAACGCCTTAAGCCTTTGAATAGACCGGAACCTAGTATGATTGCATAGTCCAAGAATCCCAATTGGCAAAACAGACTGAGGCTCCACAGCAAAGAGATATGCTCGGTTTGGATCCAGCGCATCTTTATCCTCCATAACCATAGTGAGAGGAAAATGACCTAGTCCACGCTTACAGAAGTTCACCCCCCTTCACCATCAGCTCCATCGTGATGGCAGAACGAAAAGCATTTACAGCAACGGGATGGCAACGAGGTCCCACGGCTGGGAGGGCTAGATAGGGGCGAGGGTAGGGCAGGGGTGGGTAGGGGCGAGGGCAAGAGAGGGGGTGGGTAAGGGGAGGGCAGGGGCAAGGGCAAGAGAGGGGGTGGGTAGGGGTGAGGGCAAGAGAGGGGGCGGGTAGGGGCGAGGGCAAAGGGAGGGGGTGGGTGGGGGGGGGCGAGGGGTGAGTAGGGGACGAGGGTAGGGAGGGGGTGGGTAGGGGCGATTAGGGGGTGGATAGGGGCGAGGGCAAAGGGAGGGGGTGGGTAGGGGGGGGGGGCGAGGGCACGGAGGGGTTGGGTAGGGGTAGGGAATGGTGAGGCTGGAATGACATGGAGCAGAGAGATTTCATGAGCATGAGCAAGGAATTTATCAGGCTTGAAATCAACATCTTTTTGGTTGTATCCCGTCTTGAGGAAGCTCTGCGAAGGGAGTTCGCTAGACACAGAGGAGAGCTTTGTTCTTGTCGAAGAAGCAGACACTGGGGCTGATGGTGAAGGGGGGTGAACTTCTGTAGAGGGGATTTCTTTCCGCTTCTATGATTCTTCATGGGCTCACTAAATTCAAAGGCTTCCACCAAGGGCGCATCAGGAGTATTCTCTGTGACCTTCAACCTTTGAGTTGGCTCAAGTGGCTCATTAGGTTTAGTTACTGTGGAAACATTGGAAGAGGGTGTAACTTCAAGCAAAGAGTGAATAGAGACTCCATAACAAGGCATAGATTTGGTAGCATCCAACCACTCCAACAGATCCTCATCTGACCCGTCAGGTGGAGTAGGCTGTTCCAATTCGAGGCTGGTTGCTAGGGACAAAGAACTATGTTGCATGACGGGATCCATATCTCCCTCTAAGCGAATTGGTTGCATCGGGGAGCCAAGAGTATGTATCCACATGGCATTGTTTCCCCAATCATGAAGTGCTTTAGTGTGTCGCAGCCATGGTCTACCGATGAGCAAGGGAAATCCGCGATCCACCTGTGAAGACAAACCACAACAAAATCCAAACTAAAAGTGAAATCTTGTACCTGCAGCTGAGGCACCTTTTTCACTATGCCCACAGGGTATACTGTCCTCTGGTCGGCCAATGTTACTGTGAAAGGGGCAGGTTGAGTAGGCTGCAGGCCTAAAGCCATCATAGTGAACTCAGACATCATATTGATGTCAGATCCACCATCCACAATTACTCCTGAAAATTGCCGACCCAAGATGGACATTGTCAGGCGAGGGCTTCTATAATCAGTGAGGGGAGGAGCGGGATTGGATATCATATAGGACTCTAATGGTCGCACTGGGAGGTGCCCGCCACTAGAACCTGCTCCGGGGTAAAGGGATTGAATAACTGCAAGGGTGTCAGTTCTGAAACTCGCATCTAGCCGCAACATGTCAGAGGAACACTTGTTGGAAAGTGTTCTTCAAGACTGTCTCTGCTGTAAGCTTTTCTTGTTCTACCAGTGGTTTCTCTGGTACCTTGATCTTCTGTAGATCTGAAACTGCTTCCAAGAAAGCTTCATCAAGATCGGAGAGCAAAGATTTGGATTCTTGCTTGTCACTAACTGAGGGCTTGGCGCCAGCTGAAGGCAGACGATCCACTGTTGTGAGAATGTGTGGGGGAGTTGAACTTGCTGGAATGCTAAGACCGAGAGCGGCTCTTTGGGCCCGAGTGAGGACACCTGATGGCTCCTCTACCAGCTGTAGCTTATTTTGTGGGGTAACTACGTGGGTAGAAGGGGGCAGCTGAGGAACGGTGCTTACTGCTGAACACCGGTCTAGACTCTACTAGACCAGGGCGAGTGACTAGACCACCTGGCTGGACCAGGGACGAGGAAGGTCTAGACAAGGACGAGAGCTTGGTTGGACCAGGGCGAGAGAGGACCAGACTAGCAGGGCGAGAAACTAGGTCAGCTAGACTAAGCTGTCTAGGGTGAAACTGGACCAGATCAGCAGGCTGCACTGAGCAAGGCGAAGTAGGCGAGGCTAGGTAAACCAGCTAGCTTCTCGATTTGTACCTCAATAGAGAGTGAGACTTCAGTTGAGGTCCCACCGGGCGTGCCAAAAATGAGAGCACCTGTAGCGCGAATAGTGAGTCGCGCTCTCTACAGTGGGTGCTCCTCAATGCAATATGCATGACATCTCACTCAAAACGGAATGAAAACACGAGAAACAATAGATAACAGCAAATCAACACAGAGACACAGCAGCAGACCAGAACATATGGACTCGACTATCTCAAAGAAACTAGTACAGACTCTGGCGTGGCAGCACCCTCAGCTCCAGCCCGGAACTCACAAGTACAAAGGGGGTGTCGAGGCTCAGATGTGCAGGGATGGTGCAGACGTGTTGTGTGTATAGACTCACTCTCTAGACGACGACGCTGGACCATATATGAAGAAGATGATAATGATGACCTAATAGCTACTACCTCATATGTACAACCATAAAGAGCCACCAACGGCTCATAAATGTCAGCCATCTAAGTCTATCCCCAAACTGAGTGGTGGTGGTGACCTGGCCACGATGTTCACTAGACCACAGTCCGTATCCCTGCCACGTCACTACCTAGCCCAGAGAGTCCGTCCAGTGTGAACCAGACCAGACCAACTGTACTAATTGTGTGTCCTGTGAAAGTGACATTGTAGCCTGCTACACTCACCATATACACTCTCAAGGAGGACATCATGGAGTACTCTAGACTCGGTGAAGTCTTCCTCACGGGGGATTTCAACGCCAGGACACAGAGCAGACAGTGTGATACTTACGACTTTGACGACCCAGAGCTACTCTTCACCATCAACCGTGCTATGTGTGAGGATTGGAGTTTGTCTACTATCGTGCCTATCCTAAAGGTAGGAGACCCTATGGAGCCTGGGAACTACCGTACTATTATGATCGGGAACACATTAGCACGGTTATACGCATCCATTCTCGAGCAACAGGATAGGCAGGTTTCAGGAGGGTTTTCTCTACTCTTGATCACATCCTGACTCTACAAGCCATTATTGAGGAGGGCACGTCACATGGGAAACGGATATATTGTAGCTTTGTGGACTTCCGCAAAGCTTTTGATAGAGTACCTAGAGCTAGACTGATGCGGTGACTACAGGTCATGGGGGTACCCACAGAGCTCATTTGGGGGATTATGGCTTTATACAGATTAGTTGTGGGGCAGGTACGCACTCCCGAGGGGATTTCTACCTAGGTTCACTCCACTATTGGAGTGAAGCAGGGATGCCCGCTATCTCTTACTTTGTTTTGTATGTATGTAGATGAGGCTTCTGATTATTCGCGGGTGAGTCCATTGCTTATTCAGGGAGGGTTTTGGTCCGTGACCTGCCGCTAAGTTTGTCTCTCTGGTCGCCTCAACAAGCAATCTCTATGTCTCCTCAACTCAAGCAAGAACAGACCCAAGCATCTCCGATCTTGGTATCCAAAACAGTAGCAAGTCTCCTGATGCAAGGGGATCAGGAGCAAGGGGAAGAAACTCTGGGATGCTAATGCTAATGCTAATGCAGGTCTCTGCTGCTCTCTCTGTCAGGTCGCAAGTAGGGTTAGGTCAGGTAGGTGGCTGTTCGCGAGCAGAAATGTGCAGGCAGGTGGTTACAGCAAGCAGCGCGAGCAGGTGAGCAGCTGGCGAGCAGGTGACGAGCTGGTGAGCAGCCCCATCGCCATCTCTGAACAGCAAGCAGGCAGGTAGCGCACGCACTGGAGTAACGTTACAGCAGGCAGCGCACACAGATTTGGGGAGTGAGCAGTAGTATAGCGAGTGAACTGGAGGTTCGCGCTGCCCTGATGTCCCGCGCAGTCCTACGCGTAGCACGTCAAGCTGTTCTACGCGTAGCAAGTCCAGCAGTCGCCCCAGCTGTTCTACGCGTAGGATGTCAATATCCCTTACGTTTATTTCAATTTTAAGCCCTAAGGTAAATTTTAAGCTTAAAAATATTTTAAGCCTTCTCTTTGCGTCCAAGTTTAAAGAGATTTAAGGCCTTAAGGTAAACTGGTTAAGTTTTCCATACTTTCAGTCCCGCCCTAGTACCCTAGTACCCTATCCCACATTTGGGGCTCGGGTTCGATGGACCCGCCTACCGAAGGGGAAGGGCCAGGTGTAGATAGCTACACCACCCCAAAAAAAACAACGGCTACTTTCAAACGGAGAAACAGAGATACTGTACTATCACCAGGATCTTTACGCGTTGGGAAAACCTCCAGGATACATGCTGAGCTACTGATGGAGAAGGTCCAGGTGATGCTCAAATCAGAGCTAAACTATATGAGGGATGACATTAGGAAGGAAATGCACGCGAACGCCGAGAGCTACAGGAACTCCATGTATGGAGACATGATGAGAGAACTAAGGAGAGAGATCCGGGGGATACAGAATGAGGAAATTCAGATCGTGAAAACGGAATTAAGAAACCTAATCAAGGCCGAAGTAAATGTAACAGAATGCGTTATGCAAAAGAAACTCGATGAGGCAGTAGCAAGTTTTGAAGCATGGAGAACAAATATGGAAAAGCACATGGAGGAAAAAGATGCAATAATCAAGGAGCTAAAAGGAGAACTTGCGGCTTGCAAATCTGCAACTAAGGAGAAGGGAGACGACCAACCTTCGGTGCTCAAGGAGCTGGAGGACATGAAGGATCAAATGAAAGCTCTACGGGAAGGAGATGAACAGAAATGGAAAACGGCATCTTCATAGGCGGAACGTCTTGTTAAGACACAAGAAAAGGTTGATGAAGCAGAGAAATGGATTGAGGATGCGAAGAAAGGGAAGGCCCAGATGCCTGAGACCACACCTACTTCCACCATTATTAATATGACCATTGAGGAAGAGCAGAAAAGGAAGACTCAGGCTCTGCATTTGCGGGTCACAGGAGTCAAAGACAAAGAGAATGTAGATGAAGAAGTGAGGGAACTGCTACAACTCATGGGCATCACAGAGCCTACTCACACAAGTGCATGGAGAGTGGGCAAGAAAGGAATCGATGAGAAGGGAAACGTAAAGGATAGGGCACTTATTCTCCGCTTCCCGAATATAGAAATAAGGAAAGAATTTCTAAAGAAGAGGCCAACTCTTAAGAAAACCGGTATTTTCCTGGGAGATGACCTTACATTGGCACAAGTGGCACACGTGCAAGAGTTGATGCCAGAGATCAGGGCAGCAAGAGAAAAGGGGAAAATCGCCTTTTATAGAGGAGGGAAAGTAGTGATTCTGGAAAAGCGCTCATCATGACGGTACGAGACCTATGGGGCGACGCTCCGGATAGCGGCGTGGAATTGTAATGGATCATATAGGCTAGATGTAGGTGCCTTTGAAGACAGCTTTAGGGACAGAGACATAGTTTTCTACTCAGAGACACACCAAATACCGGGACAGCTTATGCCACATGTGAAGGGGTATTTATGGGAAACAGTTGGTCGACCAGACAAGAGATCTCTACAAGGTAGCCGGGGTTCAGGAGGAGTAGCAGTCTTATTTAAAGAGGAGCTGAAACCACTACTACAGATTATCCGGAAAGATGAACAAGCAAGGTATATGTGGGTGAGAATGACAGCCGAGACAGGTAGATTTCTATATATCGCTATATGCTACTTCCCTCCAAATACATCAGTCTACTCCTCACCTAAAGGACAATCCCCTTTCTCCATATTGAATAATGACATATGCAGTGTGACATGAAACGTTTCGTGGTTTCGATCGTTTCGGGGTTTCGAGGTTTTGAAACGTTTCGTTTCATAGCGTCAAAAACATGAAACAGGTTTCATAAATGACATTAAATTATATATTAATAAAATATGATAAATATGTATACAATGTAGCACACATGACTCTAGACTTTAATGTCCACGAGAGAGAGAGAGAGAGAGAGAGAGAGAGAGAGAGAGAGAGAGAGAGAGAGACATGCTCACTGCTCAGTGCTCACTGCTTAGAAGCGACTTCAAGCGAGCACGGTCAAAGAGATGTTCAGTATTGATGAAAGTTAAAACACAGCCACTAGTTTCATGAATCATAACTGATGCATCATTGATTCATTTAGCAAAGTACTTCTATTGAACAAAGTTTCTGGAAAAAAAGCCCCAATTTCAAACGTTTCATAAAAAATGCTTGTCCGTTTCATGCGTTTCGGCAAAACGTTTCATAGGTTTCGGGGTTTCATCTGCATGAAACGCGTTTTTATGTCACACTGGACATATGGGAGTTCTCTAGAGATGGAGACATCGTTCTCTTAGGAGACTTTAATGCCAGAACGGCCAACTCTCAAGCAGTATTCTATGATACTTCTGAGGAAATGCTCAGAGAAGTGGATTTATCACAGGAGGAGCTTACTAGAAACTCACAGGATAAAGAACACACTGAATATGGGAGACATCTCATGGAGATGGCAACTCACATGGTTCGGCCATACTTAATGGTCTAGAGAATTTCCCTTTATCTGGGGGATTCACATGCTTCCCGCACAGGCATGGGGCCAGTACAGTGGATTATGTCATGACTTCACCAAGCTTTATTTCTAGTATCGAGGACTTTAAGGTGGGACCCAGACCGGTCGGGATTGCAGTGGATCATGCTCTCTTGACCTTATCAATCTCCTTCCAATACAATGCCTCTCAAGTACAAAGGAAGAAGACGCACACAAGATATACTTTCACACCAAAGACTGATTCAGTCTATGTAGAACAGATCTATAATAGGATGTGGGCAGCCGAGCCAGTATATACTGTAGAGGAGATTACTTCTCAGCTAACAGAGATACTACATGGAGCAGCACAAGAGGCATACCCACATACTCAGCCTGATCAGAAGAGAGGATCTGGGAACATGCCTCAAAACAGTTAGTACGACGAGGAATGCAGAGAGACGAGAACCCAGGTCCAGAAAGAGCTTACACTTGGATCATAACATATAAGCAGTCTCGGATTGCTCTTCGGCGTATAGTACGTCGCAAGAAAAGGGCATTTTTAGTCAAACTGGAGAAGGATTTATATCAGCTCTTCTTGAGTCAGGACTCACATGAGGCCTAGCGTTTATTTCACGAGCACTCATCGCCTCCGACGATTACTTCTCCTAAGATTTGGGGTCAATATGTAACATCATTATATATGGTATCTGGACAGCCTCCATTACCAGATACGCTAGAGCCATGCCCTGCTATTAGTACTTTCTTTACTACAGAAATGGTGGAAAAAACCATTGATAAGATGAAGACAAGAAGAGCATATGATCATGAGGGTCTAGTAGCAGAACATCTGATCCATGCAAGGGATCTACTTTCAGAAGTCCTTGCTCGTCTGTTTTATCGGGTCATGTGTGAAGGATTACCTGAATCTTGGAAATTATCTACTATCGTACCTATTTTCAAGTCAAGGGATCCTATGATGCCCGGGAACTACCGTACCATTATGGTGGGTCACACATTGGCCCGACTGTACGCATCCATTCTGGAACAAAAATTGAGTAGATGGGCAGAGAATGAGGGCATAAGGGCAACAGGACAAGCTGGATTCAGGAGGGGTTATTCCACTCTAGATCATATTCTTACGCTCAGAGCCATTATTGAGGAAGGAAGAGCAAGCGGGAGAAGGATGTATTGTTGCTTTGTGGATTTTCGGAAAGCTTTTGATACAGTACCAAGGGCCAGATTGATGCGCAAAATGCAAGAGTTAGGGGTCCCCAAAGAGATTATCTGGGGGATCATGGCCTTATATGGGTCAGTAACTGGTTATGTACGTACTCCAGAAGGGGATTCCGACATTGTTCATTCCACCGTTGGAGTAAAGCAGGGATGCCCACTGTCCCCTACTTTATTTGGTATGTATATAGATGAGGTATCAGATTACATTGATAGAGAGGGTGACAGAGGTGCTCAACTTGCAGGGTCATGGATCCTTTGTTGTTGTATGCAGATGATATTGTATTGATAGCAGAATCACCAGATGGAATGCAGAGGCAGTTAGATGCATTACATAAATTCGCAGAGGACAGCGAACTGTCGGTGAATTTGGGTAAAACCTAAGTTATGGTGTTTAACACCACACTGCAGTGGGTTAGGAGATCGGCACCTACATTTGCATATGGCCAGGATACAGTAGAGTACACAGATGCATACACATACCTTGGTGTGGTATTTACAGGACCGAAGTTTACTCTTAAGAAAGCAGCGGAGGCTAGATTGTCCAGAGCCTCTGCGGCCTTGGGAGGGTTGGAGAGGATGTGTTCACAAGTGCAGTTTCAAGAACCACGAACAAAACTTTGGCTCTTTGATACTGTGGTGGCTTCGGCTATGCTTTATGGGGTCCAGATTTGGGGACCATCTGTGGATCAGGATAATTGGAAGTCAATGGAGAGACCGTTGGTATCCATGATTTCCCGAATGATTAGAGCCAAGGCCTCCGTACCACACACGATTATCCGAGCGGAACTAGCTGCCCCTCCGATAGAAATTGAAGCTCTTACCAGATCAGTGTCCTTTATACATGGTCTGTGGGATACAAATAATTGCCGATATACTAGATTGGCCCTCGAATCGTCTCGACAGTTAGCAATGAAAGGAGATACATCATTCTGGTATGCGCAATTGTCTTCGTGGTTTCAGAGACACGGGTTCAGTATGGAAAGATTACCCCCCTTCCAAAACTCTCTTGAGGCTCCATCATTGGCAATCACACGAACGGAGATTAATAAAATCATCCGCCAGGACTTATACAGTTGGACACTAAGAGGACATGGGTAGACCCTACACAAGAATTGGGCACGAAGATGGCTGACTACAAAGAAAACTTCCTACAGCTATCTGAAGATGGTTTTGTGATTCGCCTGAACTACATGGATACCCACCTGTCTCATGGTTTGAGATGTGCTATTGGTCAGATTCGTACATCCTCACACCAATTGGAAATTGAATTTGGCAGATTTAGGGGAATCCCACCTGAGAGCAGAATTTGCAATTTATGTGGAATGGAGCCAGAGACTGAATTACACTACGTATGCCATTGCACCGTATACTATGAGATACGTGGGCGTTTCCATTGCCTATTTAAGGAAGGCTTTGGACCTCTAGATAGAGTCATGAATACCAAGATCAAAGGTGCCTAGGCCTGTACCTACTGGAACTACATCGGCACAGGGATAATCTAATGAGAAGACAAAGAGCACTACAACCTCAGAGGCAGATCACAGATTTCTTCGGATCGAGAGAAGCAGGAATGGAAGGAGAATCAAGAGGCCAGCAGCGAGCACAAAGGAATACCCACATTCATACCAAAGGCACCCTCATCGACAGGGCGACTGAGCTTAGGAAATCGAGACGACCACGACCGAGATGCAGAAGCACACTTCACCGGAGGAGACTACAACAAAGGATTAGAAGCATTCTAGCCAGACACCCAGAATGCTCCTAAGAAATTTATCTAATACTTTGTATTTAGTTTTTCGCATTTATTTTCACAATCTCACACTTTTCAGACATTGTACCAGATTCATCACTTTTGTATCAGTTTGGTCTCATAGGTCACTATGGCCTTTTGAAGACGTTAATATAACATTTCATTCTCTCTCTCTCTCTCTCTCTCTCTCTCTCTCTCTCTCTCTCTCTCTCTAGCACATCAGTCCCCTTTCTCTATACTTGATGATGACATATGGGAGTTCTCTAGAGATGGAGATATCATTCTCTTGGGAGACTTTAATGCCAGGACGGCCAACTCCCAAACGGTATTTTATGATACCTCGGAGGAGATGCTTAGAGAGATGGATATATCGGGGATGGGGCTTGACAGACACTCACAGGATAGAGAGCACACAGAGTATGGGAGATATCTCATGGAGATCACTACTACGCATGGTCTGGCCATATTTAATGGTCTAGAGATTTTTCCTTCGTCTGGGGGATTCACATGGTTTCCACACAGACATGGAGCCAGTACAGTGGACTATGTCATGACTTCACCGAGCTTCATCTCTAATATTCAGGATCTCAGTGTGGGACCTAGACCTGTTGGAGTAGCAGTGGACCATGCTCTCTTGACTTTTTTAGTCTCTTTCCAGTACAGTGCCTCTCAGACACCACAGAGGATTGCACACACACGGTATACTTTTACACCAGAGATGGACTCAGTTTATGTGGAGGAGATTTACAGTCGGATGTGGGCAGCCGAGCCTGTATATACCGTGGAGGAGATCACCACTTTATTGACGGAGATCTTGCATGGCGCAGCAGCAGAGGCATACCCACACACTGAACCAGATCAGAGAAGACGTTCTGGGAACATGCCTCAGAATAGTTGGTATGATGAGGAGTGCAGAGAGATGAGAGTTCAGATTCAGAGCAAGCTTATACTTGGAGTCATTACATATAGACAGTCTCGGATTGCCCTTCGGCGTTTAGTGCGACGGAAGAAGCGGGCCTTCTTAGCCCAGATGGAACATGATTTGTATCAGCTCTTTTTGAGTCGAGATTCAGATGAGGCCTGATGTCTCTTCCATGAGCACTCACCTCCTCCAGTGATTACTTCTCCCGAGATTTGGGGTCAGTATGCACCATCATTATATACAGTACCTGGGCAACCACCTTTACCAGACCCTCTAGAGCCATGTCCATCCACTAGTACCTTCTTTACCACTGAGATGGTGAAGAACGCCATTAACAGGATGAGGACTAGGCGAGCATATGATCATGATGGTTTGGTGGCAGAGCACTTGATACATGCTAGAGATTTACTGTCAGAGGTTCTTGCGCGGTTGTTTAACCGTGTCATGTGTGAGGGACTACCCGAGTCTTGGAGGTTATCTACAATTGTACCTCTCTTGAAGGCAGGGAACCCCACAGTGCCAGGGAACTACCGAACTATTATGATATGGGACACATCGGCACGGTTGTATGCATCCATTCTTGAACAGCAACTGAGTAAATGGGCAGAAAGTGAGGGCATACGAGCAGCAGGACAGGCTGGATTTAGGAGGGGTTTCTCCACTTTGGACCATATTCTTACACTCAGAGCCATTATTGAGGAGGGTCGGGCACATGGGAGACGGATGTATTGTTGCTTTGTGGACTTCCGCAAAGCATTTGACACAATGCCGAGGGCCAGATTGATGCACAGGTTATTGCAATTGGGAGTACCCACAGAGATCATATGGGGGATCATGGCTTTATACGGCTCAGTGTCTGGCCAGGTATGCACCCTTGAGGGGATTTCTGACATTGTTCATTCCACTATTGGAGTGAAACAGGGGTGTCCTTTGTCCCCTACACTTTTTGGTATGTATGTAGATGAGGTCTCTGACTACATTGACAGAGAGGGTGACAGAGGCGCTCAGCTAGCAGGGACATGGATCCTTTATTATTATATGCTGATCATATTGTGTTCATATCAGAGTCGCCAGAAGGCATGCAGAGACAGTTGGATGCATTGCACAACTTTGCAGAGGATAGTGGACTGTCTGTGAACCTTGGTAAAACCAAGGTTATGGTGTTTAACACCACATCACAGTGGGTCAAGAGATCGGCACGTACACTCGTATATGGTCAGGACACTGTGGAGTACACAGATGAATATACATATCTGGGGGTGGTATTCACGGGACCGAGGTTTACTCTGAGGAGAGCAGCAGAGACTAGACTGTCCAGAGCCTATGCGGCATTGGGAGGGCTAGAGAGGATGTGTTCGGAGGTTCAGTTTCAAGAACCACGAACAAGGCTATGGCTCTTTGATACTTTGGTTGCTTCAGCTATGCTTTATGGTGTCCAGGTTTGGGGACCATCTGTGAATCATGACAGTTGGAGGAACATGGAAAGACCCTTGGTATTTTTGATATCCCGGATGATTAGAGCCAAGGCCTCCGTACCACATGCGATTATTCGAGCGGAGGTAGCCGCCCCTCCTATAGAGATTGAGGCTCTTACCAGATCAATGTCCTTTATGCACAGTCTATGGGATACACATAGAGGCAGATATACTAGATTGGCTCTTGAGTCCTCTAGACAGTTAGCGATGCAAGGAGACGCATCATGTTGGTATGCGCAGATGACCTCATGGTTTCAGAGGCATGGTCTCAGCATGGATAGATTGCCTCCTTTTCAGTATTCCTTGGATGCACCCTCCCTGCCAGTCACTCAGACGGAGATCACTAGACTCATTCGTCAAGATCTTATACAGTTGGACACCAGGAGGACATGGGTAGAGCAGATGCAGGAGTTTGGCATGAAGATGGCTTTCTACAAAGAGCATCTTCTCCAACTTTCGGTAGATGGGTTTGTGACTCGTCCGAGCTACATGGACACTCATTTGTCTCATGGTCTACGATGTGCTATTGGTCAGATTCGCACATCCTCACACCAGCTGGAGATTGAGACGGGTAGATTCAGAGGGATACCACCGGAGTCTAGGATATGCCAACTATGCGGTAGAGAACCAGAGACAGAGCTACACTACATATGCCACTGCACTGTGTATTATGAGATACGAGGGCGCTTCCATTGCTTATTCAGGGAGGGTTTTGGACCCCGAGCTAGAGTCATGAGGTACCAGGATCAGAGATGCCTTGGCTTATATCTACTTGAGTTACATCAACATAGAGATAGTCTGTTGAGAAGACATGGAGTACAACAGTCACAGAGACAGATCACAGACTTGTTTGGATCGAGGGAGCCAGGAGAACAACCACCATCGCAAGGTGGTACCCGCATTCATACCAGAGGCATCCTCATTGACAGGGCGACTGAGCTCGAGAGATCGAGACGACCACGACCGAGACACAGGAGCACACTCCATCGGCGGAGACTCCAGCAGAGGATCAGAGCCATTCTAGCACGACACCCAGATTGTCATTGAGGGCCTATTCTACATTTTCACATTTCACATTTCAGTTTTCATTTTTTACTTTCAGTACTTTTTGTACTTGTACTTCAGACATTGTATTAGACTCACCATTTTGTATCTGATGGTCTCATAGGTCATTTTGGCCTTTTGAAGACGTTAATATATCATTTCATTTCTCTCTCTCTCTCGGAGGCAGATCACAGATTTCTTCGGATCGAGAGAAGCAGGAGGGGAAGGAGAAGCAAGAGACCAGCAGCCAGCACAAAGGAGTACCCACATCCATACCAAAGGCACCCTCATTGACGGGGCGATCGAGCTTAGGAAATCGGGACAACCACGACCGAGATGAAGAAGCACACTTCACCGGAGGAGACTACAACAAAGGATTAGAAGCATTCTAACCAGACACCCAGAATGCTCCTAAGAAGTTTATTTAATACTTTGTATTTAGTTTTTCACATTTATTTTCACACTCACACACTTTTCACACTTAGTACTTTAGTACTAAGGTACCCAGACTTTGTAACAGATTCACCACTTTTGTATCAGTTTGGTCTCATAGGTCATTCTGGCCTTTTTGAAGACGCTAATATAACATTTCATTTGATTTCATTTCATTTCATTTCTCGTGCACGCACGAGGACACATCCTTCGGGTTTTAAACTTGTGATCATGTGACCTTCGTAGAGCACTTGAAAAGGTTTAGTCCAAAGTATCGTTTTAACTTTTGTAATCTATTTGAAGAGCTCTGATCAAAGTAAGATTACGATTGCTCATAGATTGGTTTCATTATGGTATCAGAGCCTGTTTCTTAGGCTCATATCTTGAATCGTTTTCATAGATAGTGAGCTATAGAAAGTTTTAGCTTCTGATTGGAAATATTGTGCACAGGTTATTTATGATCTTTTGACTGACAAGAAAGAGCCTTTGCGAGCTGTTAGCATGATGGAAGAAAATGGTCAAATTGAGATGAAAGGTTTACAGCAATTTCTTTGTGAAACTGAGGAAGATGCTCTAAAGCATTTTGTACATGGAGAGCGTCGTCGCTGCATTGGTACTAATACGTTTCACAAGGTTGTTCTAGAGTATCTTTATCTTCAAAATGAACGAGTTACAGCTTGCTTACTCAGTGTTTAAAGAAGATGATGCAATTTTGCATGCAGTTTTCAAATAGGTCCCATTGCATGTTCACTATTTATGTTGAGAGGCATTCAAAAGGGCGAGATCATCCTGATAGAACTGCTGCAAAACTCAACCTTGTAGATCTGGCTGGGTGTGAACGTTTTAAGTGCATAGATGCTGCTCGGCAATCAGAAAAAGAAGTTCTGAATATTAATAAGTCATTGACATTTCTTGAGCAGGTTGGCACTTCTTGGTATGAGATTTCAAAAGCATTACTATAGTTTCAGATGTTTGTTTAGCTTGCTTGAATATTGTTCTTTGTCTAAAGAGACTACTTGGTATCAGGAGGCAAGCTCTTACTATCGGTGCACTGAAGCTTGTTTCTCGGATTCTTTCCTTCATCAAAAAAGATTATGGGAAACTCCAGAGGTTAAGAATTACCTGCACAGTAGCAGTGTTTGAATTAGTAAAGTGCTAGGTTGAGATCAAAGCGATGATTGCACTGTTCCTTTTGTAGTTGTCAAAATCTGACATAATCATGTGTAATGATTTGTGGGGGGGTTAGTGGAGTATGTCTAGGTGTTTCTTGCCTTTTAGGCATTGCTTGAAATTTCAACCAGTGCCAGAGCTTCTGCATCCTACACCTGGCAGCTTGGGAATTTCTGAGTCATTTTAGGTGTGTTGTGAAGTATTTTAGTATTTGTGTTGCAATTGAACCTGGAAAGGGGGTTGTCAATTTCCACCTGCTATGTTCGTTTGAAATAGAATAAGCATTTTGTGGTGCTTTTGGAAAGACTCTATATTTTGGTATTTATTTCTTATGTAGAGTTGGTTCTGGAGTATTACGGATGCTCGGAAGTTCAGCTTTGATGCAGTTTATCATATTCACCCCTTGTGTACCTGAGTTGGTTCCCCGAGTGGCAGCAGGGGTGACACTACACAATGGAATATGACGGGATTCCTTTAGCGATGCTGCACAATTTATTTATTTTTCTGAGAAAAAGATCCTTCTATTAGTTAATGAAACTGCCCATAGGGCTATAACCACCTCTACTAGAGAGGGCTACAACACTCGTAAGGGGAGACTCTCCCAGTGAAAAAACATCATATGTACAATGAGGCTAGATCAGGAGATGGGAGGGGAAAAAGCCACACAGGTAGACGGTAGTGCCAGCTGAGCTCCCCCCGGACCATGGTGAAGAAAGGCCCAGGGCGCCAAAGTTGAAGGAACTCCTCTCTGCACTCCCGCATGCGGTCGGAGCTGCCCTGAAGTCTCTCGAACTGTCCCCTAAGAGTATGGATCAGCTCCAGCCAAAATTCTCGAACAGTCTCCGCTGGTGGCACAAGGCGAGCCTCGAAGATGAGGAAGCAACAGGCCCGCCAGATGAACCAGAGTGTCAGGCCACAGACGAGCTCCCAACACACCTCCTTCTCACTGCACCACTCCTGTGGGTTAAGCTCTGTAGCAGACTGGGGTGTAGGTCGACCCCCCTGTATCACTATTATCCTGCTGGTGAAAGATAGCTCAAACTGTAATGCAGGGCCCGTGAGAGTGGACCAAGCAGCTGCCCCCCAAGTGTACTGCCGTGCAGTGGAAAGAACTGGCATCAGCCGAAGGACCCGAAGCCAAACTTGCTGTGTCATAGGGAAATCCCAAAAAATAGTGGCACTGATTCTCCAAGGGATGGTCACAAGCGCACATGCTACCGAGACACCACTGTGTAAAAGCCAACTCCCCATTGCTATCCAAACAAGGGGCTGTCTCAGGCGCTCCTCCGTGCAAGTAGGTTGGTGCTGCTCCAGGCCTCTTCTCAGCTGCTCCCAGGAGCGGAGCATACTCACAGCAAAATGGTCCTCCAGTCTCCTACTCGGGCCAACTCTGCGCATCTCTGTGAGAATCCATCTAATCGAAGGTCTCCAAGGGCCTCCAGCCTGAGGCACTCTAGCTCTAAGCCATTGAAGCAAAAACGCCTTCTAGGGCTCCTCTCCTAAAAGCAGTCCTCTGACAACAAACTTCCCAAGAAGGAGTCTGCTCTGCTGTGCTAGGTCTATGATCCCCAACCCCCCCTGAGAACAAGGTAGAGCGATGACCTGCCAGACCACTTTGGCCCGGGCTATCTGAGTGTCACGCCCTGACCAAAGGAAATTCTTGATCCGCCTCTCTACCTGGCTGATGCAGGAACTCGAAAAGGTCCAACAAGATGTAATGTACCACATAGTAGCCAACAACACCTGGTTGGCCACTACAACTCTGCATGCCAGAGAAAGTCGTGCTGAGCTTCAATGTAACAGCTTCCTCCTAATGGACAAAAGGAGGGGAGCAATCTGCTACTCAGGAGACAAGTCCAAGCCAACCTGAAATCCCATGTATTGAACTGCAATCCCTGGGGGGATCCATTTGAAACCCTCACCTGGCAGCCAATCAAGCATAGGAGCACTGCCAACCGAGAAAGCCACTGTCTTTCTCCAATTGATCAGTGCGCCTGATGCACAACAAAAAGTCTCAAGAGCCTGCTCACACCTGTGTAGGTTGGCCTCCTAGCCCTCCAAGTACAAAGCTGAGTCGTCTGCAAACTCAGCATCCGGTAGCTCGTCGCCCCGAATAGGGAGCGCTAAGCCATGTAAGCCAACCTGCTGTGAAACCAAAAACCTGCTCATCGCCTCAGCATAGAACAGAAAGAGGAAGGGGACAAGAGGGCAGCCATGTCTAACCGAACGTGTGAGCATGAAACGATCTCCTCTACCACCTTCCAAATTGCGAATAGAGGCTTAGCTAGTACTCTAAGAAAAAACTGAGAGTCAAACCATCACTACCACGGGGAAGTGCTCTCAGGGCCGCGTGGAGCTCCTGTAGCTGAAGGGGCAGCTCAAGCCTCTGGCGCATCTTCTCAGTCACAAGACAAGGCATTTGTGCCCAAAACTGCTCTCTGCATGCATCCTGACGCTCTGACTAAGGCTCTACTGACAACAAGTCACGGTAAAAGTCTGAAGAAACTGCACGCATGTCCTTTGGCTCTGAAGCAACTGACCCGTCAAGCATCCTCAACTAGCTGACTCTGGCGTGCGGATGTCGGGGGCCCACTGTCTCAAAGAAACCCCCTGTCACTCTGTCACCCACTTGGGTCCATTGAGATGCCTGTTGATGGAAAGCAAACTCATGGCGCCTCTCCTCTGTGCTCGCAAGCTCCTGACGAGCTTGCTGCAACTGATCCTCCAACCAGGGACTGTTTGGATGGTGCTCCTGCATCCTCTGCAAGGAAACAACGCCCCGTCGGAGGCGCTGCTCCTCCTCTCTCGCTGTAGCCAGAGGCGGGCCATGGACTCTTGAAGAAAGAGCCGACTAAGCTGAGCATGTCCAGAGGCCACTCTGTCAATAGGAGAGTCATGCATGTCTAAGCCCTCTGTCCAAAGAGCAACCACTCGCTCTTTGAGCGCAGAGTCCAGCAAGACCCTCTCAGGGATGCGTAGCATCGTGCTCCCCTTCCTCTGTCTATCTGTCACTGTGAGGATCATTGGTGCATGATCCGAAAAAGTGTCTTAGCCAGATTGCCAACTGTCCCACCCAAGACCCAGGAGTGGTCACTAGTGTAGAAGCAATCTATCCGAGATAGATTCACCGCCTCACAAAGCCAGAGTGTTGCCACTCATGTGAAACCCACAGTCATACATAGCCTCTCCCAAGCTGCCAACTCAACTCCATGCACAATAGTATGGCTACCTCCAATCCTATCAGAGGGGTCCTTCAACATGTTGAAGTCACCCCCATGCACCATTGCTCTACCTGCGGCAAAGACTCTACAATGTGAGACCAAAACTGTACACATGCACTCGCCACATTGGGCGCATAGACGTTCAGGAAGCCCAAGAGGCAACCCTGAACCTGCATAGTAATCCACTGAGCCTTGCCAGGCACAATAATACCTCTGTCCACAATGGCCTATTGCCAAGAGTCCCCAATAGTCATACATACCCCTCCCTGGATGCCACTTGGTCCAAATGCACCTTACCAGAATGTCTCATACCGCCCACGCAAAAGCTGACCATATCGTCTAATGCGGCTTTCACACAGATAATGCTCTTGTAGCATAAGAAGGTCAATCTCTCCTCCCACAAGGCATCGCTGAAGCTCTTGACGTAGTCGGACCCTCTGGCGCTGAAACTGGGGCCCACCCAATCCCTGTACGTTCCATGAGACAATCCTCATGGAGAGCGAGAGAGAACTGATGCTGCAACAACAGCGCACCGTGCTATCTTCGAGGCTGGCTTGGATGGGGAGTAATCCCATCCGAGTGTCCCCGAGATAGGCGTGGCTGCAAAGAGTGTCTAGCCCAAGCCCAAGAAGAACGAGCCGTGCGCAAGGCAACCTCCTCTGACTAGGAGTCCTTAATGTATGTGTACATAGCATGGCGGGCTCTACGTGTCAGCAAAGAAGTAAACCTCAATAAGTCTACATGTTGCCGAGTCTGGAGGTGTCACTAAAAACTTGGCCAACGGCCACAAAGTTTGAACCAAGTCTGTAATCCCTAGGTCTCCTATGTGGTGAGAGAACTCGAGGGCATGTGCCTGCAGCCACTCTACACTGAGTCTAAGGTCCAGGCTGGTCCCTGCCGCATAAGGGAAAAGAGAAGCCAATTGTTGAGTCCAGGGCCTCTATCCCTCTAGCTGCAAGGAACGATACATGAACTCTGAAGGAAGCTGCCTCAAAGTCTAGTGAGGGGTCGCCGAGAAACCGTGTAAAGTCGTACGCAAAGAAATCCCAACAACGACGAATGTCGAAACTCGTCAATCCACAAGGAACTGCTGCAAAGGGGAACATCTGCACCAGAAGGGGGGTTCGCAAGAAAGGTTGTCCCTCTCTCGCCAAGCGACTCGTGGCAAAAGGGCTACCTAGAGATCTCCTAGCAGCCGAGGATGGTCCTGCCCCCTGGGTCGGCTGCGGGGAAGGAGGGGGAGGAGATGTGGAAGCAGGGGGGCTAGCGGGAGGGGGAGGAGAGGGGGGGCGGGGAGCGGCAGAGGAAGGAGGGCAAGGTGGAGAGGTGGAGGGAGGAGGGGAACTCGATGGGGGGAGGGGTTGTTGGAGGTGAGGCTGAGGTGGAGGGTCGTCCTACTGAACAGGGTCGAAACAATTCCCTATGGGAACCCACTGTTGCTGGACTGGAGCCTGGGGACCACTCCGAGTGTCGGGCTAGCAAGGTGGCCCCTGTCGGCGTCGACCACGAACCTGCTGCCAACCCTCCTCCGCTTGAGCCCCAGGCTTGAAGGGTGGCTCTGCCTGCGTACCCTGTGACTCTATCTGCTACTGTTGGCCAGCCCTTGAAGGCTGGGGCTGAGCTTGAGGTGTAGGTTGGGGTCTCCTCCGTGGACAGGCCTTCGCAAGATGGGCCATCTGACGACAAATATAACACTGGTTCGGGAGACCCGAATACTCCATGCTTTGACGAAACCAACCTCCACTCACCCGACGTAGTAAGATGACCTTCGGGAGAGTGTGGGTGTCTCGAACCAGAACACATACTGTGGGGATGACGGCCGCCTTGGCAGTTACAAAGGCTGCCATGCGAGGTGTCTCTAGGACGGTCCCAATCTCTGAGCCTATCCTGGAAAGGAGCAAAAGGTACTCCCTCCGCAACGGTCGGGGAAGCAGACTGAGATGGGCAGGTCTGCCTCCTCGACAAGAACGTCGGTAGCTGGGTAGAAACCATGGCTCCACTGTTGAAAGTATGCGCGAACTGCTCGAATGGCCAGGGGGCTCATTGCAATGACCTTGGACGCCATCTCGGGAGTCTCAAATTCTATCTGATAGTAGCCATGCCCAAGAAATTGAACATCGAGAATCTTGCCTGTCACAAACTACTGACGTGTCCAGACACTGAAGAGCTGAGCCAACCTTCAAATCACGGTCGAGGGGCCTAAACCCTAAGAAGAACAAGCAACAAAAGAAGAAGTCCTACCAACTTATGGGGCCCCGTCCGATGGGGCCCGAGTGACATAAAGACATTCAAAATAAAGCAGGACCCACACACACGCTCGCGCGTGGATTGATGACGTGGCAGTTTTATGGACAGGCCTAAAATTCCGCTGATAGTGCTGACGTGGCAGATTTCCGCAAAACGTGCTGATAGTGCTGACTTGGTAGTTGTACGGATTTCCGCAAAACGCACTGGCAGATTTTGGGCATTGCTTTTGGACCAAATGCTTTTAAATTTGAAGGCTTTTCATGTAAACTGCTTTTGGGACCTAGGGCCTTTAAATATGAGGCCATGGGCTCATTCTCTGGCATGCTTCTTGGAGAAGGTGCAGAGTCTGGAGTACCGGCTTGTACTGTATTGATGCAATATAAAGAAATACCGAAAGGGGCGCCAAGGTTTGGGGCCAATACTCTCTGGGGTGGAATTCCGACACTCCGTGTCACGTGTACTCTCTCTCTTTCATTAAAGAGCTAAAAGTTTGTTCGGTCTTTTCTTTTCTATTGGCACGTGGTGCCCGTCTTGTGACAGTGGTATCAGAGCATCAGGCGTGTGCTTTTCTGAAAGCATATCAGTCCTACAAAAGAGCAAACAGAGCAAACCAAAGACTACTAGAAATTGTTATTTGAAGTATCTTCGAGTCTCGACACCGGACTTACTAGTCACTCCCACCCTTACTTCATCGCACATCGGGCATGCTCTCGGCTTCACCGCTCATACAAGGCAGAAGCCATAAAGATCACTTGCAAGAGAAGGATCCAAGATTTGTTTCGACCTGCAGTTTTTCTCAAAGGCAATGCCATGCAGATGTTGATGTCTATAGCTACCAAGCAGCATATTCCAAGTACTTGGCAAGCTTTCAAGAACATTTTTGCTCGAAGTTATATGGTTTCTGACATCTTCCTTCGGAGTGTAACTTCTGCCAGAGTGGGGTATCCTAAAATGCTTGCCATGGAAACCCTCGCATATTATAACTTGAAATTTCTTGATATCACTCAGTAGATGTCTCTTCTTGAGTTGATAACCTTGGAGGTCTGGTGTGATTACTATGTCTTTGGACTACCATCGCCGCCAGAGGAACACTATCTGTCCAAGAGCTGATGGACGATATTGTGGTTGGCTATGACCTTATGGAAGGAATCTAACCCTAATTTTTGGTGTAACCTACCCTAATTTTTGGTGCAGGTTACAGGACGGAAAGTCAATCGACTTTTCGAGCTCGACTGATGTCGAGATTGTTTTTTAAGTTTGAGAACTTGTTTGGTGATCCTGTTTAAAATTTGTTTGAAATGGATGGTATCTGTTCTGAACCTGTTTTGGTGCTGATTTGAAATGTTTGACTCTGGTTTTAATATTGGTTTCAATGATTGGTGATTTTACTTCCGGGTGGAGAAGTGAGAAATACTATTTTGGTATTGTTTGAACCTCGGAACGACGCAAGCCGATGCCTCGGGAGCGTTTCGTTGTATGTTTGAAAACCTCGGAACGACGCAGGCCGATGTAGGGAGCGTTCCGTTGTATGCTAGCAAACCTCCGAACGACGCAAGTCGATGCTTGGGGAGCGTTTGTTTGTATGCTTAAACCTCCAAGGGACACAAACTACGGTCTGGACAGCGTTTGGTTGTACAGTCCTCTGGCCCGGAACTTTTTAGGCTATTTGCGGGGAGAGTGACGAGGTAGTCGTTGAGTAGCTTCATACCGCAGACCATTTGTCTTGGGGGAGTGCTCAACGGCGCTGTTTGTTGTGTCTTGTAACATGCATATGTAAGCATTTGTGTTGCATTGTGATGTGCCACTATTGAATATTCCTAACTAGATGAGATTGCCTGGGTATGTAATTTTAGTGCATCAAGACACCCGTGGAAGATCAGTGCGGTCTGGGTGTGATGGCTAATTTTTACTACGCCAGCATATCAAGAGTTCCTAGACGAAAGGAGAAGCCAACTCCTTGATCAAAAGAGCCGAAAGGAGAAGCCAACTCCTTGATCAAAAGAGCCAAAAGGAGAAGCAAACTCCTTGATCAAAAGAGCCAAAAGGAGAAGCAAACTCCTTGATCAAAAGAGCCAAAAGAAGAAGCCAAATCCTTAACAAAGAAAAAATAGCAAACTGATTGTCCCTCGGAATGACCCTTGGAAATTTTGAGCTAACTTGAGTTGTTTTGCAGATATGTTGTAATCGCGGATGATTACTCTCTTTCAAGAAAGGGGGATGTCACAAACTGTTGACGTGTCTAGACATTGAAGAGCAGAGCCAACCTTCAGATCACGACCAAGGGGCCTAAACCCTAAGAAGAACAGGCAACAGAAGAAGAAGTCCTACCAACTTATGGGACCCCGTCCGATGGGGCCCGAGTGACATAAAGACATTCAAAATAAGCAAGACCCACACACACACACACACACACATGGACTGATGACGTGGCAGTTGTACGGACATGCCTAAAATTCCACTGATAGTGCTGACGTGGCAGTTGAACGGATTTTTGCAAAACGCGCTGGCAGATTTTGGGCATTGCTTTTGGACCAGATGCTTTTGAGTTTGAAGGCTTTTCATGTAAAGTGCTTTTGGGACCTAGGGCCTTTAAATATGAGGCCATCAACTCATTCTTTGGCATGCTTTTTGGAGAAGGTGCAGAGTTTGGAGTACCGGCTTGTACTGTGTTGATGCAATATAAAGAAATACCGAAAGGGGCGCCAAGGTTTGGGGCCAATACTCTCTGGGGTGGAATTCCGCCACTCCGTGTCGCGTGTGCCCTCTCTCTTTCCCTTCAGTTTTTATTGAAGTGCTAAAAGTCTGTTCGGTCTGTTCTTTTCTATTGGCACGTGGTGACATTGCCCACCTCGGCTAGAAGGCGGGCCTGAAGAAGATCACGCACCTCTCCTCTGCTAGGTTGGGTGCCGATGATCTTGCAGATGACGGAAGTCGCTTGGAGGCGCTCCACCACTGCGGCTAGGCTAGCTTGCTCTGTCGGCGAGAGAGCAAGTCGGATGGTGGGCTTTGCAGGGTCGGGCGAGGGGGCTTCTGGAGCGTCCCTCTGGGGCGGAGCATGAGCCTCCATCTGTGTCTGCTGCCAACAGGAATGCGGAAGGGATGAAGGCAAGGCCAAGCCTTGCTAAAGAGAGCACACCAAACCACGGGTGCGCAGTAGGGTGACTCCTTCAAGCAAAACCGGGGAGGAGGGGATAGGTTCTCGGCTGCGAGCAACGAGGCAGGCAGCGAGGGGGTGGGGGGGGGGACACAGGGTGTGCAGGGGCTGAGGGCAGCGAACGCAAGGGGGGGGGGAGCGGGCTGAGCAGGAGGCTGGCTGGGCGCAGGCACAGCAGCGTGCAGCTGCAGCACGCAGGCAAGGGCAGGCGGGGGGGCAGCGCGCAGCAGGGTAGGCGTGCAGCGCGAGGGCGGGGGAGGGAGAGCTAGCGATGGCGAGTGGGGGGTGACAGGTGCAGGCGAGGGGGGCGTGCGGGAGCAGCAGCGAGCCGACTAGGAAACCTTTATAATTGAAGAATAGCATTCAATGTTGCACAATCTTTTGAGGTCGCTGAAATCTCTTCAATAGCAAGAGAGTTCACTTAGAAACTTGGATGGTATGGCCTAGCTTCTGTCACCATGGGATGATGAATTTCAGCCTAGATGGGGCTCAGTAGGAAGCACCTCTTCATGGGTTCCCATCCTCATCTTTTCTTTAACATGGTGTCATGCACCTCCTTACTGGGGTTTTATGCAGATATGGTTTCCACGATCCACACCATTTAAAAACAAAGAATCAATTTCAATATTCATACGTCGTATATGTGTTCACCTTAGTTCAAACTTATTACTTTTGGTACTTTCCTATGCCAGAAATTTTGGATTGTTTGTACTGCATCATGGCTTGATAAATGTAGTGCTTAGTTGAAAAAATATAGGTGGGTTGTAGTTTGCTTAAGAAATCATGCAATAGCAGGAATTCTCCTTACGCTTGGCAGGCGGCACCAACCACATGCATGAAATTCTAGGCAGCCCCTCTGCTTCTGGTCCAAACTTTAGAAAACTGCACGTTTTTTTATCGAAATTGGAAGCAGCTTACGTGTCAGACGCTTAACAGCTCACGCACACAAAACATGCTCGCACAGATACAGAGAAAGCAGGCAAGGCTCAAAAAAAGGGAGGCTTTCATGATTCATCTGATATTCTCTCATTCATATTTCCTGATTTTCTACTCGCTACTGGTTGTTCTTGGAGTATTCTTTCTTTCATTAAGACATATTAGTTTATCCAAATGTTCCTAACCAGGACTATTGGTCAGGCTGTTTCCGAACTTCGTAAAGGCCAAGCGCATGTTTCTTTTCGCCAAAGCCGTTTAACTATGCTGCTGAGAGATGCACTAGGTGGTAACAGCAAGACAGTGCTGATTGTTTGTGCCCTTCAAGAGGATGAATTCTTGGATGAAACGGTAACTCAACTGAATTCTGGTCCTGCATAATCACAACACTACAAAATTTGTTGATAACTTTTGGCAAAGCGCCTATGGTAGTCTCCAGATACTTATCTGTCCATGAGTTTGAACATTCTTACTACCTCCTGTTTGTGCTAAGAGTATGAATAAAAGGATTTTCATTGATGCAGCTCTTCTCTTGAGCTGATCACCAAAACTTGCAGCTAGTAGCAAGATTTAGGAAGTCTTTATTTCGGTTATCTTTTTGTATAATTTTTAGTTTTTTACTGACAGGGGATGATTGGCTGATGTCCAGATCAGCGCTTTGAGATTTGCACAACGTGTGAAAGATTTGAAGACAAGTGCAGTGCTTAATAAAGTTGTGGACTCTGTACAAATAGAAAGGTCAGCAGTGTTACCAGGCTCATCGTCACACCCTATTGCTATGTGGACAATGGCTATGTCTGAAAATCAACCTTATTTTCAGGCAGTTGTATGAAAGGAAGATAGAAGAACTCAAGAGAGAACTGGCTTTCTATGATGCTCTCAATGGTCGCAGTGGAATATCAAGAGATGATTTAACGTAAGTGAGAAAATTAGACAGGCATTATACTTAGTTGCATGCATGCCTAATGCTGGTGTGTGTGCATGTGCACACATTGGCGTTAGGGGTTGAGGATGTGGGTGTGAGCGTTTGTGGATAAGGGATGTGCCTCAAAATAGTTTTTTAAGCACCTACACCATTCAAGGGCCTCTCAAACCATCAAGAGGGTTATGCTCTGATCGGGCTCTTGGACAGTCTCGAAACGTGATCTTGCTGATGCCTTGGGAATGCATTTGGTGCTTCTCCTCCGGCTTCTGCTGAAACTTTTGTTATCTACGGTGCATGCAAGTCTCTCGCCTCAAGATGCACAAGCAATGGAGGTTGATTTTATTGAAAATGAATTGCACTTGGCGTTACTTGCTCTCCCTCGTCGCCAAATTATGAATAACTTGTTACTTGGCTAATGTCTTAATTGGAATGGAATATGCCAAATATAGCCAGCAAGATGTACCGTGATGCAAGTAGACATTGATAAGGCTTTGATACGTACAATGGGATTTCATTGCCAACACAATGCGGGCCCTTGGATTCGGTCCTAAGTTAGCCAATGTTGTATACTTCTTGTATGCTCATAGTACGTCTTCTGGCCTTCTTGATAGTGAGATGACTGACCCTTGGTCACTTGGATGCTCTATCAGGCAAGGCTGCCCCCTCAGTGCCTTATTGTATGCCATTGCCACTCACCCCTTGTTGTTGCATTTGGATCGTTTGACTTTGCTTGGTCTTCTTCACGGGTTGCAATTACCCTCTGGAAATGACTTTCTTGGGAAAGCTTATGCCAATGACTCGTTATTCATGCCTCACAATAACCAGGATGATATGCGAGAGCTTAGCAGGCATTGCATTCATTTGGGCTTGCGGCAGGCCTTAGGGTCAGTTTCCAAAAATCCAAACTCCTGCCTCTTAATGCACGTGATTGGCAACATCTTTTGTGACCTAGGGATATTCTTGATCTCATGTGATTGTCAGACACTTGGGGTATCCTATTGGATGGAAGGTAACCAATACTCAGCAAGTGAATTGGGCTATGCAATGCCTGAATGTCAAATTACAATGTTGAAAATTGTCCACATGACCATTTGCCATTACATGCTCGGCTCCGTATTTTCTAGAGCATCATAATGGCCTATGTTAAGTTCAGTTCTATTTGCCGTTGTTGCATTGGCCTCGTCTTTGCCTCACGTCGCTTATGTCTGATATTTTATCTCATTTGTGGCACACTAATTCTCGCAAGAAAGAGCAACGTTTGTTATCAATGGAGAAACTTCGCACTCCGAAGCGTTTTGGGGGGATTGAATGTTTTGGACCTTTGCCGCAAGGCTCTTACAAGGAAGGCCATGTTATTACCTACTCTTACTCAGCAATCTCAGCCATGGACAGTCATAATTGCCTCACTATGTTAGCATGTTACCACTTCCACCTTTGGTCAATGGCAGACGTCCCTCTTAGAGATTGTGTTTGGCAAGATGGTGAGTCATATTCTTGGTTGCTCGGTTACCTCTAGTTTACTCGTTGCTTGGAAAGCCATTACAGCTCATTTTTCATGGCATGGCAAACAAACAACCTAATAGGAATTCTCTACGTTTGGAAAGCATTCACTGGAGTAGAGCATTCTCTCTTACTCTTGTTGACTGGTCGCCATGCCAGGCATACTTTCTTTCTTACCTTGGCATATGCGCGGTGGATGATGTGGTTGACACGTGTTGGTGTATGCTTCGTTTTCCTCATGTAGCTGCATGTTTTGGTTTGGTCTTTGCTGATCAATGGTGGAGAAAGGCTCGTGGTGCAATCTAGAAGATCCATTTGTCTCTGAAGGAACGTTTGTTTCTATGGCGCTACTTGCTAGGAGTTCTCCCTGTTGGAACTCTCATTAGTGCACGTTACATCAGCTCTTTTCGTTGTGTCAAATGTTCAGCCTATGATGAGACTATCAATCACGTGCTTTGCGATTGTCGCTTCACCAAGGGCTTCCTTGATAGCATATCAGTCTGTATGCACCTCCGCTTTCCCTCGGCAGTTTTCCACAAACATTTTCCCAATTTTCCTTCAATGATTTGCGTTCTTCTTCACATTGGTCAGATTTTGGAATTTGTGGTAACACAATTTTCGAATGTTCCATCAGCATGATGTGGATCCCTTTCCTTCGTTCAAGATTTTACTTAGGCAATTCTTACTTTGGGATTGTCGCTTCACCAGGGGCTTCCTTGATAGCATATCAATTTATATGCACCTCCGCTTTCCCTCGGCAGTTTTCCACAAACATTTTCCCAACTTTCCTTCAACGATTTGCGTTCTTCTTCACACTGGTCAGATTTTGGTGTTTGTGGCATCAACGCAATTTTCGAATGTTCCATCAGCATGGTGTGGATCCCTTTCCTTCGTTCAAGATTTTACTTAGGCAATTCTTATTTTGCCCTTGATGCTGGGGACACTCTCATTATGGAACACTTCTATGTTGTTCTTTTTGTATTCGATCTTTCTGATGGGTTTTTCTCACTTTGAGGTTTCCCACTTGTAAATTAATCAAAAAGATTTACAAAAAAGGTATTTGTCTGTGTGTGTGACTCATGAGGCGTTTCAAGATACAATTTCTGGACTTATTCTCCCCTTGCTTACCCACATGCATCTTGATCTTGATGCTGCTTGGTTTCGTTTTGTTATGCTGGTGCAATGTGCTATTCAGGATTGATAAGCAGTATATGCATCGGACTCGGGGGAATGTTATTGCTGCCAAATAGGTTTGTCAACGGTATTGGCTGACTCGCTACTTTTGCCTAACTCTGAAATGTCGGACTTGTATGAATCTCATGTATGTATCTAGCATAATGACAAGTGGAAACTTGATAAATGGCAGACACGTGCTTGTCAACGGGCTTTTGTGGATCAAGGTTGTGCTTCAAAACAATTTTTTAAGCATCTGTATCACATGAGGGTTTCCCAGGACATTAAGTGTGCAATGTTTCCTTCAGGCGCTTGGACATCATCCAAACAGGAACTTGCTGATGCCACGGTCTCACATTATAGGCAGGTGTTAGCTGCTCCTCTTCAACCCTCTACAGCAGTTTGTCAAGCACGACAATTGTTGCTCTCTCATGTACATCCAATCCTTTCTTCATAGGATGCACAATGCCTTGAGGAACCATTCACTAATTTTGAATTGCATTGTGTGTTGGTTGCATTGGGCCGTTGGCGATCCCCTAGCTTGGATGGGCTTAGTGTAGAATTCTTCCTCTCCTTTTGGGAGACTCCTAAAGAGCCTTTTCTTTTCATGCTAAATGCGGCATGGGAGAAACAAGATTTGCCAGTATCTTGGAAAGAGGGTTTGCTGAAATTGTTGCATAAGTAAGCACTTCGTGAGCAATTTTCTCATTGGCGGCCAAGTACTTTGATACCTACCATTTGCAAGATATTGGCTAAGTTGTTAGTGAACCGGATTAAAGATCTCCTTCTTACAAGGCTTCCATCTGGCTCAGTATGGTTTCATTCCATGTCGCCAAATCACTGACAACTTGGCGAATCTTTTGATTTGCATGGAATATGCAAAATACACACAACAGGATGTACTTGTTATGCAAGTTGATATTGACAAGGCTTTTGACACTGTGCGGTGTCTTGGGTTCGGTCCTAAGTTAGCCAATATCGTTTATTTCTTGTATGCTCGGAGTACATCTTTGGGGATTCTTGAAGGTGAACTCAGGGAACCTTGGCCTCTTTGTTGTTCGATTACGTAGGGATGTCCCCTTATTGCATTGTTGTATGCTATTGCCACTCACCCCTTGTTGATGCATCTCGATCATTTGACTTCGGCTAGTCATTTTCATGGCTTGCAGTTACTGTCAGGTCAGAACTTCATGGGGCAGGCTTATGTAGATAACTTTTTGTTTATGCCTTGCAATCCCGAGACTGATGTCCAAGTGATTATGGACGTTCCTGGAGCTGTATGGGCTTGCGGCTGGTCTTAAAGTCAATTTTTGCAAATCGAAGCTTATGTCTCTTAATTCTTATGATTGGCATGATCTGTTGTGGCCAGGAGAGATTGTTCCTCCGAATGTGTTTGCAATTGGATGGAATGTCACTCACACTCAAAAAGTGAGTTAGGTTATGCAATGCTTGAATGTCAAATTGCATTACTGGAAATTATCCACATGGCCATTAAATGTTCGTTTGCGAATCGTTCAAAATATCTTGATGGCTCAGTTCTATTTGCCATTGTTGCATTGGCCTCACCATTGTCTCACTTCTCTTATGTCGTCTATTTTGTCTCATTTGTGGTGAACGCATGCTCACAAACAAGGTCTGCATTTGATATCGATTGGGAAACTTTGCACTCCTAAGCGCTTTGGTGGTGTCAATATCTTGGACTTGCGCAGGCATGTTCTTGCTCGAAAAGCCATGTTGTTGCCTGCTCTTGTGCAACAAACTAAGCCTTGTGCTCTTATGCTTGCCTAGTCGTGTTAGTATATGTTACTCCCTCCTTTGGTCATTGGCAACCATCTCTCTGGGAGGTCGTGTTTGGCAAGATGGAAGTGTTAAGAGTTCATATTTCTATCCAATGGTAGCTTTGGTATCTCCCAGGAGCAGATTAGGGAGTGAGGGTTGTTTTGTGGCTGTGCCCGGCCAGTCTGAGGTAGGTCTCTCATGTCAGGTCGTGTTTAGCCATGTTTAGCTCGGGTTTTGGCTGTGTTCCATGGCCACGTAGGCTCCTTCTACCCTATACCATTCTTTCTCTTGCAGTTCATTGCCCTACCAGATCCCCCTGCCCCTTTCTCCTATTTACTCCCCATTTATGGGATTTATCCTTGGTCGTGGGGCTGGGAGTGTGGGTCGGACAGGTTGGGGCAGCCCCTATATAGGCAGGGGAGAGGGGAGTCTATAGGCATATAGTTCAGCCCCAATCAGGGGGCGCCCCGCCCCTCTCATGGGCACCCCAAGGGGAAGCAAGTAGAGATCCTCTTGCAGGCAGCCCTAGCATTTTTACCTCCAGCTCACCTAGCGTTTTTCATCAGCTTCTTCCAGCGTTTTCCCTAGCAACTCCCAACGTTTTTGGTGGGCAGCCTAGGAGGTGTTTGCAGATGATGGCACGCTTGTGCAGGAGGTGATCCAGTGCTAGGACAGACATGGGCAGCAGATTTATCCCCTCCTTGTGATCATCTCAGGGCAGCCCGTCCCGTGGGCATCTCAGTCAGAGGCGTAGCACTATCTTCTTGTGCCGGCCTAGGAGAGCAAAGATCCAGCTCTCTCTCTCTCTCTCTCTCTCTCTCTCTCTCTCTCTCTCTCTCTCTCTCTCTCTCTCTCTCTCTCCCTTTGCCAGGAGATGGATCAGCGGTGGTGATCCCAGCCCATATTGTGACCGTGTCAGTGATCTCGTGTGCAGGAGTAGTTGGCAGTGTCAGTAGCAGTCGCAGTTCTGTGTGTCCTCGAGTCTATCCATTGGGCTTGTCAGTTCTATGTCGGACAACCCTTGGTCACTTGTATGAGCAGATTGTTATCAGCATGGAGAGCCTTTCACATATCTCTCTCTCTCTCTCTCTCTCTCTCTCTCTCTCTCTCTCTCTCTCTCTCTACATGGACACACATATGTCTCATGGTTTGCGTTGTGCCATTGGTCAGATACGCACATCCTCACATCAGCTCGAGATTGAGACCGGTAGATTCAGAGGGATACCAGCAGACAGCAGGATATGCCGATTATGCCAGAGAGAGCCAGAGACAGAGTTGCACTACATATGTCATTGCACAGTGTTCTATGAGATACGGGGGCGTTTCCACTGCTTATTCAGAGAGGGTTTTGGTCCTCTATCTAGGGTCATGAGTTATGAGGATCAGAGATGTCTTGGACTATATCTACTTGAGTTACACAGGTATAGAGACACTTTACTGGGGAGAGCTAGAGAGAGGCAGTCCCAGAGACACATTACAGATTTCTTTTCACTAGATATGGGACAGCCAGAGGAGCAGCCACCACTGCAGAGCTCGTCCCACACTCATTCGACCACTACTGGCACTCTCATCGACCGAGCATTGGAGCTACAGAGATACAGACGACCGCGACTGAGGAGAGGAGCTACACAGCATCGACGGAGACTACAACAGAAGATTCGAGCCATACTCTCTCGACATCCAGAGTGCAGATGAGGATGGATCCTCACCATTTCTTCCATCTTTGTTTCTCACACTGTTACATCCAGTTTACCGGGTACCTATTGTATCAGCTGCTACACCCACGTAGTTTTAGATTGTAGTAGTAGTAGTAGTATTTTGTTCCACTTCTAGTTCTTTTGTACCCAGACATGGTATTAGATTCACTATTTTGTAACTGATTGGTCTCATAGGTCATTTTGGCCTTTTGAAGACGTTAATATAACATTTCATTTCATTTCATTTCTCTCTTTCTCAGATGTCCTGTCTCTCTCTACCTTAGTAATCTCTCTTCTCCCCAGGTGTGCCTTGTTCATGTGTTTGGCATTGCAAGTGTTCTAGATTCGAGTCGAGGTACCCACCAGATCACAAGCCAGTTCTTGTCTTCATTTCATCTTCCGCTGCCACCTTTGACAGTGAAGGACACATTTCTAGATGTCCCTTTACTTCCATTTTGATTTCTGCATGGAAAGATGTTACAATTCATTTATCATGGCATGGTAGACAACAGCGGGAAGGGAGTCAAGCATTCTCTCTTACTTTGGTTGATTCCTCGCCAGGCATACTCTCTCTCTTGTCCTGTCCTTAGCTTAGTTGGTGACGTGATTGATGAGGCGGGCTACACTTTTCAGTTTCCCCTTGCCGCTTGCCGTTTTGGATTGGGTATGCATTACCATTAGCTTCGGAGAGAGCTTCAGCACATGCTGGTTCATTTTTTACCCATTCCGCCTTTGGTTGATGGTACCTACATGTTTGATTGGAATTTTCGTGACCCGCCTTTTGAGGCCATTTCTGCCAGTCAAGTTTATGCTCTTCTTCTACCACGGCCTTGGCTTGGTTACCACTGTAAAGCCATATAGCCAATGCACAAGTGTGATACCTGGTGGAGGAAACCACTCTCGCGTCTCTACCCTTTGGAAGAGCCACTTGCCTTTGAAGGAGCAATTGTTTCTCTGGCAATGCTTGCTTGGAGTTCTCCAAGTGGGCACTTTTCTCAGTGCACGTCATAGACCCTCTGGAAGAGCCACTTGCCTTTGAAGGAGCAATTGTTTCTCTGGCAATACTTGCTTGGAGTTCTCCAGGTGGGCACTTTTCTCAGTGCACGTCATATCTGCTCTTCTTGCTATGTCCGTTGTTCGACTTCAGAAGAGACTGTTAGTCAGCTGCTTTGGGATTGCTACATTACTAGAGTTTTTCTTTGCCGCATATTAGCTTGTATGCGGCTCCGTTTCCCCTCTATGGTCTGCCACAAACTGTTTTGGGCTTTTGGCATTCTCGCACGTTCCTTACAGCGATTTGCGGTCTTCTTTGTGGGGGTCAGATTTTGGGCTTATTGGCCCTTGTGGCATCTAAGTAATGGCTGTATGTTCCATCGCTCTGATGCGGATCCTTTTCAATTTTACAATCTTTCCCTTAGGAAATCTTTACGTTTTGCCTTGGAAGTTGGTGATATCACCCTAGAGATACATCAGCTTTCCTATGAATGCGTTTAGCCCTCTTTCACAGCCGAACACTCCTATGTCCTTTTTTTGTATATGATCCTTTCTGTGGGTTTTCCTCGCCTTGAGGTTTCCCTCTCGTAAATTAATCCCAAAGACTACAAAAAAAAAGAGTGTGTGTGTGAGCTGGGTGCATGTGCTTGCTTAGCTGGAGACAATTTCATGCTGTAAACTTCTTGATCGTTAAGCACAATTTTGTGTATGATAATGAATAACTGGAGGACAGTCAGTGTTACCCGTAGTAGTCTTTTTCCATCGTTTCTACTATAGAGGTTGTCTATAAAGAAGCAATATTTAACAACTGAGAAAACATAGTGTGTGCTCTCTTGCATGCATGTTAACTAATTACGTTATGCAAGTGTGTCAAATGCAGCATTTGTGCATGTGCGTGTGCATGTGTGAAGTTTACCGATTGAACTGGTCAACCGCAGAGAGCAAAGAAAGGTAGAACTTAAGAGCAAGGTCGAAGCGTTTCTTTTGCAGAAGGAGGATGTCGATGCTATTCCAATTGAAAGCTTGACGCAGGTTGCTTAAACATCTCTTTGATAATTACATGGAAAGAGCTAGGTGCTTCTCTCTCTCTCTCACACACACACATATTTATACATATGGCAGTCTGTCTCTGACTAAACCAATACCTACCTAGGTCTTCATGCAAAAACCCTATTCAAGACCTAGCCTATTTAAACACACACACACACACATATTTATACATATGGCAGTCTATCTCTGACTAAACCAATATCTACCTCTTCATGCAAAAACCCTATTCAAGACCTAGCCTGTTCATAAGACTAGGATTACATGTGTTTTTTTGTAACTAAAAACTTGGAAGTTCCTTGCCTTTTGCAAACTACCTTTCAAACTTGATTTTGTACCTAGTCAAAGAGTGGACCTGTCATTTGAATCACTCTCATAAGTTGGTGGAAACTATGGCTCAACTAAGAACAGTAAGTAATCTCTTATGGGATTCATTGATCCTAATGGGTTCCTTAGTGGAAACCCACCCTCCCTTGGCTTGGTGATCAATGGATTGGGGTTTTGTGGATTGCCTTCTGAAGGTCATTTTAATCTCGCCTTAACAAACTACCCGTAAACTTTCTTAGAGAAACCTTGCTTGTAGCTGGCCTGCCACTTGAACCCTCTCTTTGTGTATATGGGAACCATGGCATAACTTGCAAATCCTTGGCATTGTGTGGGAACTTCATCTTAGGTGACTACTTGACCCGAGGGGGGCCCAACCTTGTAGGAGCCCACCCCCTCTGACCTTGGTAGTTGACTCTTATATTAATAGATTGGGGATGTGGGATGGGTATTAACTACCCCCCCTCCCTGCGGGTGCTCCCCCCTCTGAGCTTCACAATGGTCACCCCCTTTGGGGCCTTCCTCTCTTTTCCCTCTGCATGCAAGTAACATCAGAATAATGCCTGAAAATCTGAGGCAACTGGATCTTGGTACCTCTCCTTTCTCATCCATAGCTTTTGCTTCATGTGGTATTGTATAGACACTTCCCCAAATTTGACTCCTTGGGTTATTTCTTGTATTCTCATGCTACTTACCATGGCCCATATGGGGCATGTGGATACCATGGGCCCATGTGAGCTCTAGAGATTACTTCTCAAGCCTACTGGCTGACGTTGGAGGATGGAGAACTATTGCAGACTGCAGTTGCTAGGACATCCTGGGACCTAGCATGGAGAGGAGGAGGTTGCCTACACCTATTTCCTTCCACCTCCATTTAAAGACGAGGGTTCCTTAACCCTACTTAGCCTGGTATCACTTGCTTCACTAAAACTCATGCCCACCATGGTAAGTACTCGTACTGGGTGTCTCGCATGTCGAGCTAAAGTGATCCGTATCCTCTGTCATAGTCTCCATCGATGCTGTGAGGTACCCCCAAATCACGGGCGTTTGAATCTCCCTACTTTGATGTGGGTGATCTCTGGGCTCTGCTGAGTGGGGTGCCCCTCTGTCTACCCAGTTGGTAGTCCAAGAAAATTCTATAATTTGTCTCAAAGACTCTCTCTCTGCTGGTCTCTGCAATAGGCTCTATCTGTGTCTGCATAGCTCGAGTTAAAGTAACCCAAGACATCTCTGATCATGATATTGCATGACCCTGTATAACAGTTCAAAACCCTCTCTGAAGAGAATGAAATCGTCCCCGTATCTCGTAGTACACCCGACAGTGACACATGTAATGCAGCTCTGTCTCAGGCTCCAAATGGCATAGCTTGCATATCCTAGCCTCTGCAGGTATCCCCCCTAAATCTGCCAGTCTCGACCTCGAGCTGATGTGAAGAGGTGCGTAACTGACCAATAGCGCACTGTATCCCCCAAGATAAATGTGTATCCATGTAACTAGGTCTAGTCACAAACCCGTCCTCTGTCGGATGGAGAAGATGCTCTCTATAGAAAGCCATCTTCATACCCAACTCTCGTCGTGCTGGTTGAATCCAAGTCCTCCTAGTTGTCAAGCTGAGATAGTGTCTTTACGAATGAGCCTGGTGATCTCTGTGTGCATAATAGACAGAGGTTGCATCCAAAGAGTACTGGAAAGGAGGCAATCTATCCATACTGAAACCGTGTAACTGAAATCACGATGTCATCTGTCCATACCTATTACGAGCAAGTAGTCTCCCCCTATAGTGCTAAGTGTCGGGAACACTCAAGAGCTAAGCGAGCATATATGTGTCTGGGGAGGTTCTATAAATTGTGCATAAAGGAGAGCAAGTAGTATCCCCCTATAGTGCTAGCTCTCCGGAAGACTCACGAGCTAAGCGAGCATATTTGTGTCTGGGGAGGTTCTATAAACTGTGCATAAAGGAGACTGATTTGGTGAGTGCCTCGACCACTATAACAGGAAGGCACCACTTGCCAATGGAAAAGAACAAAGGAGACAGGCTTTTAGCACTTCAAAATAATTGAACTGAAAGAGATGCACGACACATGAGACACGGAGTGGCGGAGTTCCACCCCTAGAGAGCACTGGGCCCAAACCGTGGCACCCTTTTCGGTAATTCTTTATATTGCTTCAACTCAGTATAATGCCGGAACCCGTTGCTCTGCACTTCCACACGGAAACGTGCCAAAGAATGGGCCCTAGGCACATAAATGTTTTTTGGAAAAGAGATCCTTCCATTAGTTTTAATAAAGCTGCCCATAGGGCTACAACCACCTCTGCTAGAGAGGGCTACAACAAGAGCAAGGGGAGACTCTCCCAATGAAAAAGCAGAATATGTACAATGGGCGAAATCAAGAAATGGGAGGAGGAAAAAGCCACACAGGTGGATGGGAGTGCCATCTAAGTGTCCCCTGGACCATGGTGAAGAAAGACCCTGGGCGCCAGAGTCGCAGGAAGGCCTCTCTGCGCTCCCGCATGCAGTCAGAGCTGCCCTAGAGTCTCTCGGACTAGCCCCTGAGAGTGTGAATCAGCTCCAGTCAAAAATCCAGAACAGTCTTGGCCAGGGGGACAAGACGAGCCAACCAAGTGGCCTCTCTGAGTGCTAACCATGGAGTTCCAAACAAGGGGCTGTCTCAAACGCTCCTCCATGCACGTGGGCAGGCCATGCCGCAACTGCTCCCAAGAGCGAAGTAGACTCACAGCAAATCGGTCCTCCAGTCTCTTGCTCATACCAACTCTGCGCATCTCTGTAAACATCCACCTAATGGATGGACTCCAAGGGCCTTCCGTATAAGGCACTCGAGCTCTTAGCTGTTGAAGTAACAACTCCTTCGACGGCTCCTCCCCTGCAAGCAGTCCTCTGACAACAAACTTCCCAAGAAGGTCTCTACTCTACTGTGCTGGGTCTATAATCCCCAACCCCCCTGAGAACATGGTAGAGTGATGAGCTGCCAGGCTACTTTGGCCCTGGCTGACTGAGTGTCACTCCCTGACCAAAGAAAATTCCTGATCGGCCTCTCCAACTAGCTGATACAAGATCTCGAGAAGATCCAGCAAGATGTAATGTACCACATAGTAGCCAACAACACCTGGTTGGCCACTACAACTCTGCCTGCCAAAGAGAGCCATGTCGAGCTCCAGTGTAGCAACTTCCTCCTAATGGACAAGAGGAGTGGAGCAGTCTGTTGCTCAGGAGACAAGTCCAGGCCAACCTGACAGCCCAAGTAGCGAATTGCAGTCCGTGGGGGAATCCATCTGAAACCCTCACCTGGCAACTTGACGCCCAGCAAAACACCTCGAGAGTTTGGCCTCCTGGCCCTCCAAGTACAAGGTTGAGTCATCAGCAAATTTAGCATCAAGAAGCTTATCTGCCCTAATAGGGAGCTCAAGGCCACGTAGGCCAACCTGCTGAGAAGTCAAGAATCTGCTCATCGCCTCAGCATAGAATAGGAAGAGAAAGGGGGCAAGAGGGCAACCCTACCTGACCGAACGCATGAGCAGGAAACGCTCCCCTCGGCCCCTTGCCAAGAGCACCTGATTGTGCGTTGTGTGCACGTCCGTAGAGAGCTGAGACACCTCTAATTCAAGCATCTGTGAAACCCATCCTATGTAGAGTGCCCTCCAGGAAGTCCCAGTCAACTCTGTCGTAAGCCTTCTCAAAGTCGAGCTTGAGTATCACCAAATCCTCTCCTCGGAGATGCGCAAGGCTCTCAAAAAGTAAAGATGTTGTCAAGGATGCTGCGCTCCTTGACAAAACCTGTCTGAGTCCCATGTATATTGCTCTCTAGTAGTGGTTGAATCCTCAAACTCAGAGCCTTTGCTAGAATTTTGTAGGATGAGTTGAGGATGGTAATGGATCGCCACTGTCGAATCTCATCCAAGGAGCCTCCCTCCTTGGGAATCATGTAGATCAACCCCTCAAACATGTTGTCAGGCATCTCGCGAGTGAGCAAAACGTACTGAAATGTGCTACACAGATCTGAACCAAGCAAGTCCCAATACTCCAAGAAAAAGCTCTGGATCAAACCATCCTCCCCTGGACAACTACCACGGGGAGTGCTCTGAGGGCCTCATGAAGCTCCTTAGGTGGAGAGAGCTCAAGCCTCTGTCACATATCCTCGGTAACAAGGCAAGGCATCTGTGCCCAAACCTGATCTGTGGATGCATCCTGGCGCTCTGACTAAGGCTCAGCTGACAGCAGATCACGATAGAAGTTAGTAGCAATTGCACGCATATCCTCAGGCTCTGAGGCCACTGATCCGTCAGGTCTCCTCAACTGACTAACACTGTTGTGCGCATGATGTGGCCCCACTATCTCAAAAAACTCCCCAGTAACTCGGTCTCAAACTTGGGTCCACTGAGATGCCTGTCGATGGAAGGAAAACACATGGCACTGCTCCTCAATGCTACTCAACTCCTGACTAGCCTGCTGCATCTGCTCCTCCAACCAAGGGCTGTCTGGATGTAGCTCTTGCATCCTCTGTAAGGAAGCAACTCCTCGTCAAAGGTGCTTCTCATCCTCCCTCGCTACAGCCAAACGGGCTGCGGATTCCTGAAGGAAGAAGCAACTAAGCTCTGCCAGTCCAGAGGCCACTCTACCAGCAGGGGTGTCCTGCGTGTCTAGGCTCTCTAACCAAAGTGCCTCCACTTGCTCTCTAAGCTCTGGATCCAACAAGATCCGCTCGGGGATGCGTAATGTCACACCCCCCCTCCTCTGTCTGTCTGTCACTATGAGAATCATTGGCACATGGTCGGAAAAAGTAGTCCCTGTAAGGATGCAAGCAGATCCCCCTATTTCACAAATGTGGTCACTGGCATAGAAGCGATCTATCCGAGAGAGATTTACTCCTCCTACTCTGCGATCAGAGAAAGAGAAAGACAAGCTGTCTGGGGGTCTCACAAAGCCTGAGTGCTCAGAAACCCTCATAGTCATACATAACCGCTCCCAAGCTGCCAACTCAGCCCTGTGCACCGTAGCATAGTCACCTTCAATCCTGTCAGAGGGGTCCTCCAACATGTTGAAGTCCCCCCGAGCACACCACTGCTCCGCATGCGGAAGAGACTCAACAACATAAGACCAATACTCTGCTTGTGCACTTGCCACATTGGGCACATATATGTTCAAAAACCCATGAGGCAACCCTGAACCTTCATAGTAATCCACTGAGCTATGCCTGGCACAATAATACCTCTGCCAACAATGGCCTGCTGCAAAGAATCCGCAATATACATATATACCCCTCCCTGGATACCTCCCGGTCCAAATGCAACTGACCAAAACATCTCATAGTGACCACCAAATCTGGCCACATTGTCTAATGCGGCTCTCACACAGATGGTGCTCGTGTAGCATAAAATACCAATCTCACCATCCACAAGGCAACGCTGAAGCTCATGACGCAACCGACCCTTCTAGCGCTGAACCTGGGGCCCTCCTAATCCTTGCACATTCCATGAGATGATCTCATGGAGTCATGGAGTCAGTGAGAGAAAGCAGAGGCTGCCACAGCCGCCAACCTCACTGGATGGGGAGTAATCCGCATCCGAGCGACCTCTAGACAAGCGCGTCTGAAGTGACTGTCCCACCCAGGCCTAGGCCGAGCGTGCAGCACGTAAGGCTACATCCTCTATCCAAGAATCCTCATATACATATACATAGCAAGGAGAGCTCTGAGTGTCAGCAAACAAATGCACCACGATGTGCCTGCAACCTACTGCATCTGGCAGCGTCACACTGAACTTGGCTAAAGGCCAAAGTGTCTCTACCAGATCTGTCACCCCTAGGTCCTCTGTGTGGTGTGAGAACTCAGTGGCGTGGATCTAGAGCCAGTCAAGAACTGTGCAGGGTCCACTCTGTAGGATCCCTGCCGCACAACCGAAAGGAGAAACCTACCGCTATATCTAGAGCCTCGAGCTGCGAGAAAGAGGACGTGGACTCGAAAGCAACCCTCCTCTAGGTCGGGAGAACAATCACCTAGGAATCGTGTGAAGCTGTACTCGAAGAAGTCCCATCGTCTACGAATGTCAAAACTAGTCAAACTCCGAGGGACTTCTGCAAAAGGAGAAGTTTGAACCAAAAGTGGCGGCCTCAGATGGGGCTGTCCCTCCCAAGCCACTCGGCTTGAAGTGAAAGCACTACCAAGAGAACGCCTCGTCGTAGACGTGTATCCAGCCCCCTGTGTTTGAGGAGGAGTGTGGGAGGGGTGGGAGATGAGGCTGAGGGCATCACCGGGGAGAGAGGAGCAGGGGGAGGGGGTGGAGGCGGCGGAGTGGCGGCATCTGAAGGAGGAGGAGGGGAAGGCGGCGGAGTTGAGGTGGGTGAAGCCTCCTTAGGGGATCTTGCTAAAGGGGGTCAAAGCGGTTCCTTGTCGGAACCCAGTGCTGTTGAGTTGCAATAGGTCGGCCACCAGGGGGGGCAGTGTGAGGAGCCCGTCCCTGTTGACGACGGCCAGGCGCTACTACCAACCGTCAGTTGTCTGATTGCTGGCCTCTGTCGAAGTATTAATTTGCGTATCCTAAGTATCTGACTGTTGGGCATACTTAGCCTTGGGAGGTTGCTCATGCGCTATGGGTCGGGATCTCCAGCGAGGACAGGCCTTAGCTAGATGGCCTATCTGTCTGCAATGTCTCGAACAGGAACCCGCACAGTAGGCAAACCTGCAGCCGTGGCCACAACTGAAGCTGCAGTGCGCGGTGACTCCAGAGCAGTCCCAATCATGGAACCAATCCTGGGAGGTAATGGGAGATACTCTCTCCTCAGGTTTGGGAGGCAGATCGAGATAGGCAAGCCGGCGGCCTCCTCAAGAACATCTGTAGAAGGGTCAAAACCATGATGCCATCGTCTGAAGTAAGCCCGAGCTGCTCAGATGCCGAGCGGGCTCATCGATATCACCTTGGCTGTCATCTTTGGGGACTCGAAATCTACCTGGTAGTACCCTCTCCTGAGAATCTGGACATCGATGATCTTGCCCACATCGGAGAGGAGACGTGGGGACTCGAACTCTACCTGGTAGTACCCTCTCCCGAGAATCTGGACATCGATGATCTTGCCCACATCGGAGAGGAGACGGGCCTGAAGCAAATCTCGAACCTCACCTCGATTGGGTCGAGTACCAATGATCTTGCAAATGACCGAGGTGGCTTGCAAGCGTTCCACCTTGGTAATCAAGCTCGCTTGCTCTTCTGGCGAGAGAGCAAGTCGAAGGGTCGGCTCCGCGGTGTTGGGCGAGGGAGCTTCTGTAGAGTCCCTCCGAGGTGGAGCAGGGGCCACCATTCTGTGTCTCTGCTGCTGATAGAAGAGAGGTCGAAGGCGAACGGTAGAGGCGAAGGCGCGAGTGCTGGTGCGCTGAAAACAGTTCACAAGCAGGGGGAAAACAAGATGGAGGCGAGCAGGGGGGTGGGGGGGCGGGTTGGATGGAGGTGGGGCAGCAGGAGGGCAGGGCAGCGCGGGGGGGGGGGGGGCTGCAGGTGCGTGCACAAGGGGGAGCGTGGGCAGCAGTGAGCCAATCTTTCTCTTTCTTTGTTTCTTAAACCACCGAAAATCCTCGCCCTAGGCACATAATTAAAGGCCTTGGGCCATGAAAAGCATCAACTTAAAATCATCTGATTCAAAAAGCATTTGTTCTCCAAAATCTGCCAATGCATAAAACGCGGAAATCCGTACTACTACCACTTGGCAAGCTACAACGCAAAACACGGAACCTCTCTGTACAGCTTCCACGTCACCTTGTCAACACAACTCACGGAAGGGCCGTACAATTCTGCCACGTCATCTGGTCTTATGCAAATTCTTGGTGTGTGTGTGTGGGTCGGTCGTGCTTTATTCTTATTGTCTTTGGGTCACTTGAGCCCCGTCGGATGGGGGTCCCATAAGTTGGTAAACTTCATTATGTTTCAATGCCCCAATCGATGAGGATCTGTAAGTTGGTGAGAACTTGTGCTTCTTTTATTACTTTCTAGGGTTTAGGCCCCTCGGCTGGAATCTATAGGTTGGCTCTGGTCTTTAGTGGCTTGACAAGTCAACAATTTGTGACAATGATCCACTGCTATGACAATGGGCCTGGGCCCAACTGTGAAATCATGTATGTATGGGATAGCTATGACATAATCCATTGTGCTAGCTCTATGTCTATTTGGAAAGCAAGTAAACCGAGTTGTTGCAGGAAACTCTTGTAGGCCATTGAGTATGGCCAATCCATGTGAGGCCCTCATCTCCATCATATATCTCCCATACTCAATGCACTACTCATCCTGTGAGCGTCTATCACGCCCCATGTCTCTTGTATCTAGCTCTCTCGGTATCTCATTTGAGGTATCATAAAAAATCATTTGATGATATCTCGTGTGGGCATTAAAGTCCCCTAAGAGAATGATGTCACCATCCCTGTAAAACTCCCATATGTCCCCTTCCTTGTAAGAAAGGGGACTGTCCTCTAAGCGCGGCATACGCTGATGTACTGGGGGCAAAATAGCATATAGCAATGTACAAGAATGTGCTAGTCTCAGCCCGCAATCTCACCCACATGTATCTGGGGTGATCATCTCTCCAAACAATGTGCCGAAGCGGCTGTAGCTCCTCTCTGAATAGGACTTCTACTCCTCTTGATCCTCTGCCCTTGTGCTCTGATCTCGTCTCTGCTCGACAATCTATATCCAATAACATGTAGCATAAGTTGTCCCGGTGCCTAGTGTCTCTGACTAAAAGACTATGTCTCTCCCCGTAAAGCTGTCCTCAAATGCCCCTACATCAAGGCGAAGTGACCCATTACAATTCGAGGGCCCCATAGGTCTCGCACAGTCGTGCAGAGCATCGCTCCAATATCACCACTTTCCATTTGGGTAAAAAGCAACCTTACCTTTTTCTCTTGCCACTCTAATATCTGGCATTATCTCCTGCATATGAGCTATATGCAAGATTGTGAGGTCATTTCCAAGAAAGATACCCGTCTTCTTAAGAGTGGGTCTCTTCTTCAAAAAGTCCTTCGTGGCTTCCATGGTGGGGAAACGAAGGATAAGTGCCTTTCCCTTTGAGGTTTTCCCCCTTGCTTCCACTTTTCCTATTACCCACTCTCCAAGCCCTCGTATGCGTCAGCTCTTTAACCCCCATCATAGTCATGAGTTCTTTTACCTCTTCATCAACACGCATACGTGTTTAATCCATACCTATCTACAATCTCTACAATTCTGAAAAATTTTGTATTGTTTCTGGACTTTTGTTTCTGCAATTCCTGTTTCTATTTCCTGCAAAATTCTTGAATTTTTAAATTTCTGAACTTCCCTGAATTTCTGAATTTTGAATTTCCCTGAATTTGTACAAGCTTCATAAAGAAGGCCGCTCGGCAGCAACTATCATTCCCATGCTTTTCTCATTGCTACGGTGCTACCCCCTCTCTGCTCAAGCCCAGCGGGGGCAAACTCTGATATCACAAGAGAGACTACAAGGCTCACAACTCCACATTACACTCTGCTAGAATGCCCCCCCCTCAATATAGTGTAGCGAAGTAATAATAATGCTGACCCATATCTCAATAACCCATGCCAAATAAATGGAAAATATGAAGGGTCAAAGATATTAAAATAGGGCGCCCAACAAAAAGGCCACAAGTGGCACACATAACAAAATCTAGGAAAATTCCCCCATAATGCCTAGATCCTAGAAAAGCCTCACAAGGCCGGACACAACGACAAAGGAGCCCTCACTCACAAGATCTAGACGGGAAAACCCAAAATATGACCTCTAAAACTCTTAACACCCCCTCTCAGATCCCGGGTACACAAGAAGACCAAAAATTTGGGTCCTTCAAGAGTGACGAAGAAATGTGCGAGTCTAGTCCACCATTGCATCAAGCACACCCATAGAGTACCACAGGGCCTAGGATGACAATCTTGTCCTCAAATGGCAACCGGTGCTAGCAACCACCATCAGAGTTCGTCAGGTCCATGGAATTTGTATCAAACGTACAGGTTGGAGCTCTTCCGTTTGTACACCATGCCGTGTGGGCATGTCATCAATAGCTATAGGCTAAAGAGCACGGAAGGTTATCAACTTGCATAGCCAACCCATGTAAGTAACTTGCATCCACAAGATGTGTTACCTATTGTAATTCTAGTTGTGTGGAAATAGCATAGAGCAAAGCACTAAGAGGGCATCCTTGGCGAAGTGTCTCAAGGGCGAATCTTCAATTAGTTCACCTTCCAAAATGTAGGTTGTGTTGCCATCCCAATGTGCTAATGTAGCCCGGTAATTGAGACAGTAACAGAACACCCGTTTTGATGGAAAGATAGTGGGGAGGAGAGAGATGGGACATAGAACCTACAGATGGCGGAATAGTTGCATACCCTTTACTTAGAGGAGTAATAGCACTTGATTCTGGAGCCATTTACCAGTGGCAAAGGAACGCCTTCCAAAGTGACTAACTGGACAGCCCCCTGTGGCAAAATCTCCTGTACTATGAAGGGCCCTTGCCAGGCTGGAACCAGCTTCTTTGCTTTTTCAAATATTTTGCTTGATAGAGTAGCACCAATGTGCCTTGCGTTATTTTTGGCTTTCTGAGGTGGCGATCATGCCACGCTTTGCGACGAAGTTGTTCCGCTTGCAGAGCATGAGAAGCTAAAAGGCGGCTTTCATCCAATAAGGTGAGACGGGAGATAGAAGCAGATTCCATGCCCCAAATTGCACGCAGACTGCCCACCCTAGGGGATCCGGAGTTGAACTCAAATGGAGCTATGGCTTCCAAACCGAAAGCGAGTTGAAAAGGTGTTTGGTTCGTTGTTGCTTTGAAAGATGTGCGGTATGCCCAAAGAGTGCCGTGCACAGCCTGAGCCCAAGATGCTGGATGGAGATGACATGCTTTCCTTAGGAGTGCGATTAGAATTTTGTTGGTGCTCTCGGCCTGCCCATTGGCTCTAGGGTAATAAGAGCACGACTTGCGATGGAAAATCTTATAATTGGCCAGCAAATTTGAAATCATGTCATTGACAAAATGACTGCCCCTATCACTGGTGATCTCTAAGGGACATCCAAATCTGCATAAAATATTTTCATATAAAAATTTGGCTACTGTATTGCCAGTGCAATCTACTGTCACCAACACCTCTGCCCACTTTGTTGCATAGTCTGTAGCCACTAGCAGATATTTGCGATTACCTGGTTGAGCCGGGGGATATATTGGACCCACGAAGTCCAAGCCCCATCTCTCAAAAGGTAGCCATGCCATCGAAACGTGCAGAGGACGGTTAGATTGCTTACTTGGCTTCGGCCCACAGCGCTGGCACACATCACAAACCTTAGAATATGCTATTGCATCCTTAAAAACGTAGGGCCACCATAGACCACTCTCTAGAATCTTCTGGGCAGTTATGTGACCAGGGTAATGGCCACCAGTGGGACCATTGTGGGCATCCTCCAGAATATGCTCCACCTCATGAGGCAAGACACAACGCTTCAGAACACCATCTGGTCCCTATTTGTAGAGCTGGCCCCCAATCAGACTAAGGCTACGGTTTGGTGTAGCTCATGCCACTCTCCCAAACCGTAGCCTTAGTCTCTTGCTGACACTTGAGCTCTTCTAGCTCGCGCTTAATCTGTTCCAATGCCTCATGATTTGGAGGCTTCTCTTGTCTAAGAGAGAAGGACCTCTCCTCTTGAAGAGCTCGCTGTAACTTTAGGGCTTCTAGTTCCCTGCGCAAGGAAGTCAAAGGATCAGCAGGACTACCTTCTGAGAACACAGAGGGAGTATCTATGTGAGGAGAGTTGTTGAACAGCTTCCTAGCCCCCTCTATTCTAGTAGCAGCTGCGATGAATTCCTCCAGAGTGGCGTCAGGTCGGAGGCTCTCCCGGAGTTTTTGCTGAGAGGTTTTTGGAAGCACCTTCTCCACCCACTTCTTAACCATGAATTCACCGGGTTGCTGGGGAAGCTTGGCAACCAGAGACTTGGTTTTGGTCATAAGCTCCGCAAAAGTCTCCTCTGGCTGGAGCACCATGTTGGCCAACTCATCCAACACTTTCTCTTGGTAGTCGCCCGGCCTGAAAGCTGCACAGAATTGTTGTTTTAAGTCTGCCCAAGTTGAAAAATGGTTCTCTGCAAATTGGTTGTACCATTTATCTGCTAGGCCATCCAGGGTGGATGGAAATAGTACCAAGTAAGCATCTTCTCTGTTCAGCCCACGTCCCCTACAGAGAGATACAAATCTTCTTGCATGGTCGTCAGCATCTTCTGAAGAAAGCCCTGTGAAGGTAGGGAACTTGATGTTCACCTTGGCCAAAACACTAGCTAGTGGCTCCATGATTCCTTGCTGAGTCTGTTGCAAAATAGCTTGTTGTTCTTAGAATAGGAGAGAGCTTTTCTGGAGAAGGTGATCGCGAAGATGGGGAACCTGATGACGAAGGAATGGGTGAGATCTTTTCTAGAGAAGGTGATCGGGAAGATGGGAAACCTGATGAAGGAATGGCTGATGTGATATGTGGAGGTATAGGTGATGAGGTTGAAGGATTTCTACAAGATGTCAAAGGTCGTCTTCTGTGATAGTACTTCAGAGGGCTCAGTAGTGGGCTTTGACGCTCAACTGACCTCCTTGTATGTGTCATGCAGTGACCACCAGTCCAACCAAGTTTGGGTAAGAAACTTGTGACAGGTCTAGACTCCACCAAACCAACCAGGTAAATGACTAGACTCGGCTGGACCAAGGACGAGACCAGGGACGAGGAAGGCTAGACCAGGGTCGAGGAGGTCTAGACCAGGGACGAGGAGGACTAGACCAGGGTCGAGGAGGTCTAGACCAGGGACGAGAATAAGTTGGACCAGGGCGAGAAAGGACTAGACCAAGGACTAATGGACCAGGTGAGAGGGGAACATTGCAAGGCAAGGTCGGCGAAGAAGGCAGGCGAAGCTAGATCAACCTAACCAGCTTCAAGATTTGCACCTCACAGAGTGAGATTTCAGTTGAGGTCCCATTGTGATCGCCAAAATGAGAGCACCTGTAGCGTGGATAATGTGTCGTGCTCTCTACAGTGTGGGTGCCCCTCAATGCAATGTGCGTGACAATCTCACTCAAACAAATGGAAACTCTCTCAAACAGAATGAAACACAGAAACAATGGATAACAAAGACACAACAGTGGACCAGAACATGTGGAATCGACTAGCTCAAAGAACCATGTACAGACTCTGGCGTGGCAGCACACTCAGCTCTAGCCTAGAACTCACAGGTACAAATGGGGTGTCAAGGCTCAGATGTGCAGGGATGGTGAAACAGTGCTCTGTGTAAGACCCTCTCTAGACGACTACGTACAAGATAGGTGAAGAAGATGATCAGATAACCGACCGCTACTACTCATATGTACCACCGTAAAGAGCCACCAACGGCTCATAAATGTCAGCCATGTGGTGACCTGGCCACGAGGTCCACTAGACCACCGTCGGTAGGTACCCTGCCACGTGTCACTCCCAGACCAGAGGGTCCGTCCAGTGTGAACCAGACCAACTGTAACCAACTGTCCAACTGTCTGTCTTGTGAAGTGACACTGTAGCCCGGCTACAGGTTGTCCGCCACAAGACCGCTCACCGTCTCGGTGAGGAATACTGAAAAAACTGTGAAGGAAAACCACTAGGTACTGCATCCGTACATCTTTCTGAAGCAGGTGTTAGGCCCATGACCTTACATACCTCAAAAGTGGAGTTAAAAACACTGCACTGCTTGCAATCGCCTTAAGCCTCTAACTAGGCAGGAACCTCAGTATGTATGATTGCATAGCCTGGGCCATGCTTGTAGTTGCAGATGACCCTTGCCACTCTTTTTGCAACAACACTCTTCTCGAAAAGAGGGATGACCATAAACCCGAGTAACACCGCAAATAGGGTTAAGCTCCATGATGATGGCAGAATGAAAGGGCCTTCACTTGCTGAACTTGAGAGGGGTGGGGAGGGCTAGATAGGGGCGAGGGGGAGGGGGAGTGGATAGGGGCGAGGGTGGGAAGGGTGGGTAGGGGCAAGGGTGTTGAGGGCTAGATAGGGGCGAGGGTAGGAGAGGGTAGGGGCGAGAGGGGGAGGGGGTGGGTAGGGGCGAGAGTTGGGAGGGGGAGGGTAGGGGCGAGGGTGAAGGGGGAGGGTAGGGGCGAGGGTAAGAGAGGGGGTGGGTAGGGCAATAGATGAAATCCATGGCTCCTGGTTGAAAGAGGAGATGCTCCAGAGCGCCGTCACTATGAGCAAGACTACTATAAAGTTAATGGAATTCATCAGGCAGAACAAGCTTTGTGAAGGGAGCTTTGATCTGGGAGAAGCAGACACCAATGGGGCTGATTTTTGATGTTGGGTGATCTTCTGTCGAGGAGATTTCTTCCCACTTCTATTTTCCTCCATAGGCTCGCCAAATTCAAAGACTTTTCCCGAGGGCGCATCTAGAGTTTTTTCTAAGGCCTTTAACCTTTGAGCTGGCTCAGGTGGCTCATTGGGTTTAGTTACTGTGGAAACAATGGAAGAGGGTGTACCTGCATGCAAAGAGTGAATAGAGACTCCATAACAAGGCATAGATTTGGTAGCCTCTAACCACTCCAGCAGATCTTCATCTGACCCTTCAGGTGTAGTAGGCTGTTCTTGTTCAGGTTTGGTTTCCATTGACAAAGAAACTTGCTGCACCACGGGATCCATACCACCTTCTAAGAGAATGGGTTGCATCGAGGAGCTTGAAGTATGTATCCACATTGCATCGTTTCCCCAATCATGAAGTGCTTTAGTGTGCCGCAGCCATGGTCTTCCAATGAGCAAAGGAAATCCGCCCTCAACCCGGGGAAGTCGAACCACAACAAAATCCAAGTTAAAAGTAAAGTCTTGTACCTACAGAGGAACATTGTCCACTATGCCCACTGGGTAGACTGTCCGCTGGTCGGCCAATGTAACTGTGAAGGGAGCAGGGCGAGTAGGTTGTAGACCTAGAGCTAACATAGTGAACTCGGGCATCAGGTTGATGCCAGATCCACCATCCACTATCACTCCTGAGAATTGTCGACCCAAAATGGACACTGTCAGGCGAGGGCTTCTATAATCAGTGAGTGGAGCAGCAGGATTGGATATCATATAGGACTCTAATGGTCTCACTGGGAGGTGCCCGCCACTAGGACCTGCTCCAGGGTAAAGTGACTGAATAACTACAAGGGTGTCACTTCTGAAACTCGCATCTAGCCGCAACATGTCATAGAGGGACACTTGTTGGAAAGTGTTCTTCAAGACTGTCTCTGCTGTATGCTTCGCTTTTTCTACCTGTTGTTGTTCCTCTAGTACTTTGATCTTTTGTAAGTCAGCAACTGCTTCTAAGAAAGCCCCATCAATATCGGAGAGCATAGTAAAAGATCCTTTCTTAGCACTAGGGGATGGCATGTCAGCTGCTGGAGGAGGTGTAGGCATTGGGGAGGAAAGGGCTGTACCTGCTGGAAGATTGAGGCCGAGGGCTGCCCCTTGAGCTCGTGTGAGGATACCAGCTGGCTCCTCTACCAGCTGCAACTTGTCTTGAGAGGCAATCATATGGGCAGAAACGGGTGGCTTGGGGTTGGTACTAACTGCTATCAAATTGATCTTGGGAAAGGTGAATTCAGGTTGGCTCTGACTTGGGCTCGCAGAGGTAGAGGCGCGTTGTTTTGGACAATCCTTAGTGTAGTGATCCTGAGCCTCAGGGCAAAGTTGGCACGGAGAAGAGCCTTCTGGCAGAGGGCATTTTCTCTGATAATGCCCATATTCTCCGCATCTGTAGCAGAGTATGGGCCGATTGGAAGGACGAAACGGGGGACGAGGTGGTTGTTGCATGGAGTTGGAGGCTGAAGTGTAGAAGCTTTGAGGGGTTGAGGTGGCATTAGCATTATAAAAACTTTGAGTCGGGAAAGTACTTGACATACCTTGGACAGCAGGGGTATTGAGCAAAGGTGGCATGTAGTTGGGATGGCCGTAGTGGGAAACCATGTTGGATGATGGTGCTAACCCTTGTTGGAGAGAAGGACCAAGACTTTGCTGTATTTTGTGCAATCCCTTTAGGTAGTAACAATCCTTGTCCTCATGTCCAGATTTTTCACAGAAGTGGCAGTAAACCCGAAGGGGGCATTCCTGTGGAGGGTGCGTTGGAGAGCGGCATGAGCTACACCAAACCGTAGCCTTAGTCTCTTGCTGACACTTGAGCTCTTCTAGCTCGCGCTTAATCTGTTCCAATGCCTCATGATTTGGAGGCTTCTCTTGTCTAAGAGAGAAGGACCTCTCCTCTTGAAGAGCTCGCTGTAACTTTAGGGCTTCCAGTTCCCTGCGCAAGGAAGTCAAAGGATCAGCAGGACTACCTTCTGAGAACACAGAGGGAGTATCTATGTGAGGAGAGTTGTTGAACAGCTTCCTAGTCCCCCTCTATTCTAGTAGCAGCTGCGATGAATTCCTCCAAAGTGGCGTCAGGTCGGAGGCTCTCCCGGAGTTTTTGCTGAGAGGTTTTTGGAAGCGCCTTCTCCACCCACTTCTTAACCATGAATTCACCGGGTTGCTGGGGAAGCTTGGCAACCAGAGACTTGGTTTTGGTCATAAGCTCCGCAAAAGTCTCCTCTGGCTGGAGCACCATGTTGGCCAACTCATCCAACACTTTCTCTTGGTAGTCGCCCGGCCTGAAAGCTGCACAGAATTGTTGTCTTAAGTCTGCCCAAGTTGAAAAATGGTTCTCTGCAAATTGGTTGTACCATTTATCTGCTAGGCCATCTAGGGTGGATGGAAATAGTACCAAGTAAGCATCTTCTCTGTTCAGCCCACGTCCCCGACAAAGAGATACAAATCTTCTTGCATGGTCGTCAGCATCTTCTGAAGAAAGCCCTTTGAAGGTAGGGAACTTGATGTTCACCTTGGCCAAAACACTAGCTAGTGGCTCCATGATTCCTTGCTGAGTCTGTTGCACAATAGCTTGCTGTTCTTAGAATAGGAGAGAGCTTTTCTGGAGAAGGTGATCGCGAAGATGGGGAACCTGATGACGAAGGAATGGGTGAGAGCTTTTCTGGAGAAGGTAATCGGGAAGATGGGGAACCTGATGAAGGAATCGGTGATGTGATATGTGGAGGTATAGGTGATGAGGTTGAAGGATTTCTACAAGGTGTCAAAGGTCGTCTTCTGTGATAGTACTTCAGAGGGCTCAGTAGTGGGCTTTGACGCTCAACTGACCTCCTTGTATGTGTCATGCAGTGACCACCAGTCCAACCAAGTTTGGGTAAGAAACTTGTGACAGGTCTAGACTCCACCAAACCAACCAGGTAAATGACTAGACTCGGCTGGACCAAGGACGAGACCAGGGACGAGGAAGGCTAGACCAGGGTCGAGGAGGTCTAGACCAGGGACGAGGAGGACTAGACCAGGGTCAAGGAGGTCTAGACCAGGGACGAGGATAAGTTGGACCAGGGCGAGAAAGGACTAGACCAAGGACTAATGGACCAGGTGAGAGGGGAACATTGCAAGGCAAGGTCGGCGAAGAAGGCAGGCGAAGCTAGATCAACCTAACCAGCTTCAAGATTTGCACCTCACAGAGTGAGATTTCAGTTGAGGTCCCACTGTGATCGCCAAAATGAGAGCACCTGTAGCGTGGATAATGTGTCGTGCTCTCTACAGTGTGGGTGCCCCTCAGTGCAATGTGCGTGACAATCTCACTCAAACAAATGGAAACTCTCTCAAACAGAATGAAACATAGAAACAATGGATAACAAAGACACAACAGTGGACCAGAACATGTGGACTCGACTAGCTCAAAGAACCATGTACAGACTCTGGCGTGGCAGCACACTTAGCTCCAGCCCAGAACTCACAGGTACAAATGGGGTGTCGAGGCTCAGATGTGCAGGGATGGTGAAACAGTGCCTTGTGTAAGACCCTCTCTAGACGACTACGTACAAGATAGGTGAAGAAGATGATCAGATAACCGACTGCTACTACTCATATGTACCACCGTAAAGAGCCACCAACGGCTCATAAATGTCAGCCATGTGGTGACCTGGCCACGAGGTCCACTAGACCACCGTCGGTAGGTACCCTACCACGTGTCACTCCCAGACCAGAGGGTCCGTCCAGTGTGAACCAGACCAACTGTAACCAACTGTCCAACTGTCTGTCCTGTGAAGTGACACTGTAGCCCAGCTACAGCTAAAAACAATAAGATGTGTCACGAGACTGACAAACATTAACTTTATTTGTTGGTTTCCTTACCTTGATTTTTATTTAATTTTTCGGACTCCCTTTTGAAATCACAAATGTCCAAACTTTGCATGGCCAGTGTGAAACGGGTGTTGGCCAAGAGTTTTACCCGCAGGAGTCAAGGCCAGGCAGCCACAAGATGGTTGGGTCGATCGGCACTGGAATTTAACTAGTAAAGAAGTGGCTAGGCTCAGTAGAAGTGTTTTAGGCCCCTCGATAGGACTTTATAAGCTGGGGGTAGTAGGAAATCAAACCAAATGGCCAAACTAGACACTTGTCAGCAGGATAGCAACCTGCAGGCCAACACACCATCCAAAAGCTCTCATCCCAAGAGGGGGCACCCAAATATGAGAAGGGAGGCTGAATTTCAGTTTTGTGAGTGGATTTTCAGGTTTGAAGCTTTAATATAAAGCTTGCCTTTTTCCCTCATCTCATGTAGCGCAATGATTTGCTCTCATGCATCTCTCTCTAAGGTCTTTAAGGTCTCTTGGAATAGTTTCCTACGACGTTAAAACTCTCTTCTTCTTCTCTTCTTCTTCTTCATCTTCTTCTCCCCTTTGAACATATGGTAATGCTCCGCTAGTTGGGCTACTTAGATGACCATGTACAATTTTGTGGGTTTTATGTGCGTTTGCCATAAACCGGATTAGCTAATTGCTAATTCCCTACAGGTACAAACAGTTCCGTCGCGACAAATTGCGAAAACGGAGAGTTTTCTCAGGTGAAAACTCATCCAAACCAAAGAGGAACTGTCCCATTGCATGTGGGAGCTCCTGAGACACGCGTAGATGTGTTTGCTTCGCTCAAAATGATCCAAAACAAAGAATTACATCCTGCTGTGTTTATTTGTAGGTTTAGTGTTTCGCACCTAAATTGCAAGATAACACCAAAGGAGCCTCGAGGAAGCCTTGGGGTGCTTATAGAGGGCTTTGGGCAGCTGACAGTGACCAAAACAGAAAATTACAGCATGCTGGAATTGACTTGCAGCTCACCGGAAAGCTTCTAAAATGCAAGGGAAACCATCCTAGACATGTACTTTTGACCTACAAGGATTTTGGCACCGTTATGTTGCCAAAATTGGGTCAAAAACTTGCAATCTCAGCCCTTGACAGGTTTGGACAGCTTGGTGAGAGTTTATTGTAAGTGTTCAGGTCGTTTATGCTATTGAATAAAGAAATACCAAAAGGGGCGCCAGTTTTTAAGGCCTACACCGAGCTCGCCAAAGTAAGTGTTCAGGTCGTTTATGCAATTGAATAAAGAAATACCAAAAGGGCGCCAGTCTTTGGGGCCAACACCGAGCTCGCCACAATAAGCTTTATCTTGTCTAATTCCCTACGCTGTTGCCACTTGAGAATTACTCGGCTGGCTGCCTTCGAATGGGAGGAGGCCCCCTCAGTTAGTTCCCTCACCGTGGGCTTGTTGCGGGCGTTGTTGTCTTGATAATTGGGTGGCAATTGAGGAATTTGTTGCCCCTTCTATTCACCCTTGTCAACACTGAGCTGCACCCTCCTGAGTTCGGCCACCATTTAGAGTCGTGCCACCTTGATAGTGCCGCTCAAGTGCTAAGAAGGGCATCCACACCGATATTTTCAGGACACGCAACATAATTGCAATTCATAAACAGAGCAGATCTCACACAGTTGTACGAGATCAGTGACGCTTGGGCATCTAGTGCGTTCTTCGGGAGATCTTGGTCACCATCGACATTCTCAATCAAAGCCACCTTTGGCGCCCTTCAAGAAGTGTTATGTACATTTGGTCATAGTTTTTTTAGCTCACTTCTTACCGTCTTTTCCAAAATTTTTAAAGTGAATTTTGCTTTTAAAACTTACAAAATGGCAAAAGACCAAAATTAGAAACAACCTGAGACCGACACCAATCAAGATCAAAATATGTATGGGATTGAGGACATAGGGGAAGAGTGGGATGTGCCATCCCGTGAGCAGCTTGAACTAATAGTACATAGGATAGAAAACATTGAAATGCAATTACTTTCCTAGCTGCTCTAGATGGTCTCAAAGATCAGGTGACCAAATTGACTAAGTACATATAGAAGGGAAAGCAACCTGGTGACACAATCTTTTGTGCCACCTGATCTAAACATGCCTTCCACCTCCAGGGACGGTGAACGGTGTATAGAGACACTGCTACACCTTCTCTTGAAACCCAGTCGAGACCTAGAGAAAACCGTGTCTTCAAGGACATACCTCCAATTTTATGGTGAAGAAAAGGATAGAAACGAAGATGATATCTATACTTTCTTGCAGAAATGGCAAGATCTTTATACGTTAAAAAATTCCCCACCTAAGTACCAACCCCTTGAGGCTAGTCTATCATTGGGGCAAGAAGCCTACAAATGGTGGATGAGTCTCAAGGCATTAGGAACAATTCCAAGGGATTCGGCTCATTTTGAGAACATTTTTGTGAAAGAATTTCTCCTTGAAAATGAACCAGAAAGAAACTGGGAGGATTGGGATAAAGCTATAGAACAGGGCAGGCCTTTGCTTATTTACATTGCAGAGTATAGAGAAATAATTCTCAAACTTTTGGGTATAGATGACTTTCACAGAACAAGAGGGTTTATACGGGGGTTAGATAGACACTTCAAGTGAGAGGTAAAAAGAAGTGCACCTAAAACTTTAGAGGAAGCAATTAAATTTGCACAAATTTATGAAGATAATACTCGCTTGATAGCTTCTAATTCCACTCAAGGTGAGCCCTCACAGCCTTTTCTAAAAGGAAAGAGGAAATTTCCATTTGATAAAGATGGTAAACCACTAGTTAAAAAGAGGGTTGCACCAGGACCTAGGCTGAACCAAGAGGACTTGCAAAGGCTAAAAAAAGAAAACTTGTGCTTCACTTGTTTGTCACCCAACCATTCTCAATGGAATTGTCCAAAGAACAAAAGAAAGAAGGATAATTAAAAGGGTAAAAGTCCTGACAAGAGTCGTAAAGTTAAGCAAATCCATGTAGTCCAAACACTTCCGATAAATGGTAATGAAAAGTATAAATTCATAGAAGTATTGCATGAGGATGAAGAGCATCATTGTTGTTTGTCAACCAGCATGTGAAAATCAAGTTTTGGTCCACTTGAGCTGGTAAAAATGAATGGGTTTGTAAATAGCAAAGGGGTTTGAGCCATGATAGATGACTCTACCACACACAACATTGTGAACTATGCTCTTGTCAAGAAACTAAAGCTTTCTCAACAACCAAGTGCCAATATGTCGTCTCCATGATGCATGGTGAAGACAAGAAGATATGGGATACATTGGTATCAAATTTGGAAGTTGTGATACAAGGATATAAAGATATGCTTGACTTTTAAATTATAAATATGGATAGTGTGGACTTGGTTTTGGGGACTAGGATCTTTCTTTGAAACGGAGTTGCTAGCAAAACTCACTAGAATTTGAAAAAGAAGGTAAATTTTTGTTATACAAGGTGAGCATGACGTACAGAATAGTCCTTTGATATGTTCTCTTGAGTTGCAAAGGCTTGTAAATAAAAGGTCTTGTAATGTATATATGCTTCGGTGTCAATTTGTTGTAAATAAGGACTCTCGTGTGAAAATGAAAGATCGGGTTTCTTATTTGTCTTTGTCTTCTCGTAGTGATAGTGAAAGTGATTTATCTCGCGGGTCTACTTGCTCGGCTGCAATAGATGAATTTAAGCTTGAATTTGTGCTCTTGAGAGGAAAATTTGCTACTTCTTGGCTCTTCATGTGAGGTGAACTTTCCAGTGAAGCCCTTGCTGTGAACAGCTCCGTCGCATATGTGTATGAGCTGGAAGTTAGCTTGGGCAGCCTGCTATTATGAAGAAAGAGGCTGAAAACGGCAATTTTGGTGAATTGGACCACCCTTAGCTGTTAGAGAGTGCTTGTCTGAGCAAGAGTCACCAACAGGGGACTTGCACAGTTGAAAAACAGTGCTGGTTTTTCTAAATGTTTGGCAGGTGCTGCATTACCTCAGATTGCTTCTAGTTTGGGGAGGGTGATCTGCCCGTCCTGATCTACTAGCAATGCAAATTTTGTGTCCCTTAGATAGTGGTGCATGTTGCGGATGTTTCTATTAAAGCCAACATATTTTGAATTCAATTGGGTTATATTTACTGGTGCGTGTTTTACTTGCTAGAAATTTCGACACATGGCCTTTGATTATTCTCAGACACTACTGCAACCCTTTGCTTCTGCAGCCATGACTCCTCAAGTACTTGAACCAATCCTCCAGCAATCATCTAAAAACGGAAAGCAGGTTGCTTTTGGAGATGGTTCATGGAATAAAGACAAAAGTTTAGTTTCAGCAATTCTACACCTCCTCCTGCTCAGTGAGAATAGATGCTCAAAGGAGTCGTTGGGGGTTGGCAACAACCCAAACACTCTCTTACAATCGAGTCAACCAATCTCCACTTGTAACTTGGCTGCTTCTTCCCCTTTCTAATGTGCAAGCTAGTTCAATTGTGGAGCCTGTTAGTGTGGGAAAAACTTGGGCTGCTGTGGTTAAAGGTCTCTATCGGTTAACCTTCTTTTTGACGCTGTGGATGCTTCTATTGGACATCGTGATCGCGAGCAGTCACTTGATGATGCTGGGAACCAAGTCCCTATGCAAAGGGAATCTTTAAATTGCGTTCTCCTTGCATATGTTTCTTCATGTACATACGCCTTAAATGCATTAGTTTCAATTGCCTGGGACTATATGACCCCAGGAAATGGCGTTTGTTTTTGGACATATGTAGATAAAAAGCATCTTTACGTAGTTGCTCAAGAATGTTATCAGCATCTCTTTGCTAGCTGGCGTGGTGCTTTTGTAAAGTATCAAATCTTTTGTGCTGGTAGTACTGATATTTGGCACTGTGTCAGGATACAGTTTGAGTAGAAGCCGTGTGTTTCTTGTATGCATCTGTGTCTCATCTGTTTGTTTGTGTGTATGTGCGAATTTTGAGTGCGCATATCTCAGACAGCTTCTTTCTGTGTGCAGGTACAGGCATGTGTGTTTGTGACATTATTTGGTCATTTTAACATGTCAAATGAAACAACGTATAACTAGTGTACTCTCCCAAACATGAGCATTTATTGTGGAATTCTATACTTGCAGATCAAAGAAACGTACCACATTTTTAAGGAAGCCCAAGCAATGCTCCATGCGAAGGTAATTATGCCCTCATTACTACAGCCATTTTTTTGCTCATTCATGTATGCCGGGTGTTTTAGTGAGATATTTTCTTCTCGACATGCTCTAGACAGAGGCCTGCCAATGTTTTGTAGAATTTTAGCTGTAAAAGATTTAAATTGTCTCTTTCAGCCAGCAAGTTTAAGCCGTAGGAAGAGAATGTCTACGAGAAAAGCACTCAGTACTTCACATTATAGATTCCTTTGTTTGATCATGGTGTTCGTAAGAAGACTGGCATTTTTAGGGTCGAATGACATTTGAGCCAAAACTAGAAGACTCGTGGCAATATGCTGCTATTGAGAATAACTCAGGGGATATGGCAACAAGAAAAAATGACAAGCAAATGAGGCAATTTGATGTGTCTTGAATATATTGGTTGTCCATCCATCTTCAAATAAAGAGGCTGAATTTGTTGTGTGCTTGAAGAGTATCCTCATAACAATTCCGGGACACTACCTGAATGAGAAGATGATATGACCTGCAGCCAGAAGCTGCTAGTTAATCCTTTGAAAACCTTCTAGATGGTTATTAGCATCGACTGTCAAAAATCTGACAACTAGTGCAGGTTTACTTTTATCAAAATACAATGAATTATTACTCTGACACCTAGTGCAGGTTACCTTCTAGATGGTTATTAGCATCGACTGTCAAAAATCTGACAACTAGTGCAGGTTTACTTTTATCAAAATACAATGAATTATTACTCTGACACCTAGTGAAGGTTTACTTTTATCAAAATACGATGAAAGATTAATGTGCGTTTCTTTGTTTCTCCCTCACGATTGTATTTTCACTTAAAACACACCAATGCTTGAATCCCAAGCAAAAGTACAATGGAGTTCTCTATTGAAAATTAACACAATCCTAGCCTTGAAGCTTTTCCAAGTCCTGTCAGAGCACAGCTATGCTACCATGTGAGATTTTCATGAAGGATGATGGACCTTGAGCCCCCTTTCAATACGTCCAGTTTGGTGGTTTGTAGGAAGGCAGATTGGCAAAGGACATCAAAACGTCACATGCTGTTATAAATAAGCTACGGGGCAGGTTCTGTAGGTGAGTGCATGCAGGTTGAACTTGCTATTCTGAAGGGTCCTGAAGGTTTTATTGATGGTGAGAATTAGGGCCAGGGTGAGTCTTAACATTAGCAGGGCTAGAATGAGTTTTTCAGGGCTTGACAACGACCATTCTGAGTTTGATAAGCTATGGAGGCTTAAAGTTGTTATTTATCTTCATAATGATGGAGAGCATCACTATATAGAGAGATAAAAGAAAGAAATCTATAGTAACGTCTCTCTAAGGGCCAGAATGGCGCATGAGGCCAGAACAAGGTACAACTGATGATTATATTTCTTATATAAAGTGTCACAGCAAGTGAAGCATACTTCTTACTACATTCCTATCTAGTCTAGACTAAAAAAGAAAAAGGCCCTGAATGACTCTGGAACTGAAGGCCAGAACTAGCAAGTTGTAGGAGTGGTCTCTGCTCAGCACAGTATCTCCAAGGGTTAGCTCGAGAGGGAGAAACCATTGAGTCGGGGGACATTACTAAAGGCGATGATGGCTCGAATCTGTTGAAGGTAGGGAAACTGTAAGCAAGGTTCTCTTGGTCGTGTGCTTTTTGGTGAACATTGCTGAAGGCGATGATGGCTTGAATCTGCTGAAGGTGAGGAAACTTTAAGCAAGGTTCTCTTGGTCGTGCACACCTCGCTCTACGTATGGCAGTGGCTCTTTCCACTAGAACACCTCTAGAGTGATGTCTATGATAGGGTAGGGCAGTGGATGAGGAAGTAGAGGCTTCTGGATCGGTATTACTGGGATTGTAGAATTCTGTGAGGATTCTTTGTGTTGGCAGGGCAGGGCCCATCACTCTCCTTTCCTGCAAGAGAGCCACCTTGTGACTCCTAAGCTCCAATAAAAAGAGCCCATGGCACCTCTGATCCTCAAAGCAGGTGATCCCACGCATTGGTCCAAAGGCCTCACAAACATCATTCTGCGTACTACCTTTAAGCATCAAATTTGAGGATCATATTCCATGAGATCCTTCATGACAAAAACTGCACGCACAAGAAATTACTGTCAAATGCTTGAAAAGCAGTTACCTTGTCGTTTTTTATTGATAGCAAAGAGACAATTCTTGACACATTTTGGTTACACATGTCTGAACATCCACTATGGAAGAACTTGCAAAGTATATCGTTAAGTTGTGGGTTTGCAGATAAAATCAATTGGAGAGTAGCATAGGTTGCTTGCAAAGGCAGGCTCAACCCCGAGCCTAGGACAAGTCATCAGAGCCATTGGATTGAAGGAGGTTTGGAAGTTTAGGAGTAAGAATGCCCATGGGGGTTTACTTAGAATACTCCCCATTATGTTAAGGAAGTGTTGTCAGAAGCTTGCACTTTTTCTTCGAGATCTTAGGGATGGAGAGTAGTAGTCTGTAGATTTTTGTTTTCCTGGGATGTCCTTGGTGCTATCTGGTAGTGAACATTGACACTAAAATGGAATTATGGGAAGATTAGTAATTCTTTTGTAAGAGGGATTAACTTTTATAGATGCGTGACTCATTCGTCTGTCATTCGGTAAGATGTGAATTTGTCGGTCTTGATATCCACCATGATAGCTCCTATCCACCATTTCTACTCGCTTATGATGCTTAGACTCCAGTGCTTTTGTCTGTTATTCAAAATGTCTCTTTGGGAAAGAAAAAGCCTTGTTGGATGCAATGAACATGAAGAGCTTGTCATTTGTGATTTTTGTTGGAGTGGTTAAGATTCTTTTTAATGATTTGTGCAGCTAGAGAAACTAAGCAAGGAAAACAGTATTTCAAAATTAGAAGACAATCAAACAATAAGCATGATGGAGGCTGATGATGGGGTTGGTGAGCTTGAGCCTCAGGTTGGCATTTGATCTTTCTTGCTTCCCTAGCAAGCCCACAGAGTCTGAAGAGGCTCATTTATATAAAGAATCATTTGGACAGGGTTTTTCTGTGGGTGTTGCACCATTGGATTGGAGGCCAGCAAAGATCGATTCTGAAAATGTAACCACAGAAAAAACATTTGCCAGTGCTTTGTTGCAGCAGGTTGCACACGAAAACCAAAGGTCTTATGGAGAAGACTCAATGAAAAGAAACCTGGTAATGTATCAGCATCCAGTGTGTACATTTGGCACGTTTACTGGTTCCCGTATATCAATCATTGCCATGGTGATTGCAGGCATTTCATGAGTTTAAGCATTCAATTTCTGAGGGCACACAGCAATGTTATATTCTCAATACCAAGAAGTCAGAACTGAAGTAAGAAGGCCTTCTTTCTTTCTAGCTTCTTAAAGTGAACATGGAAAAGCATGCACAAGTAGATTTCTGCATGCGCCGGATGGTTGTCATTTGAGTACACTTCACGGGGGGAAGGTTGTTTCAAGTAATATCAAATGCTTGTCATGGGCAAAAAGGCTAGTCTTAATCTGTTTCTCCTGGATCTGCTCTTTTGCAGAGAGAAGAAGCTCATGATGCAGAATCTGGCAGTGAAATTGAATGATTGCAAACAAGAAATACATGAACTCAATGTAATGTTTACAGGTTTCAGAGGTTAATGAGTAACTATCTTCCAAAGTAAATTTTTCTCTGCATACCAAGATCTTTTGATGTAATGGGAGTATTTCCTCGTTGCCTAGTATGCGGGTTTCTGCATGCAAATTTTATCCATGAGAGTCACCCTGATGAAGGTAATAGGAGAGTAAGCTTGCTGTTGAGCTTCCCATGAGTATACATTGAGTCTTGACAAAAGAGATTTCTTTGCTTTATCTAACTCTCATTCAGACCTCAGGATCAGGTATGATTGAACATTTACTTTGCCAGCTATTGATGTCCGTTTTTTGGGGATGGACATTCCAATGCGATGGAGTCACTTGCAACTTTTCAGCCACAGTAGCCTGTAGCTGTCAGTACACATTCGTCCGTAATGTCAGCTTATAGTGACAAATATAGTTACATTCTGGCTTTTGTATTGACAGTTTAGTGACACTTGCAATAGTTGAAGTGTCTGTTAGCATCTCAACTGTGCCAATACATTTGGCAAAGAATGTTGGCATGCTTCATCGCAAGCTGGTGCTTTTCTTTTTCTTGGATTATTTGTGAGTCACTTGAGCATCTTCATTTTTGTTCTCTGTGTGCACGCATGTGTTTGGGCATGCACATCTTATTGCAAGTATATGTGCCCAAATCTTTTGATCCAGCCATGTATGGGCATGGCGTCAAGCTCGCCTCAGACAGGGCTTGCATTTGCATGAGTGTGCAAGTAAATATAGCTTGGTGCTGCTATATATTGGCATGGCTTGAAGCTTGCCTTACATGGGGTTTGGGTTTTCTAATGTAGGTATATGTGTGCACTTTATTGTGTGTTTAGTGCAAGTATAATTTTAGGCCTTATAACTAGTAAGATTCAAGATCTTTCCGATCTTATGAGGAGATGTAGGGAAAATTTTACTGAAAAGTCTAGAGGAAAAGGCTGTTACCTTCTGAACCAGAATACTGGCCATCACGTCTGATGTATGGCTTGCAGTCACTGATGCATACAGTTGCTTGCTTCCAGCGTCACACAGAGGACTCATGCTGATTCAACATGGTTGGAAAAGTGACTTCGGGATTTGCCACTTGTGTCATATAGAGCTTGAGAGACAGAGTTACATCACATCTGTCATTGTCCGGTGAACTATGAGATACAAGGCTGCTTTCACTGTCTATTCAAAGAGGGCTTTGGACCACTCAGTAGAGTCATGAGATATCAGGATTAGGGATGCCTCGGATTGGTTTTGCTAGAGTTGCCCAGACACAGGGAGAGTCTCTCGAGGAGATTAGACAGTGGGAGACATTCACAAAGGCAAAATCACTGACTTCTTTAGAGCAGAGAATCAGTAGTCAGATGAGCAGGCTTTGAAGTCCACCTATACCATAGGTATATTGACTGACAGAGCCATTGAGCTTGGGAGAGCTGGACGCCCACATCTACGAGGGCCACCACGATATCGACGGGGGGCTTCATCAAAGGATCAGGACTATTCTAGCATGGCATGGGAGACGTCTAGTACGACTATTTACCAACGCGGACAGTGACGATACTAGTTAGTGACCAATGTAGTACATCCTCGGACACCGATGTTCATTTTAGCTTTTGTTTTACTTCATTTTATTTTGCACCCAAACATTGTATTAGATCCATCTGGATGGTGTTAGTTTGGTTCGATAGGTCATTGTGGCCTTTTGAAGACATTTAATATAACATTTCATCTCTCTCTCTCTCTCTCTCTCTCTCTCTCTCTCTCTCTCTCTCTCTCTCTCTCTGAGCGCACAGGTCTCAGCCTCAGCACCACAGCGCGCAGATTTCAGCCTCAGCACCACAGCGCGCAAGTTCTCAGCCTCAGCACCACAGCGCACAGGTTTCTAGCAGAGCATGGGCTCTTAGGGAAGCAGAGCGGCTGGGGTTGTTGAGCGTGCAGGAGCTGCTGAACGTGCAGGGCTGCAGAAACGCAGAGGGAGCAAGTCACTGGCGCACCCTCTCTCTCTCTCTCTCTCTCTCACACACACACACACACACGGATACATACCCACACACACACTACACACATACACGCATACACACACGTACTCCCTCTCTTCCCCTTCTCCCCTCTTCTTCACAATATGAAGAGAGGGTAGTTACGAAGACAACCATGTCTTCCCCCATCATCAAGACGCCGACATCGACAATGAAGGCAACCTTCATGCTCACGAACAAGAGGCTTGCACAATTGGAGAAGGACATGAAAGAATGGTGGATGGAGAGAGAGATATGGAGGGAGGAGAAAGCCACCTTCATCAAGCTATGGAACAAAGAGAAGGAGGACATGAGAGCGGAAATCCAAAATCTCAAAGAGGAGAAGGAGAGAAGGGAACGGGAGAACGAGAAGGAGAGGGAGAGATGGAGGAAAGAGCAAGAAGAGATGAAGGCACAAATCGATCTCCTTCATGCTTCCATCACATCCCTCACCCCCGAGGAAGGAGAGATTAAAGAGGAGGCTAAGGAAGCCCTCAAGGAGGAGATCACCAAAGCCCTCACCGCAAGCATTGAGGACAAATTAGAGGCCACCAAAGAAGGATGGGTCGAAGTGGTCAAAAAGAATATCAAGAAGGTAGCAAGAGAGGAAGCCCAAAAAGATGAGGTACTCATCGTACACACAACCATCGAGGAGGAGAAGATGCGACAAGCTCGCCGTCTCAATGTGCGAGTGACTGGCATTAAAGAAGAAGAAGGGTCTACACCCGAGAGCGATGGGAAAGCTTTATGCAAGAAAGTGGGATACAAGGAAGAAGAGATCCCTTTCTCCAAAGTTTGGAGAGCCGGCAAAGATCCAAAGAAGAGAGCTCTCATCCTCCAATTCGCCTCCGAGGAGTCTCGAACTTCTTTCCTCCGAAAGAGGGTCATCTTGAGAGGGCTAGAAGGCCCCCCGATTTATCTTGATGATGACCTCACAAAGATGCAACAAGATCACCGTCGCGCGTGCATGCCTAGAGTCCACCAAGCCCGCAAAGAAGGGAAGAAGGCAGTATATTGAGATGGTAGGGTTATCATTGATGGCAAGACCATCGCATAGGTACTCGCGGCCTGTGGGACACACGAGGAGATTCATGTCACGGTTTGGAATTGCAATGGAGACCTATGGACACACCCAGAGAGACTTGAGGAGGTGATGAGAGGTCGAGACATCATTCTACTTACAGAGACACACGAGAGCCCAGAGAGAGGGTTACCACGGATACATGGATTCCAGTGGGAGTCTCTACATCGGGGATGTATGCGCCAGCACACCACTCGCGGCTCAGGAGGAGTGGCCATACTCTTTAGACAGGGGCTTCACAGCAGACTACAGATTGTTGCCCGGGACCCACAGGCCCGCTACATGTGGATTCGCCTCGAGCTCTCACGAGACAGGATCGTCTGCATTGCCCTTTGCTACTTTGCTCCCACAAGCTCCAGATTCGCCCCTATTGAGCAGGAGTCACGTACGCATGCCTCACGGAGGAGATTATGGAGTACTCCACACTGGGTGAAGTCTTCCTTATGGGAGACTTCAATGCTCGTACGCGCAGTGAGCAGTGTGAGGCATATGACCACGAGGACCCAGAGGCACTACACACTCTAGATGAGGAGGCTACTATGAGAGATACAGCAGATGGAGCTCCAGTCACAGCCTACGGACGACATCTACTTCGACTTGGCTCCCAGCACCGTCTCGTTATTTATAACGGGATGGTCCAGTGGCCCACCTCAGGGGGCCTGACTTGTATGCCACATGGAGTTGCAGAGGGAGGGGGGAGTACAGTCGACTATATTCTGGGACCCAGGGAGGCTACACACCTTATCACATCCTTCACCATTCCACCCATACCCATCGGAGCCGACCACACATACCTCTCTTTCTCCATCACCGGAGATACCATCCCACACAGCTCCACAGCACACACTCCACACACCACCATCCATTTCACACATGAGCTAGCCTCTCTTTACTCGGCCGAGGTCGAGCATGGCCTATGCCTCCTCCACCCATCCACACCACTCTCAGTTCTCACATCACATATCTCTTCCGTTCTCCACACTTCAGCTATTAGCTCTTTTCCACACACCACTCACACAGGACGCACTCCCCCCCCCGGGACTATGCCTCATAACCGTTGGTATGATGATGAGTGCAGAGAGCTATACCGACGCCTCCGTGCACGGCGAGCCTTAGGAGAGATCACGGAGAGAGAGACCAGACGGCATATGAAGACGCTGACACGCCAAAAGCGGCGAGCATTCGAAGAGGCACAGGAGCTTGAGCTATACCGCCTATTCATGAGCATGGATAGCGCGACGGCATGGCGCACCCTGCGCGAGCCACGCCCGACTACAGCTATTGAGGAGCCACAGATATGGCATGATTATGCAGAGCGACTTTATGAGGTGCCAGGGCAGCCTCCTATCCCGCAGCCACACGAGCCACGCCCCACGTGCTCCTCCTCCTTTACAGCAGAGATGGTAGAGAGGGCCATACGCCGCATGCAGCACAAACGATCAGCTGACCATACTGGATTACAGAGTGAGCACATCATTTATGCGGCCTCCACTATAGCCCCGTTGATTGCACATGTCTTCAACCGGGCTGTAGGGGAGGGCTTCCCAGAGGAGTGGACACAGCACACCATAGTGCCTATCCACAAATCTGGCGACACCCTGGACCCAGGGAACTACAGGACTATCATGATTGGCCACACGATGGCCAAGCTATATGGAGCAGTACTTGAGGCACAGCTCAGCTGCTACGCAGAGATCGAGGGTTTACGAGCTCCAGGCCAGGCAGGTTTCAGACGAGCTTTCTCCACCACCGATCACATCTTCGTTCTGCGCTGCCTCATTGATGGGGCAAAGGCACGGAAGAAGAGGCTTTACTACTGCTTTGTGGATTTCCGCAAGGCCTTTGACACAGTCCCACGCGAGAGACTCTTCCAGCGCCTTCACAGCATTGAGGTACCAACAGAGATGATTTGGGCCATATATGCTCTCTACGAGAGGGTGACGGGTCGGGTTCGTTGCCCAGGCGGTTTTTCAGAGACCATTGCTAGCACCATTGGTGTTAAGCAAGGATGCCCACTCTCCCCGACACTCTTTGGGCTCTACATCGACGAGATCTCCGACTACATACTGCGAGCAGGGGGAGAGGGGAGCGACTTGGCAGGTACTCCGGTCCACATCATGTTATATGCTGATGATATTGTGTTGATTTCAGAGTCACCCGAGGGCTTGCAACGCCATCTTGAGGCCTTGGACGAATTCAGCACACACAGGGGGTTGACTGTGAACCTTGGCAAAACCAAGGTTATGATCTTTCACACATCCAGTGCAGTGAGGAGCGTTGCCACCTTCACAGCAGCAGGAGGACAGGTTGATGTAGTCACCTCCTATGTCTACCTTGGCATCACATTCACCAGCCTACCAGGACCCTTCACTATGAGGTAGGCTGCTGCTGACAGGCTCACCCGAGGATATGCAGCTCTGACCATGCTAGAGCGGAGATGCCACCAGGCACACTTTCAGGAGCCCCGCACGAAGGGGTGGCTTTTCGACACCTTAGTCACCCCGGCCTTGATGTACTCGGCGGCAGTATGGGCACTAGGATTGACAGCTGACCAATGGACGCAGCTTGAGAGGCCACAGGTATGTATGATCTCACGCTTGCTCCGCAGCAAGAAGACAGTGCCACATGACATTATTAGAGCGGAGCTCGCCACACCACCTATGGTTGTAGAGGCACTATTCCAGACAGTCTGCTTCATCCAAAGGATCAGAGAGCTATCTCCTGACAGACTTACTCGTAGAGCATTTGAGGCAGCTATACAGCTATCAGAGAGTGGGCATGAGAGAGCATGGTACTCACAGGTCAGAGCATGGTTTGAGGGACACGGTCTTGACATGGAGAGCCTACCACCATTCCAGTACGACCCCCACTCACCATATGTTCACCTCTCTCGCAGTGAGAGGAACTTGGTATTGAGACAGGATCTGTGGCAGCTATGCACTAGGAGAGTCTGGGAGTCACCTGGCTTGGGGACGAGGATGTCAGATTACAGAGACCATTTTCTCGCCATATTGTCTGGGTGGTTCATACAGAGACCACGCTACATGGACACATATATGCCACATAGCTCACGGGTGGCGATTGGTCAGCTGAGAGTGGCTTCACACAGGTTAGAGATTGAGATCGGGAGACATACTGGTGTTCCCAGGGAGGAGCGAGTCTGCAGAGCCTGCACAGAGGAGGTGGAGAGTGAGGAGCACTTTGTATGTAGATGCAGAGCATACACTGAGATCAGAGGCAGGTATGAGGCCTTATTCAGAGGACAGCCCACTCTCCGAGAGATCATGGACTCTCGAGATCAGAGACAGCTCGGACGTTTCTTACTAGAGATACAGAGCCATCGGGACACACTACTACAGCCACACACAGCTACACAGACAGAGGGGAGACAGTCGCAGCTCACAGACTTCTTTCAGAGGATTGCCGCCCCTCCCTCACCAGACACTCAGAGGGGAGTGACACTCCCACAGGCGGAGGTGAGCCGAGCTAGACGACGACCACGAGTCACAGGCTACAGGGGCGCGAGCTCCCACCACCGACAGATCGAGGAGATCCAAGCCCGGGAGCGCCGTGCCACTGAGGAGCGAGTGGCTCAGATGAGGGCCGACCCGACAGCTTTCATCCGGGCAGCCTTGGCACCAGACCCGCCCATGTACCACATCTTACATCCCCCCATTAGTACAGGATGGAGCTAGATAGCTTGATGCATTCTCATGATTGTACTACCTTGAGCATATAGACATGCATATACCCCCTAGAGATAAAGCTCCATCCCTCCTCAGATACTCCACTACCTACATTCAGTTCAGTTTTGTATCAGTTTTGTTTCATTTGTCTTTCCGATAGACGGATGACATACACACCATGTACATTTGATTTGTCTCATAGGCCGATTTCGGCCTAACATAGACGTTAAAAATCTTTCTTTCTTTCTTTCTTTCTTTCTTTCTCTCTCTCTCTCTTTGAGGAGGAACAGAAGAGGAGGACTAGAGCCCTCCATGTGCGTATCACTGGTACCAAAGACACCGAGAATGTAGAAGACGAAGTGAAGGAACTCTTGCAGCGCATGGGCATCCTGAAACCTATGCACACAGGTGCTTGGAGAGTAGGAAAGAAGGGAGTGGATGAGAAGGGAAACGTCAAAGAGAAAGCACTTATTTTGCGTTTCCCGACTTTGGAAACAAGGAAGGAATTCCTAAAGAAGAGACCAGCACTTAAGAAAATTGGAATATTTATGGGGCATGACCTTACTTTAGCACAAATAGCACATATGCAAGAGTTGATGCCAGAGATCAAGGCAGCAAGGGAAAAGGGAAAAATTGCCTTTTATAGAGGAGGGAAAGTAGTGGTTTTGGAAAAATGCACAGCATGACGGTGCGAGACATATGGGACCACACTCCGGATGGCGGCATGGACTTGTAATGGATCATATAGGTTGGATGTGGGTGCCTTTGAGGATAGCTTCAGAGATACAGACATTGTCTTTTACTCAGAGACACATCAGAAATCTGGACAGTCCATGCCAAGTGTGATTGGTTATTTATGGGAGACAGCTTGTCGGCCAGACACTAGATCCGAGCATGGGAGTCGAGGTTCAGGAGGGGTAGCAGTCTTATTCAAGGAGGCGTTGCAGCCGCTATTACAGATTGTCTGGAGAGATGACCAGGCGAGATACATGTGGGTGAGACTGAGAGCTAAGACAGGCAGATTCTTATACATTGCTATATGTTACATTCCCCCTAACACATCAGTCTATACCTCACCTAGAGGGAAATCCCCTTTCTCTATACTTGATGATGACATATGGGAGTTCTCTAGAGATGGAGATATCATTCTCTTGGGAGACTTTAATGCCAGGACGGCCAACTCCGAAACGGTATTTTATGATACCTCGGAGGAGATGCTTAGAGAGATGGATATATCGAAGATGGGGCTTGACAGACACTCACAGGATAGAGAGCACACAGAGTATGGGAGATATCTCATGGAGATGACGACTACGCATGGTCTGGCCATCCTTAATGGTCTAGAGATTTTTCCTTCGTCCGGGTGATTCACATGCTTTCCACACAGACATGGGGCCAGTACAGTGGACTATGTCATGACTTCACCGAGCTTCATCTCTAATATTCAAGATCTCAGTGTGGGTCTTAGGCCTGTTGGAGTAGCAGTGGACCATGCTCTCCTGACTTTTTCAGTCTCTTTCCAGTATAGTGCCTCTCAGACACCACAGAGGATTGCACACACACGGTATACTTTTACACCAGAGACGGATTCAGTTTATGTGGAAGAGATTTACAGACGGATGTGGGCAGCCGAGCCTGTATATACAGTGGAGGAGATCACCACTTTATTGACAAAGATCTTGCATGGGGCAGCAGCAGAGGCATACCCACACACTCAACCATATCAGAGAAGACGTTCTGGGAACATGCCCCAGAATAGTTGGTATGATGAGGAATGCAGAGATATGAGAGTTCAGATTCAGAGCGAGCTTATACTTGGAGTCATTACATATAGACAGTCTCGGATTGCCCTTTGGCGTTTAGTGCGACAGAAGAAGCGGGCCTTTTTAGCCCAGATGGAACATGATTTGTATCAGCTCTTTTTGAGTCGAGATTCAGGTGAGGCGTGGCGTCTCTTCCATGAGCACTCACCTCCTCCAGTGATTACCTCTCACGAGATTTGGGGTCAGCATGCAGCATCATTATATACGGTACCTGGGCAACCACCATTACCAGACCCTCTAGAACCATGTCCAGCCACTAGTACCTTCTTTACCACTGAGATGGTGAAGAACGCCATTGACAGGATGAGGACTAGGAGAGCATATGATCATGATGGTTTGGTGGCAGAGCACTTGATACATGCTAGAGATTTACTGTTAGAGGTTCTTGCGCGGTTCTTTAACCGTGTCATGTGTGAGGGACTACCCGAGTCCTGGAGATTATCTACTATTGTACCTCTCTTCAAGGCAGGGGACCCCCACTGTGCCAGGGAACTACCTACCGTACTATTATGATAGGGCACACATTGGCACGGTTGTATGCATCCATTCTTGAACAGCAACTGAGTAAATGGACAGAAAATGAGGACATACGAGCAGCAGGACAGGCTGGATTCAGGAGAGGTTTCTCCACTTTGGACCATATTTTTACACTCAGAGCCATTATTGAGGAGGGTCGGGCACATGGGAGACGGATGTATTGTTGCTTTGTGGACTTCCACAAAGCATTTGACACAGTGTCGAGGGCCAGATTGATGCACAGGCTATTGAGGTTGGGAGTACCCACAGAGATCATATGGGGGATCATGGCTTTATACGGCTCAGTGACTGGCCAGGTACGCACTCTTGAGGGGATTTCTGACATTGTTCATTCCACTATTGGAGTGAAACAGGGGTGTCCTTTGTCCCCTACACTTTTTGGTATGTATGTAGATGAGGTCTCTGACTACATTGACAAAGAGGGTGACAGAGACGCTCAGCTAGCAGGGACATGGATCCCTTTATTATTATATGTTGATGATATTGTGTTGATATCAGAGTCGCCAAAGGGCATGCAGAGACAGTTGGATGCATTGCACAACTTTGCAGAGGATAGTGGACTGCTGTGGTTATGGTGTTTAACACCACACCACAGTGGGTCAAGAGATCGGCACCTACACTCGTATATGGTCAGGACACTGTGGAGTACACAGATGAATATACATATCTGGGGGTGGTATTCACGGGACCGAGGTTTACTCTGAGGAGAGCAGCAGAGACTAGACTGTCCAGAGCCTATGCGGCATTGGGAGGGCTAGAGAGGATGTGTTCGCAGGTTCAGTTTCAAGAACCACGAACAAAGCTATGGCTCTTTGATACTTTGGTTGCTTCAGCTATGCTTTACGGGGTCCAAGTTTGGGGACCATCTGTGAATCATGACAGTTGGAGGAACATGGAGCGACCCTTGGTATTTATGATATCCCGGATGATTAGAGCCAAGGCCTCCGTACCACATGCGATTATTCGAGCGGAGGTAGCCGCCCCTCCTATTGAGATTGAGGCTCTTACCAGATCACTGTCCTTTATGCACAGTCTATGGGATACACATAGAGGCAAATATACTAGATTGGCTCTAGAGTCCTCTAGACAGTTAGCGATGCAGGGAGATGCATCATGTTGGTATGCGCAGATGACCTCATGGTTTCAGAGGCATGGTCTCAGCATGGATAGATTGCCTCCTTTTCAGTATTCCTTGGATGCACCCTCCCTGCCAGTCACACGGACGGAGATCACTAGACTCATTCGTCAGGATCTAATACAGTTGGACACCAGGAGGACATAGGTAGAGCCGATGCAGGAGTTGGGCATGAAGATGGCTTTCTACAAAGAGCACCTTCTCCAACTTTCGGGAGATGGGTTTGTGACTCGTCCGAGCTACATGGACACTCATTTGTCTCATGGTCTGCGATGTGCTATTGGTCAGATTCGCACATCCTCACACCAGCTGGAGACTGAGACGGGTAGATTCAGAGGGATACCGCCAGAGTCTAGGATATGTCAACTATGCGGTAGAGAGCCAGAGACAGAGCTACACTACATATGCCACTACACTGTGTATTATGAGATACGAGGGCACTTCCATTGCTTATTAAGGGAGGGTTTTGGACCCCTAGATAGAGTCATGAGGTATCAGGATCAGAGATACCTTGGCTTATATCTACTTGAGCTACACCGACATAGAGATAGTCTGTTGAGGAGACATGGAGTACGACAGTCGCAGAGACAGATCACAGACTTCTTTGGATCGAGGGAGCCAAGAGACCAACCACCAGCACAGGGTTGTACCCGCATTCATACGAGAGGCACCCTCATTGACAGGACGACTGAGCTCGGGAGATCGAGACGACCACGACCGAGACACAGGAGCACACTCCATCGACGGAGACTCCGGTAGAGGATCAGAGGCATTCTAGCAATACACCCAGATTGTCATTGAGGGCCTATTCTACATTTTCACATTTCACATTTCACACTTCATTTTCAGTTTTCATTTTTTACTTTCAGTACTTTTTGTACTTGTACTTCAGACATTGTATTAGATTCACCACTTTGTATCTGATGGTCTCATAGGTCATTTTGGCCTTTTGAAGACATTAATATATCATTTCATTTCATTTCTCTCGGCCAGTACAGTGGATTATGTTATGACACAATCGAGCTTTGTCCCCTGCATTCAAGATTTCACAGTGGGAGCGAGGCCAGTGGGCATAACAGTAGATCATGCTCTCTTGACACTGTCCGTTAAATTTCAGTATAGTACAACCCAGACATCAGGAGGTAGGTCACACACCCGCTATACATTTACACAAGAGACTGATTTCATTTATACAGAGGAGATCTGGGACCGTCTATTGGAAGGCACAGCTATCACAAATGGTACAGGCTTGTCAGTGGAGGAGTGCACCACTCTACTGACTGAGACACTGCATGGGGCTGCATCAGTGGCATACCCACACACTCATCCGGGCAGGAGACGACATTTTGGGAGCATGCCCCAGAATAGTTGGTATGATGAGGAGTGCAGAGAGATGAGAGGCCAGCTTCAGAGGGATCTTCTTTTAGGAGTCATCACTTACAGACAGTCTCGGATTGCTTTCCGACGCCTTGTGCGACGGAAGAAGCGAGCTTACCTAGCTCAGATGGAGCGAGACTTCTTGAGTAGGGACTCAGGAGAGGCATGGCAACTCTTCCGTGAGCACTCCCCTCCCCCAATGATTACTTCACCTGATGTCTACGCACTGTACTGCTTAGTTCACACATTTCATGCCTTTCACCTTTTACATCTATCAGCTTAGTTTAGGATTCCGCAGTATTTTATATTTTGTTATCCTAGTTTAGTTTATTTTGTTAATGTGACTGTATGAGATACACCGCATTGTAACTTTCTGGTCTCATAGGTCACTTTGACCTTTTGAAGACGTTAATATAACATTTCATTTCATTTCATCTCTCTCTCTCTCTCTCTCTCTCTCTCTCTCTCTCTCTCTCTCTCTCTCTCTCTCTCTCTCTCTCTCTCAGGATGAAGACTGGGAGAGCATATGATCATGATGGCCTAGTCGTTGAGCATTTCATGCATGCCAAAGACCTACTAGCAGAGCTTCTAGCAGTTATGTTTAATTGTGCAAAGTGTGAGGGCCTACCGGACACTTGGAGCCTATCTACGATCGTACCTATCTTCAAATCAGGAGACCCCATGGAGCCTGGGAATTATTGCACTATTATGATTGGGCACACACCGGCACAGTTGTATGCATCCATTCTTGAGCAACAGCTGAGTAGATGGGCAGAGAGGGAAGGAATACGTGCAACTGGGCAGGCAGGATTCAGGAGAGGCTTCTCTACTCTTGACCATATCCTGACACTCCGGGCCATCATCGAGGAAGGCAGATCTCATGGGAGACTGATCTATTGTAGCTTTGTGGACTTCCGCAAAGCTTTCGACATAGTACCTAGAGCTAGACTGATGCGCAGATTACAGGAAATGTGAGTACCCACAGACCTCATTTGGGGGACCATGGCATTGTACAGATCAGTAGTAGGGCATGTACGCACCCCGGAGGGACTTTCTACACCGGTTCACTCCACTATTGGGGTGAAGCAGGGCTGCCCGCTCTCTCCTACTCTTTTCGGTATGTATGTGGATGAAGTTTCTGACTACATTGACAGCGATGGGGATAAAGGTGCTCAGTTGGCAGGGACATGGATTCCACTTTTGTTATATGCTGATGACATAGTGTTGATCTCCGAATCCCCAGAGGGAATGCAACGTCAATTGGATGCTTTGCATACGTTTGCCCACGAAAGTGGTTTGTCTGTCAACCTGGGTAAAACCAAGGTTATGGTGTTTAATACCACCCCACAGTGGATCAGGAGGTCAGCACCTACATTCACATACGGCCAGGAGACTGTGGAGTACACAGACGCTTACACTTACCTTGGAGTGGTTTTTAGCGGACCTGCATTCTCACTCAGACGAGCAGCTGAGACCAGACTTACTAGAGCCCACGCAGCATTGGGTAGATTGGAGAGGATGTATTCGCAGGTTCAGTTTCAGGAGCCCCGGACGAAGCTCTGGCTCTTTGACACCTTGGTGGCTTCAGCATTGCTCTATGGAACCGAGATATGGGGACCTTCACTGGATCACCACGGGAGGTCGGGTCGCACAGACGGATGGGGGAACATGGAGAAACCTCTCGTCTCTATGATCTCGCGGCTCATTAGAGCCAAAGCATCAGTACCACCGGCCATTATCCGAGCAGAGCTAGCGGCCCCCCCACTAGTGGTGGAGGCGCTCACCAGATCAGTCTCCTTCATAAACCGCACATGGGAACTTCCTAAAGACAGATATGCTTGCATAGCACTTGAATCCTCTCGACAGTTAGCCATACAAGGAGATACAACATGCTGGTATGGGGAGATGACATCATGGTTTCAGGCACATGGGTTCAGCATAGACAGGCTGCCACCATTCCATTACTCATTGGATGCACCATCTCTCACTCTTACACAGTCAGAGATCACCAAGCTCATCCGCCAAGACCTGACCCAGCTAGACACCAGGAGGACATGGATACAACCAGCACAGGAATTGGGCACGAAGATGGCTTTCTATAGAGACCACCTTCTCCAGCTTACAGAAGATGGTTTTGTGACGAGACCCAGATACATGGATACCCACTTGTCTCATGGGATACGATGTGCTGTTGGCCAGTTACACACATCTTCTCACCAGTTGCGGATTGAGACTGGGAGATACAACGGAGTACCAGCAGAGGATAGGACATGCCCCTTGTGTAACATGGAACCTGAGACAGAGCTACACTATACATGCCGCTGCCCCGTCTACTACGAGATACGAGGCTGCTTCCATTGCTTGTTCAGAGCGGGTTTTGGACCACTCTCAAGAGTCATGGGATACGAAGATCAGAGATGTCTAGGTTTGTTCTTGCTCGAGATGCGCAGACACAGAGATAGCTTAATGAATGGCGAGGCTAGCAAGTCTCAAAGACGGATCACAGACTTCTTCAGAGCAGACACGGGACAGCCGCAAGAGCCACTCTAACAGCAAAGCTCCCCCTCGTCTCACACCAAAGGCACACTGATTGACCGAGCGATTGAACTGGGGAAATCCAGGCGCCCGCGACTGCGAAGAACTACATAGCATCGACGGAGGCTACGATAGGAAATTCGGAGCACGCTGGCCAGGTATGCACGACGCCCGGTCAGACTACTAACCATGGAGGAAATTGATGAGATTCGCCAACGACCGATGCTAGATCTCTTGTGATTCAGCTATCCCAACAAGCCGCCCATTTTTTGCTTAGTTTTTTGCTTGGCTCACATCGACCAACTTAGGACCCCATAGTATATATCTTTGTTTTGTACTGTTAGGTTATTTTGTTACTCTGACTTTGTATCAGATCCACCACTTTGTAACTTTCGGGTCTCATAGGTCACTATGGCTTTTTGAAGACGTTAATATAACATTTCATTTCTCTCTCTCTCTCTCTCTCTCTCTCTCTCTCTCTCTCTCTCTCTCTCTCTCTCTCTCTCTCTCTCTCTCTCTCTCTCTCTCTCTCTCTCTCTCTCTCTCTCTCTCTCTCTCTCTCAGTTCAGTTTTGTTTCATTTGTCTTTCCGATAGACGGATGACATACACACCATGTACATTTGATTTGTCTCATAGGCCGATTTCGGCCTGACATAGACGTTAAAAATCTTTCTTTCTTTCTTTCTTTCTCTCTCTCTCTCTCTCTCTCTCTCTCTCTCTCTCTCTCTCTCTCTCTCTCTCTCTCTCTCTGAGTCTCAGAGGGCACGTCGGAGACCGAGGCTCCCAGGATACAGGACACATGGGTGTCACCAGAGGGAGATCTCGAGGATACTAACCTTACACCATCAGTATCTAGAGCAGAGTCATGTACCAGCACCAGGAGATCCAGCATTCCAGAGATACCTGAGCAGGCCACCACCGATGTACCACATTCTCTACCCTACATATGTTGCTTGTTTTTAGATACCCTCCCTATCATCTCATGGTGGTATCACCTTGCAGCCCCTAGTTGAGCCTGATGATGCGTGAGCACACCTCGACACGAGGACCCACACTATACATTGTACACCACATGCACCACCCTACCACACCCTCTTGCATAGTATAAGCTCATTTCAATTTGTACCCTTTTTTTATTTTCCGATGCCTAGAGCATCAACACATGTATATGATATTGTCTCATAGGTCGAGTTCGGCCTTTCGAAGACGTTAATAAAGCTTTCTTTCTTTCTTTCTCTCTCTCTCTCTCTCTCTCTCTCTCTCTCTCTCTCTCTCTCTCTCTCTCTCTCTCTCTCTCTCTCTCTCTCTCTCTCTTCGCCTTACACCAGAGGCACACCGATCGATCGAGCGACTTAACTGGGGAGATCCAGACGCCCACGACTGCGGAGGACTACACAGCGTCGACGAAGGGTGCATCGGAGGATTCGGATCACTTTCACTCGACATGCATGACGTCCGGTCAGACTACTAACCATAGAGGAGATTGATGAGATCCACCAGTGACCGATGCTGGATCTTTTGTGATCTAGCTATCCCAGCTAGCTGTTTAGCTACTTAGTTTACACCTAGCAGTTTAGGATTCCATAGTATTTTATTTTGTCATTTTGTCATCTTGTTACTCTGACTTTGTATCAGATCCACCACATTGTAACTTTCTGGTCTCATAGGTCACTTTGGCCTTTTGAAGACGTTAATATAACATTTCATTTTCATTTCTCTCTCTCTCTTGATGAGATCCGACAGCGACCGATGAGAGATTTCATCTGAACCCACAAACCCCCCCCCCCTAATTTCCTTTCTCCTTAGTGTTTTAGTGTTAGTTCTTTGTAACTTTGTAATTTCCGTACTCAAACATGGTATCAGATTCACCAATTGTAACTTTTGATCTCATAGGTCATTTTGGCCTTTTGAAGACATTAATATAACATTTCATTTCATTTCTCTCTCTCTCTCTCTCTCTCTCTCTCTCTCTCAAGAAGGGGAAGGGCAAGGACATTCCGGCTACACCCGACATCATCAACAAGACACTTGAAGAGGAACAACAAAGAAGGGTACGCGCTCTACACATGAGGGTGGCCGGCCTAAAAGATTCAATTAAGGTGGACCAAGAGGTGAAGAGCCTCATGTCAATGATGGGGGTGGAGAAGCCCTCGCACGCACAAGCTTGGAGAGTGGGCAAGAAGAATGAAGGTAATGGGGAGAGTTCAAAAGAACAGGCTCTCATTTTGCGCTTTCCCTCCATGGAAGAAAAGAAAGACTTTTTATAGAAGAGGCCAACCCTCAAGAAAACAAGTATCTTTTTAGGAGATGACCTTACCCTCTCATAGCTTGCACATATGAGAGAGGTCATGCCGGAGATTAGAGCAACAAGGGAGAAGGGAAAGTTAGCCTTTTACAGAGATGGGTGAGTAGTTATTATAGAGTGCCGCTCTACATGACGGTGCGAGACCTATGGGACCACTCTCGGGATGGCAGTTTGGAAGTGTAATGGTTCGTATAGACTTGATGTGGGGGCCTTTGAGGACAGCTTCGAAGAGAGAGACATTGTTTTCTACTCAGAGACTCATCCGGCTCCAGGACAGTTGATGCCGCATATATCAGGATACAGATGGAAGACAGCTTGCCAGACATGCACCAGATCTAAGCATGGGACTAGAGGATCAGGAGATGTAGCAGTTCTTTTCAGAGAGGAGCTCCAGCCACTATTGCACATAGTTCGGAGAGATGATCAGACTAGATACATGTGGGTGAGGTTGAGGGCAGAGACTGGACGTTTCTTGTACATCGCCATATGCTATTTTCCTCCCCTGTAGCGTGGATAGTGTGTCGTGCTCTCTAGAGTGGGTGCTCCTCAGTGCAATGTGCGTGACAATCTCACTCAAAACAGACTGGAACAAAGGAATAGTAGACAACAACTGAGCTCACAGAGACACAACAGCAGTAGACCACAACATATGACTCGACTATCTCAAAGAACTGATACAGACTCTGGCGTGGCAGCACACTCAGTCAGCTCCAGCCCAGGACTCACAGGTACAATGGGGTGTCAAGGCTCAAATGTGCAGGGATGGTGAAGACGTGCTGTGTGTACAGACTCTATGCTCTAGACAACGACGCTGGACCAGATATGAAGAAGATCATCCCGATGACCCAACTGCTACTACTCATATGTACAACCATAAAGAGCCACCAACAGATCATAAATGTCAGCCATCTACGTCTATCCCAAAACTGAGTGGTGGTGACCTGATGTCCACTAGATCACCGTCCGTATCTTGCCACGTGTCGCTGTCCAGCCCAGGGAGTCCATCCAGTGTGAACCAGACCAGACCAACTGTACTAACTGTATGTCCTGTGAAAGTGACACTGTAGCCTTGCTACAGGTTACCTGCCACGAAACCACTCACCGTCTCGGTGAGAGAACCCTTGAAACTGCTAAAAGATTGAACTGTAATAAGAAATGACTGTTGTACTGTCATCGTGAAAAGACTGTCAATCATCATCCCAGAGAAAGAGTAGTCGCTATAAGTGCACTCGAAGGATCAGTCTCCGGAGGTGGAGCCATCAAATCAATGGTGGAACTTCGTTGTAGGGACTGCTGAGCTTGTAGAGGCTGCTGGGCTCTGTTGTCCATAACCTCGCCGCCTGTGAAAGGAGCCGCCAACTGTTGCACGGCAGAGGGTAACACCTGTCCGGAAGTGTACTGAGGACGACGAGTGACACAGCCATGGAACTGTGTACCAACAATACCGTCGCAGCAAGGAACACTATGCATGTGGGATGATGGCGATGACTGAAACTCCTGAGGGTACTGTGGACTGTAGTACTGAACTGGAGGCTGAGGCTGTGTGTATAGTCCCATAAAGTGCTGAGAAGGACCTGCAGTCTGCAATGGTGGCCCGGATCCAGTCCATCCAAACCCCACCTGAGCCTGAGCCTGAGCCTGAGCCTGAGCCTGAGCCTGAGCCTGAGCCTGAGCCTGAGCCTGAGCCTGAGCCTGAGCCTGAGCCTGAGCCTGAGCCTGAGCCTGGGCCTGGGCCTGGGCCTGGGCCCGGGCCATGTAGAAGCATTTTCCTAAACATTTGTACCTATGCCCGAAGGTCTTCAATGATGTCTGACTTTATCTTCAAAGCTTGTTGTAGCGTGAAAATCGTAGCATCCCGATCCGAGATGGCACTTTCAGCCACCTTCAGAGATCCCGCCATAGCTGCATGTATGGCAGAGTGGTGCTGGTGCGTAGCAGCTAACTGTTCCGCTCCAACCTCTATGGTGGCGATAGCATTCCTGGAGTCTTGTAATACTTTCTCCGAAAGATGTACCAAAGAAGTAGAGTCGTCCACTCCTAATGATGTCCCAAGTGGCACAGGTGGCTCGCTATGAGTAGGTACTACTTGTCGAGTAGGAGTTGACGTAGGAGCTGAGACGGGATCTGAGATGGTAGTTGCAGGTGGAGTCAGATGCGTATGGGTGAATATTGGGGAAGAAGGTAGAGGAATCTCCGAGGGAGAAGCCGCCGATTTGTCATGAAATTTGGGAGTCAACACTGGTGGCGTACAGAGAGGGGTAGAAGACAGAGACCGCCGCGGAAGATGTGTTACTTTAGTCTGTTGGCTCTCCGATATTGGCAAGGAGATTAGAGACTCTACTGTATCTTTGGCCACCTTTGCTTTTATCTTCTTTTTCTTGTGGATTGTAGGATCAGCATGAATGCTTAGTGATTTCCTTTTCCCTTGCACACTTTTGTATCATCATCTACTTCGTCTGGTGTAACATGAATACTTACAACCCGTGCCAAGAGAGGGGCTGCAAAACATTTGAAGCTGAGCTGCACAGATCTCACCTGGGTCCGAAATCTTTTGGCTCGAGACTGTAAAGATGAAAAAAGGATCTGGTGAAATCCACAGGGTTGGGCATGGAGCAAACAGTAAAGACCATTCCAATGAGATAATGTAGTGGGCAATTCACATTTCCCCTTATCTTCTTCGGCACATCTCTAGCTAGAAAGTAGTATCTAAAGATTGCCAAGATGTGTTTATTTCTTTCATAATTCGGGTTGTACTGAGCATTTCCTCGCATGACTGAATTGTGGCCTCCTTAGAAATCTGAGAGAAGGTTCAAGTGGCAGGCTTGACAGCTGGAAAGGTTGTCATACCCATAGCATGGCCTATCCTTGTAGCGGTGAGTTTATGACCCCTGACCTTGGGAAAGTTCTTCAGAAGATCATGAATCATCTCTACAGGAACAGTGGTTGGGAGATTTTCGGCCAGTGCTGTGAGACCCATAGTCTGTAGCTGGTCCTTGGAGAGGATTTGGCTGAGAGACGGTCGAGGCAGCTGTAGATAAACAACCAAGGAGAATGGTGTGCGACTTTTAGATGTAGCCGGCCTAGCGATTTGCTGATGGATGATTTCCTAATTGCGTTTCTTTTTACCTGCTGTTTTCACGTTTGTTTCTTTTGATGCATCCGATTCAGAGACAGCTTCTGAATCTGACTCCGAAGTTGGGGATGCCTTGTAACTTTCATCGCTGGCATCACTTGAAGTGAATTCATCCACATCTTGGCTGTTAGTTTCCGAATCCTCCTCCTCTTCAGCAGAACTCAGCTGCGGAGGTGGTGGCTTCTTGACTGCTTTTCTGGAGGGTTTGCTGGTACCTGCCATAATAATTGCAATTCTTCTTGAACTAACTGATGTGCACACCTCGTGCAGAGAGATTGAAGTGGTTCCAATACAGAGCAGAAGAAAGTCAGACACTGAATAAATTCCAAAACTGATCCACAACTGCGTACATATCCAGACTTGAATACATGTGATAATTCTGTGATAACTCTTAAAATCCGAATTGCTGAACGAAGGCGCAGATGCTCGTTATCAAGGGACGCGGTCACTTGGAAGCAAAGCTTACCATCTTAAAAATGTCGAGTCGAGTTGGTTTTGACGAACCCAAGATGGAACCAGAGATGGCCGAGGCGACCTGGTTTTGAATTGGGAACGGGTGGGCGAATTTGGAAACTTCCGAATTGGGAACAAGTGGACGAATTTGGAAATAAGGGAAAACAGGCCGAATTGGGTGGATATGAGGGGAGGGCCAATTGGGGGAAAGGGGGCGAATTGGGAAGAGGTCAAAAATAAATTGGGAGGGGGACGAGTTGGGAAAAAGGGGGGAGGGACAAATTGGGGAGAGGGGGGGGGGGGGGGGGGGGGGGGGGGGGGGGGGGGGGGGGGGGGGGGGGGGGGGGGGGGGGGGGGGGGGGGGGAGGGGGGGAGGGGAGGGGGGGGGAGGGAGGGGGGGAGGGGGGGAATTCGGGAGGGGAAGGGCGAGTTGGGGAGAGAGGGGGAGGGGACGAATTGGGGAGAGAGGGGGGGGGGGGGGGGGCGAATTGGGAGGGGAGAGGGGACGAATTGGGAGAGGGGGGAAGGGACAAATTGGGAGAGGAGAGGGGGGCGAATTTGGGAGGGGGAGGTTGAGACGAATTGGAAGAGGAGAGAGAGGTCCGAATAGGGAGGGGAGGGGGACGAATTGGGAGAGGAGAGGGGGGCGAATTTGGGAGGGGGAGGTTGGGACGAATTGGAAGAGGAGAGAGAGGTCCGAATAGGGAGAGGGGGAGGGGAACGAATTTGGGGGAGAAGGGGGCGAATTGGGGAGAGAGGGGAATAGTGAAAAATCAACAATGTGTGCCCAAGTCCTTACCTGACAACCCTTACATGATAAACTCTTTATGTGTGGGAGACCTTGATCCGAATGTCAAATGAAGCACAGCTGTAGGACGTGTTTACCAGTGTCAAGAAGTGTTGTCTACTATGGTTCGCCGGGACTTGCTAACAAAGAGATCCTTGTTATGCCTATATGAGAGTGGAGGTAGAATGGGTGATACACTTGCAAGCGAGGTTGTTCTTCTGGAGGATAAGAGCCTGTTAGTCGGTTGGGACGAGACTACAACCATAGCTCCTTGAAGTTTGTCTCAAAGGCAACCGATAATGTGCTTGGAAAACACCAAGGCCAAGGCACCCGATTTGGGCTTTAGAGAGTAGAGATGGCGACGTGTAAACTTAAAGAAACTATCACAAAACAGACTAGGAGTTTAACTTGAAAGACCTTAGTCCTAATCGTCAAATAACACTGATGAGAGAAATAATTAGAGAAAGAGTGATTGGATTGTAAGAAGTTCAAGACAATACCCAATTACCGAGACTGAGTGGAGAAAGGATACCTTAGGCAGAAAGATGGAAACTTCTACAGACCTAGCAGAGACTGAGACAATAACAGAACACCCATTCTGGTGGAAAGGTAGTTGGGAGGAGAGAGATGGGATATTAGAACCTACAGATGGCGAAATAGTTGCAGACTGTTTACTCAAATGAGTAATAGCACTTGATTCTAGAGCCATTTACCAGAGGCAATGGAACACCGTCCAAAGTTACTAACTGGATTGCTCCTTGTGGCAAAATTTCCTCTACCTTTGAATGGCCCTTGCCAGGCTGGAACCAGCTTTTTAGCTTTTTTCAGATACTTTGCTTGATAAAGTAGCAGCAGTGCTCTTTGCGTTATTTGCGGCTTTCGGAGATGGCGATCATGCCATGCTTTGCGACGAAGCTGCTTTGCTTCCAGAGCCAGAGAAGCCAAACTTCGGCTTTCATCCAGAAGGTAAAGACGAGAGACAGATGCCGATCCCAAATCTCCATTGGCACGCAGACTACCCACTCGCGGAGATCCTGAGTTGAATTCGAAGGGCGCTATCGCTCCAAACCGAAAGCTAATTGAAATGGGGTGTGATTGGTTGTGCTTTGAAAGAAGTTCGATATGCCCAAAGGGTGCCGTGGATAGCTTGAGCCCAAGTCGCAAGATGGAGATGACATGCTTTCCGCAGAAGTGCTATCAGAACCTTATTAGTGCTCTCGGCCTGCCTGTTTGCTCTAGGGTAATAGGAACAAGATTTGCGGTGAAAAATCTTGTAGTTGGCAAGCAAGGTTGAAATCGTTTCATTCACAAAGTGACTACCCCTATCACTGGTGATTTCCAGGGGACACCCAAACCTGCACAACTTATTTAGAGAAACTTGGCTACAGTAGTGCCAGTGCAATCCGTTGTTGCCAGTACCTCTGTCCACTTTGTTGCATAATCTGTAGCCACTAGTAGATACTTCCAATTGCCTGGTTGGGCGGAGGGAGTAATTGGACCCACAAAATCAATGCCCCATCTCTCAAAGGGCTGCCATGCCATAGAGACCTGCAGAGGACGGTTTGACTGCTTGCTTGGTTTAGGGCCACAGCGTTGACACACATCACATACTTTTACATAGGCAATTGCATCTCGAAAAATATAGGGCCACCATAAGCCACACTGGAGAATCTTCTGAGCAGTAATATGACCAGGGTAATGGCCACCAATGGGACCACTGTGGGCATCCTCCAAAATATACTCCACTCCATGAGGGGAGACACACCGCCTCAGAACACCATCCTGTGTTGACTTGTATAGCTGGCCTCCAATTAGAGTGAATGGCCTAGACTTCAACAACAGTCGTCTCTTCTATAGTGGAGAAGCGTTCTCTGGGTACACGCCATTAGAAAGCAGATGCAAAACATCGCCATACCATTCCGGAGTGGTATCCACCTTAAAGAGATTGCTATCTGGAAAGTCGTCTGCAATCCCCGTTGCTTCTTCACCCATGTGAATGCGAGAGAGGTGGTTGGCAAGGACATGATGTTTGTCGGGCCTAAGTACCACTTCAAAATCAAATTCTTGAAATAAGAGTAGCCATCGCCATACTCGACCTACAACTTGCGGCTTGTTGAGCAGATAGCGCAGAGCATGGTGATCAGTAATAACTGTGAAGTGGACCCCTAATAAATAATGCCGAAATTTTTGCAGAGCATACACAATAGCTAAACCATCCCATTCTGTGGTGCTATAGTTGCGTTCTACCTTGGTGAGTAGGCGACTTGCATAGTGAACAGGGCAATCCAGGTTGTACTCCTGACTAGGCTGAGTAAGCACAGCATCTACAGCCAGTTGACTGGCATCAGTATGCACATGAAAAGGGAGAGACCAATCGGGAGCTACTAGGATAGGCGCTTCAGTGAGGCGTTTTTTGAGGTATGCAAAAGCTTCAGCCTCTGCATTTTACCATTGAAAGGGAACAGTAGCACTGGTTAGACGGGTTAGAGGTTGAGCCACCTGTGCATACGTGCGTATAAACCTGCGATGATAGCTTGTGTGGCCTACAAAGCTCTGCACCCCTTTTGGGTTGATGGGAGGTGGTAATTTTAAGATTGCCACGATCTTCTTAGGGTCTGGCGCTAAACCTTTAGCAGACACCACATGGCCTAGAAGTGTGTCCTCAGTGACCAAAAATTGACATTTGTTAGGGTTTAGCTTTAGGTGTGCCTCTCTGCACTTGAGGAAGACAGAAGAGAGCTGAGCGAGGTGTTCCTCTAGATTTTCTACTGGGGTTGAACATTGAGCACCTGAGAAGGTCGAAAAATCGTCCATGAAGATGTGAAGATGATCCGTAAGCAGAGGACAAAAGATGAGATATACCGGCCAATTGAAAGAAGGTGGAGTGTTTTTCAACCCAAAAGACATTCTAGTGTAGATAAAAATACCCCACGGAGTCACAAAGGCCGTTTTAAGCTGATCACCTGGATGGATGTCCAATTGATTGTATCCACTGAACCCATCCATGAAACTGTACAATACATGCCCTGCTACATCTTCGAGCACACGTTTAGTGAAAGGTGTGGGAAATCCATCTGGGATAGTCACCTTGTTCAGAGCGCGGTAATCTACGTACACCCGGATTTTATTGGACTGCTTCTTCGGCGCTATCACCATGGGTGATAACCACTCAGAGTGCTCCACAGGTACAATGATCCCTGCCTCTTGCATTTTTTCGAGCTCTTACTTCACAGCCTCTGTATACTTGGGGTTGAGCTTGTAAGCTCGGCCTCTCACAGGCTTAGCCCCTTCTACCAGAGGAATAGTGTGGAGACCCAATTCTGGTGGGATCCCTTCCAAATCCTTGTAGAACCAAGCAAAAACATCCTTAAAAGAGTGTATAAAAGAAACTATCTGATCAAGTAATGCGGGATGCTCCCATAACCAAGCTGCTAAGAGGACGTGCTGAGGGTTGTCAGGGTCGCCCAAGTTGACTTTTTTGACCGGGTCAGGAGTTGTAACTGTGGAGGGTACTTCAGAAGTTGAGAAGCGAGCTGCCTCTTGGAGCTTCGAGTCATCATGTGCTGGTGCTTGATCGATTGGAAACTCCGCATACTCTTCTTGTAACCATCCTGGTGGAAGCTCCTCGAAGGATAAATCTTCAGACACAGACATAACAGAGTGCTTTTGAGGGGGGCGGAGCGTACGACCTGGGAGATGTTAGCGGAAGGGGGGAATCATTGGCGAGTTCATGCAGAGGAGATTTCTTCCCTCTTCGGTGATGTGTAATAGGTTCCCCGAGGCCCACAGCTTCCATCAGAGGAACATTTGAATCATGAGAATCAGGGACTAACACTTACTTCTTCGACTGGTACACTCTCTACTGTAGGACTACTGTCTACTGTAGGACTTTGGACATTGGTGTCCGCCTGAGGAGCTGGGAGAGAGAGTGTTACCGGTACAAGTGAGTCTTGAATAGAGACTACATAGCATGGCATCGAGGTGGTAGCTTCCAACCACTGCAGCAGGTCTTCGTCAGACCCGTCAGGTGGGATGGGCTGCTCAGGGTCGGGGTTGGACTGTACTGACAATGAGTTGTGATGAACCACTGGATCCATCCCTCCTTCAAGCCGAATTGGTTGCATAGGGGAGCCAGGAGTATGTATCCACATGGCGTCGTTTCCCCAATCATGAAGGGCTTTAGTATGCCGCAACCATGGTCTACCAATAAGCAAAGGGAATCCTCCCTCCACCTGAGGAAGATCGACCACCACAAAATCCAAGCTAAATGTGAAGTCTTGTACCATCAGAGGCACCTTCTCTACTATGCCCACAGGGTAGACTGTCCTCTGATCCGCCAGTGTAACAGTGAATGGAGCAAGGCGGGTAGGCTGCAGACCTAAGGCCAACATGGTAAATCCTGGCATCAGATTGATCCCAAATCCACCATCCACAATGATACCTGAGAATTTATGCCCAAAAATAGACACAGTGAGACGAGGAATTTTGTAGTCGGTGAGTCGAGCAGCTGAATAAGAAATCATGTAGGGCTCCAAAGGCTGCACACGTAGGTGCCCGCCACTAGGCCCTGCACCAGGGTACAGAGACTGGATGATGGACAGGGTGTTACTTCTAAAATTTGTATCAAGTCGAAGCATGTCGTACAGTGACACTTGCTGAAAGGTGTTCTTAAAGATAGACTCTACTACAGGCTTCTCTCTTTTGATTAAATCTTGCTCTGGTATCTTAATCTTTTGCAAGTCCTCTACTGCTTCCATGAAAGCACCATCAATATCTGATAGAAGAGAGGTAGGTTGGCTCTTGGCACTACCTACTGGGTTGTCAGCTACTAAGGGAGTTTGACTCATTTGTGGGACTGGAGATGAACAAATTGGACCGCCAGGGAGGCTGAGACCAAGAGCAGCTCTCTGTGCCCGTGTGAGCACACTAGCCGGCTCTTCCACTTGCTTCAATCCATCTCGAGAGGCAACTACTAGAGTGGAAGGCGGGGCCTGTGGAATGGTGCTTACTGTGATGAGGTTAAGCTTTGGGAATTAAACTCCTACTGGTTCTGGCTTATGCTTGCAGATGTGGATGCTCGTTGTTTTGGATAGTCCTTACTATAGTGATCCTTAGCTTTAGGGCAATGTCGGCAAGGAGGGGACCCTTCCGGTAAGGGACATTTGCTCTGATAATGTCCATACTCCCCGCACCTATAGCATAAAATTGGCCTATTTGAGGGGCGAGGTGGTCTCGGCCCTTGTTGCATGGGACTGGATGCTGACGTGTAGAAGCTTTGGGGAACTGAAGGAGTACTAGCATGATAAAAGTTGGGGGATGTAAAGTTGTTGTGCATACCTTGCATAGGAGGTGTTGTCAGCAGAGGTGGCATCGGGTTCTGATGGCTATATGGTGACACCATGTTTGATGCAGGTGCTAGCCCTTGTTGGAGAGAAGGACCTAGACTTTGTTGTATCTACCGTAATCCCTTGATATAGTAGCAATCCTTGTCTTCATGCCCAGACCTCTCGCAAAAGTGGCAATAAGCCCGAAGGGGACAGTCCTGTGGAGGATGTCCTGGAGAGCGACACGAATTGCACCATACCATAGCCTTAGTCTCCTGTTGATACCGAAGCTCTTCTAGCTCTCTCTTGATTTGATCCAAAGCCTCAAGATGTGGGGGTTTCTCTTAGCGAAGAGAGATATTTTTCTCCTCTTGAAGAGCGCGTTGTAGTTTTAGGGCTTCAAGTTCTCTACGTAAAGAAGTCAATGGATAAGCAGGACTTTTCGAAAACACAGGAGGGGTCTCTATGCGAGGGGAGTTGTTGAACAGCTTCCTAGCCCCCTCTATCCTAGTAGCAGCTGCGATGAACTCCTCCAAAGTGGCATCAGGTCGGAGACTCTCTCGGAGTTTTTGCTGAGAAGTTTTGGGAAGCGACTTCTCCACCCACTTCTTAACCATGAATTCACCGGGTTGCTGGGGAAGCTTGGCAACCAGAGACTTGGTCTTAGTCATAAGCTCTGCAAAAGTCTCCTCTGGCTGGAGCACCATGTTGGCCAACTCATCCAACACCTTCTCCTGGTAGTCACCTGGCCTGAAAGCTGCACAGAACTGTTGTCTTAAGGCTGCCCAGGTTGCAAAATGGTTCTCTACAAACTAGCTGTACCATTTGTCTGCTAAGCCATCCAAGGTGGATGGAAAGAGTACCAAATAAGCATCTTCCCTGTTAAGACCTCAACCCCTACAGAGAGATACAAACCTCCTTGCATGGTCGTCAGCATCTTCTGAAGAGAGTCCTTTGAAGGTAGGGAACTTGATGTTTACCTTCGCCAAAACACTAGCCAACGCCTCCATGGCCCCTTGTTGAGCCTATTGCTCAATAGCCTGCTGTAGCAGGATAGGAGAGAGCTTTACTGGAGAAGGTGATCTGGAAGATGTAGAACCGGATGGAGGAATGGGTGATGTCGTATGTGGAGGTATGGGTGATGAGGTTGATGGACTTCTTTTTTGTTGCATGTACCATGTACCATAATCTTGTATGGCTGCCTGGATATGCATAACAAAACGATACCAAGCTACATCCACATCAATAAGCATATGTGACACAAGAGGAGGAATTATTGCTTCAACCATATTTTGGAAGGCTTTGTGCGAAAGATATGCATTATTGATATGCAATAACTTCTTACAGGGAAGAGGAGCCTCATCAAGGCATGCATCAAAATAAACTAGCAGCCCAAGAGGGAAATGATCGGATAATGTGAAGGAATGATCAACCCTCATGGTACATGTATAATGAGGAGTGTAGAGAGACGAGAGCCACACTCTAGAGTGAGGTGCTCCTGGGATCCATTACTCATAGACAGTTACAGATAGCCTTCCGGCTCCTAGTGCGGCAAAGAAGAGGACTTATCTTGCTCAATTAGAGGAGTTGTACAAGCTATTCCTAAGCTAGGACTGGCATGGAGAGCATTCTCCCCCACCGGTTATCACATTCACCAAGATTCGGGACGCATATGCAATGTAATCACTTCAAGCGACAGACCGGATGGAAACACAGAGATAAATGCAATCTACACACGTGGCAACACGTTTAATACTTCAAAACAACTTGAAGAGAGAGAGAGAGAGAGAGAGAGAGAGAGATGAAATGAAATGAAATGTTATATTAACGTCTTCAAAAGGCCAAAGTGACCTATGAGACAAGAAAGATACAATGCGGTGGATCTGATACAAAGTCAGAGTAACAAAAGTAACAAAATGACAAAATGAAAATACTATGCTATGGAATCCTAAACTGCTAGGTGTGAACTAAGCAGCTAGCTGGGATAGCTAAATCACAAGAGAGATCACAAGAGATCCAACATCCGTCACTGGCGGATCTCATCAATCTCCTCCATGGTCAGTAGTCTGACCGGGCGTCGTGCATGTCGGGCCAAAGTGATCCGGATCCTGTGATGCAGCCTCCGTCGATGCTATGTAGTCCTCCGCAGTCGTGGGTGTTTGGATCTCCCACAACTCACACAGAGAGAGAGAGAGAGAGAGAGAGAGAGAGAGAGAGAGAGAAATGAAATGAAATGAAATGTAATGTTAACGTCTTCAAAAGGCCAAAATGACCTAGGAGACCAAAAGGTTACATGTGGTGAATCTAATACCAGGTCTGGGTACAAAAAGTACAAAGAACTGAAAAGAAAATTGTGGGTAGGGGTGGGGTGAAAGCTGGTACAAAGGGGTGGGGAGAGAGAGAGAAAGAGAAATGAAATGAAATGAAATGTAATGTTAACGTCTTCAAAAGGCCAAAATGACCTAGGAGACCAAAAGGTTACATGTGGTGAATCTAATACCAGGTCTGGGTACAAAAAGTACAAAGAACTGAAAAGAAAATTGTGGGTAGGGGTGGGGTGAAAGCTGGTACAAAGGGAATAGGAAATACAAAGGGTGAGCTAATACAATGGAGCTCTCTGACAATCGAGGCATCATATACATATACATCAGTATCCGGGACGGCTCCTATGTTGCGCAGTATGGTATGTATCCTCTGTTGCAATCTGCGTCGATATTGAGAGGGCCTCCTCATCCGTGGGCGACGGGACTGCCCCAACTCTATCACGCGATCAAGCAATATGCCTCTGGTGTTGTTATGTTGTGGGGGCTGCTCGAACTCCTCTGTCTGTGACTGAAAGAAATCTGTAATCTTCTGCTATTGCTAGATCTCTCTCATTGTGCTCCTCTTCAAGAGGTCTTCTCTGTGTTTGTGAATCTCCAGTAAGTATAATCCGAGGCATCTCTGATCCTGGTATCTCATGACTCTAGAAAGTGGCCCAAAACCCTCTCTGAATAGACAGTGAAAGCGGCCTCGTATCTCTTAGTATACTCGGCAATGACATGTAATGTAGTTATGTCTCTGGCTCTATTTGGCACACCTGACAAATCCTGGACTCAACGGGTACTCCTCTAAAGCTGCCCGCCTCGATGTCTAGCTGATGTGAGGATGTGCGTATCTGACCAATAGCACATCGTATCCCGTGGGATAGATGAGTATCCATGTATCCTGGTCTGATCACAAAGCCATCCTCCGTGAGTTGGAGAAGATGCTCTCTATAGAAAGTCATCTTCGTACCTAGCTCATGTGTAGGTTGTATACATGTCCTCTTCGTATCCAGCTGAATCAACTCCTATCTGAGGAGCCTGGCAATCTTTGCCCTAGTGAGAGAGATGGAGGGTGCATCCAGAGAGCACTGATATGGGGGTAGCCTGTCCATACTAAAGCCATGTAACTGAAACCAAGATGCCATCTCTGCATACCAACATGATCTATCTCCCTGCAATGCCAGCTGTCGCGAAGACTCTAGTGCTAATCGAGCAGATCTGTCTCTAGGGAGAGCCTCAAGTGCTATGCATAAATGAAATTGATCGAGTGAGGGCCTCCACTACCAATGGAGGAGCAGCGAGCTCCGCCCTAACAATGTCGTGTGGTACTGAGGCCTTGGCCCCTAATCATCTGAGAAATCATAGACACCAAGGGCTTCTCCATACTTCTCCATCCATCAGAACTAGCTTTGCTATGATGATCAACTGAGGGACCCCATATTTCCACTCCGTACAGCATGATCGAAGTGACCAAAGTGTCAAAGAGCCAAAGCTTTGTCCGAGGTTCCTGGAACTGAACCTGCGAACATATCCTCTCAAGTCTCCCCAATGCTGCATAGGCTCTGGTCAATCGCGTATCTGTTGCACACCTCAAAGAAAATACTGGACCACTAAAAACTGCCCCAAGATAAGTGTATGTATCTGTATACTCCACAGCCTCTCGACCATATGTAAAAGTGGGGGCGGACCTCCTTACCCACTGCGCCGTGGTGTTAAACACCATTACCTTGGTCTTACCAAGGTTCACAGACAATCCACTGTCCCGTGCAAATACATGCAATGCATCCAAATGACGTTGCATCCCCTCTGGAGAATCGGAGATCAGCACAATATCATCAGCATATAATAGCAACGGAATCCATGTCCCTGCAAGCTGAGCACCTCTATCACCCTCTGTATGTACATAATCTGAAAACTCATCTACATATATCCCAAAGAGAGTCGGAGATAGGGGACAACCCTGCTTCACCCCAATGGTGGAGTGAACCATGTCGGACATGCCCTGAGTAGTGCGTACTTGTCCTATCACTGTCCTGTATAAAGCTAAGATCCCCCAGATCAGCTCTGTGGGCACCCCCCCCATATCTTGCAATCTGCGTATGAATCTGGCTCACGGCACTGTATCAAAGGGTTTGCAGAAATCCACAAAGCTACAATATATCCTTCTGCCATGGTGTCTACCCTCCTCAATAATGGCTCTGAGTGTCAAAATCTGGTCAAGAGTGGAGAAACCTCTCGTGAACCCTGCATGTCCTACTGCCCGTATGCTCTCTCTCTCTCTGCCCATCCACTCAACTCATGCTCAAGAGTTGATGCATATAGCCTAGTCAGAGTGTGACCAACCATGATGGTTCGGTAATTCCCGGGAAGCATAGGATCTCCCAACTTGAAGATAGGCACAATAGTGGACATACTCCAAGTCTCCGGGAAACCCTCATACATGGCTCTATTAAACATCATAGCAAGAGGCTCTGCAAGCATATCTCTGGCATGGATAAAGTGCTCTGCTACCAGACCATCATGATCCTGTGCTCTTCCTGCCTTCATCTTGTCAATGGCTTTCCTTACCCTCTCAGCAGTAAAGAAAGTACATGTTTCTGGGCGTGCCTCTGGAGGGTCAGGCAAAGGTGGCTGCCCCGATGTTGTATAGAGAGATGTAGCATATTCCCCCCATGTCTCTGTGGAAGTGATGGCTGGCAGTGGAGAATGCTCATTGAAAAGCCTCCATGCTTCACTAGAGTCCTGACTCATAAACAGCTGATACCGATCACGCTCTAATTGAGATATGTAAGCCCTCTTCTTTCGTCGCACTAGGCGGCGGAAGATAATCCGTGATTGTCTATATGTAGTACTACCCATGATCGCCTCTCTCTATAATCTGATCCTCGTCTCTCTACACTCCTCATCATACCAACTATTCTGAGGCATGCTCCCAGATCGTCTGCGTGTAGGTTGGTTGTGGGGATATGCCTCTAATGCTGCATCATGTAGCGTCTCTATCAGAGTCATCTAGTGGTCATCCTGGCTCCTAAGTGCATAGCTGCCTGTATATCTCATCAGTGTACACGTGATCCGTCTCCCTGGTGAAGGTATACCAAGTATGTGTGGAGGCCTCTCCCAATGGAGCTGTGTTGAACTGGAACGATAGAGTGAAAGACAAGATAGCATGATCGACTGCTGCCCCAACCGGCCTAGTTCCCACCACGAAATCCTGAAAGGAAGGCATGAGTCCTGGCGGAGCCCTAACATAATCCATTGTACTAGCGCCATACCGATGTGGAAAGCATGTAAAACCACCAGCTGCAGGGAATCTCTGTAGGCCATTCAAAATGGCCAATCCATGTGCAGTCCCCATATCAATCAATTATTTGCCATACACAGTGTGCTCCTCATTCTGTGATAATCTAGACAGGCCCATTTCTGTAATATCAAGCTCCCGCATCAACTCCTCTAAGGTATCATAGAATATTGTCTGGTGATGGCCAGTCCTAGCATTGAAATCCCCAAGATAATAATGTCGCCATCTCTGGAAAACTCCCATATATCATCATCTAAAATAGAGAAGGGGGATTGTCCTCTAGGTGATGCATATACGTCACTAGGAGGGAAATAGCAAATAGCGATGTAGAGATATCTGCCTGTCTCTGCCTTCAGTCTCACCCACGTACCTAGCATGCTCATCCCTTCGAGCTATATGTATCAGAGATTGTAGCTCCTTCCTGAATAAGACTGCCACTCCTCATGAACCTCGTCCTCTGCGCTCTGATCGAGTGTCCTGTCTGCAAGTTGTCTCTTATCTGTATCCACTCACATGGGGCATGGACTGCTCTGGGGCCTGATGCGTCTCAGAGTAGAAAATGATGTCTCTCCCTGTGAAACTATCCTCAAAGGCCCCTACATCAAGGTGCAAAGATCCATTACAATTCCATGTAGCCACTCTGAGTGTGGTCCCACAGGTCTCGCACCGTCATGCGGAGCGCTTCTCCAGAATAACCACTCGTCCATCCCTGTAGAAGGCCACTTTCCCCTTCTCTCGAGTTGTCATTATCTCGGACATAACTTCTTTCATATGAGCAAGCTGTGTGAGTGTGAGGTCATCTCCAAGGTTTTCTTTAGTGTGGGACGCTTCTTCAAGAAGTCCTTCTTTGCCTCCATGGATGGGAAGCGCATGATTAGAGCTCTTTCTTTTGAAGTCTCCCCATTTCCTTGTGTCTTCTTCCCTATCCTCCATTCCTTTGTATGAGTAGCCTCACTACCCAGCATGCGAAGAAGTTCTTTGACTTCCCCTTCCACATCATCTCGGTCTTTTAGATCGGTTATTCATATGTGCAAAACTCTAGTCTTCCTTCGCTGCTCTTCTTCTAAAGTCATGTTGATGATTGTAGGAGTGGGGATAGACATGGTTTCTTTCCCTTTCCCTTTCTTAGCGACTTCTATCCATTTCTCAGCCTCATCCGCCTTCTTCTGTCTTCGTGATTACATCCACCCACGAAGACGTCTTTGCCCCAGTTGGTGTGTGTGTGTGTGTGTGTGTGTGAGAGAGAGAGAGAGAGAGACTCCACAAAAAATCATACGGAGTGGCAGAGTCTCACCCCTAGCCGCATTGGCTCCAAAGATTGGCGCCCCTTTCGGTATCTCTTTATTATTGATTCGCAAAGGTACAATTTCTAGGGCTCTTCTCTACCTCTCCACGCGGTAGAATAGAATGCTAGAGAGAGACCCCTGTTTACATATTTAAAGGCCCTTGGCCTAAGATCAAAAGTTGTTCATGAAAAGCATTGAAGTCTAAAAGCATCGCCTTTATTTATAGTTAGGCCCTTTGGCCAAGGTTCTGTAAGTTGGTTGGGTTAGGATTAAAAAATCCTAACCCACTTTGTCTTTAAGGCCTCTTGGCGGGTCTTTAGTAAGTTGGTAGATCTTCCTTTTCTTCTTCTTCTACTAGAGTTTAGGCTCCATAGTAAGGATCTATTCCATTGGTTGGAACTTGGTGCTGCCATGACATTGATTTGTCATATACTCCTCTCTCGAAAAGTAATAGTTCTCGATTACACCTCCAACCAGCTAAAGGACAAAAAATTTCTTCAATAGTCACTGACTCTATGTACCCATGTACTAGAGCCCACAAGACAGTACATTAGCAGAACATTCAGCTTACAAATCACACATTTAGTTCAAAAACAGGGTGTTTCAATCATTCAATCTAGCCATCTCATCTGCCCAGAAGTCTTGATGCACCTAGATCCCTCTGTAGCTATCTCATCCTTCTGGAACTCTTGATCCACTCACAACAGCTAGAAATCTTGATGCACTAGAATCGTATTCATCATTCCTCATCCTCTTGCATTCATTCAAATTTCATAAAACAAAACAAAATTCATGGTTATTATCGTCAATCGAAAAATTACCACATTCATTTCTAGACTGTCATCACTCCAAATTGCTTTCAGATGGATCTCTCTCGCTCCTATTACCTATTATTAGCACACAAATAACCAGAGCTTCCGAAAACATCAATTTTTCACCTGTTGAAATTTTTTGCAAAAACCCTATTATTTTAAAGTTGTCAGAATCAAAATCCGTTGGCGTTAATGCGTAGAGCTCCTCAAGAGGATCGATTTTGACTTCTGTTGCATATTCAAATTTTCAATTTTTGAAGAGATTTTTAGACACCTGTGCAACACAGAAAAACATCAAAAAACATGTTTTTAGAGCTTTTAAGGGCAAAAACGAACTCTTGTTTCTTCTCCTCCTCCTCTTGTCGTTTCTTCTTCATCTCACTCCATAGTTTCCATCTGTAGGTTGATGTAGAACCCGTTTCTCTTTTGAAAAACAAAATAAATAAATAAATTATATAGAATCTCCATGTTCTCCATCCATGATATGTTCGGATTGTGCTTCAATTTGCGGAGGACAAGGAAGCAAGCTATGCTTTGATACCATTGTAACCACTTCAAGCAACGGACTAGGCAGAAGCACAGAGATAATTGCAATCTACACACTTGGCAACACGTTTAATACCTGGAAAGAGAGAGAAATGAAATGAAATGAAATGTTATATTAGCGTCTTCAAAAGGCCAGAATGACCTATGAGACCAAACTGTTACAAAATAGTAAATCTGTTACAAAAAGAAGGGTACAAAAAAGAACTAGAACAAAGATACTACTACTAGTATCCACCCTCATCTGCACTCTGGATGTTGAGAGAGTATGGCTCGAATCCTCTACTGTAGTCTTCGTCGATGTTGTGTAGTCCCTCTCCTCAAGCATGGCGGTCTGGATCTCCGTAGCTCCAATGCTCGGTCGATGAGAGTGCCGGTAGTGGTCGAAAGAGTGTGGACCAAGCTCTGCAGTGATGGTTGTTCCTCTAGTTGTCCCATATCTAGTGAAAAGAAATCTGTAATCTGTCTCTAGGACTCTCTCTCTCTCTCTTCACCATGCGTCTGAAACCATGAAGTCATCTGTGCATACCAGCATGAAGTGTCCCCCTGTAGAGCTAACTGTCTGGAAGACTCAAGGGCCAGTCTAGCATATCTGTCTCTAGTAGTATCCCATAGGCTGTGCACAAAGGACACTGATCTGGTAAGCGCCTCAATCTCCATGGGGGAGGCAGCTAGCTCTGCTCGAATGATCGCGTGAGGTACGGAGGCCTTGGCTCTAATCAATCGGGAGATCATAGATACCAAGGGCCTCTCCATACGTCTCCAACCATCCTGGCCTACAGAAGGTCCCCATACCTGTACCCCATACATCATAGCTGAGGCTACTAAAGTATCAAAGAGCCATAACTTTGTCCGAGGTTCCTGGAACTGAACCTGCAAACACATCCTCTCCAAGCCTCCCAAGGCCGCATAAGCTCTGGTCAGTCTAGTCTCTGCTGCTCTCCCCAAAGAAAACCTCGGCCCGGTGAAGACTATCCCAAGGTAAGTGTATGCATCTGTATACTCCACAATCTCTTGACCATACGTGAAGGTCGGTACCGATCTCCTGATCCACTGCGGTGTGGTGTTAAACACCATGACCTTGGTTTTACCAAGGTTTACAGACAATCCACTATCCTCTGCAAAACTGTGTAATGCATCCAACTGTCGCTGCATACCCTCTGGTGAGTCAGAGATCAAGACAATATCATCAGCATATAACAACAATGGGATCCACGTCCCTGCCAGCTGGGCACCTCTATCACCCTCTCTGTCAATGTAATCAGACACCTCATCAACATACATACCAAATAGAGTAGGAGACAATGGGCAACCCTGTTTCACCCCGATAGTGGAATGAACTAAGTCAGATATCCCCTCTGGGGTGCGTACATGTCCCATCACTGATCTGTATAAAGCCATAATTCCCCAAATCAACACTGTGGGCACCCCCATCTCCTGCAGTCTGCGCATCAGTCGAGCTCTCGGTACCATGTCAAATGCTTTGCGGAAATCCACAAAGCTACAATAAATCCGTCTCCCATGTGACCTGCCCTCCTCAATGATAGCTCTGAGTGTCAGAATATGGTCAAGAGTGGAGAAACCCCTCCTGAAACCTGCCTGTCGCTTTGCCCGTACACCCTCACCCTCTGCCCAGTTACTCAACTGCTGCTCAATAATGGATGCATACAATCGTGCCAGTGTGTGTCCAACCATAATAGTGCGGTAATTTCCAGGCTCTGTAGGATCACCTGCCTTGAATATAGGCACAATAGTAGACAACCTCCAAGTCTCAGGTAATCCCTCACACATGGCACGATTGAACAACACTGCAAGAACCTCCATCAGCATATCCCTAGCATGTATAAAGTGCTCCGCTACTAGACCGTCATGATCGTAAGCCCTCCTGGTCCTCATCCTGTCAATGGCTCTCTTTACCATCTCAGTGGTAAAGAAGGTGCTCGTAGGTGGACATGGCTCTGTAGGATCTGGAAGGGGATCCTGCCCAGGAACCGTATATAACGATGTCGCATACTGGCCCCACACATCAGGAGAAGTAATCACTGGGGGAGGGGAGTGCTCATGGAAGAGTCGCCATGCCTCGCCTGAGTCTCTACTCAAGAACTCAAGACTACAACAGAAGATTCGAGCCATACTCTCTCGACATCCAGAGTGCAGATGAGGATGGATCCTCACCATTTCTTCCATCTTTGTTTCACACACTGTTACATCCAGTTTACCGGGTACCTATTGTATCAGCTGCTACACCCACATAGTTTTAGATTGTAGTAGTAGTAGTAGTATTTTGTTCCACTTCTAGTTCTTTTCTAGTTCTTTTGTACCCAGACATGGTATTAGATTCACTATTTTGTAACTGATTGGTCTCATAGGTCATTTTGGCCTTTTGAAGACGTTAATATAACATTTCATTTTCTCTCTCTCTCTCTCTCTCTCTCTCTCTCTCTCTCTCTCTCTCTCTCTCTCTCCCCAGTAAATTGTCTGTGTAACTCGAGTAGATATAGCCCAAGACATCTCTGATCCTCATAACTCATGACCCTAGAGAAAGGACCGAAACCCTCTTTGAATAAGCGGTGGAAATGTCCCCGTAGCTCATAGTACACTGTGCAATGACGTATGTAATGTAGCTCTGTCTCTGGCTCTAGCTAGCATAAGCGGCATATCCTGCTATCTGCTGGTATCCCTGTGAATCTACCAGTCTCAATCTCCAGTTAATGTGAGGACATGCCCATAGACACTCTTTACTGCTGAGATGGTAAAGAAAGCCATTGACAGGATGAGAACCAGGAGAGCATATGATCGTGATGGATTGATGGCGGAGCACTTTATACATGCTAGAGATATGCTTGTAGGGCTTCCTGCTGTAATGTTCAACCGAGCCATGAATGAGGGTTTTCCAGATACTTGGAGCATGTCTACTATTGTGCCTATCTTCAAGGCAAGAGACTGGGGAATTACCATACTATCATAATTGGGCACACACTAGCTAGGTTGTATGCATCCATTCTTGAGCAGCAATTGAGTAGATGGGCAGAGGGAGCAGGCATTCGGGCATCAGGCAAGGCAGGTTTCAGAAGGGGTTTTTCTACTCTTGATTATATATTGACACTCAGATTTGTTATTGAAGTAGAGAACATAGTAGGTGGATTTATTGTACCTTTGTGGATTTTTGCAAAGCATTTGATATGGTTCCGAGAGCTCGACCGATGCAAAGACTACAGGAGATGGGAGTACCCACAAAGCTGATCTTGGGAGTCATGGCTGTATACAAGACAGTCTTGGGACAGGTTTATAATCCAGAGGGGAGCATATTCACTCTACTATAGGAGTGAAACAGGAATGCCCACTCTCCCCTACATTGTTTGGTTTTTATGTAGAGGAGGTTTCAGATTACATTGAGAGGGGAGGCAACAGAGGAGCACAGCTAGCAGGTACATGGATCTCATTACTACTATTTGCAGATGATATTGTGTCTCCTTGGTACAAGTTCGCCCAACCCTCAACCTCCTTGGTGTCTGACTATCCCACCAAGGAAAAGCTCACCTATGTGTCTGATGAAGTACCTCTCGACGCACTTCCCCAAGGATCTCTACAAGAAGCATATGCAGAATTCAATATTGATCAACCACCAGCTTACGATATGTGTATCCTCCAAAAAGTGGTACCCTCTTTACCAACCGAAATATCCTTTGCTCTGCCCTCTCTAGACCCAGTAAATGACGTCAACTTGGTCGACTATGACGACCCCCAGCCTATTCTTTTGGTTGCAGGGATGTGGGATCACTCGGTGCTAACTGGCCAGTGGCCCGTGGTGCAAAGTTGTGGATGTGGCCGAACGAAGCTTGCTAGTGACAAAAGAATTATGTTAGCTAATTGGAGTCCTGTTGCTGGTGTAGCTGCACTTACATCACAGAATGGTTCTCTACTCGTGGTGGAGTGCAGGTTTAAAGAGCAATTTTGGGTCACTTCAGGTGCCACTTGATACTCCCTCAACCATATCTAACCCACCCCCCCCCTCTCCTCACCCCCCCGCCCCTACTCACCCCCCTCTCCTCTTCCCCTCACCCCTACCCACCCCCCTCTCCTCTCCCCCTCGCCCCTACCCACCCCCTCCCTTTCTCTCGCCCCTACCCACCCCCCTCTCCTCACCCTCGCCTCACCCTATCCTCTTCCCCTCATCCCACTCCCTAGCCCCTATCCACCCCCCTCACTCCCCTACCTTATTTTTAAAATTTTCTCCTACCACCCCCCCCCCCCCCCCCCCCCCCCCCCCCCCAAGCTTCTCTAGATTTTTTTGCATTGTTTTCAATTTTCCAAGCAGATTTTCTCCTTCTTCCTCTCATTTCAACCGATTGTTTTGATTTTTGAATTTTCACTTGGCTCAACGCTAAGCTAAGAAAAACTCCTGGCTCAAGGCTAAGCTGAGGCACACTTCTCCTGATCATTGCTCCCTACCTCTATCCTAACCCTCTTCTGCTTCGCAATGATGACCATGTATTCTCCCCTTCCTCTCCTTCCAATTACCTTGGTCTACATAGCAGTTTTCAATGTTTCCTGTCACTGAGACGGTGACTGGTCTTGTGGCGGGCAACTTGTAGCAGGGCTATAGTGTCACTCGCACGGGACAGGTAATTAGTTACAGCTAGATTGGAGTTCACAGTGGACTGACTCTCGCCTGGGCAATGACACATGACAGTGATACGGGTGGTGATCTTGTGGACACCGTGGCCAGATCACCACCACCATAGTTTGGAGATAGACTTAGCTATACTAGGATATTCTGCTAGCCATTGGTGGCTCTTTATATTTGTAAATATGTGTGGTTGGTTCTAGTAGTCGGGACATCATCATCCACCTTCTATGGTCTAACGTCTTGAGTCTTGAGTCTTGAGTCTGGAGTCCATCACCGCACATCTGTACCCTCCTTGCACGTTGGAGCCTCAACACCCCTATCGTACGTGTGAGTCCTGGGCTTGGAACTGAGTGTCCTACCAGACAAAGTCTGTATGGTTCTAAGAGTTTGTGGAGTTCCATTCAGTTTTGAGTCTGTTGTTGTGCTTTGAGTTGGTTGTGTGATGTTTTCTTACGATTGGAGTGAGGTTTCACGCATATTGCACTGAGGAGCACCCACTGTAGAGAGAACGACACACTTTTCCTACTACACTATTTGACACATTGGTTACTTCAGCTATGCTTTATGGGGTGCACATCAGTAGACCATCATAGCCGAGCTGGCAATACTGATGGATAGGGATGTATGGAGAGGTTTCTGGTCTTTATGATTTTCCGGATGATTAGGGCCAAGGCCTCTGTACCACATGAGATTATTCGTGCAAAGCTTGCTGCTCCCCCGCTAGTCATAGAGACTTACCAGATCCGTCTCTTTCATACGCAGTATGTAGGATCTCCCCAAAGATAGATTTGCTCGCCTAGCTTTGGAGTCTTCTCAACAGCTTGCCTCACAGGGAGACACATCTTGTCGGTATGCACAGATGACATCCTTGTTTCAGCTACATGGATTTAGTATGGATAGACTACCCCCCTTCCAGTACTCTTTGGATGCACCCTCTTCCTTCACATGGACCGAGGATTACACGCCTCATCAAACAGGATTTGATTCAACTAGACACCAAGAGGACATGGACAGAGCCAGTTGTGTCATATAGAGCCAGAGAGATAGAGTTACATCACATATGTCATTGTCTGGTGTACTATGAGATACAAGGCCGCATTCAAAGAGGGCTTTGGACCACTGGGTAGAGTCATGATATATCAGGATCAGAGATGCCTCGAGTTGTTTTTGCTAGAGCTGCGCAGACACATGGAGAGTCTCTTGAGGAGATTAGTCAGTGGGAGACATTTACAAAGGGAAATCACTGACTTCTTTAGAGCAACGACTCAGCAGTCAGATGAGCAGGCTTCAAAGTCCACCTATACTAGAGGTATATTGACTGATAGATCCATTGAGCTTGGGAGAGCTAGACGCCCACTTCTATGAGGTCTACCACGACATTGAAATTTGACGGGCCTCCATCAAAGGATCAAGACTATTCTAGCACGGCATCGGAGACGTCTAGTATGACTATTTACCAGCGAACATTGACGATAGTCTTCAGCGACCAATACAATACATCCTCGGACAACGCCCAATGCCAGGACATCCTCGGACACTAAATGTTAATTTTAGCTTTTGTTTTTTCATTATCTTTTGTACCCAAACATTGTATTAGATCCACCAGGATTGTATTAGTTTGGTCTCATAGGTCATTTTGGCCTTTTGAAGACATTTAATATAATTTTTCATTTCTCTCTCTTCAATTTCATTTGTTGCAGTTTCTGTTTGTGTGTTGCTATTGTCCAAGCCGATTACAGCATATGAGGCCAATATACAGCCCTTTCACAGGACAACCCACACTTAAAGAGTGCTATTGGAGTCAAGAGACCAGAGACAATTTGGTCACTTCTTTCTAGAGAGAGATTGTAAGACATAGAAAGACTCAATCACCCACACACACTAGTGGAGGGCATTCACAACTCATGGACTTCTTTCAGAGAGCTAGCACCACACTACAGCGAGAGAGAGAGAGAGAGAGAGAGAGAGAGAGAGAGAGAGACTGTTTGGACCTATAAACACACCAGAGCACGAGGATACAGGCCCAGAAAGTACATCATAGGGCCATTCAGGAGATCCGACAAGGACATGAGTAGATGATACAGAGGGAGAGTGAGCTTTCTCATACCCTGGTACTGCGGGGACTATTCACTTCCTGCCCACCTATGCATGCCATACTACACCCCGGTTTGGTACCTGATGAAGCGAGCTGGCCCCTTGCATATTATGGTTCTCCCCTATGCATGTTTCACAATAGAGTTAGAGCTCTATCCCCCTTAACCCCATGTTAGTCTATTTTATTTTATTTTGTAGCAGGTCTATTTTAGCAGTATAGGCATGGGTGAAATTGGTCACATGCAAGAACTTTGCTGTTGTTCTGTCAAGCCTGTGGCTTTGACTAAAAGAAATCAACAGGAACTTTCCACATTGGCTTATGTCCTGTTTTTGGATACACAGGACACACATATGTACACTGTTCTCTCTTTTTTTTCCCCTTCGATTTGATTGTTTGTGCTCATTTTGAGCAGAACCAGCTGCAGACGTGAAAGGCATACTAAATCGATACTATTATTTTTTGATTTTTTTTAACACTGAAATGGGATTTGCAATTTACGATTCATCATTAATGGAAGATGTTTAAGGAGCATCTTTTTTCATATTTGGGAGCCTCCTTGCCAGTTTTTTGCTGAGATAATGGCCGTTTTGGACCTCGCGAAGAAATAAAAGACATAATCCATTGTGCTGCGACCATGCCTATGCGGGTCCATGTAAATGCTCTGGACAATTGCCTTGCCATTGAGTGTGGCTCACCTATGCATGCCTCCCATCTCTAGAAGAAATTTACCATACTTTGTGCATCTACATGAACGCTCGGAAGCTCTTTTGATGCCAAATCTGCATGATCATACTTTCAGCCATTGATACCCTGAGACTCTGGCAAATTCCTTGTCATACATTGATGAGTTTTTAAATCTAGAACACATCTTATCCTTAAAAAGTCTCTTCAAAAGCACGTACATTACTTTGCAGTGATCGATTTCTATTACGTACTGCAAATTTTAGCATGGTCCCAGAGGTCATGCACCACCATGTACTCCGTTTCTCTGCGATGATCACTCCTACATTTTATAAACAGCCCAGTTTCCCGCCTTTCTGATGCGAGAGAACTCCTGTCTTTTTTCCCAATCAGCGAACTTCATTAAAGGGGTCTCTGCTTTGATGCGTCCTTCCCTACTCTATGCATCTATTGGCAGCTTTCGCCCCCATTTTTATGCATAAAGCTGATGCATCCTCTTTAACCTCTTGTCCCCTTTCCATCCGACTACTTGCACATTCGAAGCTCGCATCTTAATGATACTAAGAGAAGAAATGAATGTATTTTATCTTCTATGATAAAATGCGTGCATTTTAACTAACCCATGTCCCCTTTCCATTCCACAACATACACTCAAAGCTCACATTTTATCATTGATTGAGAAGAGGATGAATGTACTTTTTCATTTACGAATGTATTTTAGCACTTCTATCCATTTGGTGTTTTCCTCATGTTGTTTTACTACATCAGTCAATGTCTTCAATCTGTCCTGTACATATGACCTGGCGTGGATTCCAGTATCCACATCTTCTTTGGGTAGTTCTTTGTGTAAGAAAGTGTGCCTGTACATAATTAACAAGCTCATAAGGGCCTTTTAAGCAGTACAGGTTTCTTCATTTGAACATAAAGAGCTGAATTTGACTAGAAGTGCTAATGGATCTGAAGTATGCATCAGGTTCTTTTAGCTGGACAAGCAAGTGATGCAACAAAAGCTGAGCCAGCAGAGGCAGAGACAATAAAATTCGATGATGGGCGAGGACAGCTTCAGGAAAGGTAAGGAAATCATGAAATTGGACAAAGCTGCATTTGGCTACATCATATGATTAGAAAAGGCAAGAATAGTCCTTTAGAACTGGCAGTAGCAGTGCTTGTTGATTCCTAAGCTGCAAGTTACCTATGTTGCGGTTGTATATGCACTATACAGGCTTGAGCAAGCAAAGGCAGAGTATCAGAAATGCTTTGCAGAACTTTTGCAGTTGAAAGATCAAATACCACCAGCCAGGAAAGAGGTGAGCTTAGATTCCTTTCCTTTAAACTATACATGAGAAGTCTGTCTGCATGTGCCGATGGATACACATGCCTAGTGTACTGATTTGGTTCATCTAACAGATGTTGGAGTGCCAGGAGAGACTACTTGACAGCTTTTTCAAGTGGTATAAGAGAGACAGGGAGAAGTGATAACAATGTTTATTAGAGATTTTCCATTTACTTGTTCTTAATGTGATCTGCTCATCTGACTCTTATGTATATGATCCTTCAACCCCCTAATGCATTATGAGTTTACCTGGTTTCTCGTACTTAATTACCGTCTCCATCGTGAGTTCTTGATTAGCAGAAGTGGGCATAAGGTGGAATAATTAATTTTTCTCTTGTTCACAAGCCATAATTATATTTGGACTAGTTTACCAACTTAAGTGGTTGCAAATTTCAGTCAATCAAACATTGATAAGCTAGGTAAGTGCACAAACTCAAATCATTCACCGGCTTCTCCCTTCTAATACTGGCCATTGATGATTGTCGGGAAAGAACATCTTGGACTGGGAGGATCCGTCCGCAGGTTATCCACACAGTAGTAGGAACAATTTCAAAGACCTCATAAGTTGGTATCTGACGAGCCTTGAATGACACCAGAGACTCAACATCAACATGGATTTTGTTTTCCAAGTGGTGTCAAGAATGTTTTTAACTCATCAAACAGCTGGGTTGTTGAGTATTATTTATACAAGCTTGCATGAAGTGTGCAAGAAGTAGGAAGAGGGCCTCAATTTTCGAAACCATAGCCTTGAGGCATATAACGGGTTTGAGTTGTACAAGCTGGGAAAAGATAGCTACGAGCTGAGAACCATCTACGGCGAGAGAGCTTCGAGGTTCAACCAAAAACACACGGACACACCCCGGAGCTGCCGCCACTCCCCTATCTCGTGGATTCGTGAGGCGGCAGCGCCCCCTCTGCATGGTAACTCCCGCACTAGGCCACAACCCCGCAAGCTTTGAATGGCGTGGTATGTCCCAATTTAGGATACGTCGCATTCCTTCCCCCTTTAGAAGAATTTTTGCCCTTGAAAATTTGATTGGAAGAAGTAATTCTAAACTTGGAAAAAAAAAATCTGAATAATGCTTATGCTTACTCGCTCCCATGTTGAACTCTCTTCCGCACAATCTTTTTCAGACTCTTTATAAATTGTATTTCTAGTTCTTTTTTCTCTAGTGTAGTATTTTCTCTAGTTCATTTGGAAGAGATTGAGTATCTATGAGTTTTACTATTTGAACATCTTGAATACAATTATTAGATTGATCCAAGTTCTTTTCGAGTCTGGTAACGTGGAATATTGGATGTATGCCGCTTGTCTCTAGTGATTGGAGTTTGTAACCCATATCTCCAACTTTCTTTAGTATTGTGAAAGCTCCACAATACCTTAGTGATAATTTTGGACATGGTCCCATCTTCATGATTTCAAACTTTTCAGGCACTTTTAAATAAACTTGTTAATTCTTTCTATCTTTTGTGGTGCATATGCCCTATCAACTACCTCATTTTTGTGCTAATTTTTCCGATTTAATGCTTCTTTTAGTGCTAGGCTTTATTATGGTTGAGTCTGCCCTTGATCTCCGGAGTCACGACAAAAACTCAGTACGTTGAACTTTGTGTTGATGTATGCTCGTGTGTGTGTGTATGTGTGTTTGTGTGTGTGTGTGTGTGTGTGTGTGTGTGGTGTGTTTGGGAGCATATGTTAGTACCTAGTTCTACACCCACTATTGGACACTGACGATGTTAGTGGGGATGTCGTGGTATTTAGTCAATACTATGCATGATGGAGGTGATGGTTATATTGTCTTGTGGGTGACTACCATGGGTCTATACCTTGCACTTTCCTTTATGGGTGAATCTGGGCTTATCCTGGATTCATCCAGGTATATATATATGTATATATTGCTTCCCTTCCTCAAAGGTAAGAGGCCTTCTATGCAAATCAGTATAAGTATTTGCTCTATCTTGAGTCCTTGTAATATTGTCTTCAGCAAGTTTAAGCATTTCATTCATATCTTGTAGAAAGTCTTTAGAGGCTTGAACTTTCTCTTTTTACAGTCCTATTGTATGACGATTTCTAAGCTGAAACGAAATGGACTATATCCAATGGAAGAGTGCTTGGCACTATTATATGCAAACTCTACTATAGGTAAGTACTCTTTCCAATTAGTTTGCCATTTATTGGTATATGCTCGTAGCATATCTTCCAAGATTTAATTAACCCTTTCAGTTTGACCATCCGTTAGAGGAGGATGCTCAGTTGTGCTCATGCTTAGTTTAGTGTACAATCTCTTAAAAGCAACTCTTCAAAGGTGACTATTAAACTTCATATCTCTATCTGACACAATATTTGTTGTAAACCATATGATCGATAGAGATTTTTTACAATTAATCTAGCCAATTCATGAGTTTCAACATCAAATTTGGTTGGAATAAACCTAGCTATCTTGGTTAATCTATCCACTATCACCCAGAAAGAGTCGTGTCCCTTCTATGTTCTTGGTAAACCAATTATGAAATCCATAGAGATACTCTCCTATTTCCCTGAAAGAATGTTTAATGGATGGAGTAGTCCTCCCATCTCAAGTCTTTCTATCTTATTGATATTGGTAATTATTACATTTAACCACATAATCTAGGACGTCCTTATATATTTTAGAATAATAAAATTGCCTCTTAACAAGACTACAGTCTTGTTTACACATGGGTGTACCGTAACTAGATTATCACGATACTTAAGAGTATCTGGCGCCTAATCTCTTCATCTTCCGGGACGCATATTGAAATTCTTCCACTCGAATCCTTCTAAAGCACCCATTGATGCTTCATTCTCATTGGAAACCTCTTGTCTTGGATCCCCTTCTTGAATGGCTTTCCATATCTTGGAATGTGCAGGATGAACCTAACATTTCCCTCTTAATTATTCAAGCATATCACTATTGAATCGAGTGAATCTCAATTCATTTATCATAGGCATCCTGCTAAGGGAATTTGCTACCACATTATATTTCCTTTTGCAATATCTAAGCTCATTATGAAACTCTTGTAAGAGTTCAACCCATCTAGCCTTGCAACCGTTCAATTTTATTCAATTGGAAAGCCACTTAATGCTTTCTTGATCATAAACTATCATAACCTTAGCACCATATAAATAGTTCTTTCATTTTTTTCAATGCATGTATAATAGCATACAACTCCCTCTCATAGACCGGGTAATTTTGTTGTACATGGTCTTACTTTTTACTTTCAAAATCTATTGGTTGATCCTCTTGAGTTAGAATCACATCTACAGCAAAATTAATAGCATTTGTTTCAACCACAAAAGGTTTATTGGGATCCACTATATATAAAATTGAAGGCTACCTTTAATGTTTTCATACTTTTCTTTTGATTTTTCCTCCACTCAAAGGTTTTTCTCTTTTCTTTGAGTTGGTAAGTCATGGGGACTGTTATCTTGGCATAATCCTTAATGAATCTTTAATAAAAATCCAAACATCCTTAATAAGAGATGCAGCTCTTCTAAGTTCTTTAGTTCAAGCCATTGCAAAATAGCATGAATGGATCCATCCTAATTTTATCTTTAGAAATGATATGATCAAGATATTTCACTTCTTCAGCAAAGAATTAGATTCCTTTACATAAAGAGAACTTTCTCTGAGCAATTGGAGGGTTTTTTAAGATGTTTTAAATGCTCCTCTCAAGTATGATTATACATGAGGATATCATCAAGAAAGACTACTACAAATTTACTTAGATAGGGCCATTGTACATTATTCATCAGCTTCATAAAAGTAGTTGGTGCATTGGTAAGTCCAAAAGGCATTATCAAAAACTCATAATGTCCATATCTAGCCCTAAAGGTTATTTTTGCAACATCTTCAGCCCTTATTCTAACTTGATAATAGCTTGATCATAAGTTGATCTTGATAAAATACTTGGCTCCCTGTAATTGATCAAAAAGATCTTCCATTTTAAGCATAGAGAACTTGTTCTTGACTGTAAGATTATTTAGTGCTCTATAGTCAATACAAAGTGCATAGAATCATTTTTTTTCTTCACTAATAAGATTGGTGAAGCCCATGGAGAATTGTTGGGTTTCATGAAACCTTTATCTATATAGTCTTGCAATTGCCTTTCTACTTTTAAGTGTCGTGCTTTGCCTAATCTACAAGATGGTTTACATACAGGCTTTGCATCTATAACTAAATCACTAGCATGATCTACTTCACCTCTTTGAGGAGGCAAACCTTTTGGTAAATCAATAGAAAAAACATCTATAAATTCCTCTAACAAGACTTTTAAATCGCTTTCATAATCATCATGAAAAGACAAAGACAAGTAAGAAACGTGATTTTTCATTTCTACATCAGAGTCCTTATTTACGACAGATCAGCACCAAAGCATATATACATCATAATACCTTCTATTTACAAGCTTTTGTAACTCAAGAGAGCAACTATTCTGTACATCATGCTCACCTTGTATAACAAACTTTTTACCTTCTTTTCGAATTCTAGTGAGATAATTTCGTTTCAAAGAAGGTCCTAGTTCCCACAACCATTCCCTTCCCAAAACCAAGTCCGCATTATCCATATTCATAATTTGGTAGTCAAGTGTATCTTTATACCCTTGTATTTCAACTTCCAAATTGGATACTAGTGTACCCCATATCTTCTTATCTTCACCATGCGTCATAAAGATGACATATTGGTGAGCACTTGGTTGTTAAGAAAGCTTTAGTTTCTTGAGAAGAGTGTAAATTACAAACTTGTGTGCGGCAGCATCATCTATCGTGACCCTAACCCTTTTTCCATCTCATATGGGCCAAAACTTGATTTCCACATGTTAGTTGACAAAGAACAATAATGCTCTTTGTCCTCATGCTCTACCTAATCCTTGTATAACCCCTTTTGTTTTGTGAAAGTCATCTATCCGCTGAAGCCTGAGAATTATTTGTATGTACTCTGCAATGTAAGTAAGCAAAGGCCTACCCTGTTGCATAACCTTGTCCCAATCCTCCCAATTTCTGTTTCATTTTCAAGGAGAGACTATTTCACAAAAATGCTCTCAAATTGAGTCCAATCCCTTGGAATCTTTTATGATACTTTGAGACTCATCCACCATTTGTACGCTTTTGGATCCAACGATAGACTAGCGTCAAGAGGTTGATACTCAGGTGGGGTGTCGATGTTCTTTAACCTATATAGGTCTTGCTATTTCTGCAGGAAAGTATAAATAGCATCTTTGTTTCTATCCTTTTCTTCACCATTAAATTGAGGAGGTTTAATATCTTCGAAGACAGGGTGGTCTCTAGGTCTAGATGGGTTTTCAAAAGGAGGAAGAGTAGTCTCTTTATACATAGTTCCACCATCTCTATACATGAAAGGTATATTTGGGTCAAATGGCACAAAAGACTGTCATTGGCTGCTTCCCCTTTTACAAGTACTCCTTTAATTTAGTCATCTGGTTTTTGACATCGTCTAGAGCAGCGAGCAATTATAATTCTATGTTCTCTACCCTATATATTATCATCTTGTGCTACTCACGGGATGGCACATCCCACTCTTCCCCCATGTCCTCAATCCCATACATATTTTGTTCTTGATTGCTGTCAGTCTTGGATGATCTTTTTCCATTTTGCGAGTTTTAAAAGAAAAACTCACTTAAAACTTTGAAAAATACAAAAAAAATATGCTTAAATTTAAAGATTATACACAAATTTACAAAATACTTCCTGTGATGCGTGAAAATGGTTGATGAAGCGTGTGGATGGTGCGGTTGTAATCTGCATCCACTCTTGTTGCACCACTCATTGCGTAGTAAACATAGTTGCTCCACATAGTCCTTTAGCCAAAGTGCTCTCACATTTGAATCTCTTCGATCACAAGCTGCTGCTTGCGTGGCTTCTCATGAGATTAGGAATGTAGACATATTTTTAATGTTGCTTAGATTGCTTAGTATTTCGTGCGCGCGAGAAGCTGTCCTTAATTTTATATAGCCTTTCAATAATTTGTAAAGGCTACAGCAAGCAGGCATTGGCCATGACAGGAACCCTTTACGAGCGCTATGCATAAGCAAGCTACAGCTTGGTCGCGAGGCTTTGAAACAAAAATGGGAAGGGGAGGATATCATTTGCATGTTGACAAATCTTGGTTATGGACGAGGCAATATGGATATGTTGACAGATCTTGGTTATCGACGAGGCAAGATGGATATGTTGCCAGCTAGTGTACATGCTTTTTTAAGCACTTGCCAGAGCATTTTCTCTACTATGGTTGACCATTGCAGTTATTTTTTGGATGATTTGGAAGGCTAGATACTTTGCATCCTATCGGCGGTCGGTCTTCCACTTCAGCGGATACACTCGTTTGTATCTAGACCGAGATATCTCACACTCTTCTTAGCCAATGGGATACCCTAGCAAGCTACTCCAAGCAATGAAGGAGCATCCTCATGCTTCTTTAGGTTGGGGTTATGATGCTCCACTTCCATGATGGGAAAAAGTAAAAAGAGATGTAATTTAGGTTTGTTTGAAGTGTACGTATTATTTGTGCAGTGATGGGGCACAAATATAGACAAGACTAAATGAGTATGCACGCCGAATGTGGATTTCTATGAATATTAAGTGAGTTTTTTATGCATGTGAGCCAAGTTGCTTGAAAGTTGTCTAAGTGCAAGTTTATATGTTTATTATGTACGGTTCAAAGTGCTCTTTAAGGTTGTCTTTATAGCTCGTTGATCGAAGTGCGGGACAGGGAAGTTATGAGCACTTTTAAGGTTTTTAAAGGGTCGGGTCTACACTTTCTGAACCGGCTTTGGAATGTGTGTCAAGTGATCGGTTTTTAGCTCGCCATGGTTTTGGTTCATATTCTCTTGTACGAGCTTCAAGATGTGATTTATGTTGTTTAATTTGGACTCCATTTGATCAAGATATATTGAGTATAGTGCCTTTGCAGCTTTTGGGCTTCGTTGGACAAGGTAAAAACCAGTGCAATAATGAGCAATTATTACTATCTCGTGGATGAAGTTGATGCTTGGGGTGTCAGCGATGAGATTAGACCCAATGTGGCAGAAAAATAAAGAAGGAGATGCTCTCTCTCTCTCTCTCTCTCTCTCTCTCTCTCTCTCTCTCTCTCTCTCTCTCTCTCTCTCTCTCTGTGTGTGTGTGTGTGTGTGTGTGTGTGTGTGTGTGTGTGTGTAAGCATGTGTGAAGCCTACAAGGTATGTAGAAGGTTCTCGGTCTTTCTCACTCACGTGTGAAACTGATTGTTGCAAGCTGAGGGCAGCTCTTCAAGTCCCCCCTGCAGTGTGAGGTGGAGAAGGCAATTTGGCAAGAGCACACAAATCATTTTTCTCTCTCTCTCTCATGCTAGTAGAGAGTTATGAGGTAGATCTATGGTTTGTGTGTGTACGCGCGCGCGTGCGTGCGTGTGTGTGTGTGTGTGTGTGTGTGTGTGTGTGTGTGTGTGTGTGTGTGTGTGTGTGTGTGTGTGTGTGTGTGTGTGTGTGTTGTGCATTGTGCATTAGGTCATACTGCTTGAAGGTCACTAGAATGAGAGGTAGGGTGGGTAGAAAGGCATGAGGACCTAGAGCATTCAAATGCCTCTTCAAAGATCCCAAAACAAGCTAAACCTCCACATTCATACTCCTATACTTTGGACTCTTCCACCTTCTCCTAAAAATTCAAAGTTACTATTTTTGAAAATAAAGAGGAAAAAGTAGTCCACTAAATCGGGCATAAATCCCTCATACAAAGTTGGATTGCAAAAAAATCAAAATCAAAATTTATCTCTTTTCAAGCTCTACAACTTTGTAGAAGAAACAAAAATCTAATTATGAGATTATAGAGGTCATCTCATGGGATTATTAGAGACTATCTAAAATTTTAGGAGGCTCTACTAGTATTCCATACACTACTATGCTATGAGGCTTCTTGTTGTCAAGATAGGTCCCTTGTTTATTGCATTGGATCTACACTACTATGCTATGAGGCTTCTTGTTGTCAAGATAGGTCCCTCTTTTATTGAATTGGATCCGATACATCCTTAAAGGGCCAAGTTATAATTGGAGGTTGAGTTTGGAGAGCTCAATAAGATATCCTAACATGTCTAGTGAGTTTATTGGCTCAAATATAAGGTATAAACTCAAAGCATGGGATTTTACTAGTGAAGGTCTAGAGGAAGGGAGGGAGAGAGAGAGAGAGAGAGAGAGAGAGAGAGAGAGAGAGAGAGAGAAAGAGAGAGCTCTTCTCTCACATGGGCTCAAGCAGTTGCAACCCTGCTAGCGGTGTTGGAGGCAAATCTACTGGTGGCGATGTCGAGCGTGCCTTTGGGGGCACGTTCACATGCACGCACCATCACAAGGGGTGGCCCCTTTATGCTGGAGGCCATGCACACGGGTGGATGGTCACTTGTAGAGTGGTTCACATGTAATGTAGTAGGAGTGGATTTTGGATGGGTGATAGGGTGGATTCCAAAGGAGAAAGAAAACCCAATTTTGAACCATCTTTGGGAAGGTGTTGGGAAAAAAAGAGGATTCAATGAGCACAAGCGAGAAAAGGGTGGGTTTTTTTTTCTTACATGCTAAGGGAGGTCTTTTTTGGATAGTGTTGGAAGAGAAAACAAGCAAGGGGGTTTTCTAGGGGGGGATTTCTTGAAGAAGAAGAGGAGGAAGAGCTTGAAGAAGGGGGAGCATTCAATACCTCCACTGGGGGCGATTTGTTTTGCGGTGTGGGCCAAGAGTACGACAAAGAATCTCAAGGGGAAGAAGAAGACGAACTAAGGTAGACATTGTTGGAGGAGGAAGAGCAGGTTCTTAAGGAGTTGATTGCTCCCTCCTTGTACGCTTTCAATCAATGCAAAAGATCTTGCCATCACCATCAAATTGTTGTCTTTTTGTTCTCTCAATTTACTTCTCTATTTCTTTCTTGGCTTTGTGCAACTCAATGGGAGTGTGTGTGTGTGTGTGTGTGTGTGTATGTGTGTGTGTGTGTGTGTGTGTGTGTGTGTGTGTGTGTGTGTACCCAGAATGATGGTGTGTAAAGGAGAGAGAGAGAGAGAGAGAGTGTGTGTGTGTGTGTGTGTGTGTGAGAGTGTGGGAGAATAGCGATAGAATTGGGATTGCTTGGTGAGGGGTTTTTGATTGCATATTTATGAGTTGTTGTGTATTGGGTGAGAGAAATTGTGCAGTTCTTGATGTGCATTTTCAAGTGGATTGTAGTGTGTATCATGGGCTATAGAGAGGCACTTGTGTTCTCCCTTCTCACTTTTCATATCCTAGTGCCCCACAAGCAAGGATCATCTGATTGCTCCTTAGTGGAAGTGGAATCAAATAGAGATGGTAGCACAAAGTTACAAACCTATTTTCATAGGTGAAGAAAATTTGAATGAGTGGATGGTGGATTTCGAGCTATACAAGAGCAAATTGTATGCTATGCCTCTCGTAATAAGAGGTAAAGCAAGGGTGTGGTATGATGCACTGGATGGAGAGCGTACGCGGTATGGCCAGCTTTGAGGATGTATTTCTTTACAAAAAGAGGTCAATCTAGTTGATGTGGATGCAAAGCTAAAGGCCCAAGGTTTTCAATATTTCTCTTAATAAATTTGAAGAGTGTTAGTTTGAATTGGCAACAACTGTGCAATTGGAGAATGGGGATTACTTCAAACTAGACAAGTTTATGGCTTGTCTACACTCCAAACTTCAAGAAAATGTGGAATTTGAAAGTCCAAAGAAATACAATGGTGTTGAGGAAATTGCTCCAAGCAAAGAGTCGCAAGATCAAGAAGAAGATAGAGCAAGGTGCATTAGGCTATGACACAATGGCCTTTACGTCCACGTAGAATCTTAATGATGAAGCCCAAGAAGAGAATCAAGCTAATAGAGGTATGGTAATAACTCCACAACAATGGCTAGGCAATGTACAAGATTTGTCCGAATATATGCAAGAATTTAGGCAAAAGCACTATGGAACAAGAGCAACCAAGGGCTGGAAGAGGCAGGGTAAGCATTTACTAGAGTGATGTTACAACTACGGGGAGGAGAGGCATTATGCTCGTGATTGTCTGCATGCACCACGGAATGAGGAGGTATGTACCCTTTCTTTGGTAGAGGAAGAGGGCAAGTACCACCCAACTGTCCAAGGGAAAAAGAATCAAGAACCTCCACCTCCTCTAGGTAAGACCGAGGTGCCTTTACATTATAGGGGTTGATAAGTAGGGTTTGATGTTTTTGCAAACAAAAGAGCTTAGGGAGGGAGTGAAACGGAGATAGACCACAAAATTCGTTGCCATAAGGGGAAAGAGAAGGTGGATGAGGGCAAAGAGAAAGCGAGTACAAACAAGAGGAGAAGACACTGTAGAATCAAACAAGGAGATTTTCAGTTTGGGTGAGATTATCTGGAGTAATGTCCGAAGTCAAAAAACATACAATACTTTTGGTCAGATGTTCGCATTGATCCCAAGCTAAGAAGACAATGGCCAACAAGTGTCAGCATTAGGCTTCCATGAGCTAAGAAGGTGGTCCATGCAGCGCATACATAACATGGCATTGAGGGTGGATAGTCCCATTGATGTGCTTCCTCTTGTTGACGCTCTTATAGAAAAGAATATGTAAGTCCAAGCACACATTGATGGTGGGGGTCAAGTGCATGTTATGAAAAAATCTGCTATGAGGGGAAAATGTGCCAAAGTGGTTGCTAGATCAAATGTACGCATGAGGTTGGCTAACCATACAAAGGCTAGGTGCTTGGGGATAACTTACGATGTGAAGGCCCGATTCATGGGGATTGAATGCCTTGTTGATTTTTTTGTGATGAAAGAGGTGACAATGCAGACTCGATCATTCTAAGGAGACCATTACAATTTTCCATGGGAGCTCAGCAAAGCTGGAAAAATGGCATGTTCATCTTACTCGATAAAGATAATAGGTGGCAGGTGGTATTGGATTTGAAGACCAAAGAGAGACATTTCCATCCAATGGTAGTTGAAGACAGTGGAGATTCAACGACAACTAATGAGTACGAGAAAGAGACTTCCTATGATGAAGGTTGTATAGGTACAAAAGAAGAGGAGAGTGATAATGATCTTTTGAAGATTGATGCAGGCCTATTTGGAGTCTATATAAATACATCCAATATAGAAAAAGATATGTAGCCTCAAGTTGATGGTATCGATCCCGTATCGATGTAGGGGATGCTTGTGGTATGTTGGGAGAAGAAGACTTGACTAAGTAGGAGATAGAAAGCTAAGTGCAATTATGCACATCTTACCCAAAGCTATTTGTTGCACAATATACAGATTTACGAGGAATTCATTGTATATTATTTTACACGACCACTCTTTTTCGGTTCATTATCTATCATGATAAGCTCAAAAGTATAAGAGACAATTTTTAAAACCTCTACACTGTTTGCATACGAGGCCCTCACAAAGATTTTTTGAGATTCTTTTTTTGATAGACATGACATTTTATTCAAAACCTTGAAAAAACGATGGGCATAATTTCTTCACCTCCATCATCATTAAAATGAACATATTTTATTTCAAGTGTAATTTGATTTGAAGCCATCACAACTTTGGACCCGTCGTCTTCAAATTCTTTTTCATAAGCATCCAAAGTCGACTCAAAATGTCGAATCATTTGAATCTTGATCAAAATAAGTTTCTGTTCACTTGATACTTGGCATTTTATGTTAATGATGTCAATGATTTCTTCATGAAACTTGCACTTGGCTATCCCCAAGATGTCATTTACTGTGAGCTCCACCTTGCTATTGAGGAGATGCTCCTCAAAAACCTGATTTAAATCTATTGCCAATTCAATATCCAATTTCAATTTATAAAAAGGTCCTCTGAGCTTACCTTGTGGAACTAATCCAGAAATAGACTTCCCTTCCTTTTTGTTGTTGGAATTTCTAGTCCTCTTTGACGATATATGCATTGTCTTCATCCCTCTTATGCTTCTCTTTCACTATAGCTTCATTAACTTGAGACTTACAAATAAACGCATACACCAAAAGAGGATCAACTAGAGTTAACTACCATGTACTTTTCGAATATAATTTCCAACTTGACATAGCTTTCTAAGAGCCACCTTACCTAATTTGATCATTTCTAAAACATAAGGCCATAAATTGCCCTTAGCTCTAACAATTTCATCATCCTTCTAATCATGAAACTATAGTTCAAAAGGTTCCGCTTCAACAAGAGCAATATTAACTTGTATCTCTTCCATCCATTCCTTCATCCACCTCCTCCCTAATTCAAATGAATAGGCTCTCTAGTTTCCCTGAAATGGATCCTCCTATCCTTCCAAAGAACTATGTTTTTTTGTTGGCTTCATCAAATTATTCACAATCTTTACGTGCATAATCAAACTATCACACCACATGCATCTACCATCCCTATCCCTACGAGGAGGATGTTGCTTGAGCTTCGATGTAGAATCCCTTGTACTTAGTCTTACAACTTTCAATTTTAAGTTTAATTCCGGTATACCTTTTATCACTTTCTCAAGGATCGGCTTCTCCAGCTTAGGCTTTGTAGGGGTTCACTTTTTCTACCGGTTCTTTTCCAATTAGATCCATAGGGTTGATTATGACCAGCTTGTTCACCCTCATTTCTCGTTTCACAATCATGTTTACTGCTTCAAAAACCATTTTCCAGTCAAAAGTTAAGCTTAACTCACTTGCTAGATCTTCAAGTAGCTGCACCAAACTCTTTTGAGGTCGTTGATCAACCGCTTAAATAAATAACTTCACCCTTTCTGGCTTCATCGTTTGTTACTCTATTGTAGATAACTGCTCAATTTTTTTCTCAAACTTTTGTAACAACTCTTGTGCATATAAGCCCTTGTTTTCCTTTTGTACCCACTTCATAAAAATGTGCTTGTCATTCTTTGAGAATCTTCAAGAAAGTGCCCATTTTGCAAAGCCTTACTCGCTCAGCCTTCCAAATTCATTCGTTGAGATAAAATTGCTTATGGGTGGCTTGTTGTGTTGTTGCATGTAAGCAGCAAATTTTTGCCTCATTTGCTGCATGGCTGCCTCTTGCAGCGTAGACATCTTCACAATCACAAATTCACACCTCAACTTGCTTCATGTCAAATTCACAAAAGATGTTTGGGGATTAAGCAGTTTGGGAGAGGAGTTGGGAAGGCACCGGGCCCCTGGCTGTGGGAGAGTGATTGAGAAGAACAAAAACACAAGAGACAGTGTGCAAATTGTAAACTAAAACTAGAAACTATATCGCTAATAGAAATTGAAATTGAGAATAAGAATTTGACACAAATGGGGCCATGTCTATGCTCAGTACCGATGGAAAACACTAGGACAGCTTGCAACATGTGACGTACACTAGAGAAGAAGAGCAAGCCGAAGCCAAAACTTCCAATCGACTTTCAATTTCTTCATCTTCCTTGTCTTCAACTTACCAATGGAGAGAGAAAGATTGAGCGAGAGCGAGAAATAAAATTCCCTCCTTCCCTTCTTGTATAAGAGCAAAAGAGAGCAATTGTCGAGCGTTCACTTCCTCTCCTTTCTTCCCTTTTCTTTGCCAAACTCTTCACTCTCAATCGCATATACACCACAAAAATTTGACGCTCTTACTTCTTTGATACATATTTTTTTGTGTTAAAACTGCTCGCAAACTTTTTCGTTTTCTTCTTCTTTTGCAAAATAAAAAAAGGTTTCATTATTTTAAGCATGTTTCCTTTTTCTCCATGCTATTGTTCATGTGTAGTGTGTAACATCTCCAACATAAGGGTGTTGCCCCGGGGAGGGTGCCTGGGTGGGAAACCCCTCCCCCTTCCCCAAGGGTTCACAATGGGCGACGATAGAACAATGACACCGTCAAGCAATGACAACCATTAACAGGCAACAATATACTTGTAGCACGTGTAGATCGCATGAAGGCAGCGATGCCTACCAGCATGCCCACAAAGAAAGCTCTCTCTCTCTCTCTCTTCCCCCCCCCCCCCCCCTGCGATACCAAGTGAATGGCCTTGACTCTATATAAATACCACCAAACCTTTAGTGACTCTTTCACATGTGGGGTAACCTCATGCCATGTGGCATCTCAAAAGATTATACTTCTCAAAGGGTAGACTAGGTTCTCTAAGTTTTATGTACATGCATCAAAAACCAACGCAGCAAGTTTCTTACGAATCTTGATTTAGGTCACTTCAAACTAAATCTGTCAGCACTAGTGCATATGCATCATGGATCTATTTCCTAGATTATAAATGTCCAAAGTTCTCCACACTTTGTGCTAAGATTACATTCTAATTTGTAAGCTATTTAAAAAAATTTCATTCACTTCTATGGGTGCACAATTGTCACTAGTATGTGGTCCTAATTTTGTAAGCAGGTCAAGTTATAGGGTATCAGCGAAGATGCGATTTGAAAGCTAAACGAAAACGTTAGAGGTTTGAGGTGGCGCGTGACAGTGACCACACGGCGTGTGTCAGGTCGAGGGGGAGAGAGAGGAGATATTTTTGTTGCATGGTGAGTAGGAGGGTGGAGGGACGGATACCTCATGAGCGGCTTCCACTCTCTTTCACATCAAGTACGCCTAGTCGATCGTTGTCCGCTCCTTTTTTCCTCGTGAGCATGGTCACTCCTTGAGTGTCAGTAGTTGGGACTATTTGCTGGCAGAGGCAGGCAACTGGGTGCGTAGCTGCTCGCTGTTGGGCAAGACGATGGCATGCTTGCGAGCCCCACGCGAGAGAGAACACCGCATGGGTGAGCTACGCTGGACAGCTGGCAGAGCCAGGCAACTGGGTGTGTTTGCCATGCACGTGGGCGTGCATAGCTGTTGGTTCTTGGGCAAGACGATGGGATGCTTGCGAGGGCAGGCGAGAGAGAGCACCGCATCGGTGAACTGGGCTGTCACACGACTGCGCTAAATGCAGACTCAATACAAAGCCTGGCGAGCGATGGCTCGGAGCGTTTTGTGTTTTGTTGGGAGGGCGTCTCGCAGTCATGTTGGGAGCGCGTCGGTGCAGAAGCAGGGCAGCTTGTGGGAAGCGGAGCAAGCTGCAGTTTTGCTTATGCCGGTAATCTCGCCGCGGAATCTCGGGAACTAATTAATTAATGAGACCCAGTATAGACCCAGTGCCTATGATTTGGAAAAAAGAAAGTAGTAATGGGAATTTGGTAGATGGCGTGAAGGAAAAAGGGGAGGGGATAATACATTGAGTTTTCTTTTATATAAAAAAAAGGGGTACACACAGTAGGCACCAAACCCCCAGACGAGTTGGTTATCTCGGCAACAGTAGAGTCAAAGATAGCTCCATGCAAGTTCAATACTTGCCTAAAGATAGAGCCGGTATAAAGGCATGATTTAGTAATAGGGCAAAGGCGTATAAATATGTCAAAGATTCAATGATTGTGCAAGTCGTGGCTACAAGATTAGAGGATAGCTTCAAGGAATTATGAATGAATGGTCACCATTATCGTAACCTAGTCGTAAAGATTAGAGAATAGCTTCAAGGAATTATGAATGAATGGCCACCATGATTGTAACCTAGTCGTAAAGATTAGAGAATAGCTTCAAGGATTTATGAATGAATGGCCACCATGCTCGTAACCTAGTCGTAAAGGTGACCGTGGGTGCTCCAATTACAATAACCAACTGTAACATTTTTTCAAATTTTAGCATGGAACCTGTTAGATGGGATGGGGATCTGAGACCTACATATATGTATGGTAGCTGTTGATCCCACTGCTTGGGTTAAGGACCTCGTACCCTTTAGTGTCATGGCTCGAGGGAAGGGGGTGTGTCGTCAATGAGTTATAATACTGGAATATTTGATAGGCTCCCTCACTTCTTGATGCTCATTAACTACTTAATGACCCAGTGGCCTTCAGTGTGGGGTCTCTCTCTCTCTCTCTCTCTCTCTCACACACACACACACACGATTCCTAGAGTTACTCTAAAGAAGCATGGAGTAAAGTGGAAGGCGTCTAGCAAGGACAAGTTACGAATCCAATACACACCCGCTCTTCGCAGACTACTAAAATGCAGCTGGGGTGGATTGATTCCTACGAATCGACAAATGAAGATTGTACAGCTCAAGTCGTCTGGTTTTGGTATCAAAAACGCGCAGCTTTCGAAGCTTTTCTCCACTCGATTTCATATTTTGTGCGATTAACGTGTAATTGGGTTCTTTTGTGACACAAGTTAAGTTGCTGGATCATGGGGATTGCTTGCATTGCTGCCCATTGGGGGCGGGCGCCTCCATTTCAGAGCCTTTTAAAGCCCTCTCCCTCTCTCACACATACACACACTCCACATCCTTCAGTTTTAAAGCCCTCTCTCTCTCTCTCTCTCTCTCTCTCTCTCTCTCTCTCTCTCTCTCACACACACACACACACACTTGACATCCTTAAGTTTTCCCTCCACTTCCATCTCAACCTCTATCACCCCCTCATGCCATTTTCCACACCTTCTCTCCTCCTCGTCACCCCTCTTGTATACACACCACACCCTCTTTGCCATCTCTTGTGAACGCTCATTTTGATTCACCCCGTTTTTCGGCTCTTTGTTGTCACTTCTTTACACTTTGTGGTTGCTATGGCATTCCGCCAACCATCGACCATGCCACCTCGTCCCCAAGACACACAAGTACCACCACATCAATTCACAAATACGGGCTATGGAGCAACCCGTCCACACCCAATGCAACGCAAGAATCTGCCACTAATTCTAATCAATTTAGCCACCTTGTTACTATCGATACCAATACTCGTGGTGGGAATCTGGCTCGCTGCACGACATCATGCAGACTGTTTGCGCTTTCTACAATGGCCACTCATAGTGATTGGGATAGTGATGATGGTGGTGTCCTTGATAGGGTTGGTGGGGGCATTGAGGAGGAGAGCATTTCTACTATGGGTGTACATATGTCTATTGACCTTGCTAATTTTGTTGTTATTGGCATTTACAATATTTGCATTTGTAGTGACAAGGGGCAGCAAGGGCCATAGAGTGTGGGGTGCAAACTTTAAAGAGTATGAATTGAATGACTACTCTCATTGGATGAGGCATAAAATGAACCACCACCACACTTGGAACAAGATCAAGAAGTGTCTCATGAAGGACCAAGTTTGCAACAACATGAACAACAAGTACCCATCTCAGAGCATCATGTGGCATAGCAAGCTCTCCTATATCGAGGTAGCACATTGTGCACAAGCTTAGCTTATAGCATTTTTTAGTTTAAACACAATACTTTACAATTTTCATAGCTTGTGTGTGTGTGTTTGTTTTTATTTTATGTAAAGGAAAGATTCGTGTGTGTGTGTGTGTGTGTTTGTTTTTATTTAATGTAAAGGAAAGATTCGTGTGTGTGTGTGTGTGTGTGTGTGTGTGTGTGTCCGCGTGTGCATGAGAGAGAGAGAGAGAGAGAGAGAGAGAGAGAGAGAGATGATAGCTAACCTCAACTTGCATTGACATGAATGTAGTCCGGATGTTGTAAGCCACCCACTGCATGTTGCTACACATATGTGAATGCGACGAACTGGGTGAATCCGACAACAGCAGGGGCAAATATGGATTGCGGTCGATGGAGCAATGATCCATGGCAATTGTGCTACAATTGTGATTCATGCAAAGCCGGTGTGATCCGACAGGTGAACAAGGATTGGCGTAAGGCAGCCAAGGTGGCCCTAGCCATGTTGGTTGCACTTGGCGTCCTGTACGTCTTAGCTTGGCTTTCTTTCCTACAAGCGCTTGCCCACAAAACTCTCTACAGCACCGCCCATTCCGTCAATGCACGCCCCCATGCTTCATCTCTCACTTAAAGAGATCTCTCTTTCCCACCTGCCCTCCCCTCCCTCCTCTGTGCACACACACACACACACACAAAAACAAATTGTATGCTTTGTTATACTTATGCTTTTGGGTACTCACATGAGCTTAGGCCCTACATCCATTCTTTTCCCAGCCAAATAAATTGTATCATACATACACACTCTCTTTCTCCCTTTCTCTTCTTCTTCTCTGAATGAGTTGTGTTACATTTGTGCCTGTGCTTCCAATAAAACTTTGAAGCTTTTTTCCAAAGTCCATCGACTTGTGGAATTGCAAACTTCCAAGGTCAATTTCTTTTTCTTTTTTGTAAGGAAGTGGTCAATTTCATTTTTGTGAAACATAAATTTTCAAGTGAACAAATAATGGTGGCCAGTCTTTCAAAGCTTTACCTAAAACATTTTGAGGCCCACTGTAAAAATTTATAAGTTTTTTTTTTCATGAGCAAAGAAGCAACAATACAAGTGTATTAAGTATCGATATACTCACATAGCCTCACACACTAAATCTAACTCATTCACTAGTATATTTTTGGCTTTATAGGGATACTTTTAACACTACCATTAATAACTTTGTCTTTAAGGGCAAGCTTGTTTTCAGTGATGTTACTAGTGCTTTGCTCGTGGAAGAGATTCGACTTTAATCTCTTAACACTAGTGGGCATGGTGATGCATATATGGATAGTGAAAGTAGCAAGAAAAACAATCAAAGACAGAAAAGTGGTAGTCGCAGTCGCGATCGTTCTTAGGATTACAAGAATGCACGTAGCAAGAGTCGTGGACATGACACAAAGAACATTGAATGCTACCATTGTCATACGAAAACACATGAACAAGGATTATTGTTTGTTGCAAGGAGAGAAGGGAAAACCCATTGTAGCTTTTTACCTCCTAAGAGAAGTGTGAAGATAGAGAAGTTCAACGTCATTGAGTCTCCACATGTTGATGTTGTTCCTTACGTGAAAGGAGAAGGGCAAAGTCATTGTCGTAATTTTTCTACATTTTAAGAGTAGTGTGAAGATAGAGAAGCTCAATGTCATTGAGTCTCCACACCGTCAGACGTACTAGTCTTCTCTTTTGATTTGAGTCTAAAGGTGTTGTTAGCTCTTGACAAATGCCATGTGCAGGATTGTATTATTGACTTATGTGCCAGTTTTTGTCTTATAAGGAGTGGTTCTCCAGTTATGCTTCCACACATGTTTCAATTAAGTTGGGTGATTCTCATCAACTTGAGATATGTGGCATTGGAGATGTGAATTTGCATATGCGTAATGGTACTGAGTTCATGCTGCAAGGTGTTAGACATGTGCCATATGCCAAAGCTAACTAAGATCTTGGTTTCAGCAAGGCATCTTGATGATCTTGGATACACTATAGTGTTTGGCAATGGTTCTTGGATTATAAGAAAAGGTAACTCGGTCATGCTCAAAGGCCAAAAGTATGGCTCGTTATATTCCTTGTATGTCTCTTTTGTGAAAGAGAATTCTATCTATGAACTGATATGCCTTCTACTGAGTTGTGGCATAGCCAACTTGGTCATATGAATGAGAAGGGAATGAAATAGCTACATCACTTTGGCTATATCCCTGTGTTAATCTATTCTAGTTTTAGTTTGTTTAAGAATTACATATACGACGAATAGACTACACTTACCACTTTAAACAAGAGATTGCATGCCTTGAGGCTACCTTAGAAAATTCATGTCATCCCATGAATTAGTTTCTTGATAGCGAGTCCATGCCTACTTGCTACTTCGTCTCACCTATTGGGTCCACTCTAAATAAAATTCAATAATTGGGAATATTCCCACCCTGCCCATCTCATAAATTAGTTGCTTGATAGCAAGGCCATGCCTACTTGCTACTTCGTCTCACCTACTAGCTCCACTCTAAATAAAATTCAACAATTGGGAATATTTCCATCCTCGCCCATCTCTCACCTTTCCTCCATCTTCATCACACAGCCCTACGTAGATCGATCCTCCCCTGCCTATAGCAACCCATCTCGATGTGCTCGTATACACAAGTATGCCCCTCCATGTTTCCTCTTCCTGCAACATACCTCTGCTCGATGCCTACTTCTATATTGTGCCCCTCTCCTCTGCTAGATTTGAGTGCAAGGACTATATGACTTCCCAAGACCACACACACACACACACACAGGATATATATCATAAGCTAAAGCTTGCAACAGATAAAGTTGAGCATGCATGAGAGTGAAGAGAGTGAGGAGCTGCATGAATGGCGGCCTCCAAAGCATTCACACATATGCTTGCTTATTTGTCATATGTCTATGAAGCCCGCCATGGCCAACACGTCTTGCAAGAATGGGAACACACACCATGCTTCCAAATCATACAATTGGATCTGATGTTGCGGTGTGTGTGTGTGTGTGTGTGTGTGTGTGTGTGTGTGAGAGAGAGAGAGAGAGAGAGAGAGAGAGAGAGAGAGAACATGCTCTAGAAGAGAAAAAGACCCAGCCACGTTTAGAGAGAGAAAGCGAGAGTCATCATGCAGCCAGACAGTAAACATGTCTTGCCTTGCAAATGGGTGTATAAGAAGAAGTACATGGCAGAAGATCCCGAGCCTAAGTATAAGGCTAGATTGGTTGCTAAGGGTTTCAAGCAAAATAAAAGCATGGATTTTGATGAAATTTTCTCTTGAGTAGTCAAGATGACTACATTGTACCTTGTGCTTGAACTAGTATCCATTGAGGACATGGAACTTGTCTTGATGGACGTGAGGCATATCTTGAGATATCTCAAAGGTATGATAGACAAAGTGCTTGCATTTTAGGAATAGTGATGTATTCATTGTGGGTTACACCGATGCAGATTATGCAGGTTGTGTGAAAGTCAAAGATCCATGGCTGGCTATGTTTTTCTATTTGCTAGAGTATACATGTGATGAAGATCATGTCTCTAAAACTGTACGTCATCTTCCACCACAAAGATAGAGTATGTGGCAATTAGCAAGGAAGCTATATTGTTAGCTTGCCTAGTGGGAGATCTTAGCATTACTCAAACTCCAATGTTGCAGTGTAATAGTAAGAGTGCGACTGCGTTAGTAAAGAATCCCGTGTTTCACTCCAAGTCAAAACACATAGAAGTCCGTTATCATGCCATATGTGACACATTGACTAGCAAGCACATTGAGCTAGTTTAGGTTCATATGGATGACAACCTTGCAGATGCTCTTAAAAAGAGCCTACCCTCATAGCGGTTTGCACATTGCATCACGGTTTCCACTTGGATGCTTCACGGTTGTACAAATGTACATACATAGGCCACTTGGGCCACGTTGGCTTTCAAGTGGAAGATTGTTAGGGTTCATGCCAAATGGCTAGACACCCATCACAGTAACCGTACTAACCTTATCTATTCTTTTGATCATATATAACAATAAAAAGTAGTGAGGTATTTTGATCCTCACTCAGAGCTCCACCCACATCGTGCTCATGTCTGGTCTTGTTCTCCCTTGCATTGGGCATGCAGCGCACGCTCTTCACTTCTTTGATTTTTCATTTTTCAATGGGTACCTTGAACCTTCGTTTCATAGTCTCATATGTTTTTATTTCATTGATTTAGAATGATGGTTGACCATGTGTGACCATTCTCTATGTTTACTCTTCTCCTATACCTTCCACTTTATAACTCACCACCTTGAGTATAAGTCATGTACATGTCCTTGGTTTTATCTACACTAATTGTCGATGCCACTCTATCCCACACCACCCCCTTCGTATAGCTAGACAAAAATAATTTTGTCTCCTTATATGCCGATGTAGATGTTGGGAACATTCCCATATTGAGGTGTTGCAGCATATCCCATACAAAGGTGGCAATGTTCTATACTATATGTTGGTTGAACACTCAAAGATCGAGGGGTGACGCTCATAAATATGACCCATTAATCTCATTTTGGGACCCTTATGCCCTTACAACACTGAGTTGGTCTTTGCAATCCTTGTACAAGTCTTACGAGAGCTTAAGAGAGGCTATTGTTAGCCAATTGTATCCCAAGTAGTCATTTCCAGACTCATCTACCATTGTATCACTAAGTCTAGATCTGAATATGAATTATTTGTATCCAGCTATAATCTGAACTACGTTTTGAGATGTCTCTCATTCAACATCTCTATGATTTGAACTTTCTATTCATTTGGGTCCAACATTTGTCTAAGGTCTGGTGCCAGGTTCATTTGAATTTGTTTGTCGAATAATTGGGTTTACTCTTTGTGTGATTCGATGTCATCTGATAAATGAACTTGATCGTCTCATATGGCAATTGATATCAAACTTGATAATCTCACATGACAGTCAAATTTCATGTCCAATCCCTCCGAGTATAACTTTGGAAGTAATTGTTAAGCTGTGGATCATTCCATTTTGGCGATCACAATGGTGATATAAAGCTCTTGACAAAACCAATCTCCCAAGTTGGGACTCAAAGTTAGTCAGCTATTCACAATGACTATACATTGTCCAACACAAAGAAACATAACCACTAGAGTGTTCACCGAAAATAAGAATCACATCAATACTAATGTCTAAGGATCAGAGAAATACTGTGATGATCTTTAGCCATGTTCTCAGGGTGAGGATACAGAAGTGGACCCAAGCATGAGAGAAGTTAAAGCACAATGAGCTTCAGGATAGTCTGAGTATTCATGGAGAGGGCATTCAGAGAAGTCTAAGAGACACTCTTATTCACACAGTGCTCAAAACTCTCCTAGAAAAGGCAAAGCTAAGGTCACGATTGATGCCAATGATTTAAGGAGACAGAATCAAGCAAAAGAAAAGGTCATGAAATATTAATAGACATAGATGTTGATTATTGGGTCAAACCCAAATGGAAAGAGAAGGTCGATGAGCTCAAGTTTTTTTCCCAACATTAGAGATAGTAGGAAGGATGACCTTGATGTCCATATTCAAACCTTCAAACAATATACTGACCTCAAGCATATCGATGTGAAGAATGGGCAGGGTAATGCCCTCAAACATTGAAAGATGAAAGTTATACTATCACTATCAACATGAGGGCTGAGAAGTTATAGTAAGGTGAAGAAGGCTTTTATTTTGGAGTATAGCAAGAATAGAGGGGATAAAGAAATCCTTTGTGAATTAGACAAAATACAACAAGGAGCTATGTAGAGAAAAATAAGGAGCTCACTAAGCAATTACATGGGCCACCATCTGAAAAAGAATGAGAGCCTAGTTTTTGAGAGCAAGAAGTTAAGGAAGCAAGAAGTACCAATTCCAACCAAGAAAGTCAATGGCTTGGTTTGGAGAGCCCTTAAACTCAACTAGTAGACCAAGAGCCTAAAACCAACGCAAGTTCCAGTGAATTCTCTTCAAAAGATACATTATCAAGTTCAAATTCATCTAACAACAATCACTCTGAAGAACAACTCAAAAATAGGGAGAAAGGAGCCTTGACAAAGAAAATTGAAGAGCTGTTAAACACAAAATTTTGAGATTTTAAAGATCAGACTCTCACTAAGAAAGGTAAAAGACATGTTGTATTAGATGCAAATCAAATCACCATCACACTGACAAATGCATTCAATGTACGTATTGTAAAAATTATTATCATGTATAGAATATCTACAAAATTTGGATACCCCATTTTAAAGAAGGAAAGGATGTATGAGTGATTGTATTGACCAACCTCAAACCTGGTAAGCAAGAATAAGTTTCTGAGAACCCAAAAAATGGAGCCAGTACTAATGGAATGGCTGCGAGAGAAAGATACTAGAATAGAGGTAGAGGAAGAATATATTTTATAAGGTGGGATTTTTATTGTTATACATGTGGTAAGTGTGAGTACTTTTTAGCATAATGTCCCAAAAATGTGAAGGCTCAAGTGATCGAGGAAAAGATGGCAGAGCCTATACCAACACGCGTGAGCACTAGGAGATCTAGTGTTGTCATTGAAGAAATACCAAAAGAGCCAGTCAGTCAACCCAAGCAAAGAAAAGAGAGCCAAAAGTGGGCAAAGCAAAGGGTGGTTTGGAAAGGTAACACGAAAGCCAAAGAAGTAAACGAATGGCAAGAGCAAAGGATTTTGGCTGCTCATGTCAATCAAAAGCTTTTGCCAGTAGATATAATGGCACAGACAGCAGGAATCCCAATGATTGGTTGTAGTGTGTAGAGTCCTGAGAAGACAGTAAAAATCCCAGTGATCGGTTCTCATATGACGAATCCTGAGAAGGAACTATTACAATTTAGAGTTGACTTGGAGAATGTTGATAAAAAGGAAATGTTTGAAAAGAGCAATCTAATTTTAAAACCAATAGATTTGTAAGAGCAAGGAAGCAGATAAGGACAACACAAGCATGGCAATGCGAGGACAACTACCCAGAAGCAAGATCATCCATATGAGAGTCCTGTAAATGAGTAGCATAGATAGCCACTATCACTGCCATGAGCAAGAGCTATAGCTCACTACTGCTCTAATTGGAATTGTGTTCGGATTTCTCTATCACAAGAAATCCAAGGTTTCCACAACTAAAGAGCTCAACACTTTTCGCAAGGAGACACGAGAGCTGAAGCACAAAAGGAAATTTGGAGGACAGTGTATCCTACCAAATAAGGCTACATATAAATTTGTTGAGACCCTAAAGCTTGAAAAATAATCCAACATATGTGCCCGAAAGGTCTTTAGTATGTTGATGGCCACAACATTGGATAAGGGTTGCCCTGAGGATCCAAGCACCATCCTTTATAATCTGTAAATTTATCCCATTGTCTCATCTCCTCAAGAGACTCTCCTAGTGTCTGCCCAACTCTAGCAAAAACAGCCCGAGAAATATTTGATCCTGACTAAATGGACAATGAAAGTGGTCTCATATCTCATAGTATAATGGACACTGACATACGCAACTCTATCTTTGGCTCTTTCTGACACAACTGGCAAATCCTGGCCTTTGCTAGTATTCCCTCCCCCTCCTCTTCCATTATACAGGCTAGCACCTAGTCTTCAACGTAGGAATAACTTCCATTTTCTTCCTTTTTATGTTAAGAAACAACTCAGTGGGTGTATGCACCTGCTTGCTACATGTTACATGCCTTCCAGCACCTCTAATTATAAATGAAAGTCACGTTACCTTCAAAACAACAGCTGTATGTCTGATCCATTAGCAAGACTAGCACCTCGCTATAGACATCTCAATATGTAAGTTGTATGTATTCATTAGCGACATAGAAGCCTTTAACAAGTCTTCCAAATAAAACACTATTAATGTATATTGAGAATGGAAAATAATTGTGATTATTTTGCACAAAGTATATAATGCGTTCCTAAAGAATCTTTTACTTCTTTTTGCAAACTTTGTAAAATTGATACTGATCTTCGGTCTATAATTTTTGCATGCTTCCTTCACAACTTGCTGTTATACAATGTTGTGGGATCTAAACCTTATGCACACTACAAAGTTATGAAGTTTATATTGATCATAATTGCATTGAAAGTGGCTTAACATTTGTATTTTAGTTTAGTCTATAAATTTTGTTATATAATCCAATTGTTTATCTTGATTGACATTAACCAAATGATGATTTTGCTACTAACCTTCACTTTTAAAGCACTTGTTTAGCATTCAACAATTTGACTCCTCCCCATTTCCTTGAACCACCCCTAGGTACATATTTCTCAATGTTTTCTATTGCTTTTTAATTTTCTTTAATGAGTCAGTTCCAAAAAGTATTTATTTCTATCATTTGTCTTAAGATCTCCTCATTACGATCCATCTCACCTGTGGTTATACTATGACGCACTCGCTTGATATACTACCATGCTAATACTTACCCTCTCCATTTCTTTATCAATTGTTTTCTTGATACATATAATTAGGGAGACCAACTCAAGCAGTTTTCAATAAGAATAAAAACATCGGACAATTTCAACAAAAAAAAAAGATATTTTGTATATATATATATATATATATTCTCTTATAGCAGGTGCCATTACCCATCTCTAAAGTTATGGCCAGTGCTTGCACTGGATATTGAAGAGGATTTGTTATTAAGTTATGTAGCTACTCGTGTGAGCTAAGGTGCTCTGGGATAGTGAACAACACTTTGTAAGTACCCTTCTACTCAAACATGCTCCAAATTGATCTTATACCTGTGATAATTGTTATATTTTTATGCCTATCCTAGTCTCACGGACACACATATTCACCGATTTAGGTAGTGTGTAAATACTCATCTTGGTGCAGATTTGCCGATTTAGGCAGCACATTGATAAACTACAGATTCATGATTTTTAAACAATATCCAATGCAGATTCTTCGGTTTAGGCAGCATTAGTGCAGATTCGCCGATTTAGGCTGCACGTCTTATTGGTGTAGATTCGCCGATTTAGGCAACACCAATCACGAAATCATGCTGCAATGGCTGGCCACCAGCGTAACTGGTATGATTTTGTTACCCGGGTATACAAAATGAAGGATATTTGGATTTCGATTTGTAATGGGTACATGTTGGCAGCTATTTGGATTTGGATTTGAAATGGATATATGATGCTTTTCGAGATTGATGAGGATTGATTATTGAATGATGAGTGTGACCAATGATATCCGGATTCATCAGGGTATGACATACACTCCTTATTCTAGTGGTATGGGACACTAGAATAGGAAGTATGTGGATGACAGCAGGCATAAGCAATGTTGTTTCGTTTCATAAATTTTTCATTTTACAACATGCTATTTCTAACACAGAATACTAATCACTATTTTTGACAAGTATGGTTTGCATATTTTTTATCTTCGCAACTGAGGACAGTTGCTTTCTAACGGAGAGGTATGTTATGGAATTGATAGTTTACTAATTTTACTATTTATTGCAATTGAGCTGACAGGTGGAAAAGGCTTGACTGAGCTAGGCTATTGCAAAAGGATATGGCATTTTATGTATATTTATTCAAGTGCTCTTTTATGAGCTTTGGCCATCTATGACCGACCGGCCAGTTTGTACTCAATTTGACCATTCAAGAAATCTATAAATCAAATACGTGCAAGAGGGACATGGTCACTCTTGCACGGGGGGAGATTGCACCCAGTGCTCATGTCTATTCTTCTTCCTTCCTCTCCCCTCTTCTCTCTTGCCGTGCCAGTGTAGCACTCCACTCTAGGAGGTGCATCTGCACGCGCTCTCTCACTCTATCTCAATCCATGTCTCTCTCTATCGCGTATGATTTGGTTATGTGCTACAGGATTCACCAGGTAGTCAGATTTGTCGGTATTTCGTTGTATGTAGCATATTATTTGTATATTTTGCAGGCCCGTCCACGTTCCCATTTGTAGCACTTTGTGAGTAGTTCAAATAGGTCTTCTTGATCAGTTGAAAGATGTTTCTTGGTTGTGGGTTCAAATTGCTCAAACTGGCCTTTTGGTCCTGTCATCTTTAGTGCACGTGTTGTGACCCTAGGATGGGTAGGCACACGAGTTTTCTAGTAGAGAAATTGCAAGATGTACCATGCCTTGAACATATGTTGGGTTTTTACTTTTTATGTTTGCTCAAACCTCAATTTTTCTGAGTGCATCAACCATGAGCTGTTTTGGTGTCCATTGCCTGTCACATGCTGCAACATCAATTTGCTGTGAGCATCAACCAGGTGCATGCTTTTGGTACCCTGGCCACCCAAGTGTTACTTGATTAGGTTGATTACACTGCACGAGTATCCTCTGAGAGGCCTCTAATGGCAGACGTAAATGCTAGAAGCTAAAAATTTTGCTGAGGTGTGTACTAAAAGCGCAAGCAAGTGTGTGTGGTTGGCAGGCACCCCATGCAACCAAAAAGGGTGTGTGTGTAGCTGTTAGGCAAGTAAAAGGAGAGAGAGGTGGCGGACTGCGGCTCGTTAAGTGACCACAGCCGCAAATGCCGCATGGCGGCTAGTGGAGGAGAGAGTGAGAACGAGAGGGAAGTCGGCCAGTAAGGACGTTCTAGGCGGTCAAACAGACTGAGGGGGGTGAGCCGTTTTCTTTGGCGGCTGAGGATAGAGGTGATTGGTAGAGAGTGAGAGACTCGAGAAACTGTCTCATGAGTGTACTAAAGGGTGGTGATCAAAAAGCTACGGACAAAGTGTTGCATGGATGGGAATGCATCTCCGGTTTGCATGCGCACACGAGTGGTGCAGGCCAAACGACAGCTTCCGTCCCATGCTTGCCCTCAGGATGTAGCGCGTGCATCCTTTGGCAAAGCCAATATCACGGACGTGAGGCAAGGGAAGAGGGCAGCAAAGGCGGATGCAAAGCTAGGGAGTAATTTGCAAGATGTGCTATCCACAGAGGCTGAAAACTCCTTCACTCACCGCTCATTCATCTACAGAGGATGCCGCCACGGACCTCCCCTTATGTGAGCCTCCGGCCTGCTCGCCAAGGTGGAGGCGTCCAATTTGGCATTTATGTCAACGCCAATGTAGAGACCTTCCGCTCCCTTTTTGTTGCTCATGAAGGCGAGAAGGAGCTTATAGTCTGTCAGGCTGCATCACTTCACACACCAAATTATGCGCGCCTTGCACATGGCATGGTCTCCCAACTACGGGCCAACATCACCACTACTGTCCTTTGACAGAGCCATTTTTGGATTTTGTGTTAATTTGATCCCTCTTAATCCTTTGAAGACCTTATTCGCTTTCCACAATTATTTGATGTATTGTTCCCATGCTGCTAATGTTAATCAATCTCTTAATCTGAATGTTCATGGTTCGACGACATCAGAGAACATTGAAATTTCCTATCTACTTCCTATATCTAATCTAATACTTACTTATAATATGATATTGTGCTTCCCTTTCTTCTATTGACATCTCCATATCTTGGCAATTATATGCAAACCTATTACAATTCGACGATTTCTACTGTTCAAACACCTATCGTTTCTAACACACATGTAAGCACTCAAGGTAAAATACATATTGCAATAGTTACGTAATACATGCATGAAGATCATTATTAATAAAATTGAGTAATTAAAAAGTGCTTAGCTCCAAATTTGTCATGTTCTCCCTTCTTACAATCCGTATCTTGCCAAGAGTGATGGTCTATGCTATGATACCACTACTACAAACGGGAACGTGGACGGGCCTACAAAATATACAAATAATATGCTACATACAACGAAATACCAACAAATCTGAATATCTGGTGAATCCTGTAGCACATAACCGAATCACGCGAACAGAGAGAGACAGGGATCGAGATAGAGTGAGAGAGCACGTGCAGACACACCTCCTAGAGCGGAGTGCTACACCGGCACGGCAAGACAGAAGAGAGGAGAGGAAGGAAGAAGAATAGACACGAGCACTGGGTGCAATCTCCCCCCGTGCAAGAGTAGCCATTTCCCTCTTGCACGTATTTGATTTATAGATTTCTTGAATGGTCAAATTGAGTACAAACTGGCCGGTCGGTCATAGATGGCCAAAGCTCATAAAAGAGCACTTGAATAAATATACATAAAATGTAATATCCTTTTGCAACAGCCTAGCTCGTCCAAGCCTTTTCCACTTGTCAGCTCAGCTGCAATAAATAATAAAATTAGTAAATTATCAATTCCATAACACAAAGAATTACAAATTTTGAAGATGGTTGTTGACTCCTTGCAGATTGTTTAACAATGGTAAGATGGATGGCAACTCCTTGTAGGTTTTTATATTGCCACTATTCAAATAAGTTGGAACACCATTGTCAATGCAAGTCGCCCAAATGACTCTAGTACAAGGTAAAAAGGAGTATGTTGAACTTGTCCAGGCAATAAGCAAATATATCTCCATTTTCATTACAATATGCATCAACAACCATCCATTAATGTTGTTGAACAATATTTGCACACTTAACAAGTTTTGCATGGTATCCGACAATTTCTGGCCACTGAAATTGTTCCTAATACTACGTGCTCAAAATTGTCTAATAAACAGATTTGAACAGCACCCAAGGACTTTGTCATGACATATAATTTAGTAAATAGGCGCTAATGTCACTCCCAGAGACTCATATTCTCCACATATGGAATATGTCTCATATAATGATGTCAATAAAATGACGTCCATCAAGTATTAGGTGTATATGTGTGTGGCGGTAACTGTAAACACTCAGCAACATGAGTGAGAGGGACCCTCATGAACCTTGCTCCACGCTGGCTAAACTAAGCTCCATGAGTTCCTAGACCATGTTTCACACCTTGTGGCTAACAACATGTGCCAAACAAAAGCCTAACATGTTGGTCCATGTTGGTCTATAACTGCATGGTGCAAAAATGTATCTACTACACTATTATCCCAAAATTCTTTTCTCCAACATGACCTTGACATGTGTCTGATGAGTGAAATGGATGAAAGCATGCTAGCATATGCATCCCACTTTGTAAAACCATTAATTAGCTATGACCAGCATAGTCTACCATGTCACCAATAGTGATTACAAGCAACTTGGTAAAGTGAAACTTATTTACTACCCCTTGGTAGATTCAGGACTTCTTTCCTTGAAAATTGCAAATGTGAAGAGTTCAATCAATGATCATCAACACTCATAGAGTGATTTGGCATTATCAGGGTCATACCCTTGACAATATCACTCCTATATACACAATCAGTGTTATAAACTAAACAACAGATCCTCTCTAGTTGGAATCTTATTCACAACTAGATCAAATCAAGCAACAGATTCTCTCAAGGTGGAATCTTATTCACAGCTAGATCTTAAAACAATCATATCTCCCCATGAAAAGAAGAGAAAGATTCCCAACATAAAAAAGAAGCTAGTTTTTTAAACAAGAGATTACCTGCCTTAACAAATTCATGTCATCCCTTGAATTAGTTGCTTGATAGCAAGGCCATGCCTACTTGCTACTTTGTCTCACTTACTGGATCCACTCTAAATAAAATTCAGCAGTTGGGAATATTCCCACCCTTTCCCATCTCTCATCTCTCATCTTTCATCCACCTTCATCACATAGCCCTGCGTAGATCGGTCCTCCCTTGCCTATAGCAGCCCCTTCCATGTTTCCTCTTCCTGTAGTGTACCTCTGCACGATGCCTATTTCTATTTTGTGCCCCTCTCCTCTACTGGATTTGAGTGCAAGGACTATATGACCTCCCAAGATGACTGGGGGGGGGGAAGAGAGAGAGAGAGAGAGAGAGAGAGAGAGAGAGAGAGAGAGAGAGAGAGAGAGAGGATATTTAAGCTCACAACAGATAAAGTTGAGCATGCATGAGAGTGAAGGGAGTGAGGAGTTGTGCATGAATGGCAACCTCCAAAGCATTCATGCATATGCCTGCTTGTTTGTCATTTGTCTATGAAGCCCGCCATGACCAACACATCTTGCGAGAATGGGGACACCCACCATGCTTCCGAAGCCAAAATTAGTTCTGATGTTGCGATAATAGAAAGAGGAGAGAGAGAGAGAGAGAAAGAGAGAGAGAGAGAGAATGTGCTCTGGAAGAGAAAAAGATCTAGTCACGTTTAGAGAGAGAAAGAAAGAGTCGCCATGCAACCAAATATCATGCACGTCATGCATCCACAATAGAAAGAATCTTAGGAGACTTATTCACAATCGTGCAAGCCTACTTGGTACAGACAAAAAACCTCGTTTGCACCTTGTGCATATAATCAATGATATACAATGCCCACCCCTATAATCATATGCAATGAACACAAGCATAAATACTCAACTAATCCTGACTAGAGTAGCTGATGTTATAGCGAAAGCGTAAACAATGATTTGGTGGAATTAATTTCATTGTACTGGCACACCATGCATGCATATCAAAAAAATAGAGTGATAAGACCTTGACTTCAATGATGGCCTCAATAGTTTGAGCCAATATCATATATGCTTTGCACAATCTGTACTGACATGGATACATCACAATTCTACGTTACCAATGTAAAATGTGAGCTTATATTCTCTTATTGCAAATGCCCTAAACGTACATGTCGCTGCTCTTGATCCCAAGTCAATGAGCAGTACCTCGGTATGGGGTATGCTTTTCACGATGACCATCAAAACACCTTGCTTTGCAGAATTGAAGATCTTGTCCAAATTAAACATTAAAGCACAAGAAAACGAGAAGAACTTGAAATTGTCTAACCTGGTCACCCCTCTGAGGCTAGTTGTCTTTGCTTGTATCTGGCTCATAGACACGTATACTAAGAAATAGAGAGTTGTTGCATGAACCATGCATGCCCTCTTGGCTTGGTTCATTATTGACCTCTAGTTAAAAAAGCATTTATACATGTTGCAAAGTCCCCCCAAGTTTGTATGTTGATAGCAAATTCCAAACATTGAAAGCTTCTATGCAACAATATTTCTAAAATTTAAGCCTTGCTTCGCATGAGTACATCGAAAAGATAAGACAAGATGGAGCATGTGTGCTCATAGCCAACGGGTGCTCCTGTCGATGTAAATATATAATGGAAAAATAAAATAGAACTTGTCAATCATTCATAAATAATCAACCTTGTCAAATTATACATCTTATTGAGAACCATAAAGTACCTTAGATTGCCCAGCATGGACAATAGATAGCTCAGGAAACTTAGCTGTCAAACTTCATCTAACTGCAAAACCCTTCTTGATTGAAGCAGATGTTGCTTGCCAAGCTAGCTTGGAGAAAATTATGCAAGATTTAATAACTTCACAATTGTAGACTTTAAATTTAACTTACTTAGCGACTTGTTCGAATCACCAGCCTTGGCATCAGAACTTGTAACACCCTAAGGTTTGGTTGTCTACATTGGATTTAGCTCATAGTTGTGGATGTCAATGTGTTTTCTTGTATTTATTTTGTCTGTAATCTGGCAAGCTGTATATGATTTGGATTGGTCTTGCAACCAAGACATATATAGATGGACCTGTGCTCTTGAAAAGCCTTGCTTTTCAATATATTTTTATGGATCTCTCATCCCTTTGAGATTTGTGGAGGCACAAACTCCCAAGGTTTGGAAATCTGTAACATTTTAGTTGTCTACACAAGCCTTGCTTGTGAGTAGCCTCGTACTCCATGCTCCTTAGTCAAAACATGGCCCATGTATCAATAGCGACCTTATGGCCATTGCATTGTCGATACACTGATATGATACCTTGCTTCCGTGCTCAAAAGTCATAACTAGACAAAGTTGAAATAAGATCAACCCCCGATTAACCTTGTTGATCCTCGACCTTATTGGATAGGACACTTGTATTGGAAGCATAAATTCATACAATAAATGTCTATCTTAATTGCATGAACAAAGCATACCTTAGTTGCCCAATATTGAGGGCAGATATCACAAAAAAATAGGTATTTTGCTTTAGCCGACTCCTTGCGATATCTAGAAATCCTTCTTTGATTACCTCATTTGTATGTAACCTTACCCTTGAAAGCCCGTCGTATCTTACTTACCGACAATTTTGGCAAGGCCATTGCTAATGCCGACCTCCTAACTGCACTTTTTTGTCGATTGTGCTTGCACCTTGGCTTAGCCTTCGACACCTTGCCAACCTTGTATTTTGCCTTTGCTCGGCCATTGCGAGGCCCTTCGCCATCCTTGCATGGCCTTGCTTTAGCCGTGCTTGAACCTTGTAGCAATTTTAAAGTCATCAAATTTAATGTAGCAAGAAGATGTTTTGACCTCGAGCTTGAATTGCTCCGTAATCTACTGTGTTGATTGCATGTTGACATGGCACGAGGGGATTTGGTGCTTAATAGGGGAGGGTCCCCGAAATTGGGTGCCCAAACCCTTAAGAAAAATGTGTGAATGTAGGGTCCGGCCATGGCTCTGCATCGAGCTGCCAATGAAACAAGTGAGATAAGAGGTGATGGCACTGTTACCATATACATGTGGTAGTGATGTGTGTGAACACACTAGGACCGCCGGGGCATTTTTTCCCTCTTTAGGAGGTTTTTTCCCCCGTGCATTGTATATACGCCCATCACTTTAGGGCTATCTATCTTTCCATTGCGCACTAAGTAACACACTCTCTATTGTGTGCCTTGAGCTTCCTTCGTCTTCTCCAAGCTGTGTGTGTTTCTCTGCAACCCTAATTCCAACAATTGGTATCAGAGCAGGTCACGTCCTCCCGGGCTTAGTCGCCAGCTGCTCCAGCACACGCCTGCTCACTTTCTCCGATTTCAGTGAGCTTTGGCGAGCGTTCGCAGGTCGACAAATATTTTGGGAGAGCTCGATGAGCTTGGTCTGCTCAGAATTTTGATTTGGGCTCATTTCGGCCTCCGTTTCCACTACGGGCAGTACTGCACAGGCTATTTCGTCATTTTGTGCAGATTTTCTGTCAGTGCCGTTTTCTGCATAACAGGTGCCTTATAGTCTTCTACGGTTTGTGCTATATAGCACAAGTTGTTCCCGCTCCATTTCTCCTATTTTCGGGCAGTTTTCACATCAGGTGCAGCATTTACCATGGCTGACAACAACAACACAGATGTGTTCAAGATGTTTGCTGCTGAGGACAGGTTGGATGGGGACAACTACCCTATGTGGGCTTATATGATGCAACACGTTCTTGTGTCAAAAGGTGTCTGGAACATTGTGCAGGGCATTGATGTACGTCCTGGTTCTGAAGATGTAGGCGATATTGAGGATGTTGCAGGTCTTGCTGCAAGGATTGCAGCTGTTAGAGTTGTTTTGCCTACAGCAGAACAAGCTCGTTGGGATGTTAAGGATGCGCAGGCTCATGCATTGATTGCGTTGTCTGTGAAGCGCACCATTATTCCTCACATCCGTTCAGCAAAATCTGCAAAACAGGCTTGGGATATTCTAGCAGGTCTTTATGCAAGCCGCAATGAGGCTAAAATTGCTTTGCTGCGTAAAGAGCTAGAGTCGAAGATTATGCATGAGGAAGATGATATGGACACTTTCCTTGCTAGTGTCAAGGATATCAATGAGCAACTCATTTCTGCAGGTGAAGTCATTTCTGACAGTTCCCTTGTGCAGACTGTTCTTGATGCCTTACCAGATTCCTACCAGACTTTTGCTAGTACTTGGAGACTGATGACCCAAGGAAATCCTGAAGTTGTCAAGTTTGATGCATTATGCACATTGCTGTTGCAAGAGTCACTTTCTAGAAAAAACAGGACTAGGCAGCGTGCAGTTGAACAGGCTTTTATTGCTTCTCAAAGAAAGGGTGGTAACAGTAATGCAGCCACTTCTTATGGTTCTGCTGCGAGTGGCAAAAATTATGTTCCTAATGCTTCTGCTGGCAGCACTTCGTCTGGCAATTCTGGTGATAAGGGCAAAAAGAAGATGCGTTGCCATTATTGTAAAGCCAATGATCACTTGATCAAGTCGTGTCCTAAGTTGAAGGCCAAAGAGGCTAAGAAGAAAGAGGGTGGTTCCACTGCAAATGCTGGTTCCACTACAAATGCAGCCATTGTTGAGTCTTCTGTGAAAGGAGATTGTGATGCTGATGTTGATGCAGAATGGGCTTTTAGCGCAGAGTGCACTTACAATCCTGCTGTCCATGATGCATGCTTGTCAGTTGCTGCAGATTCACATGTGTGGTATTTCGACAGTGGTGCTACAAAGCACATTACCTCACATCATGAATTGTTTACCTCTCTCGAGTCTGTCCCTCATGGGAATTCAGTCACTTGTGCCAACAACGCCTCTTATCCAGTTCAGGGAGTTGGAAAGATTGTGCTCACTGCTGCTAATGGCAGTTCCTTCACACTTGTTGATGCACTTTATGTACCTGGGATCAAGAAGAATCTATTGTCTGTATCCGCACTTGCTAGACTTGGATTTGTAGTCAAATTTGTGGATGACAGATGTACAGTTCATGATCTCAGTTTTGGTGATGAAATTGTTGCATCTGGGCTTTTGTGCCGTGGGCTGTATAAGCTCACTTTGTATGACAAGTGTGGACAAAATTTTGCAAATGCTGTTGCAGATTCAAGGGCTATTTCAGATGCAAAACTTTGGCATGCACGTTTTGGTCATCTGAATTTTGCCAGTTTGCTGCGTTTGCAGAAATCTGATATGGTTGCTTCTTTGCCTCCTCTTGAAGCACCTATCAAACATGTTTGTGAAGGCTGTATTCTGGGTAAAATGCAGCGTTCTAAGTTTCCAAAGGATGGTTCAATTAGGGCCACATGCAGGTTGCAGCTTGTGCATAGTGACGTTTGTGGGCCCATGCAAACTCCGTCCTTGGGCAATTACCTGTACTTCGTGACTTTCATTGATGATTACTCCAGGCATGCGTGGGTATTTCCGCTTAAAGCGAAGTCCGAAGTTTTTATGTGCTTCAAACAATTTTTGGCTATGGCTGAAAATGTCTCCAAATGTACTATGGGCACCCTCCGTTCCGATCGAGGGGGGGAGTATATGTCTCATGAATTTAATGCATTTCTGGCTAGTCGTGGGATAAAACACCAATGTACAGTGCCTTATACACCTCAGCAAAATGGTGTTGCTGAGAGGAAAAACAGGTCACTAACGGAAATGGCACGATGTATGGTCAAAAGTCAAGCTTTGCCGCATTCTTTTTGGCTTGAGGCCATCATGTGTGCCACTTATGTACTTAACAGGTGTCCTACGAAAGCTTTGCAGTCTATTACTCCATATGAAGCATGGCATGATAGAAAACCTTCTATTGAGCACATGCGTGTTTTTGGCTGTTTGGCATATGCTTTGGTGCCACAAGTGCAGCGCAGAAAATTGGATGATAAGGCTGTCAAATGTATTTTTGTTGGTTATAGTGCTGAAAGCAAAGGTTACAGGTTGTATCATCCGCAAACAAAACGTATTTTGGTTTCACGGGATGTAGTGTTTGTGGAAGATTCTGTTCAACCCTTGCTGTCATGTACTAGAGACAGTAATGTAAGCTCACAGGACATTTATGACACTTTGTTGCCTCTTTTCAGTGGTGGAAATACGAATGTAAGTTCCAATGAGGCAAATGTACAGCCTATGGGGGTTTCTGAAAATGTTTTAGAACAGCCTATTACTGATGCAGATGTACATGATGTACTTGATGAGGAAAGGGCTGAAAATGAGCAGGCTAGAGGTATGCCAAAATGGCTGGTGGCACACTTTGCGTGACAGTAAATTGGATGCACCTTTATCTAGTCGTACTCGTTCAGGCTCTCGCCATGCATCTTATGCATCAGATTGTTATGCTTTGGCTGTGTCTAGTTTACATGATGTTGAGGAGCCTCTGTCTTTTGATGAAGCACAGAATTCAGAAAATTGGATTGCTGCCATGAAATCAGAATATGATGCACTTATAGAGAATGACACATGGACTTTATGTGATTTGCCTCCTGGCAAAAAGGCCATTGGTACGAAGTGGGTTTACAAGTTGAAACGCAAGCCGGATGGTGAGATCGATCGCCATAAGGCTCGACTTGTTGCAAAGGGTTATGCACAACAAAAAGGCATAGATTATGAAGAGACTTTTGCTCCCACTTGTCGTATGACTACTGTGCGTTTTCTATGTGCATTGGCAGCTCATTTTGGTTGGGATGTACATCAATCAGACATTGTTACTGCTTTCTTGAATGGTGACATATTTGAGGAAGTTTATGTAACGCAGCCTCGCGGTTTTGTCATAAAAGGACAAGAGGACAAAGTGTGCAAATGTAAGAAGGCTTTGTATGGGTTGAAGCAATCTCCTCGTGCTTGGTATGAGAAAGCTGACACTCATTTGGTTAAACGAGGCTTTCGTAACAGTCCAACAGAAAGCACATTGTATGTAAAGCGTGAGGATGATGTATTTCTCATTGTGGTTCTTTATGTTGATTGATTTGCTGATCACTGGACCAAATGAGAGACATATTGCTGAATTTAAGGCTGATTTGAATGCTACTTTCAAGATGAAAGATTTGGGGCTGTTGCATCATTACTTGGGTATACAGTTTAAGCAGTGTGATGGTGGTATTGCCTTGTGTCAGAAAAGTTACATAGAGACATTGCTATGTAAGTTTGGACTTGAGGATTGCAAACCTATTGCCACTCCCATGGAAACAGGTTTGAAGTTGAGTCTACATGATGCTGGCGATCCTGCTGATGTCACTCTTTACCAAACTGCTGTTGGCTGCCTCATTTATGTATGCAACACGAGGCCAGATATTCAGTTTGCAGTCTCGCAGGTCAGCAGATTTATGCATAGCCCAGGGTCTAAGCATTGGCAGGCTGTCAAGAGGATTTTCCGCTACCTTAGTGGCACTTTACATCTTGGCTTGTTTTATCCCAAGGGGGGATCATTGCCGCCAGACTTACATGCTTTTTCGGACTCAGATTGGGCTGGTTGTTTTGACACGCGAGTGTCCACAAGTGGTTTTTGTTTCATGCTTGGCAGTTCATGTATATCATGGTTGAGCAAGAAGCAACCTACTGTGGCCACTTCGAGTTGTGAGGCTGAGTACAGGGCAGTCTTCACAGCTACGGTTGAGTGTGTATGGCTCAGACGCCTTATGGCTGACTTGGGTGTTGGACAGGACACTGCCAACACTATCTACACTGACAGTCAGAGCGCATTGGCAGTTGCGAGGAACCCAGTTTTTCATGCTCGCACAAAGCACATTGAGGTGCATTACCACTATGTCAGGGAGAGGCTCTCAGCAGGAGAGATCAGCTTGGCTTATGTGCCAACACAGGACAACCTTGCAGATCTTTTCACAAAGGCATTGTCTCGTGAGAAGCTTGAAGCTTTCCGCAAAGCTTTGGGCTTACTCCCCTTTGTGGACTGATCCTGTCCTCAGGGCATGGCACTTCCCTTTACTCATGTGCCAGCTCTCGTTCACCGCATCACTCCAGGGGGGATTTGTTACCATATACATGTGGTAGTGATGTGTGTGAACACACTAGGACCGCCGGGGCATTTTTTCCCTCTTTAGGAGGTTTTTTCCCCCGTGCATTGTATATACGCCCATCACTCTAGGGCTATCTATCTTTCCATTGCGCACTAAGTAACACACTCTCTATTGTGTGCCTTGAGCTTCCTTCGTCTTCTCCAAGCTGTGTGTGTTTCTCTGCAACCCTAATTCCAACAGGCACCCTCCATAGCACTCCTCTGCCCGAGCTGCTATGATGCCAATTGTTCTACCTCCCCTTGCACTCTCAACAAGCCCACATGAGCCTGATCTCGTACTAGTGCTCTCGAGAAAGTGTGTGTGTGTGTGTGTGTGTGTGTGTGAGTGGTTGTTCCCATGGCCCCTTCATCATGCCTCGGCTTTGCAGGGGCAGTTGAGAGAGAGAGAGAGAGAGAGAGAGAGAGAGAGAGAGAGAGAGAGAGAGATAGATAGATAGATTTTATTATCGTCCTCGGAGGTCAAATATGACCTATGGGACCAAAGTTACATGTGATGTAGTATGTGTATGGCTGATGAGTGACTCTCGATGCTCCAAAATTGTAGTGATGAGAGTCGCAATGGAGAGCCCACACTTTGGCTGGGAGAGGAAAGTGTGTAGGTCTAAGTTATGGCTGAAAATGTGAGAGAAGCAAGTTCAGATGTGATCAAAAGCTGAGCACTCTAGTAGTGTGTGGTACTCAGACTCTCGAACTTGCAGTGAGCATAATGTGCACAATCGATTTGACTCTTCTCCATTGCCCCAACGCCCTATCTCGCATCGAAGGAAATGGGAGCTAAGCTGAATTGCTGCGATAGTGCGTATCGCGGACAAGGGAATAGGCTCAAGCATGTAAGTGTGAGTACGGTTTCCTCTCTCAGCGAAGAACATGGTTTTGTAGTTGGGGGCAATATAGGTGGTGTAATGTATGAAGCGTGACCCACCGGATTTCTCCCAAGCCGTAATACATTGGCGTTGTAGAAAAGCTTCATTCACTTGAGAGTCAATTGAAGCATCATGTAGCAAGTGTAATGCATCCCATCTCCCAAACCACTTCTTTATGTCTTGCATCCATCCCGTGCTCAAGATCTTGCTTTTATGCGTCTTTTGAACTTTTTTGCTTGCTTCCCATGCAATTGTAGGAAGTCGATGTGAGGGGTTTTGACGCATCTTTATCATGTACTCCACAACCCTTTCCATGCCCATAACCTCAATTGGAAGAGATCCCGACTCAAGAAGTAGGAGCATATATGGTGTTTGTGTCTTAACTTGGAGAAAGTTTGTAAGAAAACGCTTTTGGACATTCTCAAACTCTTTCCAAGTAGACTTTGAGATGCTCCCGCCCCACACTTCAACTCCATAAAGAAGAACCGGTGTCACCAATGCATCAAAAAGATACTTCTTGAGAACCCAACACTTGATGTTTCCCACATTACACATGTTCTCAAATGCATAATATGCTCTCTTTCCCGCTTCCAAACGACGCATAGCACATTCATGCCACTTGTGATTGGATGGAACCTCGAGGCCAAGGTACTTAAAGCTCTCAACAACTTCAAGTGTCTCGTTGTTGTACACAATGCATGGCTTCTCCTTATGGTTGGTTTTCACAAGCATAACCTTTGTTTTGGATTCATTTACAATCAGCTCACTATGCAAGCAAAAGTTCTCAAGGACAACCATAAGCTTTTGTGCATCTTCTAAAGTGTGTGCTAGAAGCACTACATCATCCGCATACAACAAAAGCATGATTACCGCATTGCAAATAGTGACCTCTTCAATGCCTTCTTCTTGTATAAAGTCAAGTACCATTTGTTCCAATTGATCGATGCATAGACCAAAGAGAGTTGGTGACAATGGACATCCTTGTTTAACCCCAATAGTGCTTACAAAAATTTCTGAAATTTCTCTTCCCATGCGCAATTGACAAATCACCTTCTCATAGATTCGAGAAACCGCAAGCATAAACTCACTTGGCACTTGGAGTTCTTCCATCCTTCTCCACAAATTGTTACGTGAAATCATATCAAAGGCTTTCTTAAAGTCCACAAAACAACAATACAATCGCTTGCCTTTCAACCGACTTTCCTCCATGAGAACACGAAGAGTGACAAGATGATCAATGGTGCTATGGCATCGACGAAAACCCGCTTGTCCCTTTGCACGCTTGTCATTCTCTTCAACCCAATCACTCAATTTCATCTCCATTATGCACCCAAACAACTTTGCCATAAGAGACCCAATCATTATAGTCCGGTAGTTGCTTACATTCTTTACATCCCCTCCTTTATGCAAAGGCTTAACCCAATTAGTACTCCAATCATAAGGCATACCATGTTGAAGTGCAAGGTTGAACATATCACACATCCACTCATGGGTAAAATCTCTCGTCCATTTGATCATCTCCGGCTTGATACCTTGAAGATCTCCTGCTTTGCAAGTGGCCAACTTTTCAAGCCCACCGCATACATCCTCAATAGTAAAAAAAGACGGCATACATGGAGTGAACCATAAAATGGCATTTTTTCAGTATTTGCTTGCTCATATAATTGCCTACAATGTGTGTACATATCCACTAGACTCAAGTTACCAAAATTCTCAACCCGCTTGCCTCTCAATTTTCTCCAAAATCTTCCACATGCATGTGCCTTTTCTTGGACTTGAAATTCTTGTTGCTTTACTTCCCATCTTCTTCTCTTCTTTTGAATCAATGCCTTGTATGTATGCAAATGACTTTGATAGTTGTCTTTGTCCATAGTTGCATCAAGCTTTATCAAGGACTTTCGAGCATCTTGACATTCTTTATCAAACCACCTTTTGCGTGATCTATCTTTGTTGATACCATGGAGATGCTTTATGGCAAAGCATTCTTCCGCACAAGAACAAATAGCTTTCTTGAAAGCTTCCCATTTAGTTTCCAATGGTGCATCACATTGAAGCTTTGTCATCCATAATTTTTGCTCAACCATTTCAATGTACATTGGTGCCCGTTTGAAATCCATACATAGTGATAACTTCTCTTTCCTTTGGCTGAGATTATCATGCTTAGTTGCTTCTCCATATGAAAGGTCAATACATAAGGTGTGATGGTCGGATTCCGGGGTCCATTGACCAAACATAAAACTCTTTATGCGATACATGATGGCTTCAGAGAGTAGCATATAGTCAATCACACTATCCCCATTATGTCTCCTACATGTAAATCCATTGGTTCCACTCCACAAAGATACACCATTGGCAATGAGCATACCCGTGCTATTACACATGTGTAAAAGTAACTTTCCATAGTGATCCGGCTCTTTCTCATCCATTGAAGTACGATCATACAAGTGAATTTCCTCCAACTCCTTTGAAATGTATGGCATATCAAATTGTTGAGTATCATGTTGCAATGTTTTTGTGCGAGCATTCATATCCCCAAATACAATAACATCACCTTCACCTTTGAAATAAGCAATGTCCTCTTCCAAATCAGAAAATGGTTGATCTCTATCCATGCAAGCGTAAAAGGGAGAATCATGATGAGGAATGTAGCAACCGGCTACAAAAATGGGTGCTCTTTTTGGTGTCATAATTTTCAGCCATACATAACGTTTGTACTTGTCATCTTTCACAATTGATACAAAATCTTCCAATCCTTTTTTAACCATACATGCTAACCCTCCTTGTCCTCTTCGTTGCTTGAGATTCTTTGACCACATCAATGAATGTACATTGTAATCCTCCAAGCCGTTAATCCTTTGTGTATCATGCTCCCAAGTTTCAACAAGAAGTACAACATCGGCTTTGCTTGTTAGTTCATCAATGCCAACCCCCGCATTCCATGGGTATCCATTACAATTCCAAAAGCATATTTTCAATTGTAACTCGGTCTCATAAGTCATGCATCCCTATTTGCTTGAGAGACTTGCCTTCTCCTTGGGCACATTTTCTTCATGAGAGATCTCCTTGTTTTTATTATTCTTTTCCTCATATGCCTTGCGACGCATATTTTGTTGCTTAATAGTGCGATCTTCACATACAAAACATTTTGTATCCCTCAAATAGATCCAACTATTATCAAGGATAATATTTCGCTTGGTCTCATCCGGCATGGTGCATACAATTGGCCGTTCTTCCGAGCGAGGAGCTCCTTGCTTCCCCACTCTATGTGCTCCATAGACCATAACTCCGGACATGCCAAAGTGGGTTTTGAAGAAATCTTCAATAACAATGGCAAGAGAAGGAGGTGTCTCTAACTTCTCTTCGGGAATTCCACGAATAACAATGTTCTTGGAACGTCGCTCCCGTTCTTTCAACTCCTCCACATCCGCATTCTCAACATTCTTTGTTTGAACCATAGCTTGCATGAGTGAGGAATTAGAAACCACATTGCTACCACATACATCAGCCCAAGACTTGTTTGTGCATACATTTTTCATGTCGCATACATCCCGGCTCATAGTGTCAAATTTCTCCTCTTTCAATACATGGTCATGCTCTACTTTGCTCATCCGCTCCTTCAAAGCATTCAAGTCCACAAGAGAGCGTTTACATTCCTTGACTTCCTCTTCAAGTTGCATCAAACGTGTTGTTTGCATCTCAAGTGTCCTCTTGAGATTCTCATTCTCAACCACAAGTACCCTTAGTGTGCCATTCTCCATTGCAAGTGCTCGTAAGTCTTCGCCTTGTTTGTTTACGGTCTCTTGCAATGATACCAAGTACGCCATGATCATGGTTTCCGATGTCGTTGGTTGGGTGGTTGTGTTGCTATCTCCACACTTAGGAGATTTTGGATCATTTTCCACAATGTTTGTGGACCTTGTTGAAGAAGAATAACCCTTGCGAGTGCCGGAAGACATTGTATGTAAAATAGGAGATGAGAATCAATTTTGTTGAACCTGTTCACTTCGGAAATGCTGCTACAGAAACGCCTTCCATAACTCTGAAAATTTATGTCTTTACATCAATGCGTAGAGGACTTTGTGCTCTTCGATTGAGGCTATAGATCACCCAAATCGGAGTTCGGATGAAGAAGTTATGATCAAAAGAGTGGACTGCTGTCTACTAGGTCAAAAAACGGCTGCGTTTTTTTAGAGAGAGAGAGAGAGAGAGAGAGAGAGAGAGAGAGAGAGAGAGAGAAATGAAATGATATATTAACGTCTACAAAAGGCCAAAATGACCTATGAGACCAACATGATGTATCTCCCTGTAATGCCAGCTGTCTGGATGACTCAAGAGCAAGCCTGGCATACCTGTCCCTGGTGGTGTCCCATAAGCTGTGTACAAATGATACTGATCTGGCGAGTGCCTCAACCTCCATAGGTGGGGCAGCCAGCTCCACTCGTATGATGTCATGTGGGACTGAGGCCTTGGCTCTAATCAGCCTAGAAATCATAGATATCAGGGGTCTCTCCATATTACTCCATCCAGCACTGTCAATAAACGGTCCCCAAACCTGAACCCCGTAGTGCATAACTGAAGCGACCAAAGTATCGAAAAGCCAAAGCTTTGTTCGAGGTTCCTCGAACTGAACCTGCAAACAAATCCTCTCTAAACCACCTAGGGCTGCATAGGCACGAGTCAATCTAGTGTCTGCTGCCACTTTCAGTGTGAACCTCGGTCCACTAAAGACCACCCCAAGATATGTGTATGCATCAATGTACTCCATACTGTCCTGCCCATATGTGAAAGTAGGTGATGATCTCCTAACCCACTGTGGCGTGGTATTAAATACCATGACCTTGGTTTTACCAAGGTTGACAGACAATCCACTATCCTCTGCAAAACTATGCAATGCGTCCAAATGTCTCTACATACCCTCTGGCGATTCTGATATCAACACGATATCGTCAGCATACAATAAAAGAGGGATCCATGTCCCTGCAAGCTGAGCACCTCTATCTCCTCCTATGTCAATATAATCAGAGACCCCATCAACATACATGCCAAATAAAGTAGAGGACAGTGGGCATCCCTATTTCACTCCGATAGTGGAGTGAACTATGTCAGATATCCCCTTTGATGTGCGTACATGACCCATCACTGAACTGTACAATGCCATAATCCCCCACATCAGCTCTGTGGGTACCCCCAATTCCATAAGTCGGTGCATCAATCTGGCCCTCGGTACTGTGTCAAAAGCTTTGCGGAAATCCACAAAGCTGCAATATATCCGTCTACCATGTGCTCGACCCTCCTCAATGATAGCTCTGAGTGTAAAGACATGATCTAGTGTGGAGAAACCCCTTCTGAAACCAGCCTGCCCAGGTGCCCGTATGCCCATAATCTCTGCCCAACTGCTCAACCTATGCTCGAGGATGGATGCATATAACCGTGCCAATGTGTGTCCTACCATGATAGTACGGTAATTCCCCGGCACTGTGGGGTCTCCTGTCTTGAAGATAGGTACAATAGTAGATAATCTCCAAGACTCAGGGAAGCCCTCACACATGACACGGTTGAAAAGCCGTGCAAGCATCTCTGCCAACAAATCCCCAGCATGTATAATGTGCTCTGCTACCAAACCCTCATGATCCTGTGCCCGTCTGGTTTTCATCCTGTCAATGGCCTCCTTTACCATCTCAGTGGTAAAGAAGGTGCTCGTAGCCGGCCATGGCTGTGGTGGGTCTGGTAGTGGTGGTTGTCCAAGTACAGTGTATAAAGATGCTGCATACTGCCCCCATATCTCTGTAGAAGTAATCACTGGTGGGGGAGACTTCTCATGGAATAGACGCCAAGCCTCTCCTGAATCTCTACTAAGGAAGAGCTGATATAAATCTTGCTCCATATGGACCAAGAAAGCTCGCTTCTTCCGTCGCACTAGTCGTCGTGTAGCAATGCGATACTGTCTATAGGTGATCACTCCCAATGTAAGCTCCCGCTGTATCTGAGCTCTCCTCTGTCGACACTCCTCATCATACCAGCTATCCTGAGGCATGTGCCCAGAACGAGGTCTCTGCCCAGGCTGAGTGTGTGGGTATGCCTCTGTCGCTGCCCCGTGTAATGTCACTGTCAGCATAGATGTGATCTCCTCCACTGTGTATACTGGCTTTGATGTGCATAAAAGCCTACATATCTCCTCAACATAGACTGAGTCAGTCTCTGGTGTAAAAGTATAGCGTGGATGTCTATCACCTCGTGAGGCCTGAGATGTATTGTACTCAAAGGAGACTGATAATGTTAAAAGTGCATGATCTACTGCTATCCCAACAGGCCTAGGCCCCACTCTGAAATCCTGAATGTGAGAGATAAAGCTCGGATGTGTCAGAACATAGTCTACAATGCTGGACCCATGTCTGTGTGGAAAACAAGTAAAACCTGTAGACAATGGGAAAGTCGTTAAGCCATTCAGTATGGCTAAACTGTGAGTAGTCGTCATCTCTCTCAGGTATCTCCCATACTCTGTATGCTCTCTGTCGTGTGAGCATCTCTCAAGTCCCATCTCCTCTGGCTCTAGCTCTCTAAGCATCTCCTCCGATGTGTTATAGAAGACTGTCTGTGAGCTGCCTGTACGGGCATTGAAATCCCCCAGGAGTATGATGTCTCCATCTCTGGAGAACTCCCAGATATCATCATCAAGTACAGAGTAAGGAGACTGTCCTCTGGGTGAAGCATATACTGAAGTGCTGGGAGGAAAATAGCATATGGCGATGTACAAGAAACGTCCAGTCTCTGCCCTTAGCCTCACCCACAAGTATCTGGCTTGATCATCTCTCCGAACTATGTGTAGTAGTGGTTGGAGCTCCTCTCTGAAAAGAACTGCTACACCTCCTGATCCTCTAGTCCCATGCGCAGTTCTGGTGCATGTCCTGCAAGCTGTCTCCCATCTGTATCCTGATATATGCGGCATCAACTGTCCTGGAGCCTGATGAGTCTTTGAGTAGAAAACAATGTCTCTGTCTCTGAAGCTGTCCTCAAAGGCCCCCACATCAAGTCTATACGAACCATTACAGTTCCAAACCGCCATCCTGAGAGTGGTCCCATAGGTCTCGCACCGTCATGTAGAGCGGTGCTCTGTAATCACTACTCGTCCATTTCTGTAGAAAGCTAACTTTCCCTTCTCCCTTGCTGCTATAATCTCTGGCATGACCTCTCTCATATGTGCAAGCTGTGAGAGTGTAAGATCATCTCCTAAAAAGATACCTGTTTTCTTGAGGGTTGGCCTCTTCTTTAAAAAGTCTTTCTTTTCTTCCATGGAGGGAAAGCGCAAAATGAGAGCCCGTTCTTTTGAACTCTCCCCATTACCTTCACTCTTCTTGCCCACTCTCCAAGCTTGTGTGTGCGAGGGCTTCTCCACCCCCATCATGGACATGAGGCTCTTCACCTCTTGGTCCACCTTATCTGAATCTTTTAGGCCGGTCACTCTCACGTGTAGAGCGCGTACCCTTCTTCGTTGTTCCTCTTCTAGTGTTTTGTTGATGATGTCGGGTGTAGTCGGAATTTCCTTGCCTTTTCCCTTCCTGACAACTTCAATCCATTTTTCAGACTTATCCATTTTCTTTTGCGTTTTGGAGAGAACCTCCACCCACGAGGTCTTCATTTCTCCTTCCTCCTTTATTTCTTTGACTTGTGCTCGTATACTATTCAGCTCGTCAATCATTGATGGCTGAATTTCTCCATCTTCAAGGCGTCTTCCCTCTTTGGTTTCGTCGAGTTCCTTCCGAAGGGCTGAGATGCTACTTTTTAAAGCTTGAATTTCATCCCGGAACTCCTTGCGTTCTAGTTCCCTCGCCTGTTCCTCCCTCTTTTTCCATTCAAGAATTAAATTTTTCTCTTTCTTCCACTCATCCATGTGGGCTTTGCATTCTTTCAACTCCTTTTCAATGGCTATCATCCTCTTGCTTGTGACCATGTAGTGCGCCGCCATCTGTCTTGCCTTATTTGTTTCACGTTCTAAAAGAGAGGAGAGAGCAACCTATACGCACCACATTATGCATACATGTGTTTCCACATTTAGCCTACATGGCATATGTTTGCTTTCTGTACGTGTCAATTTGCAATATCTGTGAGTTCTGCAGTTTCCAAATTCCTTGCAAATAAATCCCTGCAGGACTGAAATTACAGGATTTTGAGAATGCGAAAATTCGGAAAATCCGGAAAAGACGAGACTGAAAATTCCTGTGGGAATTCCTCCTGGATTTTGAAATTTGCCGTGTGTATGTACTTGCGGGCTGAATAGAAAAGGGGGGGGGGGGGGGGGGGAATGTATGTATCTGCGGGCACGCTGTCACAGCAACAGGTGGGCAGGGTTTGGGGGAATTTGTGCGCGCTGTCACAGCAGCATGTGGGTGGGGGGTGGGGGAAAAAGGAAATTTGTGCACGCTGTCATAGCAGCATGTGGAGGGGGAGGATGCGCAGCGTGAGGGGATTGTGTGCCTGAATCACAACAGTAGGCGGGGGGGGAGTGCGGGGGGGAGTGTATGCGCAGCATGAGGGGGGGTGCAGGCTACGTGAGGGGGGTGCAGCAGGCTGCGCGAGGGGTGTGCAGCAGGCTACGTGAGGCTACGTGAGGCAGAGAGAGAGAGAGAGAGAGAGAGAGAGAGAGAGAGAGAGAGAGAGAGAGAGAGAGAGAGAGAGAGCATGCATGCATCATGCCAAGCCTCCATGCCTTGATGCCCCTTTTCCATCTCCCCTAAGCTTTGATACCAATATAAGACTAGGGAGACGACTACATGCTCTTCGCCATCCAATCATGCCGTTCAAAGATTCGCTTCGACTAGTTTTATGGGAATGCGCCCACTCATCCACACCTGCATGTCTCAGGGGTTGAACCATAGTGGTAAAGGTGAGGGGCTCTAAGCTGAGATAGCATTCTTAAAGCTTCTCATTGTTAACTTCTAATGGAGTGTCATGATGAAGGTTTTCTTTTTGTGAGATTTGTGCAACAAAAAAAACATAAATAGATGGTCAAATGAAATCAATGCTTTCTTGGTATACCCCCCCCCCCCACCACCACCACCACCGCCAAATCAAGAGCTATACATAATTAGTAATGGTACGATTCAATGTTAAATTGTCCAAATGTACAACTTTAAATGCTATGCATGATGGGTTTTGAAATTTATATATAGTCAATTGCACTCTTCTCTTTGAGCTTCTAAGTGTAAAGCCATCAATGTCTTTCCATAATGACAAACCACTTCTGATAAGCATGTCAATATTATCATACATGTGTAAAAGGTATTTTCCAAAATGATCGGACTCTTTTTTATCCATGGAGGCTCAATCCTAATTGTATTCATCTTCAACTCCCCTTGGGTAATATAGAATCTCTACATATTGTGTGTCAAGTTGCAAAACTCCATGCATGCAGTCATGTCACCCAAGATAACCACCTCACCTTTACTTTTGAAATGTGTAATATTTTCCTCAATCTAAAAAAGTTTGATCCTAATTTAGCCAAGTGTAAAAGCTACCTTTGATGATGACGGTGGTAAAAGACCACCACATAAGTAGGCAAGCCACAAATTTTCTATCCCTCTTCGTAGGGCTACCCGATTCATGTAATCGGATGCCTTTGAGAGAGAGGTTAGTATTGCAGGTGCAAAGTGGACAAAATAGAGATACTAATTACCCAATTTCTAATCTTCACATAGCGTGACACTTAATAAGGAGCTCACTAGTTCAACATTTCTTGTTAGAAGTACTTGTAATTCTCAGTATAATGGAAAAGTCTTATCAAGAGGTGGTTGACTTTATAAAATCCAACCCTGGACACTGTGCCAATGTCAACGTGTTTGTGGGATCATGTATGTGTTTGTGTGCTTTTGTGTCCATGTTTGCATGGATGCGTACACATATGTGGGTGGAGGGGAGGAGAGAAGGGGAGACAACTAGAGAAAGGGGGAGGGGAGGAGATAGGGTTACTTAATTCATGCTCCTCTTGCTGCTAAAAAAAAATCACGAGTCTAAATGAATTCTGATGTTTTTTTTTTGGTCCTCCATTTGTGACAATACCAATTAATGTCCTCTCTAGAGTCACTCTAGACAACTACATCACATTGGTAGGAAAGCAACCCTTTTTGTGGCATTAATGTGTTCCTAATGGGTATCAAGTGTGATGGCAATTTGTTTTGCTTTTTTTATGCCGTGAAACGAGATGTTTCAGAACCTCAAAACACTGTAACAACCAAAATTTTGATGATAAACACCCAAAAATAACATCCGAGTTGCACTAAACCAATGAACTTTCATCTTGCGTTTGAACACAAAGAAGCCAAGCCTTCATTCTTTGAGGACCTATCACCATCTTTGCCTCAATGAGTTTTTTGTTTGACATCTCGAAACCTTCTCAATAATAAGGACTCACTTTCTTTGTTTCTCCGTCTTTCTGCTTAACCCCATTTACTTCTTTGACATCTCCATATCTAATATGGGCTTTAGCTTGGTTCTTCCTTTTACTTGGGCATAATGGAAAGAGGTCTTGTTGCTTAGCAAGAGATCACAAAGGTGGTTGAAAGTATTGTGAGTGCAATCATTGCGTTGCTTACCATTGAGCCAAATATTATGGGTCAAATGCACCAAGGCGTATGACAATGCACAATTGCCAAGCAATGCAAGAACGTCACAATGTCAGACGTAGCATATAACACCAATCATTCCTTACTACTCTCAGGGTTTCTTATCTTGTTATAATTTGTGAATTTGTTGATGTAGCACTTGGGTTTGTTGTATTGATGTGTGAGATTGACTCGATTGAGTTGTAGCAGCTTAGCACGATGTGGGCTGTGGCTAGCAATGAGAAATGCATTGCTTATGCAGCTTTGACTAGAGTTGCCATAACATCTCTTGCACATGCGCTTGCAAAACTGATTTGGCATATTTGTCACCTATTAAGGTGGGGGTGCTTTTACATACATCACCTACTATGGTGGGGGTGCTTTTATGTACATGGAGGTATCCACTAGATGGGGATCGAACCTATGAACACATTGTCCTCGAGGTGGGGGTGCTTTAATGTAGATGTGGGTTGTGGCTAGGAATGAGAAATGCGTTGCTTATGCAGCTTTGACTAGAGTTGCCATAACATCTCTTGCACATGCGCTTGCAAAACTGATTTGACATATTTGTCACCTACTAAGCTAGGGGTGCTTTTACGTACATCAGCTACTAAGGTGGGGGTGCTTTTATGTACATGGAGGTATCCACTAGATGGGGATCGAACCTCTGAACACATTGTCCTCAGAGTGGGGGTGTTTTAATGTAGATGTAGGTATCCACGAGAGGGGATCGAACCTATGAACACATTGTCCATCAGGCAAGAACATGTCTTTGATTTTCATTTCATTTCTGGGGTTTCCTTGACGTCTTCGTTTCCCTCCCTCCCTACTCGACAGCGCATGCAGCAGTAGAGGATAGTTTGTGTCGCGAAGAGGGGCGTGAAGATGGCGATTCGAATGCTCAATCCCAATGCGGAGACTCTCAACAAGCTTGCTGCTCTCGCCATGAACATCAACGCAGCTAAGGGCCTGCAGGACGTGCTCAAGACCAACCTCGGCCCTAAGGGTACCATTAAGATGTGCGTGGTTCTTTCATTCCTCTTTCGTTTCTCATTTTGGCTTTGGGCCATTTGATCTGCCGCTCTGATGGTTTGTATTGTTGATTCTACCATCATGCTTCAGCACCATTTGGTAGGAGAAGTTGTGGTTAGCATATGCTTGTCTTTTAAACCTGTGTAGCAATGTCGGTAACAGAAAATAGTAGCCTCAGAAAATAAGACTGTGTCCTCATAAATTTTCTTGCGGTGAGTTGCATTTCGTTTGTATAATCAAGAGATGTCTATTCTTAAAGATGTTTTTGCTGAAGATGAAAGCAAAATTTTGGCGTGAGGAAGTTAATCATTGCACTAAAATGTGACGTGTATGTTACTATCTTGGTGTTGCTTTGATGAGATTGTATGTTTGGTATATGCATTGATCTAGATTCTTTGGATCTATAAACAACTTTTGGAGTTCAGCTGGTTTTGACATCCCTATATGCAGGTTAGTCGGAGGTGCTGGAGATATAAGGTTGACAAAGGATGGAAACACACTTCTGAAGGAAATGGTAAGACCATACTTGTGTTTTTGGTTGACACACTAGAACAAACATTGGCTTAGTATCTTGTAGTTTTTTTAGGCGTTATCCCATTCTTATATGTATCTAGGTGGAAGACTGATTGGTAAAGGAAGGTGGCTTTTATTTAATATGCTACTCTAATTCTGAATGCTACTGATTTAAATTCAAGTTGATTTTTTTTGTGCAAATTCATGTCCAAGTTGATTGTATTGAAAGGGGTTTTGTATGTTTCATTCTGCTTGTAATGCGAGATCATAAGACGGGTAAGTGGGTGCAAATTAGATAGGAATGACGGTGAGAATCTGTCCCACAGCTTGGGAGCCATGATAGGAAGTGAGTGTGCAGAAGTTTGTTTTGATGTATCCTTGCGCTTGGTTTTTTAATCTAAAACTGAGCACTTATGACTCTTGTAGGGATTTTGTAGTATCTAGTCATTTCTATACATAATGAAATTTGTTATATTGTGTTGTTAAAATCGCGTTGATTCTGTATCTTGCACTTTTTCCATTGCATGTGAATGTGTGATTTTTTTGAAATTATCTAGTTTTTATTTGTCATGAATCTGTTGTGAAAGACTTTTGACGTCTTGTGTTGTATTATGTAACCCTTATGCTCTTGGTTTAAGATAAGTACCCATTGATTGCAGCAAATTCAAAATCCTACAGCGATAATGATTGCAAGAACTGCAGTTGCTCAAGATGATATAAATGGAGATGGAACTACATCCACAGTTCTTTTTATTGGAGAGCTAATGAAGCAGGCTGAGCGCTACATATCAGAAGGTGCTTTTGTATGTTGATTGGCTGGCTTTTGTCTTCTTCTACTTTATATATATATATGTGTGTGTCTATATGTACATACACACTATGGATATACACACATATATACATACATATACACACACATACATACCTACATACATACACACACACACACACACATATCCAGAGAGAGAGAGAGAGAGAGAGAGAGAGAGAGAGAGAGAGAGAGAGAGGTTGCACTTAAATCTTTCATACTATTTAATTGCACAATACATATACAACACGAAATAAAAAACACAACTCAATAGACACATCACTCGGGACGAGAAGATGGGTTGCTCTCCCCTTCAAGAGATTTTTCTATTAACTTATCAACTCATTTTTACATGACAAAACACATGAACCAAAGAGACGAAGTTTATTCTCTGTCCCTAGGCTATGAATGTGTACGATTTGTAAGGGCGGTGGCTGAAATTTAATATACTTGTAGCCATTAGCGGCTATCTTTGACTCCTTGTAACGGGAGGACACATGGTGTCATCGGAAAACAACAGACTGAACAGACTTTTAGGCAATTCAAAATAATTGAATTGAAAGAAAGACTTCACACGAGACATGGAGTGGTGTAGTTCCACCCTTGAGTGCACTGGCCCCAAATTGTGGCGCCCCCTTCGTATCTCTTTATATTGCTTCAACTTAGTACAATGCCGGCAACACTACTCTACATCTCCATGCAGAAGCATGCCATAGAGTGAGCCCTTGGCATATATTTGAAGGCCCTTGGCTGTCACGAGGACGTGGCACTTATTAACCATGTCACAAGGATGTGGCAACTGCTAACCTTGGTTGTTGGTTTCTTTCCAATGGGGTTTATTTTATTTGTTTTGAGACCCTCTTTTTGAAGTAGCAAACGGTCGGACATTGTATGGCCAATGTGAACGGTAGTTTCACCCGCAGACGGGAAGTGGTCGGCACTGGAATTCGTATGGTAAGAGGATGTCTAGGCTCAGAGCAAGATCATATAGGTCCTCCCGTCGCACTTAGTAAGTTGGTGGATACTAGGAAGTGAACTCAATAAAGGCATAAAGTCAAGGTGGGATCACCAATTGAAAGTATCCAATACTTGGGCCACATTGCACTTTTGGATGCGGTCCCAATGAGGATAGATGGTCAGAAGACCAGTGGGAGCCCAACGGAAGCATCTCCTAAAATTTAGGGAACTGCTATTTTGGGCCGTGAAATGTGTTCGCGTCATTACCTCCGGTATGACCAGGGGAACATTTTACAACTCTGCCGCGAAGTCAATTGGGCAACTGGTCAGGATATTTTTAAGCGGCGAACCCGAAACGGGAAAATGCTTGAAAATGCGCCAAGTGGCAAATTCTCATGCACTTGCCTCTCGCAGAAAAATGGGCGCTGATTTTTAAGCTGGGAGAGGCCTCATTATGCAATCTGTCACAGGTTAAGAGCTATGGAGTGCTTCCTTTCCCTCTTATGTACAGTGCGGTGCCAGGAGTGATGCCCTGCACGCTACGCACTGCCCTCTCTCTCCCCTAAGAGCAGTATGTTATGCCCCACTAGTGGGCTTTTCATTTGACCAATGTATAGTTATGTGGGTTCACGCGCGATTGCCAAGGCAAGAGCCTCTTGCACAGGTACTGGATTAGCTAGCGGCTAATCCCCCGCAGGTATAGGTGAATTCGGAGAGGTTTCACGCTAGAAATCTCGTTCGATTCAAAGGGCAAGTAGCCCTATAGGTGTGGGAGCTCGAGGCCTTGCTATGGATGCGACCGGCACGCGAAACGGAGCCCAAAACAGGGAATTACAGCCTGCTGTGTATTTTTGCAGGTTTAGGGTTTCGGCCCTAAATGGACCCTAATACCCCCAGGAGGTTCGGGGACGCAAGGGGACCGCTGTACAGGTGAACTGACGCATTTTCGGGGCAGAAAACAGAGAATTCAGCGTGCTGCAGATTCTCGCCAGGTTTTGCAAAGTGTCCGTATGCGTCGGGAGAGTCACCTATTGTGTGGGGATACTGACTGTGAAGCGTCCTAGTATAGTTATGTTGCCGAAATCGGGCCAGAACAGGTGTTTCTTAGCCTAGATTGTGCAGGGCAGCTTGTGGGAGATCACAGGTTTTATTCCCTTTGATAAAGAATAAAGAAATACTGAAAGGGGCCCCAATTATGGGGCCTACAGGTTGTCGGTGTCTGCTCGGAGCATTCTAGCTTCCGAGCCGTGTGTGTATTCAAGTGTTAATTCCCGTCGCAGGTTCTCTTTGCAAAGTGCTCTGTATGTGTGTCTAAAGTAAAGAATTTTGGGTGAAAGCCAATGCCTACCGCCCTACGGGCCGGTTTCATTGGCCATCAAAAGCAGTTTACATGAAAAGCTTGAAAAGCTAGCGCTAAAAGCAACCAGTGCAAATTACAAAAATCAGTACACTGCCACGTGAGTAGTCCAACGGAAAATCCGGGCGTCCGTACATTGCCACGTCAGGATGTCAGCGTGTCTTGTAGGAGGTCCGCACAATAGCCACGTGTTATCCTTCTACGTAAGTTAGTGTGTGTCTGCTTTATGTTTAGTCCCCATTGGATGGGTGCCATAAGTTGGTGGGAATTAGGATTTTAATTCTAACCTATGGGCTACTCAGTGAGGATAGTAAGTTGGTGAGAACTTCATCTTTATCTGCTTTTGCCGGGATTCACAGGTTGACTAGGGTTAGGGCTAGGGTGCCCAACTCTTTGGGTCTTCCAAGGACTTGAAGTCCGCAAAGTACTTGAAGAACCACCCGCTTGATGAGGTGCATTCACGATGGTGTGATGCCACACTTTCACCTCTCAAGTCGGCCATGAAGAAAGCACATCTAAGTGTAGAATAGTAGAAGCTGCACTCACAAGATGTCACATGCACATTAAACCCTATGTCCATGTGGACAAGCTGTAACTTCTATTTCTAGGTTTTAGGACAACCTGGGAAGTGTTCTGGCACCCTCGTGAGCTTGTACGTAGGACGTGCATGTCCCGACAGTTTATAGTAGCGGCATGCCCTCCGATTTCACATGAGCACAACCAGTGTCTGCTAGGTGTAGGCATTGGGGAGAGTTTGACGATGCTCTTGAGCACAAGGTCAGTTGTCACGTGCGCATTGCACTTGAACCACGTGGACAAGCTTCTTCAGGTAAACGCTAGTCGTAGTCTAGTATAGCTTAGGATCTAGCCTGGAAATTTGTGAGCCTCTAGAAGGACCCGCATGATCAGGCAGGTCATAGTTGCACACCCTCACTTGTATAGTACAAGCACTTAAGCATATAGGCATATGAAGAGTTACTTAATTTATGAGTAAGTGACTTTGACATGACATTTATAAAAAGTAGGTAGGACAAATGGCTATAAAACCTGTAAAAGAGTCTCTTGCAACTATGACCGGCCTGGACATGCATGTCCTGCTAGAGGCTAACAAAGGTGCCAGTCTCAGTCCAAAGCTAATGACTCTTGCTAGATTGTGGCATAAGCATGTCCACGTAGCGCAAGCGAAGTGCGCTCTCGACATCCCCCTGTTGAAGGTGAGGCACCATTGTCGAGCTTCTATCTTGGGATTCTTTCTGTACTTTTGATGTTGATTGCTTTTGAAGCTTGTGGATGCATAATCGGTGAAGATTCCTCCAAACGGGTGGATACTGCGGATGTAGATCGGGTAGGGATCCTGTCTCCCACTCCTTCAGTATCTGCATAAGAGGCTAATAGATCTTGGTACTCAAGATCTGTGTTGTCGTGTATCCGATGTCGATCTTCCTTCAAAGACATGGCAATGAAGATGGGAGCTAATAAGTCCATGATCGGGACTCGAAGATTCTTTTAGGGAAAAAAAACAGGAGAGGTTCTTTGGGTTCTTGGTTCAACTTGGGTTCTTTGGGTTCTTGGTGTTTCTTGGGTTCTTGGTTCTTGGGTTCTTGGGTTCTTGGTGGTTCTAACTTCTTCCCTTGAGTTCACGAAGCCGAAGCACACACTATAACCGGCCCGTACAACGTAGAGGGCGGTACTATTTCAATTACCTGTTAACTTTACACAGAGCACTGAGAAGGGAAGAGAACACAGTTGCGTCCAACGACTAGAATGTCATTGCGCACACGAGACCGACACCTTGGTAGGACCCAAAGACTGGTGCCCCTTTCGGTATTTCTTTATTCAAATTAAGGTAGACGATCCGACCACTTAGCACAAGCTTTCACAAAGCTGTCCAAACCTAGCGAGGGCTGAAAACACAGGTTTTCGACCGGATTTCGACAGCATAACGGTGCAAAAACCCCTGTAGGTCAAAAACACCTGTCTAGGACGGATTCCCTCGATATCTGGAAGCTTTCTGGTGAGCTGTCACAGAAATTCAGCGGGCTGTAATTCTCTGTTTTTCACTGCCGGGAGCCCAAAAGCTTGTACACGCATCCCAAGGCTCTCACGAGGCTCCCCCGATGTTTCCTTGCAGTTTAGGTGCGAAACCCTAAACCTGCAGAAAAACACAGCAGGCTGTAATTCCCTGTTTCGGATCGTTTTTAGCGGAGCGAACGTGCCTATGCGTGTCCCAAGGGCTCCCGCACGCAATGGGACTGTTCCTCTATGAATTGGACGAGTTTTCGCGCGAGAAAACTCTCCAAACTCGCAATCTTTCGTGATGGAACTGTGCGTACCTGTGGGGGATTAGCAATTAGCTAATCCGGTTCCTGTTCAGAAGGCTCTTGCCTTGGCAAACGCGCATAAACCCCCAGAACTGTACATAGGTCAAATGAGAAGCCCACTAGTGGGGCATAACATACTGTACGTAGGGGAGAAAGAGAGCAGTATGTAGCGTGCGGGGCATCACTCCCGTCACCATACTGTGCATAGAGGGCAAGGTAAGCATTCCATAGCTTCTGTACCTGCTACAATCCACCTGAGGCTGAAAATGGCGCCCCCTTTGTTGATATGCAGCTCGTTTTTGCCTCCCAGAGTGGCAGAATCGCTCACAGGCTGACACGTCGCCCAATTTCCGAGTTTGGGCTTTCCCTGCTAAAAATATCTCAACTGGTGCATCAGTTGACTTGGCAGCAGAGCAATAAAATGTTCCCCTTGTCATTCCAGAGCTAATGACGCGAACACATTTTTCGGTCAAAAATAGCAGTTCCCTAAATTTTAGGAGATGCTTCCATGGCGTCCCTATCGGTCTCCTGACCATCATTGAAGACTACCATTTGACCAACATCTACAATGTGGGTTAATTTACTGGCCCCTTTCAACTTATAAAGTTGCAGTGACTTGACGAGTGGCCCAAATTCCAGTTTGGTGCACACGAGCTTCCATACTCATCAGAATTCAGTGCTAATTGGCCCGGGCAGTCCTTGTTTGACCGACCTAGATCCCCGATGTGAGAAACCCATTTGGCTGCAGCCGTTTCACACTGGCCATGCAATGTCCACTTGCACCTTTTCAAGGGTTTTGGGACAAACAAGTAAAAATAAAATAAATATATCTAATACTTATTTACGGAAGGCAACAGGAAAAATACACCTCCTGGTGACACACACAGAGCTCTGATACCAATGTCAGGTGCAGGGGAAGTGTTTATGGAGTTAGCTCGGATCTAGTACTCCGCACAAAAACAAGGGACACTTGAAGAACTGAACTGAAAGAAAGAGAGACAAGAGAGAGAAAAGAGATGACACAGGGATGTCAGATCCCAACCCTCAAGGGCTCCCTTGCTTTGTTGCCAGAGCAAGTACGTTCTTTATTCTTGCACAAATGCTCATACAATGACTAGATGTTGAGATGCTGATGCTAATGGGTACTGATGCTGTGGTACTTGACGAAGATGACGATGACGATGACGACAATGTCAAGGCTGAAATCTGAAAATGCTAGGTACTGCGGCGAGGATCTGTAACCGCCAATGCATGCAAAGCTGAAATGCAAAAAAGTTAGCTGATTTGGGCTGGATCTGAAAAACATTGGCTGATGCCTGTTGAAACTGAAAACGCTTGGCTGATTTGGGTGCTGATGGTCGATGCGGCGAGGATGTGCAACCGGGAAGGGTGTGGTACGGCGAGGTTCAGGGCTGATCTGAAACACTGGTTATATGGGTTGAAAATGCTGGTCTTCTGTTGCTGAAAACGCTGGGCTGAATCTGAGAAAATGCTAGAGCTCCTAAGGTGTTGCCAATCGGGTGCGTGCCTCCTTGTGTCCCTGCTTCTTCTGCTTCTACTGAGCGCCCAATGGGTTTCTTTTATAGTTCCTTCAACCATTTTCCCTTCTACATTTCAACAAGGGTAAATGAAAAGTCACATATTAATAAATGACCTATAAGAGGTAGTTCACGTGGTAAATTGCTTGCATGATGAAATGCGTCCTGTGCAAGAGAGGGTATGCAACTATGACCGGGCTAGACGTGCATGTCCTGCTAGAGGCTAACAAAGGTGCTAGGCTCAGTCCTAAGCTAATGACTCATGCTAGACTGTGGCAGAAGCATGTCCACGTAGCGCAAGTGAAGTGCGCACTTGACACTTAAGTGTAGGTTGCCCTGAGAACAAGGCAGGGTAGCGGCTGTGGATATCATGCTAAGCTCGACATCTACAAGCATAATGCTCCTCGCTCTCCACCTCTGTCTTACATACCCTACATATCCTATGGTCTCTGGGGTTATGCGATGCTCGACATGTCTCAATTCCCAATCTGTGTGATGAGATTCTAAGCTGTCCGATGGCTACTTTCACACTGTGAGACATGTAAACATCCATGTATTTAGGCCCCTGGATAAAGCGGTCCTCTAGAATAGTTATGCAATGATCCCTGTAGTATAGCATCTTCGGTGGAAGAGGTTGTTGTGGTGTGACCCATGTCTCTTTGATATACAACTGCCAGAGATCCTGTCTAAGGACCCGATTCCTCTCGGAATGAGAGGCGAATGAAAGGTGAGTCGGGGTCCTACTGAAAGGGTGGTAGCCACTCGATATCAGGACATGTGTGCTAAATCACTGTGTCATCTGTGCATACCAGGATCCACTCTCTCTAGTCTCAGCTAGCTGGTGGGGTTGCTCAAGTGCTCTGTATGATAATCTGTCGGATGGAAGATGTGGCACTCTTTGGATGAAGCATACTACCTGAAAGAGAGCCTCTACCAACATAGGTGGTGTGGCTGGCTCCGCTATGATGATTGTTGGGGCACTGAGGATTTTTGACATGGGGACGGGTACCACGCGCCAACAGACTAGAACAGACTGAACAACTTTAAGCACTTCAAATAACAATTGAACTGAAAGAGATACACAACATGAGACGGGAGTGGCTGAATTCCACCCCAAGAGAGCACTGGCCCCAAACATTGGTGCCCCTTTCGGTATTTCTTTATCTTGCTTCAACTCAGTACAACTCCCATGGCTCTGCTCTACATCCCGTGCGGGTAGACTGCCAGAGTGAGAGCCCATGGGGTAAAGGCCCTTGGCTTCTAAAAATAGTTTACATAGAAAGCAGTCAAACTCAAAAGGTTATGGTCCAAAAGCAGCTAGTGCCATTGCAGAAATCCGAACAGCTGCCACGTCAGCACCTGCAGCGCAAAACATGGAATTTTGCACTATTTGCCACGTCAGCATGTCAGCGCGAATTGCAGTGGTTCCGTACAGTTGCTACGTCATCATCTTCTATGCAAGAGATTGTGCGTGTGATCCTGCTTTATTTTAATGCCTTTAGGTCACTTGGGCCCCATCAGACGGGGCCCGATAAGTTAGGGGGAACTCCTCTTTAAAAATAGGCCGCTCGGCAAGAGTTTGCAAGTCGGTAAAACTTCTTCTGTTGCTTTTGCTTCTTCTGCTTCTTCTTAGGGTTTAGGCTCCTTGGTTGTGATGTGTGGGTTGGCTCCGTTCTTTAGTGGCTTGATGACACGTCAACAGTTTGTCTCAATTTTCCGCGTATCAAACGGGATAGCATGATAACTTGTGGCCTCTCGGCCTATGTCCAAATTGGTGTTGCATACATGAGAGCTGGGGTGACTAATGTGTCGAAGAGCCACCCCCTGGTGCGGGGCTGTTGGAAAAATGCTTGGTGGCATCGACGCGCTAGCATCGCTAATACCGCATATCCTTGTGTGATCCTATCTCTGGTTGCACTCGCCACGGAGAATTGTCGTCTTGTAGTAGCAGTAAAAGTGATCCCCAAGTATACATATGAGTCAATGACCTCAACTCGCCCTCCTGCTAGTGTAAAGGTGGCTCTGTTGTTGACTTGTCGGGAGGTGTGGAAGATAAGGACCTTGGTTTTTCTAAGGTTCACAGTAAGACCTTTGTGTGCAAAAGTCATCCAGAATCTGGAGATCTCGTTGTTGTCCCTCCTGTGACTCAGATACCAAAACAATCATTAGCATATAACACGGTGTGAACAAGCACCTGCTAAATCCATGCCCTCGTCCCTATCTCGAAGGACATGCTCTGACAGCTTGTCGATGTACAACCCAAATAGTGTCGGGTGACAGCTCTCTCTCTCTCTCTGTCGTTCCCTCCCCCCCCTCGCGCTCTCCCTCTACTGCATCCCTGCCTCCCTCCTTGTGCTCTTCCCCCTGTTGCATCCCTGTCCCCCCTCCCTCGGGCTCTCACCTTGCTGCTATCATCTTCTACTCTGAGACACATCAGGCCCCTGGGCAATCTATGCCTCACATTAGTGGATATAGATGGGAGACAGCCTGCAGATAGGAGACGATTAGAGCATAGAGGGCGGGGATCAGGGGGAGTGGCATTGTTATTCAGAGAGGAGTTGCAGCCATTGATACATATAGCCCGCAAGGATGAGCATGCTAGGTATATGTGGGTGAGATTGAGAGCAGAGACAGGCAGATATCTTGGCAGATATCTTTACATCGCTATTTGCTACTTTCCCTCGAGTACATCAGTCTACGCATCACCCAGAGGCCAGTCCCCCTTTTCTATTTTGGATGATGACATATGGGAGTTCTATAGAGATGGTGACATTATCATTATAGGGGACTTCAATGGTAGGACGGCCCATCACCAGACAATCTTCCATGATACTTCAGAGGAGATGTTGACAGAGCTAGATGTTGTAGAGACGGGCCTGTCCAGACTATCACAAGATGTGGAACGACATGGGAACTGCACATGGACTGGCCATCTTGAATGGCCTATAGAGATTTCCCGTTGTGGGAGGTTTTACATGCTTTCCTCACAGACATGGAGCTAGCACAGTGGATTATGTCATGGCACAGCCGAGCGTCATCTCTAGTATCCAGGATCTCACGGTTGGACCCAGACGTGTTGGGGTGGCGGTGGATCATGCCCTTCTGTTGATGACCATTTCTTTTCAGTTTAATGTAGAACAGTCCACGGGTAGCACCACCTACTCGCTACACCTTCACGTGGGAGACGGACTCTGTATATATAGATGGGATCTACAGATGGTTGTGCACTGAGGATCCAGGGGGACCTCTGGAGGAGCTTACTACTATATTGACACATACATTACATGAGGCAGCAACAGAGGCATACCCACACACTCAGCCTGAGCAGCGACCCTGTTCTCGGAGCATGCCGCAGAACAGTTGGTATGATGCGGAATGCTGCGAGACTAGAGCCAAACTTCAGAGGGAGGTGCTTTTGGGGGACATCACTCACAGACAGTCACAGATTGACTTTCGACGCCTAGTGTGGCGGAAGAAGAGGGCATTTTTGGCTGGACTAGAGCAGGATCTATACCAGCTATTCTTGAGTCATGACTCACGAGAGGCATGGTGGCTCTTTCATGAGCACTCTCCCCCCCTGCCATTACCTCTACAGAGGCTTGGGGCCAATACGCTTCATCTTTGTACACAGTTCCTGGATAGCCGCCCCTTCCTGACCTCCCCGATCCATGTCCACAAGCATGTGCTTTTTTCACCGCGCTGAGATGGTGAAGAAGGCCATCGATAGGATGAGGACTGGGAGAGCATATGATCATGATGGCTTAGTGGCTGAGCATTTCATGCATGCCAGAGATATACTAGCAGAGCTTCTAGCAGTTATGTTTAACCGTGCCATGTGTGAAGGCTTGCTTGATACTTGGAGCCTATCTACTATTGTACCTATCTTCAAGTCAGGAGACCCTATGGAGCATGGGCATTATCGCACTATCATGATTGGACACATATTGGCACGATTGTACGCATCCATTCTTGAGCAGCATCTCAATAGATGGGCAGAGAGGGAGAAGATACGCGCAGCCGGGCAGGTAGGGTCCAGGAGAGGCTTTTCTACTGTTGACCATATCTTGACACTCAGAGCCATCATTGAGGGGGGAGAAGTGAAATGAAATGTTACATTAACGTCTTCAAGAGGCCAAAATGACCTATGAGACCAAAAAGTTACAACTGGTGAATCTGATACCATGTCTGAGTACGGAAATTAGAAAGTTACAAAGAACTAACACTAACACTAAGACACTAAAGCACTAGGGAGGTTTGTGGGTCCAGATGAAATCTCTCATCGATCGCTGTCGGATCTCATCGACCTCCTCCATGGTCAGTACTCTGGTTGGGCGTCTTGCATGTCAAGCTAGAGTAATCTGTATCTTCTGTTGCAGCCTTTTTCGGAGCCGTCCTCCGTGAGTTGGAGAAGATGCTCTCTATAGAAGGCCATCTTCGTGTCCAACTCCTGTGTCGGCTGTATCCATGTGCTCCTGGTATTTAGCTAAATTAGATCCTGACGTATGAGTCTGGTGATCTTTGTCCGTGTGAGAGACAGAGAGGGTGCATCCAGGGAGTATTGAAGCGGAGGTAATCTATCCATGTTGAGACCATGCGACTGAAAACATGCTGTATCGCCTTGTAGAGCTAGCTGTCGAGATGACTCTAGGGCAAGCTGAGCGTATCTGTCCCTGGGGAGATCCCATAGACCGTGCATAAAGGATACTGATCTCGTCAATGCCTCCACCACGAGGGAGGGGGGGCTAGCTTGGCTCGGATAATGTCATGTGGTACTGAGGCCTTAGTCCGAATCATCCGAGCGATCATAGAGACCAGAGGCCTCTCCATACATCTCCATCCATCTATGTTGCCAGATCTCCCATGGTGGTCTACTGAGGGTCCCCATACCTGAACTCCATAGAGCATAGCTGGAGTCACCAGAGTGTCAAAATGCCAAAGCTGTGTTCGCGGTTCTTGAAACTGAACCTGTGAACGCATCCTTTCCAGTCCGCCCAAAGTTGCATATGCTCTTGTCAGTCTTGTCTCTGATGCTCTCCTTAGTGAAAACACCGGTCCACCGAAGACTACTCCAAGATAAGTATATGCATCTGTGTACTCCACAGTCTCCTGACCATACATAAATGTGGGTGCCGACCTCTTGGTGTGGTGTTAAACACCATAACCTTGGTTTTCCCAAGATTGACAGACAATCCATTGTCACGAGCAAATGTATGCAGAGCATCCAAATGATGCTGCATCCCCTCTGGAGAGTCAGAAATCAACACAATATCATCAACGTATAGTAACAGCGGAATCCATGTCCCTGCTAGCTGTGCCCCCCGGTCCCCTTGACGCTCTACAGAGTCCGAAAACTCATCCACATACATCCCAAAAAGAGTCAGGGATAGGGGGCATCCCTGCTTTACTCCAATAGTGGAGTGGACCATGTTAGACATTCCCTCAATGGTGCTTACCCGCCCCATCACTAACCTGTATAGAGCCAGAATACCCCATATCAGCTCTGTAGGCACCCCCATGTCTTGTAGTCTCCGTATAAGTCTGGCTCTCGGCACTGTGTCAAAAGCTTTGTGGAAATCCACAAAGCTACAATAGATCCTCTTGGCATGGTGTCTACCCTCCTCTATAATAGCTCTGAGTGTCAGGATCTGGTCAAGAGTGGAGAAACCTCTCCTGAAACCTGCTTGCCCTGGTGCCCTTATGCCCTCCCGCTCTGCCCATCTACTCAGCTCCTGCTCAAGAACGGATGCATACAACCTAGCTAATGTGTGACCAACCATGATGGTGCGATAATTCGCGGGAATCATGGGATCTCCCGACTTGAAAATACGCACAATCGTAAACAAATTCCAAGTCTTCGGGAAGCCTTCATACATGGCTCGATTAAACATCATAGCTAGGAGACCCGCAAGCATATCTCTGGCATGGATGAAGTGCTCTGCTACCAGACCATCATGATCATGTGCCCATTTAGTCTTCATCCTATCAATGGCTTTCCTTACCCTATCGACAGTAAAGATAGAACATGTCTCCGGGCATGTCTCTAGTGGGTTCGGCAGAGGCGGTTGCCCTGATGTTGTGTAGAGGGATGTGGCATATTCCCCCTATGTCTCAGTGGAGGTGACCGCTGGTGGTGGTGAATGCTCGTGGAATAGCCTCCATGCTTCGTCTGAGTCCCGACTTATAAATAACTGATATAGATCCCGCTCTAGCTGAGATAGATGGGCCCTTTTCTTTCGTCGCTCTAGGCGGCGAAAGATAATCCGTGACTGTCTATGTGTGGTAATACCCATGAGCACTTCCCTCTATAATTTGATCCTCGTCTCTCTGCACTCCTCATCGTACCAACTGTTCTGGGGCATTCTCCCAGATCGCCTCCGTGTGGGCTGGCTGTGGGGGTATGCCTCTGATGCTGCATCATGGAGCGTCTCTATCAGTATCTGAGTGAGTTCATCTAGTGGCCGTCCCGGCTCTTGGGTGCATAGCTGCCTGTATATCTCATCCATATACACAGAATCCGTCTCCCTCATGAAGGTATACCGAGTGTGTGTGGGGACCTCTCCTAATGGAGCTGTGCTGAATTGAAAGGTTAGGGTGAAAGACACGATAGCATGATCAACTGCTACTCCAACTGGCCTAGTGCCCACCATGAAATCCTGAAAGAATGGAATGAGACCTGGCTGGGCCATAACATAATCAACTGTGCTGGCACCATGTCGGTGTGGAAAGCAAGTAAAACCTCTAGCTGTCGAAAATCTTTGTAGGCCATTCACAATGGCCAATCTGTGTGCGGTTCCCATATCTATCAAGTATCTGCCATATTCAATGTATTCCTCATCTTGTGATAGTCTGGATAGACCCATCTCTGTGACGTCCAGCTCCCTAAGCATTTCTTCGGAAGTATCATAAAATATTGTCTGGTGGTGGGCAGTCCTAGCATTGAAATCCCCTAGTATGATAATGTCACCATCCTTGGAAAACTCCCATATATCATTATCCAAAATAGCAAAGGGGGATTGTCCTCTAGGTGATGCATATACTGACGTATAAGGAGGAAAGTAACAAATAGCTATGTAGAGGTATCTGCCCGTCTCTGCCTTGAGCCTCATCCACATGTACCTAGCCTGTTCATCTTTACTTGCTATATATATCAGTGGCCGCAGTTCCTCCCTGAATAGAACTGCCACTCCCCTTGAGCCCCGTCCTCGATGCTCCGATCTGGTCTCCTGTCTGCATGCGTCTCCCATCTATATCCGCTCACCTGTGGCATGGATCGACCAGGTGCTTGATGCGTCTCAGAGTAGAAAACGATGTCTCTTCCCGTGAGGCTATCCTCAAAGGCTCCTACATCTAGGCGGAGTGACCATTACAATTCCAGGTTGCCATCTTTAGTGTGGTCCCATGTCTTGCACCGTCATGCGGGGCGTCGCTCCAATATCACCACCTTTCCATCCCTGTAAAAAGCAATCTTCCCCTTTTCCCTTGCTGCTCTAATTTCCGGAATTACTTCTTGCATATGAGCAATCTGCGAGAGGGTGAGGTCATCTCCAAGAAAGATGCCAGTTTTCTTTAGAGTCGGTCTCTGCTTCAGGAAGTCCTTCTTCGCTTCCATGGAGGGGAAGCGGAGAATGAGTGCCCTTTCCTTCGAGGTTTCTCTTTTGCTCCCGCTTTTCTTAATGCCCACTCTCCAGGCCCTCGTATGCGTTTGCTCGTTGACCCCCACCAGAGTCATGAGTTCTTTCACCTCTTCATCCACATTATCCTGGTCTTTGAGGCCACTTATCCTTACGTGCAAGGCTCGCACACGTCTCTTTTGCTCCTCTTCTAGTGTCAAGTTGATGATGGTTGGTGTGGGGGTTATTTCCTTGCCTTTCCCTTTTTTGACAATCTCGATCCATGTTTCGGCCTTTTCTGCTTTTTGTTGGGTCTTTGTGATAACATCCACCCACGAGGTCGTCATTTCTTTTTGTTTCTCCCCACCTTCTTTGATGGCCCGCATTTGTTCCTTAATTGTGTTAAGCTCTTCAATTATTGAGGGTTGAAGCTCTCCCTCTTCGAGGACCCTCTGCGAACGTACCTCTGCAAGCTCTTTCTTGAGTAGTGCAATTTCCTCATCTTGGGACAGAGAGGGCGGGGAGCGCGAGTGTGAGCAGCGCGGGGTGGGGGAGCACGTGCATGCGTAGGGGCAGCGAGACAATGGGGGCGGGGAGCAGAGGGGAGCGAGAGACGCAGGGGCAGCGGGACAGAGCATGCGGGGAGCAGAGGGAGAGGACGAGCGAGCAGGGGGGGGGATGCAGAGCGTGTGAACAGGCGAGCAAGGGAGCAGCGCGCGAGCAGGGGGCAGCGGGCAGGCGAGAGAGAGAGCAGCGTGGGAGCAGGGGTGGCAAGGCGGGGACGCAGCAGGGCGAGCATGGACGCAACACACACACACACACACACACACACACAGAGAGAGAGAGAGAGAGAGAGAGAGAGAGAGAGAGAGAGAGAGAGAGAGAGAGAGAGAGAGAGAGAGAGAGAGAGAGAGAGAGAGAGAGAGAGAGAGAGAGAGAGAGAGAGATGATGAAATGAAATGTTATATTAACGTCTTCAAAAGGCCATAATGACTTATGAGACCCGAAAGTTACAAAGTGGTGGATCTGATACAAAGTCAGAGTAACAAAATAACCTAACAACAGTACAAAACAAAGATATCTACTATGGGGTCCTAAGTTGGTCGATGTGAGCCAAGCATAAAACTAAGCGGAAAAATTTGGGCGGCTTGTTGGGATGGCTGAATCACAAGAGATCTAGCATCGGTCGTTGGCGAATCTCATCAATTTCCTCCATGGTTAGTAGTCTGACCGGGCGTCGTGCATGCTTGGCCAGCGTGCTCCGAATTTTCTGTCGTAGAACTCGTCAATGCTGTGTAGTTCTTGGCAGTCGTGGGCGCCTGGATTTCCCTAGTTCAATCGCTCGGTCAATCAGTGTGCCTCTGGTGTGAGACGAGGGGGAGCTCTGTTGTGGGAGTGGCTCTTGCGGCTGTCCCGTGTCTGCTTTGAAGAAGTCTGTGATCCGTCTTTGAGACTGGCTAGCCTTGCCATTCATCAGGCCATCTCTGTGTCTGCGCAGCTCGAGTAAGAACAAACCCAGACATCTCTGATCTTCGTATCCCATGACTCTTGAGAGTGGTCCAAAACCCTCTCTGAACAGGCAGTGGAAGCGACCTCGTATCTCGTAGTAGAGGGGCAGCGGCATGTAGAGAGAGAGAGAGAGAGAGAGAGAGAGAGAGAGAGAGAGAGAGAGAGAGAGAGAGAGAGAGAGAGAGAGAGAGAGAGAGAGAGAGAGAGAGAGAGAGAGAGAGAGAGAGAGAGAGAGAGAGAGAGAGAGAGAGAGAGAGAGAGAGATGAAATGAAATGTTATATTAACGTGTTCAAAAGGCCAAAGTGACCTATGAGACTAAAAAGTTACAATGTGGTGGATCTGATACAAAGTCTGAGTAACAAAATAAAAATATTATAGAATACTAAGCTGCTAGATGTGAGCTAAGCAGCCAGTTGGGCTTGTGTAGGATACGGGTAGGGGGTGAAGTGAGTGGGGGGCTAAGACAACACAGTGTGGGTGTATCCTCAAAAAGAGGTAATGCGAGAGAGAGAGAGAGAGAGAGAGAGAGAGAGAGAGAGAGAGAGAGAGAGAGAGAGAGAGAGAGAGAGAGAAAATGAAATGTTATATTAACGTCTTCAAAAGGCCATAATGACCTATGAGACCCGAAAGTTACAAAGTGGTGGATCTGATACAAAGTCAGAGTAACAAAATAACCTAACAACATTACAAAACAAAGATATCTACTATGGGGGCCTAAGCTGGTTGATGTGAGCCAAGCATAAAACTAAGCGGGAAAATTTGGGTGGCTTGTTGGGATGGCTGAATCACAAGAGATCTAGCATCGGTTGTTGGCGAATCTCATCAATTTCCTCCATGGTTAGTAGTTTGACCGGGCGCATGCCTGGCCAGCGTGCTCCGAATTTTCTGTCGTAGAACCCGTCGATACCGTGTAGTTCTTGGCAGTCGTGGGCGCCTGGATTTCCCTATTTCAATCGCTAGGTCAATCAGTGTGCCTCTGGTGTGAGACGAGGGGGAGCTCTGTTGTGGGAGTGGCTCTTGCGGCAGTCCCGTGTCTGCTTTGAAGAAGTCTGAGATCCGTCTTTGAGACTGGCTAGCCTCGCCATTCATCAAGCTATCTCTGTGTCTGCGCAGCTCGAGTAAGAACAAACCCAGACATCTCTGATCTACGTATCCCATGACTCTTGAGAGTGGTCCAAAACCCTCTCTGAACAGGCAGTGAAAGCGACCTCGTATCTCGTAGTAGACAGGGCAGCGGCATGTATAGTGTAGCTCTGTCTCAGGTTCCGTGTTACACAAGGGGCATGTCCTGTCCTCTGCTGGTACTCCGCTATACCTCCCAGTCTCAATCCGCAACTGGTGAGAAGATGTGCGTAACTGGCCAATAGCACAGCGTATCCCATGAGACAAGTGGGTATCCATGTATCTGGGTCTCGTCACAAAACCATCTTCCGTAAGCTGGAGAAGGTGGTCTCTGTAGAAAGCCATCTTCGTGCCCAATTCCTGTGCTGGTTGTATCCATGTCCTCCTGGTGTCTAGTTGGGTTAGGTCTTGGCGGACGAGCTTGGTGATCTCTGACTGTGTAAGAGTGAGAGATGGTGCATCCAGTGAGTAATGGAATGGTGGCAGCCTGTCTGTGCTGAACCCGTGTGCCCGAAACCATGATGTCATCTCCCCATACCAGCATGTTGTATCTCCTTGTATGGCTAACTGTCGAGAGGATTCAAGTGCTATGCGAGCATATCTGTCTCTAGGAAGTTCCCATGTGCGGTTTATGAAGGAGACTGATCTGGTGAGCGCCTCCACCACAAGTGGGGGGGCTGCTAGCTCTGCTCGGATAATGGCACGTGGTATTGATTCCTTGGCTCTAATGAGCCGCGAGATCATAGAGACGAGAGGTTTCTCCATGTTCCCCCATCTGTCTGAGCGACCCGGCCTTCCGTGGTGATCCAGTGAAGGTCCCCATACCTCGGTTCCATAGAGCAGTGTTGAAGCCACCAAGGTGTCAAAGAGCCAGAGCTTCGTCCGGGGCTCCTAAAACTGAACCTGCGAACACATCCTCTCCAATCTACCCAATGTTGCGTGGGCTCTAATAAGTTTGGTCTTTGCTGCTCTTCTGAGTGAGAATGTAGGTCCGCTAAAAACCACTCCAAGGTAAGTGTAAGCGTCTGTGTACTCCACAGTCTCCTGGCCGTATGTGAATGTAGGTGCTGACCTCCCGATCCACTGTGGGGTGGTGTTAAACACCATAACTTTGGTTTTACCCAGGTTGACAGACAGACCACTTTCGTGTGTAAACGTGTGCAAAGCATCCAATTGACGTTGCATTCCCTCTGGGGATTCGGAGATCAACACTATGTCATCAGCATATAACAAAAGTGGAATCCATGTCCCTGCCAATTGAGCACCTTTATCCCCATCGCTGTCAATGTAGTCAGAAACCTCATCCACATACATACCGAAAAGGGTAGGAGAGAGCGGGCAGCCCTGCTTCACCCCAATAGTGGAGTGAACCGGTGTAGAAAGTCCCTCCGGGGTGCGTACATGCCCTACTACTGATCTGTACAATGCCATGATTCCCCAAATGAGTTCTGTGGGTACTCCCATTTCCTGTAATCTGCGCATTAGTCTAGCTCTGGGTACCGTGTCGAAAGCTTTGCGGAAGTCCACAAAGCTACAATAGATCCGTCTCCTATGAGATTTGCCTTCCTCGATGATGGCACTGAGTGTTAGGATATGGTCAAGAGTGGAGAAGCTTCTCCTGAATCCTGCCTGCCCAGTTGCACATATTCCTTCCCTCTCTGCCCATCTACTCAGTTGTTGCTCAAGAATGGATGCATACAACCGTGCCAGTGTGTGCCCAATCATAATAGTGCGATAATTCCCAGGCTCCATGGGGTCTCCTGATTTGAAGATAGGTACGATCGTAGATAGGCTCCAAGTGTCCGGTAGGCCCTCACACATGGCCCTGTTAAACATAACTGCTAGGAGCTCTGCTAGTATGTCTTTGGCATGCATGAAATGCTCAGCGACTAGGCCATCATGATCATATGCTCTCCCAGTCTTCATCCCGTCAATAGCTTTCTTCACCATCTCAGCGGTGAAAAAGCCACATGCATGTGGGCATGGATCGGGGGGGTTGGGGAGGGGCGGCTGTCCAGGTACTGTGTACAAAGATGATGCGTACTGACCCCATGTCTCTGTGGAGGAAATAGCCGGGGGGGGGGGGGGGGGGGGGGGGGGCGGGGGACTGCTCATGGAAGAGCCGCCACGCCTTACGCGAGTCCTGACTCAAGAATAGTTGATATAGATCCTGCTTGAGTCGAGCCAAAAAAGCCCTCTTCTTTCGCCGCACCAAGCATCGAAAGTCAATTTGTGACTGTCTGTGAGTGATGTCCCCTAACAACACCTCCCTCTGAAGTCTGGCTCTAGTCTGGCGGCACTCCTCGTCATACCAGCTGTTCTAAGGCATGCTCCCCGATCCGCGGCTTTGCTCAGGTTGGGTGTGTGGGTAGGCTTCTGCTGTTGCCTCATGTAGTGTCTGTGTCAGTATAGTAGTTAGCTCCTCTAGAGGTTGCCCCGGTTCCTCAGTGCATAGGCGTCTTGTAGATTTCGTCCATGTATACAGAATCCGTCTCCCGTGTGAATGTGTAGCGAGTAGGGGCTGCTACTCGTGGCCTGTGTGCTACACTGAACTGGAAGGAGATGGTCATTGACACCAGAGCATGATCCACTGCCACCTCGACCGGTCTGGGCCCAACTGTGAGATCCTGGATACTGGAGATGAGATTCGGCTGTGCCATGACATAGTCCACTGTGCTGGCTCCATGTCTGTGTGGGAAGCATGTAAATCCTCCCGTTGCTGCAGGAAATCTCTGTAGGCCGTTCAAGATGGCCAATCCATGTGCAGTGCCCATGTCTATCAAGTGTCGCCCATACTCAGTATTCCATATCGTGTGATATTCTGGAAAGGCCCGTCTCTTCAACATCTAGTTCTCTTAGCATCTCCTCTGAAGTATCATAAAACACTGCCTGGTGATGGGCAGTCCTAGCATTGAAGTCCCCTAGGATGATAATGTCACCGTCCCTAGAGAACTCCCATATGTCATCATCCAAAATAGAGAAAGGGGACTGTCCTCTGGGTGATGCATAAACTGATGTACTCGGGGGAAAGTAGCAAATAGCTACATAGAGGTATCTGCCTGTCTCTGCTTTCAGTCTCACCCACATGTACCTGGCCTGCTCGTCCCTGCGGGCTATATGTATCAGTGGCTGCAGATCCTCTCTAAATAACATTGCCACTCCTCCCGAGCCCCGCCCTCTGTGCTATGAGCGTGTCTCTTGTCTATAGGCTGTCTCCCACCTGTATCCGCTGATGTGAGGCATGGATTGCCCAGGGGCCTGGTGTGTCTCAGAGTAAAAGATGATGTCTCTTCCAGTAAAGCTATCCTCAAAAGCCCCCACATCAAGACGCATAGATCCATTGCAGTTCCAGGTAGCTACTCTGAGTGTGGTCCCATAAGTCTCGCACCGTCATGTGGAGCGTCGCTCTAGTATCACCACTTTCCCGTCTCGGTAAAAAGCGATCTTGCCTTTTCCCCTTGCCGCTCTAATCTCCGGCATTACTTCCTGCATATGAGCAATCTGCGAGAGGGTGAGATCATCCCCGAGAAAGATGCTAGTCTCTTTGAGAGTTGGTCTTTTCTTCAGGAATGACTTCTTTGCTTCCATGGAGGGAAAACGGAGGATGAGTGCTTTTTCTTTTGAGGTTTCTCCATTGCTTCCATTTTTCTTTATGTTGCCCACTCTCCATGCCCTTGTGTGCGTGAGCTCAGGAATCCCCATCAAGGTTGTGAGTTCTTTTACTTCTTCGTCCACATTGCCCTTGTCGTTAAGACCGCAAATTCTCACATGTAAAGCGCGCACCCTTCTCCTCTGCTCCTCCTCTAGTGTCTGATTGATGATGTTGTTGGGTGTGGACGTGGGCGTTATTGCCTTTTCCTTTCTTGTCCACCTTGATCCATTTCTCGGCTTCGTCCGCCTTCTGTTGAGTTTTGGTAAGAACATCCACCCAAGAAGTCGTCATTTCTTTGTGCTGCTCTTCTCCCTCTTTGATGGCCCGTACTTGTTCCTTGATCGTGTTGATTTCGTCGATTACTGAGGGTTGCAGTTCGCCCTCTTCCAGTGTGTTTCTTGATCGTGCTTCGGCGAGATCTTTCTTGAGTGATGCGATCTCTTCCTCTTGGGCCGTCACTCGGTCTTCCAGCGTGCTTATCTTGTTCTCTTGGATCAGCACGCGTCCTTCGAGTATGTTTATTGTGCCCCAGAGATTGCGGTTCAACTTGGTAACGGTCTCCGTCATTTCCTCTTTGCATTTTTGAATGGCATCCTCCAGGGGGTCAGCTTTATCGTTCATCTTCCTCATGCTTGATCGCCGTCCGCAAGGGAGTTAGATGACGTGTGCACCCACCCTAGCAGTGGGTGCGGCAGCTGAGCGAGTGGGGGGGTCGTCCGCAAGGGGGTCACCAGGTGTGTGTGTGCACTCACATTAACGACGGGCGCGGTGGGTGGTGGAGCACGAGGTGGTAGGGGCCCCCGGGGGGGGGGGGGGGTGGGGGGGGGGGGGTTTAAGGTATGGTAGAGAGAGTTGGGGAGGGGGCGGGGAGGGGTTCCAAAAAAAAAAGAAAAAAAAGAAAAAAAAGAAAAAAAAAAAGACTTCCTACGCGTAGAAGGTCATCCTACGTTTAAAAGAGAAAAAAAGGAGGCATGCTACGCGTAGTAGAGGCGGAGACATGCTACGCGTAGAAGAAAAAAAAGGGGGGGCGTCCGGCTGGGCTGCAGGCGGGCACAACAGCTAGGGAGCTTCCGATGGGAGCAGCGCGCAGGAGCGTGGGTGCAGAGGCAGCGGGTGGGGGGCGAAGGGTGCAGAGCGTGCGAGCCTGCAGTGGGGGCAGGGGCAGCCAGCAGGCGTGAGGGAGGTGCGCGAGCAGAGGCAGCGGGCGGAGGCAGCAAGGGGGCGAGGGCAGGGCGCGCGAGCCTGCAGCGGGAGCAGGGGCAGCCAGCAGGCGCGAGGGGAGCCAGCGGGAGAGAGAGAGAGAGAGAGAGAGACAGAGAGAGAGTTGCGCAGACCCTCACCAAGACCTGCCACTAGAGAGAGAGAGAGAGAGAGAGAGAGAGAGAGAGAGAGAGAGAGAGAGAGAGAGAGAGAAATGAAATGAAATGAAATGTTATATTAACGTCTTCAAAAGGCCAAAATGGCCTATGAGACCAAAAAAGTTACAATTGGTGAATCATCAGGAGGTAATGCCACAGAGAGAGAAATGAAATGAAATGAAATGTTATATTAACGTCTTCAGAAGGCCAGAATGACCTATGAGACCAGACAGTTACAATGTGGTGGATCTGATACAAAGTCAGAGTAACAAAAATGACAAAATAAATGTGAGAGAGAGAGAGAGCGAGAGAGCGAGAGAGCTTTTACTGCAGGGATGCATCCACGTGTATTGGTGGATGGATTTGAGATTGCAAAGAAAGCAACCTTAGAGTTTCTTGAAAAGTTCAAAACTCCTGTGGTGATGGGCGACTCACCTGACAAAGAGATCCTAAAGATGGTTGCAAGAACCACCTTGAGGACAAAGGTAATTTTTCAAATATTGGTTAACCATTCTAGTTTCTCACAGATACGATTTGATAGATACCAAACCTCTAAAGCGCTTACCTAGACTTTCATGAATATGCTACTCTATTTTTTTAGCTTACAGAGTTTCTATTTTTCTAATTTCTCACAGTGTTCTGTAAATGGTAATAGCTATGGTTGCTAGACTTTCATGAATATGCTACTCTATTTTTTTAGCTTACAGAGTTTCTATTTTTCTAGTTTCTCACAGTGTTCTGTAAATGGTAATAGCTATGGTTGCTAGACTTTCATGAATATGCTACTCTATTTTTATAGCTTAGTTTTTTGTGGTTTGTGCATGTATAGCTTTTGTCTTCTTACTTTGTTTTCCGCTTGCTCTGAAGGTCTATGAGTCCCTCGCCGATCAACTCACAGAGATTGTTGTGAATGGGGTAGGTGATTTTATTGATTGCATGATCATATACATTTGCGAGTACGTGCTGTTGATGATTCTTTGCATGTGGATGTGGTTGATTTGAAGCTAACTTCTGCTAAGTGATTTTTCGTGACAGGTTCTCTGCATTCGCAAACCATCAGAGGCCATTGACCTGTTTATGGTAGAGATTATGCATATGAGGCATAGATTTGATACTGATACAAGGCTGGTATAGTTTTCACCACTGTCGTTTTTACACTTTTAATTATAAGGTCAATTATTTCATTCGAGTTTAAATCACTATGCTGCCTTTGCATGATGATAAGACATGGGTGTGTAATGTAGTGTTCTGATATGTCATGCTCAATTCTAAGCAGCCTTCTTTGCTTCTAACTTAGCTGGTTTTAATAGGTAGGATCTGGAATAAAATTTCGTGTATTCGATCTGTTTTCTTGTTTATACTGCAGGTTGAGGGTCTCGTGCTAGATCATGGAGCTCGGCACCCAGATATGAAGAAAAGGGCTGAGAACTGCTTTATCCTTACTTGCAATGTTTCACTAGAATATGAGAAAAGGTATCACACTGATCATATATGAATTGAGTTTGATGGTGCTTCTTGAGTAAGTTTGTTGCATCTTCTGTAAGAACTCAGGCTCAGTTGACACTACGCCATTAGTTATGACTTTTGAGAGTCCTTGTTCGGTGTGTGTTTCTAGCAAGACTTTTTCTTGCCTGTTTTGAAGATTTGCGAAGCTTAATGTGTGAGTGGGATGTCAACCTGTGTCATGACCTTGTCTAAAACTAAAGTTACTACTGGTCTTTGGCAACCTCTGACATGGCTCAACTTTTGCAGTGAGGTAAACGCAGGGTTTTTCTATAACTCTGCAGAACAGAGGGAGCAAATGGTAGCAGCTGAGCGAAGAAGTGTGGATGAAAAAGTGCAGAAGATTATAGACCTGAAAAAGCAGGTGTGTTGGTCCTTGTTGCTACTAGCCAATTCGATGGAGGAGATGCTTGGTTTGTGAACTTGACTGTGCTCTTTTGTGTAGGTTTGTGAGGGGACCACCAACAACTTTGTTGTGATCAATCAGAAGGGTATTGATCCGATATCTCTTGATCTGCTAGCGAGAGAGGGTGTAAGTTTTCACTTCCCATTGCTCTGTGCTTCAATATTTCTATGCGAGCATTCCACATTGCAAGTTGTTTGGTGCAGATTGTGGCCTTGAGAAGGGCAAAAAGGAGGAATATGGAGCGCTTAGTCCTAGCGTGTGGGGGTGATGCTGTTAATTCTGTTGAAGATCTGACACCAGAGGTCTTGGGATGGGCTGGACTTGTATATGAACATGTATTGGGTGAAGAGAAGTACACTTTTGTGGAAGAAGTGAAGAATCCGCATTCTTGCACCATCTTGATCAAAGGTTTGTCTCATCATACATCACATAGCTTTGTACTGTACGTTCAAGTTTGTACTAGCTGTCTGCAGAGTTTTATAGTACATTATGGGTGTCAAGCTTTTTAGGAAGAATTTGCATAGCTTGTTTGGGTCATGCAATTTTACTGCTCATGCCTTGGATGAGTTAGAAAAGATATGATTTCTGTTGCCTGCTTTGTAGTAAATATTTACTGTTTTCTTTTTGTTAAGTCGACTGGTTCTAGTTGTTCATTTGTTCTGCATAGTTTTTGGGTTCTTTTGTTTTTGTTGGTCCCCATTGTTTAGTGACTGAGTCACTGGCTATATAATACACTGATCTTTCTATTTATGATTGTACTATTTCGCTTACTGAAATCCGTGCTCAATGTTGGTTGCATAATCTGATAGCATTTTCCTGGTGACTTGAGTTCTTGCATAATCTGCTAGCATTTTCCTTGTCACTTGAGCTGTTGCCTATTTTGCAGGTCCGAATGACCATACCATTGCACAGATTAAAGATGCAGTACGAGATGGTTTGCGGGCAGTGAAAAATACGCTCGAGGATGAGGCGGTTGTTCTGGTTGGTGTTCCAGTTTGCCAATTTATGACGTTAGTGAGCTTTTGAAATAAACCGAGGATCTTTCACTAACAATGAAGCCTGGTACAAATTTATTCTCCAATTGTATAGGGAGCAGGAGCTTTTGAGGTTGCGGCAAGACAATATCTGGTGAATGAAGTGAAAAAAACAGTCAAAGGGGTAAAAATCTAATTTATGACTTGCATAATGTTTAGGGTGGGTCAATTGGTGTTCACCTGTTTCATTCTTTTTTTTGTTTTTTGCTTCAGGGTTTCTAGAAAAGAGATTATGCTCATCATGTGAATGCGCCTTATTTAAAAAAGCGATGACAATAAAATGTGACTAGCATAATCTGTCTTACTGGAATCCGACTCAGTTATTTGTTTTCAAGGGAAAGGGGTTGGCTTTACCCAGCCTCAAGGCAAGATGAAAACTAGATGATTCAATGCCTTCAACTTTACACTAGGCAAAAGTTCCAGCCCCTCTCCTGGATATAGGTGGAGGGGTGAAGAGAGCTGTCTTGCTCAGTGGCAATGTGAGATGAGCTGCCATGACTAATGAAAAAAGTGAGGTCTCGTGTAAAGTCAATTGGTGTCAAGGATGAGGATCAGTTTCTGATTGGTAAATTAATTTTGGATGGCTCATTGTGTGAGACCAGAGTCACTCTTAACATCTTTGATCAGATGAATGAAACATACTAGGTGTGCTGGTTGGAGGTATAGTGTATTGCGATTCTAAATGCTAGCTCAAGCTCTCTAGTTTTTTTTTTGCTAAGAAAAACAGTGCTGTTTTCATTAGCACTGAAGATGCCCCTGGAAATGCCCAAAAATAAGCCTTTCCTGAGGGAGCTAGAAAACGGAAGTACAAGTGGGTCATAGACCAAGAGCACTGATAGGAAACTGGAGATTACTTAAAACGGCCAAAGGCCAAAGGCTAAAAAAGAATCGAGGGGAAAAATGTCTTCTAAAGATGTAAAACGTCGGGGCAGACTGGTGCTTCACAAGCAGCAACAAGCGAGCTTTGAAAGAAGCAGGTAAGAATCACCATGAAAAGTAGGCGAAGCAGCTGAGGTTGAGGATAATAGGTAATAGAACAACTGGAGTATCTAGGAAAAATTGTAACAGATGTCTGGCAGTCTCTTTGATCTTGAACTTGCCATTTTATGCTGTTGGATAAAGTCTAGCGGAGTTTTTACATCTAAGTGGGGCTAGGTAAGTTTTGATTTCAAGTTTTCTAGTTGAGGCGCGCCCATGGACACTGCTTGGGTAGCCATGGCTTCAGTGTGTTTGTTGTGACAGACATATTTTGCTTATTTCATTATTGCAGTAGTTATTGGCTACCGCAAAACATGGTTTTTGTTCTTGAAGGGCGTAGGGTCTGTGTTGCCCTTTTGTTTACGCTGGCCTACAATTATCTATTTGCTACACCTACTAGTCTCTAGAAAAGTAAAGAGGTAAACATGTTAGCTCTATTCTTTGTTTGCTTATGTAATTTTCATGTAGCTTGTGACAAAATTTGTGCATTAATCGACTTAAGAGTTGGCCTAATGCGTCTCATGCATGCACAGAGAGCACAACTGGGCGTTGAGGCATTTGCAGATGCTCTCTTGGTGGTTCCTAAAACTTTAGCTGAAAACTCTGGACTTGACACTCAGGATGTGATCATCGCATTACAGGTAATTGATATGCTCTTTGTAGTTACTTCATATATACTGTTAAAAATCTGAAGGCAAGCATACTTTGGGCAACCTTTACAAGTATCTTTATGCTTTTAGCTTTCAAATGGAAACTAGAGAAACCTTTAGGTGCCCTCTGTATGCTTTTGTAATATTCAAAGTTACAAGTGCTATTCCAGCTTAGTGACTGTGGTGTACCTTCTTTATGGGATCTGGACAGAGAGAGCATGACAATGGTGTAGTGGCGGGTCTGAATCATCACACAGGCGAGCCCATGGACCCACAAATGGAGGGAATATTTGACAACTATAGTGTGAAGCGACAAATAATAAATTCAGGGTACGTCTACTTCTACACTAAAGCTTGAGGTTGTTTTGGCTTGTCATGTTTCCTGCACCTGAAGTGATGGTTTTGTCTGTGTGTGTTTCAGTCCCATCATTGCATCTCAATTGCTGCTGGTGGATGAGGTGATTAGAGCAGGCAGAAACATGCGGAAGGGCTGAGGTGAGGAGGTTGGCTATCCTCCAGCTCAGCACCTCCCTAAATTACTGGGAGTTCTTTGGCATCGCCTGCTGCAGATAGATAAGCTTGGCTTTGCCAAGAAGGCTTGTGCGAAACAAACAAAACAAAATCACTGCCCTCTGTGCGCTCAATTTTTACCTGTAACACTGAGGCATAGCAGGGCTAGAAAGAAAATAGGGATCTTCGCTGTTGATTAAAGTGCCATTTTCGATTGCTGTTGTTGAGCTTTTGGATCACAGCAGTATTGGCATCTATGAGCAGTGAAAAATGCTAGTTTTGGGTGCCATCATTACTGGCCCCCTTACCTTTTGCACACGTTGTCTAGTTTTGGTTGCCATCATTACTGGTCCCCTTACCTTCTGTACTAGTTTTATATAAGAGTTCCATCATCACCATTTAATTACAGCTTCAAATTCTGCATTTTGTGTAAAGATTCTTGGAGTCTTAAGAAACAGCCTCGTTGCATGGGTCATTAATGTGACATGATCTCTTAAACTCAGATGTATACACATACTTCCCGTCGCACACACCTCTTAACTTACTTAGACCCATGCCTTTGTGGGCTTGGATTCTGGAAGGGTAGGGCATGGAAATCAGGTTCTTTTCTGTTGATTCAGGGCTAACTAGTAACAAGTGTTATCCCAGCTCTGCCTGGCGTACCATCTTTTACACGGAGAGGATAATCTTTTTTGTCAATTCAAAAGTTAAATTGTCCCTTTTTCTCGAGTATTTGTCTTTGGACATGATTGTGGTCTTGCAGATCACATTTGGAAGCGAAGGTTAGTTGATTTTACATTACCTAAAACAAATTTGTTTTCTTAATCATGTGGAAATGTAAAGACTTGAGTATCTAGGAGCTTCACCGAGTTTAAAGATATAAAACTTCCATCATTTTCTCAGCCTTTCTATATGAGTACATGTGAAGTTCTAGGGAAGAAAGTTCGCATTGTTCTGAGCTATGTCTAGTGAGGATTTTGTTTTTCCTACCTATCATCTAACAATGAATGTAAATTTTTTTTTTTTTGTCACAGAATATTGTTCTCATTTGAGCTTTGAGTTATATAGAGGCTTAATGTGTGTGTGTGTGTGTGGGTCCCCCCCCCCCCCCCCCCCCCCCCCCAAAAAAAAAAAAACCACCTCCCGCCGGGCGCAATTACACAGAGATTGAAGACAATGGTCTAGACCCCTTCCCCCCAAAAAAAAAACCACCTCCCGCCGGGCGCAATTATACAGAGATTGAAGACAATGGTACTTGACCAAGGGGTCTAGACTAGGGTGCTGAGATCTACATGTTAAGAGGATTCGACTTTTGCCGGAGAATACTTATGGCTTAGGACACTGGTTTCCCAGCACTTGTCCGAATCAGTGTTGCAAATGTGTTTCGTGATGGATGTTGCTATGTGGAAAGTCTCATCTTGGAATTGTCCTTTTTAACCTTACTTTTGTTGATGTGATGTGTGCATTGGTAATCAACAGTCTACAATGCTAGTACAGGACCTTTCCTACTATACAATAACCCTTTATCCTTGGAATCCCCTTCTCAATCTTGTAAATTATTCTCAAGACATTAGGTTTAGCAAGTGATCAACGGAAGAATGGTAGACAGTTAAAGAGAAATCTTTATTATTAAAACGATGAAAGGCGTGAAAATTGGATTGAGAGCAGGTTCGTAAATTTAAAATTTCAAGTGAATTTTGGAAATTCTAACAAAACACAAGAGCATTTTGCTAATTTACCTTAGAAAACAATCTTTAAAGGTCTCGATGGTTTACTTGACCTTTGAAAAAAAAACAGGCAACAAATCTCACAATATGTGAGATAAAATTTAAAAGAAAATCGCACCAAGCTCAAGCCGAGCAGAGCACATGCCATCCACCAAATAGACAACATCGATATTTGTGGGTTTTACATATAAAGACAATCCATCACCGAAATACACCACCAAAACCGTATAGAGGGTTTTACAGGGATCCCTCAAGCCCATACAAAGGGTAAATATTAGACCAAACTGAACCATATTGCCAAGAAAGTCCTTGGATGCCACACGCCATATGGCTCTGCCACCCCCCACAGGAGTGTCCATAGGAAGCCGAGCAAACAATCCACCACCACAACATGAGAAGCAAGCCGAACACCAAGCAGATCCTAAGAACCAGCACCACAACAGGAAGATCACGACCACTAGTACCACACACCAAGCAGCTGAAACTGAGCATGCCACCACATAGTAGTCCCGCGAGTAGAAACAGACCCACTATAAAACCAACCAACGTCGCCAAGATGCAAGATATGCCACCAACTGCCCCATGAAGGGTTGCACAGAGATCGAACACAGGCCGGGTGAGCAGGATTCACCCCTAACTGGGAGAAGGGTTGCCGCCATACTCTGTTTTGCAAAAAAATGGCCAACCGAGGCTGTGGGCAAAGAGTGGCCTATCCTCTGCTCATCGTAGATCCAATCGCCTCGTTGGTAGAGCTACCAAGCGGGACCTCTCCCTAATGCGTAGCACCCTCCCCTGCACCCCTTGGCTCATGCGTGCCGTGCAGAGCTGAGAGCAGAGCTTTGCTCGCTAAGGTGTTTTTTCTCCATTTACTTGACCAATCTTAAATGCAAGACATGCTGAGATGTTATGCGTATGCTTTAACAACCTAAGTAGCATGAAGGGGTGGGTTTCATTAAATCCTTTTTGGTTGCCAAATAGATTTCTATGTTCTACACCTGCAGGATACAATTTTTTAAACTTGTCTTGTTTGCATTATATAGCTCAAGTAGTTACACTAGAAAAAGGCATTACAAAAGAAAGGGGTTCAAAACATGGACTACTTAGGGTGACGATTCAAACCAACTTGAACTACCTTTTGTGAAGAAAAAGTTGGCAAGCTATTAACTACTCAATTGAATGGAAGAAGCTACAAGTTGAGGCATTATATTGTACTTTGTAAAGAGCATGCCTCTTGAGACTATACACATATTACACTAAAAAAGTTGCGAGCTTCTTTGAAGGCATCATAACAATGCTAAAGATTGAGTTGCTACCGTGTGATGTGCATTCAAAAGGCCATCTTTGGACACATAAATAGTAAACCTTGAGTACTTGATTCTTTATTCGGTAATCTTGTGCATGTTTTGGTCTACTGTAGATGAAAAGGACAAGCATGTTACATTCAAGTATATATACAAGCACACACTTGATGACTACAAGTGGAAGAAAATAGAGACACAAAGAGACTTGATGATGAAACGTTGGGTCTTAGATTTTCATAGGGGCCATATGGGTGGGTGAAAATTGGTTTTCTAGACACTGGGAAACATGGCTCAAAATATAGCCCATTATTGGCTTAAATGCCAAAGCACATAGCATACTTTCTAGGGAGTTATTTATGGATTAAATGCCAAAGCACATAGCATACTTTCTAGGGAGTTTTCCAGATGCACGATACTTAGCAGCCACCTCTTCAGCCTTCAAGGTTTGGGCACCATGGTTTGCCTCAGCAAGTGCGCGCTCCTCCTCTGCTTTCCTATGAACCGCCGCTATCTCATTCTTCACATTCTCTACAAATGAAGCTTTTTTCTTCTCCAATTTCTCCTAATACACAAAGAATCTTGTTTGGATGGAGGCTTCCTTGGTTAATTAATCACTTTTAATTAAAATTTACGAAGAGCTCACCTTGAAGACAGGTTCATTACAAGTCATTTTTTCTAGCTAAAAATATGAGCATTGTCTACAAGGTTTGTTGATGCAACTCATGTGTCCCGTATAGTATAAAAAACAAGAAGAATTTTTGAGAGTGCAGATGGTTGGCTTATTCACAAACCTATAAGTATCAGACATGGGGAAAATCCTTTGATTTTTTTTTTGATAAAAATGGCACTTTATAGCGTGTTTATGGAAAATTTTTTCTACTAGAAACACACAAATTTGGGATTTTTGGGCTCATATGATGTTTTTGTGAAATAACCATAGTGATCTTGGAAACCCTTAAAAAATAACCATAGTGATCTTGGAAACCCTTAAAAAATAGCCACTAGGCATTATATTTATATTTTTCCTTCGGACTCACAGAACCTCTTAGTTGATGTTGCTAGAACATTTAAGGCGAACAGATTTGCATATGATTTGCCTTATATGAATTGCTGATATTCTTGCTCATGAACAATTGATTGAGCCATCTCTAGGTTAAAGAGGCCATTTAAGGATGCCAGTCCTTTTATAATGTCTCTCATCGTGTAGTTGCTAATGGTGCTTATCGGTACTCAATTTTTTTTCTCTCTGATTTTTCAAGTTAGAGATTTCAAAATTTTTATTTCACAGATTAATAATTTCATACTTCGTCTTTTTTCAAGCATTTTGAATTTATGCCTCTTGTGTTCTCAGGAAGGGTATAGAATGAAATACAATAACTTCTTAACTTATGAGATAAACATACTATGCTTTAACTTTTACATGCAGAAAATGGATTTGTGCATCTTAATTATGAATAATTTGTTGAGTATTTAGCATGGAGTATAGTATGCTTTAAAGAGCCATGAAAAAGGTTGCCATAACATGAACTTTTCCATGGACATCATCAATGCTTGCATACATTTCCATTGTGGAGACTAGTCTTTTGGGATTGATTTGCACAAAAAGGTAACAATATTCAAGTAATTTCACATGCATTTTTATCGATGTTGAGATTTTAACATGTCCATTAATTACCTAGAATTCATCGCACAAGATAATCATTATAAACACATTTTTAATCTTTATGCAAGTCAAGCATGAAGAAGACACCAACTCCAAAAGGCAAACAATAGTAGTGTTAGATCCTATAATCTTGCCTCTAATTCTTGAAGATGTGCTTCGGCTCTTGCCTTCTTGGCTTTCTCCCAAGCTGATATCTTTGCAAGCTTCTTCCCAAGCCTACACAACAATTTCACACAAAAATAAAAAATGACACAACCGATATATAACATGACCATTCTTCCATTAAAATTCTTAGAGGAAGTAGAACCAAACCTATTGACGGATTTAGCTTTTATATTATCCTCCCAAGCCCTTATCAAGGACAAAACTTTCTCTTGATTTAGCTTTGCGAGAACTATCTCTGCAAATCTCGACAACATGAAGTTTGCTTAATCTTTGCTATCCTTAGTAAATGATAAAATCAAAATGCTCAATTTAGATATAACACATCTCTTCGACTTTCCTAAATTAAGCATGGTGCTAAGTGATACACAAGCCTTGAATACAATTTGAGTGCAATATGGTTTGGGTAACTTTTTTAATTTTGGGTTTCAACTTAATCTACCACCCTAAGAAGCTACAAAAATAGCGTTCTTTATTATGAAAAATAGTCAGATATACCTTGAAATGGATTTGTCACTTTCAAAATTGTTCTTTTGTAATATAAATTTTAATGCGAGCTTTAAATTACAAGAAATTATGTAACCCAAATATCTTCACACATTCAATCATGCTAATACAACAAGAAAATAGTACTTTTCTTTGGAAGTGCTCACTAAATTTCATGTATTGAGTATCTATTGTCTTATATTTTCTTTCTTGATGATGTTATTTCCATGGTATAAGAAAGTTTCCCAACCTCTATTTAAGGATCCTGGTGTGAATGATAAGTTACTGCATGCCGGTGATGCATTAGTTGCACCTTCGTGTTGCTCTGTAGCTAGAACAATTAAAACAATTCATAACTAGTGTTATGATATGTCCCAAGGATAGTAAGTGTGAGTTTTGAAATTGTGCTATTATCTAGGTACTCACAAGTGCGAGTTCTTGTCAATGAACATTTTAACAAGGTAATGCACACCACACATATGCACACAGACCAAAAAATAAATACATCAAATTTATGCACAGATAAATACATAAATTAATTGTGAAGAGTTTTAAACTAATTCTATATAGGCACTCATGATTGCAAACATACATACGCCAAGGTATAGATGTGTTCCTATATGGAAAAGTTTTAACAAGATAACGTAACACGCATATCCATACATTAAAATGTAAAGAAATCAAATTTTGAATAAATAACTACATAATATATGAATATAGCAATGAATAATAATAATAATAATAAAGTATACATACATTGATTTACACATACATCACTAACGTGAATGCATTAATAAATTAACTAATGGCAAGAAAATTAACACCTATATGTTTATGTGCATACACGGATAGACTAAAAACGAGTAATACTAGGCAAGGAATAGTGAGTATGTAATATATGTGTATGCATGCATGCATATATATAAGAACTATGTCTTTGCAATACATGAACATTTTCCTTTATTGGATACAATGTAAAAGTGACTATATTGAAGTTGCAAGACATTTCCTTGAATGGATCCAACTTAAATAAAAATAGTGGTTAGCATGAGAGAGAGAGAGAGAGAGAGAGAGAGAGAGAGAGAGATAGAGAGATTACTATTAATTAACACAAGGGCTTTGGATGCATGAGAAAGTTGATCGTCCGTAGTAACACAAGAGGCGGCATGCTCATCTTCCATCATATGGTATGATGCAGAGGGTGGAAGAGCAACAATACTTGCATTTTGTTGCTCATTAGCTAGCACTTGCTCATCCCGATCAAGCTTTTCTTCTTTCTTGCTATTGATTTTGATTAAGATGGGTTGCTCCTCCTCCATTGCACCACATCAATTCATCTGTGTAGACAACTACCATCATGAGGACTTTCCATGTCAGCTTGTGTTTGTGTACGTGTGCATACACCTGCAAGCATGTGTGTGCTCGCAAATTCATGCATATGTGCATACATTTTTAGTTTATGATTATCCGTGTACGCAATGAGAGACACACCTTGAACTTGTCTCTATAGAAGTAGAAAATGAGGACCTTCAATGAAGTGGTGCTATGTATCCACCATGATTATGGTAAGCCATACTTATGAGACGAAGGCACTAGGCCATATGCATCAATAGGCCATAATTGCCTGACATGAAGCTTTAACTTCGAAGGGGCCATTGTAATGAAGTTTACAGAAGAATAGTTAGATTTTAGAAACAAGGTTGTAGAACTAAGCCATAGATTCTAGCATGACCTTGAGAGTGCAAGCCAAGAAGGTTTAAGGCTGTTGTTGCAATAACTTCAACAAAGGGAAGATATTCTATCAAATTAGATAAGATGAAGATATCACATGGGCATTCCAAAACAAGAGATCATGTAAACGCTTCACAAATGGGGCCATTGAGTATCCCAAGTTTAAAGAATCCTTAAACTTTTCTCTTTTTTCCTCTCCTCTCTGTCACCCAAGTGTGGTAGATTGGCTATACCGGCTCCCTCTTAAGCAATAGGTCTTGAGTTCAAGCCTCGTGGGGTTAAGGCCTCTTGAGATTGTTCCTACAATGTTAAAAATCTTCCTCTCTTTTCTTCTTTCTTCTGAGCCAAAAAGGAATGTAGTTGCAAGGCATATGAGAGTAAAACGAAGCCCTAATTCATTTTGACATATAAGCAGAGGGACAGAGAGAGCAACTTACAGGTTAAGGATGATACAATACATAAAAAAATGAGAGAACGTGATGCAAGGTTTTCATGTCTTCTGCGTACCTACCTGTGGGGAGTGGAAGGTGAAGGCGATGCGGAACTGCTGTTAAGGAATGGAGGGAAGGCGAAGGGATGATGACGATGATGATGAGCAGCTGCAAAGCACTCCCCAAAAGAAACTCATGCAAGTTTTGCCCCCAACAACATTTGTCACCACCTTTGAGTCACGCACGTCTCGCCTCCTTCTTATAAACACCGCCTCCTCTCTCTCTCTCTCTCTCTCTCTCTCTCTCATATCACGTCTTGAGTTCAACTCTCCTCAGATGGATCTTTCAGGGATAGTTTCCTATGACGTTAAAATTCTCTTCTTCTTCTTCCTCTCTCTCTCTCTCTCTCTCTCTCTCATATCACAAGAAGATTTGGACAAATTCTCACAATAATTCCCACATTGTGACTTACCTCAACATCATGAGCTTCTGTGAGGGAGGCACCGCATGCCTAGCTAGGTACGATTGGGGGTAGGGGACCGCCGGGCCGGCGGACCCGCCGGCCCGGCGGTCCCCTACCCCCAATCGTACCTAGCTAGGCATGCGGTGCCTCCCTCACAGAAGCTCCCCCGGGGTCCGCCGGCCCGGCGGTCCCCTACCCCCAATCGTACCTAGCTAGGCATGCGGTGCCTCCCTCACAGAAGCTCCCCCGGGCCGGCGGTCCCCTGCCCCCAATCGTACCTAGCTAGGCATGCGGTGCCTCTCGAGCAGAAGCTCATGATGTTATTCATTGTAATAAAACACTGGAAAAGACTCCGTTTTCCTACATGAGAAAATTTCTAAATCTTCTTGAATATGTATGTTTGTATGTGCATATATAGTTGTATGTTCAAAAACAACTATTTATGGAGTGCTTAGGGTTAATTTTTGATATGCATTTCTCATTTTCAGGTTTTTTTTTTGAGACAAACAAGTGACACGCCCTTCATGAGCTACTCTACATTAGCCATACATATTTCAAGTGCAAGGGTGCCCATCAAAAATCAACCTGCGAGTCCGGACGCCTTGCCACTTAGTGATCCACTTGTGATTTCTCAGTGACACCCCAAGGGGTAGTGAGTGCCACCCATCAAAGTTGAACCCACCATCTCTCACTTTCAAGATGGGTTATCTAACCACCTTGCTAGACAGCATTGTATACTCATAAAAGTGAGGCCACCTCCCTATCCAAGTTTATTGTCTTGCTAGGTTATGAGATGGTGGCTCACCACTAGTCTCTCTCTCTCTCTCTCTCTCTCTCTCTCTCACACACACACACACACACACACACACACACACACACACACACACACACACACACACATTGGTTACAACTTAATTCCTCTAAAAGACATGGTTTAAGTTTAAACTTGTACTTTGGTCTCTTTTAATCATTCCCACAGCTGGAAAAAGTTTTCTTCTTGTTCTTTCTCTAGGGTACAAAGTCTCTAGTTCAAGACCCAATATCTCATCATATGAGATGTTTTCTTGGATTGTTCTTTTCATCCACCCCTCTCTTTCATGGTGAACACATGCTTTGATGTGGAAGGAGATTCCAAGTCCGTGCCCCCCCCCCCCCCCCCCGGGACGCGACTTCGACTTATACCAACATGTTTGGGAATATATTCTTTCTATTATCTCTTTTGTCATTGGTCACTTCATCTCTTTCTTTTAGCCTTATCTCAATCTTATAAAACTTTCATCCGTAGCCATTTCACTATCCATTGATAAATGTAACATTTGGGTATTTAGGAGGCACCTGTTACATTTGGATATTTAGGTGAATCAGTTCTAAAGTTTTCATGATGAAAATATATCTATTTTAGGACATTTTAAATTACCCATCTCTATCTAACCGAGCTGTGTCTCATGAATATGTAATTTTTGATCTTACTAATATAATCTCTCACATATTTCCCCCCAAAAAAGAATCACCACATATAGTAAGGTTATTGTACAAAACCCTATTGCCAAAATATCTTATGGACACATGCACACGCGCACACACACACGCACACACACACACACACACACACACACACACAATTAAGACACCAAAGTCTTGAAGGGATGTTACTGTAAAGAGAATCAATCTGAGGAAAGCGAGACTACTCTCCCTCCCTCCCTCCCTCTCTCTCTCTCTCTCGTCTTGATTTTCTTTCATTTGTGCTCGAGGAGTGCTTACTCTGTTGTGATTTTTGGTTATGGAGAAGAGATGGCTACACATCTCTTCTTTGGTTTGTGAAAGGGACTAAAGTTTAAACCTTTGCAAAGAAGGTTAACCCTTTGTGGAGAATGTATCATTTTTTTGGGATTCTTTTAGCTGGTGTGCTTGTGTTGTAGGAGCATTGAGACCCAAGAATGTTGGATTAGCTCAACTTTGATGGGCCTTTTGACCAACTTTAGTTCACTTGTGGGTGAAGCGAGCTTGGGGATTTACAACACTTGGGCACATGAATCCCTTTGTCCCATATGTGGGTGTCCTTTAGTCTTGACGGTGCTATATGTGGGTAAACACATTTGGGCAGGATGCCTATTTAACTTTCAAGTGGCATGATTGTAATCTTAGACATGCTTGTCCCAAACACTAGAGTGCATGCTTATGTGTGTGTGTGTGTGCATGTGTTTGTGCTTTGTGTGTTTTGTATAAGTGCAAAACGAAGAACATAGCACGTGTCTGTGCTTTGGTGTTTTGTATAAGTGCAGAAGGAAGAACATATCTATGGGTTTCAAGAGGTGTTTCCACACTTTAAATGAGAATTGAGGCAGTGGTAACCAAAAGCTAAGTTGGTTAAGTCGGTTCGCCCTCCAATAACCAAAAGATTAGGACATTTGAGATCCAGTACTATGACATTGGGATTCAAAAAAAAAACAAACAATGGGGCTATTCTAGTTGGAAACACCTTGCATACAATCAAAGGATTGGATTTTGGGTGCTAAGCTTGGCCACCCTTGGCGTGGCTTTTGAACTTATTAACTTGATTTTACCACTACCACGTTGTTGATTGATTTTAATTCTGTTGTTGTGGAGTGTTAGAAGAGCAAGATTTTGCAGCCCATGGAGTGGCTCAATTAGTATGACAGAAGTGGCACTTCAAGACTCTCTTGCCCAAGTATTTGGTATGAAGATTTGTATGCCATGTTGGTTTAGAAAGTGTGCTTGCAGTATGATGTAGCCAAGGGCTAATATTATAACATCAAGACAAGTGTTATGTAGATGCTTCTATAACCATCAACTTGTTTCAGGCATGCACAATATGTGCTTGTCCTAGGGTCTTTTTACATGTTTTCTTAGTTCTTCTTTGACTAACATAGTCATCAAATTTTCATGATCAGATCTTATTATTGGATTTCACAACATCTATTTATGAAATTTGATGGGGTGGGATACAAAGATTGTTAGAAATGGTTGAACGACACATCAATTGTTTACGCATTACTGGTGGTATGGGATGCCAAGATTATATGAGCTAGTGTCTTAGTATAATTTTTTCTAGATAAGTAGAAGTTTTCCACCTCCTTTTAAGTAATTTAAAAATCATAGTTGATTTGTTCTTTCCACCAAGAATTCTTTCAGTGCCTCTATGAAGTGTTTAGAAAAAAGCTATAGCAACATGACATCTAGGGTGTGCTTTTGAGCTTTCCAAAATTTAAGTAATGCAAGTGGAAATTGTGGGTATGCTCATCTGAACCTGAAAATTTTGATACATCTAGTAACTATCTATTTGTAGTGCCTTATATGCAGTGATATGTGAATCACCTTAAAACTGATCAAAAATGGAATTTTGGTATGTGACCATAAATTTTGAGTATCAAGTATAAAACCTACAAAATTTGGAGTCCATTTGATATTTTCTCCACAAAAATGTTTATCGAAGGTCAAAATTAGCCATAAATGGCCTAAAAGGCAAAAAATTGGGTCCAAATGGTCTAAAAAGGCTTATTTTTGCCACATCACTCCCAGTGCCGTGAATTTCCAAGCAAGGGGGTTCTTGCTTGATCGAATATTGACAATTTCACCTCTTTGTATGCTAGAAGGACAAGGGTTTTTAGTTCGAGAAGTTTGTACCTTGAGTTGAGTGGGGGGAGGGTTTTCATTGAAATCTTGAGTTGTCGTGTGAGATGAAGAGAGTAAGGGAGTTCCTTGTGTTGTATTAAGGTGTGAATGTGTACACAATGTCTTTTGCTCCATCAGGAGGTATCTCAATATGTGCACCACATAAAGAGTATATACCCATCCTTGCACACGCTGTACCGACGACAGGAGGATATTTTTGAGAGGCCAAAGGGTGTGAAGTCCTATGCTCCACCTAGCCATTCTGCTCTATCTTATAGGCAGTCCTCGTGCCGGTCTCCACCTAGTCCTTGGCCTCACATTACTATCCCCTTGAAGAAGTATTTTTGTCATCCAAAACACAAGTGGGATATTTCTTCTTAAGAATAGTAATGTTTCTCAAGTGGCACCTTCTTTAGGTTGATCTTTCCACTTAACTAATGCTTGGTGATGCATGTGATGACAAGTTTGTAAAGTGTGATGGTCTAAATGTTCTGAGGTTCATGCGAATGAGTGGAGGTTCAATAAAGCCAACCAAAACTTGATGATCAATTACATTATCAACCCTATGTAAGTATTTTTGTAAACAACTTACATGAATCGTATGAATATGAATATGAGAGTGCACAGATTAAGAAATTTTGTAGGCCATATCTCCAAATTTCTTGAGTATTTTGAATAGACCCTAGTACCTAGGAGACAACTTAGGTGTAGGACTAGTTTCCAAATTTTGTGAATGATTTGAAACATGCACTACAACACGCCGCACGAAAATCGACGCGGATACCGACGACTCAAAGACAATTTTAAAACTAATATGCACTGGAATAAGCATCGGTATTGCGTCGTTGGTATATACACCGATATATTAAACGTCAAAATAAGCAATGAAAAGAGCACCGGAATGATCGCTTGTATATGCGTTGGTATGTTATTTTACAATACCGACAGCTATTCCGATGCCTATACCAACGTCTGTACCGAACTCTGTACCGATGATAAAACTTGTAAATTTTTTTTTGGACAGAGAGAACTGGGAACTGATGCTACATGTACTGTAGCAATAGAAAACAACCCTCTTTGCCCAAAGGAAGAGTGCACAAGCAACCGCACTCCACCTGCAGCTTGACGCTAAAGAGTGAGTGTATACAGATTAGCAAAATTGTAAGAAGAACAAAACCACAAAATCAAAAGCTTAATCTTGACAAGTTTCCAAAAGCATAACCATAACGTCGACTCCCAAACCATAGGCACAACGACATGAAGATTTTATAGCCATAATTAAAACATGATTCGAAAACTGCAAAACCATAAATATAACCCACTTGCCATACCATAACTATAACCATAACCATAGCCATAACAGCCATACCATCATTGTAAAACCATAACCATAATTAATCATAATCTGATTGTCAAACTATAACCATAACATGATTTCCATACCATCATTGCAAAACCATAACCATAACTTGATTGCCAAACCCTAACCATACCATGATTGCCATACCATCATTGTAAAACCATAACCATAACTTGATTGCCAAACCATGACCATAATCTCTGTGCCATACCATAACCATAACCATAACCTTTGTGCCATACCATAATTGCAAAAGCATAACCATACCATAACCATAACCTCTGTGCCATAAACATAATTGCAAAATCATAATCGCAAACGGAATGGAAAGCCATAAACATAAGCATGAAACTCTACACGTATACAATGAATGAGTAAGACTATATCAAGAAGATCACAACTAAAAATTAAAAAAATATATATAAAGGATGTCACCCTCATGGTAATGCCTCCCAGTCGACGGCCTCTCTCTCCTTTGTAGCTGGGTCAAAAGGGCTACAAGTCCATGCTTGTACCCATACTTCTCCTCTCGGCATGTCGGAGGGCGCATCACGTCAACTTCTTGCAAAATTATGGTTTAATCATGAAATAAACCTTCAAATAACATATACATTTTCAAAAATTTAAAGCATACATATAATACTTATAAACTCATGTCGAAGTGTGTCGTAGCCTCCACTTCCAAGATGTGACGCTCCAGTAGACTCCAAACGTGCTCTAGCTGCATCTCTATGCTGCTGCAATCTATCAGGATTATCTTGTGTCTCTCGTGCAATCCCTGCCCACTCCTCTGCGTCCTCTGTACACGGCTTACCATATTTGCTTGCTACTTTGCCTATGGACTTTTCATCTTCCTATTGATGGTTTGGACAAGCGATATGCGTTCTTGTTAGCACAGATGACAAGAGCAATCCGTTTCTAAAGTCTGTTTGTATTTTTTCTTAATTAAGAACGCATATAGATTTCAAGAACGTCTTTCTATCTTTTCTTTTTTGCTAACAAGAACGCATATGGCTTGCCCAAACAAAAAACAAGCAAATGGGCAAGCCATATGCAAAGTAGTAAGCAAATACAACAAGTGTGCAAGGCATTTCTGTAGTCCCTTTGCGTCTTTTCTCTAAAAACGTAGCCGAGCTTTAGAGTTAGCTTGCACACTTGCCATTTCTTCTAGCCACTATGCCTACTGCTTGTCCCAAGTGCACAAGTGGTTTTTGAAGTTTGTTTATGTTTTTTTGAAGTTTGAAATAGCCCAACAGTTAACCCTAAGTGGGTTGAAATAGCCCAACAGCTTACCCTAAGCGGGGTGAAATAGTTCAATCGCTTATCCTATAAGCGGTTAATCTTAAGCAGATTATTGAAATGGCTAAACTAATGTGACATGCACCTAAGGCTATTTAGAGAGGCCAAATTTAAAGTCATTAACCCTAATTAGCGGCCTGAAACAACCAAATTGCAAACAACTAAAACCTAAGTTGCTAACTGTAACCAGACTAAAACAACAACCGTCGTTTTACATAAGTAGCTAACCCTATATAAGCGGATTATTGAAACTAATACAACAATAAGCGGATTTAAAGTGGCCAAATCAAAACTCGCTAACCTATAACCTAAACCTAAACTTGAACCGCTAAACTTAAAACGATCAAACATATGAAAATAATCAAATGTAATAAAAACTAATCAACATTAAAACCAGCTTGATAACTTGAACAGTTTTACATTGGCATTCATAACACCTACGATAAGCCACAATTTAAAGTATAACATAATTTTTAAATAAATTTGAATAGAAATTTAAAAAAAGTATAAATTTAAAATGTGATTGTGTGTGCACGTAGTGAGTTTAATTATGTGTGTTTAGTATATGTTTAGTGTGCATTTTATTACTTGCATGCATGTTTATGTGAATGTGTGTGTGTATGTGTGTATGCAACAAAAAAGAAAGTTAGAGCACTCACATGCGGCTTATTTGAGCAAGAAAGAGTAAAAAAAACGTATTCAAACCTGCAAAAACACACACACACACACACACACACACACACACACACACACACACACACACACACACACACACACACACACACACACACACGCGCGCGCGCGCACGCTATGTTACACATACATACACTAAATTGCACAAAGCTACAAGGAAACTTGAAAAGAATCTCACCTTGATGATGGGGAGTAGTCCACGAGTGAGAATCTCACCTTCGACAAGTCGTTAGGCACCAGATCTAGCGAGAAGGAGGAGGGGCAAGAGAAGAAGTGAAGAAAGGAGGAAAATGAGCAGGAAAGACCCGCGGTTTTGTTTTTTGCAAGGTCCACAGGTACAGGTGTTGGTACAGGCACCGGTATGAGCATTGGTATGCGCACCGGTACAATCATCTATGTCGACGCCGGTATAGTCACCAATATAGGCGCCGAAAATTCAAAAATTAAAATTTTAAAAAACTTGATCTCCCTTCCAGATCTACCTACACATATACTGACGCCCCCCATTGACGCCGTAATTTGGCATCGAAATTTAAGCGAGCTCTTGTACTGATGGAAGAATACCTCTCAACCTTCCATGAAGGTGATTTGCTGGTGTTTCTCATCCACATACTTCGTTTATCTATCTTGATCTTGTCGAACATTTTCACAATGCATAGACAAGTCCATGTGTGTGTTTGTATATGTACACAAACTCCCCCCTTGCTCACTTTTAAGTTTTATGAATAGAGGAGAGTTGATCTAAGGAATTCTCCTAAGAGCATCAAATACCACATTGTATCCTCCTTTATGATACCGGAGCTTTGCATCATACTCCGATCCTTCAAGTTAGATTGCTGTGTAAACCACTAAATACTCTCATGGTCAAACACTGTTTTGAATTGAGCGCTATATAATTAATTTCGCCAAGTTTTCGAAGCGGACACTATTGCATAGAACTCTCTTTCATAAGCATAATAATTTGCTGTGCAAAATTAAGTTTCTTGTTTTCAAATGCAATCGCCTATCTTCTTAGAAAAGAACTACTCCAACAACTCGATTACTAGCATCTGTCTTGAGCACAAAAGGTTCATTGGATCCCCAATAGCTAAGATTTCTATAGTAGCTAGAGTGACCTTAAGTGCATTGAAACTTTGCTATTGAGATTCTCCGCAATGAAAGGATTTACCCTTGGATTTCATTGATCTATCATAGAAACAATTATTTTAACATTTTTTAAAAACAAACCTCCAAGGAAAATCTATAAAAATTCAATAGAGACAACACCATTTAACATGGTTTATGGACTTAATGCCATCTTACCTCTAGAGTTTTTGATACCAACTTTGAGAGTAGCCAAACAACTAGAGTGATTGGACATGAGTTTTTTGCATGGCTTGATACCAACTTTGAGAGTAGCCAAACAACTAGAGTGATTGGACATGAGTTTTTTGCATGGCTTGATCAACTTGAAACCATGGAGAAGAGAGTTTTATACAAACAATTGCACGTACTTATGCTCAAAAAAGATGCATGAAGGAATCTCATGACCTATATATCGAGAGCAAAGAGTTTTCAGTGGGTGATTATGTCCTTGTATACACATTGAAACATACTAAGAAATAAAAGAAGTGCAACGGACCATTTGTGCTTCAAGATATATCATCAAATGCTTCCATTGAACTTGCAACGCTCTTCTGTTGGGGTAAGCCTCCAACTTACACTCAATACATGACAAACCCCCTAAAGCCAAGCACACTAAGCATGCACATGTATATGCATGCATCCCACTACATAGATTTTCTAACACATGCTTCTTTATATTCACATGCTATATGGTATAGCCACATGCTATTTGACCTCTATTCCACATGTGGTGCACATCACTTTTTAGCATCAAATGTCACCTTCCATTCCGAGCCTATATAAGGTCATCATGCTTAACTTGTAAATTGCTCTCTTATCCTAATCAATCAAGCAAGTCCATTTTCATTTTAGTACATTCTCTCTAATCTATTTATCTATAATTGTTATAAAGATCTCACTATGATGAATGCCATATACATGTGGTAGTGACGTGTGTGAACACACTTAGGACCGTCGGGGCATTTTTTCCTTCACTAGGAGGTTTTTTTTCCCGTGCATTGTATATGCGCCCATCACTCTAGGGCTATCTTATCTTTCCATTGCACACTAAGTAATACACTCTCTGTTGTGTGCCTTGAGCTTTCTTCATCTTCTCCAAGCTGTGTGTGTTTTTCTGCAACCCTAGTTCCAACAATGGGTATCAGAGCAGATTGCGTCCTCCCGGGCTTAGTTGCCAGCAGATCCATCACACGCCTGCTCACTTTCTTCAATTTTGTGAGCTTTGGCGACCATCATCATGTCAACAATTACTTCAAAACTACTCGTAGAGCTTTATCTACTCAGATTTTCGATTCAGGCTTATTTTGGCCTCCGTTTCCACTATAGGCAGTGTGTGCTATGCAAGCAAATTTTGTCATTTTGTGCAAAATTTTTGTCAATGTTATTTTTTGCATAACATGTCCTTACAGTATTCTACGATTTGTGCTATATAGCACATGTTGTTCTCGCTTCATTTCTCCTCTTTTTAGGATGTTTTCACATCAGTAGGTGCAACATTTGCCATGGCTGACAACAACAACACAGATGTATTCAAGATGTTTGCTAATGAGGACAGATTGGACGGGGAAAATTACCCTATGTGGGCTTATATGATGCAACATGTTCTTATGTTAAAGGAAGTTTGGAATATTGTGCAGGGCATTGATGTACGTCATGGTTTTGAGGATGTAGGCGATGTTGAGGATGTTGCAGGTTTTGGTGGCATGATGCCAGATCTGTGCTCATGCTTTGATTGTGTTTTTTGTGGAGTGCACTATTACTCCTCACATTCGTTCAAAGAAATCTGCAAAACAGGCTTGGGACATTCTGACTGGTCTTTATGCAAGTCGCAATGAGGCAAAAAATTGCATTGCTGCATAAAGAGATGGAGTCAAAGATTATGCATGAGGAAGATGAGATAGACACTTTCCTTGCTAGTGTCAAGGATATCAATGAGCAACTTATTTCTCTAGGCGAAGTCATTTCTGGCAGCTCCCTTGTGTAGACTGTTCTTGATGCTTTACCAAATTCTTACTAGACTTTTGCTAGTACTTGGAGACTTATGACCCAAGGAAATCTAGAAGTTGTCAAGTTTGATTCATTGTGGACATTGCTACTGCACGAGTCACTTTCAAAAAAAAAGAAGGGACTAGACAGTGTGCAATTGAACATGCCTTTATTGTTGCTCAAAGAAAAGGTGGTAACAGCAATGTAGCCACTTCTCATGGTTCTTCTGTGAGTGGTAAATCACCTATCCATAATGCTTCTGCTGGCAGAAATTTGTCTGGGAATTTTGGTGAAAAGGCCAAAAAGAAAATGCATTGCCATTTTTGTAAAGCTAATGATCACTTGATCATTAGCAGTATCCAAAATTGAAGACAAAAGAGGCTAAGAAGAAAGAGTCTGGATCAACGATAGGGTCCAATACAAGTGCAGCTGTTGTGGAGTCTTTTGTGAAAGGAGATTGTGATGCTGATGTAGATGCAGAGTGGGCTTTTAGTGCAAAGTGTACTTATGATCGTGATGTCCATGATGCATGCATGTCAGTTGTTGCTGTAGATTCACATGTGTGGTATTTTGACAGTGGTGCTACAAAGCATATTACCTCACATCATGATTTTTTTACCCCTCCTGAGTCTGTCCCTCATGGGAATTTAGTCACTTGTGCCAACAATGTCTCTTATCGAGTTGAGGGAGTTGAAAAGATTGTGCTTATTGCTGCAAATGGAAGTTCTTTCACACTTGTTGATGCATTGTATGTACTTCGGATCAAGAAGAATTCTTTTTTTGTATCTGCACGTGCTAGACTTGGTCTTGCAGTCAAATTTGTGGATGACAGATGTTCATTACACGATCTCAGTTTTGGTGATGAAATTGTTGCATCTAGCATTTTATGCCGTGGCATGTATAAGTTCACTTTGTATGACAAGTGTGGGTAGAATTTTGCAAATGCTGTTGTAGATTCAAAGGCTGTTTCAGATGCAAAGCTTTGGTATACACGTTTTGGGCATCTGAATTTTGTCAGTTTGCTGCGTTTGCAAAAATTTGATATGGTTGCTTCTTAGCCACCTCTTGAATCACCTGGCAAACATGTTTGTGAAGGTTGTATTTTGGGTAAGATGTAACGTTCAAATTTTTCAAAGAATGGTTTAGTTAGGGCCACATGCAGGTTGTAGCTTCACTACAAGAGATCACCTAAATACCCACGTCAAATTATCGACGTCAATGGCGGGCGTCGATATATGCATAGCTAATTCTGGAGGGAGAACCATTCTTTTAAAAAAATCAAATTCTAAATTTTTGATGTTGATTTCGGTGCGCATGCCGACGCCTATTTCAATGCATATTCTAGCATCGATTTTGACGCGCATGTTGATGCATCTACCGATGCTTGTATCAATGGATTGTGCAAAAACAAAACCCATGGATTTTTCCTGCACATTTTGTTCATTCTTTCTTCTTTTCCCTTACTCTCCTCCTTCTCACTTGCTACAAATGTGTTGCCATAGGGCTTGCCGGACTTGAGATTTCCACTCACACGCTCCCCCCTCATCAACAAGGTAAATTTCTTTTCAAGATTTGTAGTAGGTTTGTTCACTTTTGTGTGTGTGTGTGAGTAGGGCTCCCCAATCTCGGAAAAATAAAAATTCTTTCAAAACATCTCAAATGCATAAGTGAAAGGTGAGTCTAGGAAATGAAAAGCCTCTGGGAATTGGAAAGTCAAAGGACTTTTCATCTCTATATAAAGAAGTGTTCCACCTTAAAATGTGAATTGATACATTTATTTATTTATTTTTTTCTTCTTGTACCTTGCCTCTAGTGTTTTCTTTCCTTTAGAGCTTCTTTTTACTATCACTATGTAGGTAGTGAATTTATTTCTTTTAAAGCCATTATGAATACCATTATGAATCGGGTGTAGTCTTTTTGCAAGTGTGGCGACATTTCTTCAAGTGCTTCCTTCTCAAATAGGCCGCATGTGAGTGCTCTATCATTCTCTTTTCTTACATACACACACACACATTCACATAAACATGCACACAAATAAATAAAAATGCACATTAGTTTGTCAACAATTTAAACGCACTATTTACAATGCACATACAAATTTTCCAAACAAAGAAAAAATTGAAAAAAATATAACTTTTGCTATCTTATAATTTTTATTAATTGAAAATCATCATTAACAAACAAAGATAATGGCCTTTGATCATTTAAAAAAAGAATTATTTTGGCTTATGTGATTTTATAATTAGTTTTGTTATTTTTATGTCAATTAATATAAAAATTTATAAATTATGTTGTTTTTTTTAATTGTGATTTGTCATAGGTATTGTAAATGTAAATTAAAAAGTTTATAGTGTAAGATTCTCTTTGATTGACTTTATGCATTTTGCAAATCGTCAATCAACGTTGTTATGTGGACCGCTTATGACAAATCGGTGTTATGTCGATTGGACAAAGTTTCTCACTTTGGGCTATTCACTTAATTAGGGTTAGCCTCTTAAGGCTATCTGTTTAGGTAATCATTCGCTTCACCGCTTAGGATTGATTCATATTTAGACCGTTGAAGGCTAGCTGCTTAGCTAAGCCGAGCCGCTTAGTCCTACCACTTTTGTTATTTAGCCACTTAGTCGCTTAGGGCTAGTCGTTTAGACAGTTAGGGCTAGTCGTTTATGTCTAATCGGTATTCAGACGGCTTAGGCGCTTAGGCATTCAGTCACTTAGCGGCTTAGAACTAGTCCGTATTTAGGCCGTTGAAAGCTAGACGCTTAGTGTTAGCCGCCGTCAGCAAGCCGCTTAGGTATTTAATCGGTTAGCCATGCCGCTTAGTCCTACCCCCTTCTTTATTTAGCCGCTTAGCTGCTTAGGACTAGTCACATAGGGCTAATTGGTCTTCATATCACTTAATTAGGGTCAACCGCTTATGTATTCAGTCGCTTAGCCGTGTCGCTTAGGCCTACCTGCTTTGTTATTTAACCATTTAGCTGCTTAATTAGGGTTAGTTGATTAGGTAATCATCCACTTTGCTAAAATGTTTAGGCCTATCCACTTAATTATTAAGTCCCTTAGCCGCTTAGGACTAGCTGCTTAGAGCTAGCCGCTTAGGACTAGATGATGAGATATATTTCAGTCGCTTAGCCGCTAAGGGCTAACCTCTAAGGGCTAGTCTGTATTCAGGTCGTTTAGGGCTAGTCGCTTCTGGTGTGTTGCTTAGGATAAGCGATTTGGTTGTTTAAGTCCGCTTAGGGTTTAGATCTTTGGTCGGGCTAGTTGCTTATGTGTTTGGCCATACGAAGATGCCGCAAGGTTTAGTTGCTAGGATATGGCATTGTTTCAATGGTTAAAGTAGAAAAAACACAAATGGACTTTAGAAACGGCTTGTGTAGTTTAAAAAAGCAAACGGACTTCGACAAACAAAGTAAAATAACGCAAACAGACTTCAAAATGCAATTAGATTTCAGAAATGCAAACCAATTCAAAAAATGTAAATGATCTTCAGAAATGGCCCGTCAGTATTAGATCGATCCATTTAAGTAATCTGCATGTACTAGATTAGGGTTTGTACTGGTACATACATGCATTGTCATATAGACATGGTGTGTACTTATGTTGAACCCTCAAATATAGACCATTGACCAATAAAGACAAAATTATTATCCGTTGGTCCTAATCTCCGTGCACCTCTAGACCGAGGTGTGCGGAGATTGGGCATGGCTAGAGAATGTGAGGTAGTTAGAGCTAGCGGGGCAAATGGTAGAGAAAATACAAATGGGCTTTAAAAATGCAAACAGACTTTAGAAACGGCTTGTGTACTTCAACAATACAAATAGACTTCGATAAATGAAGTAGACTTCAACAACAAGATTCCAAAACCGCAAACGATGTTCAAAAATGACAGTCTATAGAGAATCAGTCCGTATTAGACCGGTCTATTCAAGTAATCCATATGTACTAGATTAGGATTTGTACTGAATCTACGTACATGCATTGTCATGTAGACATGGGTGTGGACTTATATTGAACCCTCAAATATAGGCATTGACCAATAAAGACGAGTTTATTACCCGGTGGTCCTGATCTCCGCGCACCTCTAGATCGAGGTGTGCGAGAATCGGGCATGGCTAGAGAATGTGAGGTAGTTAGAGCTAGTGGTAAATGGTAGAAAAAATACAAGCAGATTTAAAAAACGGAAACGAACTTCAAAAAGGTTGTGTACTTAAAAAACGCAAACGAACTTCGACAAACAAAGTAAAATAACGTAAACGAACTTCAATAATGTAAATAGACTTTAGAAATAAAAACGGATTCCAAAAATGCAAATGATCTTCAGAAATGGTAGTCTATTGAGGATCGGTCCGTATTAAATCGGTCCATTTAAATAATCCGCATGTACTAGATTAGGCTTTGTACTACATCTACCTACATGCATTGTCATGTAGACATGGGTGTGTACTTATGTCAAACCCTCGAATATAGGCATTGATAAATAAAAAGAAGATTATTACTTGGTGATCCCGATCTCCGTGCACCTCTAGATCGAGGTGTGCGGGGATTGGGCATGGCTAGAGAATGTGAGGTAGTTAGAGCTAGCGGCAAATGATAGAAAAAGTATAAATGGACTTTAGAAACACAAATGCACTTCAGAAACGGCTTGTGTACTTTAAAAACATAAACGGACTTTGATAAACAAAGTAAAATAACACAAATGGACTTCAATAACACAAATAAACTTCAGAAACGCAAATGGCTTCCAAAAATGCAAATGATCTTCATAAATGGCAGTCTGTTGAGGATCAGTCCGTATTAGATCAATCCATTTAAGTAATCCGCATGTACTAGATTAGGGTTTGTACTGGATCTACGTATATGCATTGTCATTTAGATATGAGTGTGTACTTATAACAAGAGTGATTTGTGAATTTGTTGCATCATTGGTAGATAAAGTATGGACGATAGGATGGTGTGTCCTTGTGCGCAATGCAAGGATCAGATCTTTTGAAAACAAAAATCTACAATCTGCACATACGCAATAATGGTCTCTTTCCCATAGCGCAACTACAAGATTTGCGTTATCGATCTCATGGTCCAGAAGCAGTAGATCAACTCTTGTAAGTAGATACTGCTCCACCTTGCCCGTGCTCTAGAGAAGCTTCAACAAGCCTTCTTGGCGCCCCTTGGCCTTGCTGTGATGAAGTGAATGTGTGTCTTGGTTGTAGGCACAAGATATCCTTTCAAGAATGTGAGCGATGTGAAGACCACAGGTGAAGATGGCCATGATTTTGATCAGCGAGACGAGCTTTTCTAAAATTCAAGTTTTACAAGTGTTCGAGACAAGCTTTGGAATGTACAACTCGATCTTTGATTAACTTTGAACTGAGTTTGAAGTTAAGTTTTTTTGTCCAATTTCTTGCCAAAGTAGCTGGTAATGGTGATACTTTTGTACCATTTTCCCACCATCTCTGCTTAGAAGATACTTTCACTTGATGCTTATTAGTAGGGATGGCAAGCATGCTGGTGGTGAGCTCCCTTGTTTCTCCAAAAGTGGTGTCCACCTTACATAGATTCTCCCTCAACCATAACAATTGGCTCCACAGCCATAGTGAGCTATCTCACCCAACGAAATCACTTTAGCACTATGGCTATCTTCACACTTACATTGTACATAGGCGTGTGTGCATTAGGGTTTTCCCCCTAAACCTTCATCTAACATTTGTGCTAGGTGAACACAAAATATATAAATAAATAATTATTATGGCCCATTTGTGTGTAAATAATGCAATTCTTATGAGGGCCTAAACCTAAGGTTTTTATTTTTATTTTTTACAATTTTGGTATTTTAGTAAATATGTGCACCTAGGTGTGTGTTTTATTAGACCTATGCACGTGTCTTTTCATCCTCAGTCTACTACCTCCCTGAGTTATTCACTCACTCCTCTCTCCTTTCACCCTCAATAATTCTCTCTCCTTGAGCCCACATCCATGTGACTCAAGGATAAGAGAGACCCACTTTCATTTGAAAATAAAAAATATTAATAATCCTTGATTTCTCCTGATAAAATTGATTAGGTTTAATCTTAATCTAGGCTCTTGAAACCTATAAATAGAGCCCTTCTCTCCCTTATAAAGGGGGGATTCCACACATAACACACCACTCTCCGATCCTAGTTGTAGTAAGGAGATTGTGAGCATTGTGAGCTCTCTATCTCATCACTACTCCTATGTGCATAGAGAAGCTTTGAAGTTAGTTATGCCATTGAGAAGATTTGAGCGATGCCATACTCTCCATCACACTTGTGGCCTACTCTTGTTTATAAATAAGATTCATAGTTTGGGTGCAATTGGGTACAACAGCTACTACGACTCTTCTCTCCAAAAAAATGACTTGACAAGTTAGCTCGTCGCCTGGTTGAAGGTATGTTGTCCTTAAATATTGTTGGGTCATTTCATGCTTGATGGTTTGAGGGCCTGTTGAATTGTTTGCCTAGGACTTAATTGTACGAGGGCAGTATGGTGAGAGGGCTCTCGTAACCCTAAGACAATGTGTATAATGGAAACAAGATCAAGCTTTGTGTTGTCTCCCTAATTCTTCGCAAGCTTGTACGCATCTAGTCTTTAAGGCTAGGACTCAACTGTTCAAGTTGATTTGTGCTCTCTACCTTACTCTCTCTTAAATCCTTAAGGTTTTGAATGTTTGTTTTTGGAGTATGTGGCTATTTTGCATTCCTATCTCTTTGAGTGTTTGGCTATAAGGAGATATCACTTGCATCCTAGTTTATATCCATACTAAGGTGGTGCCCCATTTCTTGTTTTGGTTTGGTTGTGGGTTTTTTGTTGTTGTGGTTGCTTTTCTTTACCCCAAGCCTCATTGAGAAGCACATGAGCCTCAAGAGGTATTTAGAGGTTTCTTCTCTTGTTGCCCGCCTCATACCTTCTCTAAGGGCCCAATGGTCCAAATTTGGTGATTGTGCCACCGTAGCCCGTCAAGACTGATTGAGATGGGCATGAAACTTTGCAGGGGTGGGGATTTAGGTACTTTTCCTGTCCCTGCAATGTTTCATGGCCATCCGCTCTCGTCTCGTTGGTCTAGGATGGTACAATTGCTAATTTTTTTGTTTTGGCTTTGCTAAGGGCCCAATGGTCAACAACTGTCGATTATGCCACAGTAGACCGTCGAGATGGATTGCGATACCCATGAAACTTTGCAAGGCCACGGATTTAAGTGTTTCTCTGCCTGTACAAAGTTTCATGTCCATCCGTTGCCGTCTCGTTGGTCTAGGGTAGAACAATCGCCAATTTTTGCGTTTTGGCTTCGCTAAGGGTCCAATGGTAAAAACCACTGCCATCTTTATGCGTATGCACTTGACAATGTTCCATTGGTTAGAGACCTTCTTCTAGAATTGAAGTCAGTGAGACAATGATAGTGACAATTTTTTGAGATTCAATCTTGCCTATCTTCTACACATTTGTTTTTGGGTTCAAAATTCAGTTTTGTAGGGGAGACTTTGCCAAAAATTTCCAGGTTTTCTATCATCTTGTGTAAGTTCAATAGATCTACCACTTTTCTTCCTTGTTAATTGATGGATTCATCATGCAAGAACCATTTGTTCAACATTGAAAAGTTAGATGGCACTAACTTCTCATTTTGAAAGGAATAAATTTACAATGACTTAGAGTGGAAAAACCAGATCCGGTCAAGACAACATTCTTTCATGGTGATCTTCAAGAATAAGTTTATATGCAGCAACCAAAAGGTTTTGTTAAGGAGGGCAAAGAAGACTTGGTGTGTCAATTAGAAAAGACCCTTTATAGTCAAAACAGTCACCTAGGGACAAGTATCATAAATTCTAATCATTTATGGTCTCTTAAGGCTACAAATGAAGCGACATGGACCACTATCTCTACACTAAGTGAGCTAAGGATGGTAGTTTGCTGATTTTGATCCTTTATGTGGATGATAAGTTAATGGTCAGGAAAAGAAGTGAAGAGATTTCAGCCTTGAAGTCAGAGTTACATGAAAACTTTGAAATGAAAGACATGGGTGAGGCAAGCCATATCCTTGGCATGCACATTAAGTGACACATATGCAAAAGTTTGGTCTTTTTGTCTCAATCTAAGTATATTGATAAAGTGCTCAAGCATTTCAATATGGAGAGGGGGAAGGCATTGAGTACTCCATTGCCTCCATATGTGAAACTTTCTAAAAAGGATTACCCTAAGTATAAAGAGGAAAATGCTGAAATGCTCAAAGTGCCTTATTCATTCATAGATGGGAGTTGATGTATCTATGATTGCTACACATCCTGCCATTGCTTTTGTAGTGGGAGCAATATTTATGTCAAACCTAGGCAAGAAACATTGGGACTCCATTGGGAGACAGTGAAAGGGGTTATGATATATTTGAATGGTACAAAAGGTATGTGCATTTTCTTTGGAAGAAAGGGAGCCTATGTAATGGGCTACAGGATGCGGGTTATGCAGTAGATTTGAACAAAAGAAGGTCCAGTTTAGGCTATGTATTTGAATTCACTAGAGGTGTAGTTTCATGGTGATCTTGTTTGCAAGATTGCATTATCTTGTCCACTATAGAGGCTAATTATTTTGCAATTTAGAAGCTTGCAAGGAAGCTATATGGCTTGGTTGTCAATTGAGAGACTTGGGAATCAATGTTGAGATACTTGTGTGATAGCCAATTGTATAGCCAAAGTGCTATACAATTGGCAAAGAATCTAGTGTTTCATACAAAGACAAAGCAAGTGAATGTGAAGTATCACTTCATTTTTGCAAGGTGCTTGGAGACAAGAAATTGGAGCTTACCAAGGTTCACTAGTGAGAATATTGATGATCTTCTAACAAAGGGCTTACCTTTAGAGCCATTGACACATTGTTGAGCACTCATGGACATTCAATATGTGATCATGATCATTGTCTACCTATATTGTATGTATATATACATTGTCACCGTAGCTTAAGTCACAGTGTCCTTTAAGTGGAAGGTTGTTGGGGTGGTAAAGCCCAATGTTCCATGTCTAAGTGTTGGGTGGCCGAGCACCAACCATGAACTAACACTGACCATTCCTTCTACATACAACACTTGTGAGTGCACGGATGTGGTGCGCGTGCGGAGAGTGCTAAGGGGAGAGAGAGAGAGAGAGAGAGAGAGAGAGAGAGAGCATGACACAGGATGTGGGGTGGAGCTCCCAAATCTCACTGTGTGAGAATCATGTGAGAATCTGAGTGAGAGCTCCTTATTCTTTGTATGCATAAAGAATAAGGAGATAAATGTGGGTGGCCAGAAACTTCTTGGCGGACATGGGCAAAGCACGGTGAGGCACACCACCTTTACCTAACATTCTCCCACTAAAGGCTGTGTGCCAATAAGTGGCGAGAAGACTAGCCTACAACTAATATATACAAGAGGTGAGAGTAGACGGCTCTCAACCTATACCCACTGGCTCACTTTGTAACCGCTCTAGTGTAGATGCAACATTCATACCACTAGGACTAGAGCCACGATGACACTCCTCATGTAGGTATGGAGTGATGACCTGCATGGCTCCATAATGCATAATGCCAGTGTCAGTCATCACATGACTGACAACTCCCATCGCAAATGCACCAACCACATAAGCAAGATCAGGTCTCAAGACCAAAAGGTCAGACATGAGAGACCAAAAAGCCAGCAAAACATGCACTATGTCTGCCAACCTATCCCTGTCAGCAACCTTAGTGCCATATGCATTCTCATCAGGAACCACCTAACTATGCATCACCATGTCAGCATCGTTTGGCAAAGGCATATTTGCTGAGAATGACTGCAAAATCAAAAAATCAGCACCACTGCAATCACACACAGTTGTCTGAAGGACATTGTTGCCCTCAAATGTATTCGATGCATCATAGAACAATGCATCGGTCTCTGGATGAGCTGATGTCATCTCAACTGATGACTGATCAAGTTGTGTATCCCCAGAGATACCATTGTCTGTGTGAACATCACCACAAGATAGATGCACAACCTCCTCTCCATGCAGCACATCCACAAAAGAGACACGCCTCGTCTCTCGCTCCAAACATGACTGCAACAAAATCGAGACTACACCATCTTGAACCTCAGACACATGCATAGGATATATCAGGCCGCTACAGGCTCCTCTGGAAATCACTAATGAACCGCAATGCATCTGGAAAGACTGCTCTCTAAGTAGTACATTACATCCAAAAGTTGCCAACTATCTCACTGAGATCAAGCTCTATCTTAGCTGAGGAACATAGCGCACATGATGTAGCGTGTATGACGCACCACTCGGCAATGACAAACAAACATCTCCTGCACCCTCTATGTCAAACACCGAACCATCGGCCAAGTGCACACAACCAAGTCTCCCACTAGAAAATGTGCTAAACCACTCACGACATGGTGTGACGTGAAAAGCAGCATCGCTATCTAGTAACCACTGTGGAGAAAGTGTGCTAACCATAGACAAATCTGCAAGAGGTACACTCGAGGCAAGCGTGACATCACCGTCACTGGCATAGACTGCCACTAGAAGTGCCTCTCTAACCTGTGTCAAAGCCGTATGTGCATCTTGCTTACATCTTTGCTGTTGTCTCATATGTCTGAAACAACGACCTCTAATGTGCCCTGTGTCAAACACCGAACCATCGGCCAAGTGCACACAACGCAAGTATCGGCAAGAACGAGACCGTCGTCTCTCATTGTCACACATATTTGCAACCATAAGTGAATGGCTAAGAACCAAATTATGGCGAGAAATCCGGGAAAATCTGACAGGATCTCCCCTATAAACTGAGAAAAACCTCAAGTACAATCTCAATCATAAACCATGCCAACAACTGGCAACAAAGTGGGAGGTAACTCGACCACTACACAATGCTCAAAAGCATGATCAATCACATCAAAATTGATGCTCACATATGCATAAAACAACTCCACAATCTGCAAACTCTGCAAGCATAAACTAGGACAAAGTGCTCAACTGAGCGTAAAGTGCATAACCATATACGCAAGTAGAGAGTAAACTAGCTCAAACGCATCCTACAAGAGAAACTGCCTACATAAATCTGTAAAAACCTATGACTAGCCTGTATTGTAGCCACATAAGCATATGCAAATCCTCACTCCTGCGATAGTGGGTACAAGAACACCAAATTGTGTCCAAACTGACAAAACCTGTCAAAAGTGAGAGCGAAGCTCTATACAAACTATGGCAAATAAACTCCAGCCACTATCCCACAAAAACATACACAAAGCAAAAGCTCAAGACACCTATTGTGTCGAAATTGGTATGCAAGCCAAAACACTGCAGAAGATTTCCTCAACTGCAAATGGCAACACGTGTGGGAGTACTAGACTCAACATGTAGCTTGGAGTTAAAACTGGAAGCTCCAAATGGTCAAGCACTCACAGCTCAAGACCAAAAATGTAGAGCGAAACACGCTCGCGATGCACCACCCAAAAGGGAAAACACTGCACGCAAATCTTGAGTGCTACAAGCAATCGCAATCTCGATCGCACCAACGATGCGCATAAAACTGTTGGGAAAATTTCGCCAAAGTTCTGTCACCAAAATGACTACAAAACCAGTAACCAAAGTGATTGCATGCTCAAAACCATGAGCAACCAAAGCGCATCAAACCGTACTCCAAATGCATGCACCAATCTCCACACTTTGCATACATCATTGCAAATACCTGCAAATTTAGTAAAAAATAACTGCTCTACTTGTGATTGCAAAAAAAACATGCTCGAGGCATACATTGCCGAGCTCAAACTGAAATGACACGAGTCTCCTTGAGCATCAAACCACATAAGGCATACGTCATATCCTCAACTTTTTGAATACCCTGCACAGCCAGTTAGTCCATATCTCCCAAATCGTTCAGAATCTGCAAAAACTTCCTATTGCAAAGTTGTAAACCACGCAAAAACGGTTGGGATTCGCGAAAATGGACCTGAAATGTGCTATTTTTACAGGTCAAAACAGATCTATAAAACTCTGCAACTGTATACCCTAGACGAGCAGGCAGTCTGACGTATCTCAAAATCGATAAATATTTTGAGAAAACTTTCTTCTGTAAAATTGAAGAGGACGAAAAACCGGTCACGAGTTGTGGGAATCAGCTTGAATGAAGATGTTTTGATAGACCAAAACAGATTTGCAAAAACGTGCTGCAATTTTTGCTACTTCTCCACCTGCTTCCCCGCTGAGCTCCAATGGTGCTCCCAATCCTTGAGCTTTGATACCAGTTGTGAGTGTGTGGATGCGGTGCGCATGCGGAGAGTGCTAAGGGGAGAGAGGGAGAGAGAGAGCACGACACAGGATGTGGGGTGGAGCTCCCAAATCTCACTGTGTGAGCACCATGTGAGAATCTGAGTGAGAGTTCCTTATTCTTTGTATGCATAAAGAATAAGAAGATAAATGTGGGCGTCCGGACACTTCCCGATGGACACGGGAAAAGCACAGTGAGACACACTGCCTTTACCTAACAACAATAAGGACTCATAAACCTAAACATACTATTTTTTGATAGGAGTCCACAACATGTATCTCCTCTTCTTCTCTCTTCTCCATTGTTGCAAACACATGCATATGCTCATGCTTGCACACTTCAAACATTGGAAAAGAACCTACTAAGGTAAAATCCATTGAACTAGACACCAACTTGACGAGAACATGATGCAAATATTTTAAATTCAAGATACAAAAGATGAAGGCTACATGGGAGAGAAAAGAAGCCACCATGGCTGCAAAGATCTTGTAGGCTCAAGAAAAATTGAAACAAAAGAAGAAAAGGGAAGCTATGGTAGTGAGGCCAAACAAAGTCTCTTTGATTAGTTCAAAAGTATCAATGCTAGTTGAAAAAGTCTTTAGACCTGTAGATGCTATCTTGGAGGCATATGAGGCTACATTTAAACCAAACTAGACATTACAAAAAAGATGGGATGACCAAACTAGACATTACAAAAAAGATGGGATGACCAAACTAGACATTACAAAAAAGATTGGATGATTTATTAATATGCAAAATTTGAGAAATAAAAACGGGAGATGTGCAAGATACTGATAGAAATTGCACAATCCATAATTTGTTGGAAGGGGGAAAAGGGAAACACATATGATAAACACACACCTCTCTATATATCTATGGTGGAATCACAAAAAAAAGTTCTATCAAAAAACACATTAAACAATAAAACTTGATAGCAACATTTTGATTGCATACTTGCGAGCAAGCAATCACATTCAAAATCACAGTTTACTACATTCCAATTTTCTCAATTGCTTCTCAATTCTCAACTACATACATAACACACCAATTGGCTTGGGGGACTCACACATGCACACAGATGCTGATGCCATTGCACAAGAGAAGAGAAAAAAATAGGGGATGGGGGGAGATGACACTAGGAAGATGCGATCAAAGCTAGGTTATTTCCAAAGTGATGGGTTGTGATGGTGCATACAAAACCAAGGCTCTCTCAGATCTCTCTCTCTCCTTCTTTGTTCTACGTGTCACCCCCAAAAACAATAGAGCACAAAAACTTAAAAACCTCCCAACTAGTGTGGAATTTGTCTATGTGTGTGAGATGAATAAATATTCCTTGTCCTACACGGCCGTTTTTATTGAAAACACATTTTACAAAATATTTACAAAATATCACTTTTTTCCATCCCTCATGTAGTAGAGTTAGTTTCTCACTCACTTCCTTCTCTATCAATGGCCACATGCCTTGACCTACCCAACTCACATTGCATGTTTTAAGAGGCGTTTCACTTAAAAACCCTTTTTTAAAAGCACCAAAACCCTACACTTGGCTTGCATAACCGGGTAAGTCATACACATCTGTGTGCACTAGGTCTTCAAACATGCTTTGACATTCTGGTTAACACCTACAAACACCCTTGACCCTACTTTCCACCTTTTTTGGAATCAACTCTTTTTGGCTGCACCAATGTCATTCGAGCCTTCACAATAGAACAAACCTAAAAGAAAAATAGTTGACTTCAAGGTGCCAAAGGGCTTTCAAGACGGATGAAATAACCCCTCAAATAGAAATAGAGACATAACCAAAACATTACATGGAAATAGAAACTCAACTTCAAGCTGATGATGAGAGAAAAGAACAAATCAATACACAAATATAAAAGGCTGAACCAAAAGCTCAGATTGAAAAACATGTGAATGCAAATACCATCGATGACACCAAGTCACACAAAATAGCACCCATCTATTATGGTTCACGCCAACTAGCCGAACATCCATAACACTAACCGTACTAACCTTACCTATTCTTTTGATCATAAAGAACAATAAGGAGTAGTAAGAAAATTCCAAAATCCTCAATAAGACCTCCACCCACATCGTGCTTGTGTCTTATTCCTCTTCTCCCTCGCACTATGCATGCACCACACACTCTTTAAGTGGTATCAGAGTAGTCAAAGTGAAGGGCTTGCATCATTGCAACATCGTGGCGGAGATTGCAGTGAAGTTGTGAAATTTTCAGTATTGTTTTGCAACAAAAAATTGAATGAGTAAAAGGTTGACTTTCAACTTGATTCCTCTTATCCTTACCGACAACGCCATGGCTACAAATTTCCAATTGAAAGGTTTTTTGTTGAATAGTTCCTACATGGACAACATGAGAAAAACACACAACTTTCATTAAACCTATCACCACCCTTCACTAAAGCTCCTAAACCCTAGTCTTGGACCTAGCAATGAAAGAAACACCTACTTTTGGGCAATGGAATGCTATCCAATGCGCTATAGAAATGCTCTTCACTTTCCTTCATATTTTGGAGGGTGCTAATACTTTGTACAAAAGTTCGCATATTAGACTTAGTATAATATTGAGGGTTGAAGAAAAATTTCTTTGCCAAACACTATTGAATTTCATGCTCCAACTTATATGATGACCCTGCCCTCCAGGAGTGATGAGACCACCTGCAAATTGGGAAACCAATCATGCCTTTTGAATAAGCTTCATGAATGTATCCACAAACATCACATGGGTGCAAACTATATCACGTAATTATCATTACTAGATGAATGTTGGTTAGTGAGCGGCAATAGCATGTGCGTGGTTAACCAAAAAAAAAAGTGTAGGACCATACCTTTCAATGTGTTAGACACCTTCAAGTTGCCGACATATGAAATCACCATTTTCTTTGCTGACTCAAGAATTATCTGAGTACAACCATCCTTGACACATTCATGGTAGGTTGAGTATATGTGCGCAAAGCGGAACGGGTGGAATGCATGTGAGCATGGCAACCAAAATAGACCATACACTTCTTTGTCCGTCAGGTTCTCCCACAACCAGTACAAAGTAACATGAATACTTGGAATGGCACTGTGACTGATTTTGCCTAGTAGGGAGTTGGTACTATTGCATAACTTGTCCTACTTTCAACTTGTGCATGTAACAAAGATGTGAAGTTCAGTTGAATCCTTGATTCACTCACTTTCTTCACACAATCATTGTGTCTCTCTTGCAAAAACAAGAAAACTAAACCAACAAAATCAATGGCCATTATAGAGGTTAAGCCCATGACTATTGTCTTAAAGCTTTAAAGTGATGTCTGCCTCAACCCATATACCCACACTGACTTTAAAGCAACACTCTTAATTATCACAACTTCAAAGACAATGCTATTACCACCACCAGATACTATAAAGCATGGCCATTTTGAGAATTTCATGCCACAAACATAGAGACAATGCCTCGGCTACCGAACAAACCACTTTTGTTGCATGAGGGCGACCATGAGTGCAACTCTCTACACTGATTGCCTTCATGCACACCTATCAATCGGCCTCACGATTTGTCGCCTCTTCTCCTTCATGTAACCAAAACACACACACACACACACACACACACACAGTGTGGCAAGACAAGATGATGCTATCAACCTTGCACATAGGTTTATCGTGATGGCTTCCCTTGGTTTGGCCACACCCCAAACAAAAATCACTTTCACACAACTGCACTCATGCCTTCAGCTATGCAAGGGAATGGTGCTTGTACTGGTGCATCAACAAGGTTTCCTCGCTCATTATTGCGATCGTCACTCATCGTGCTACAGTAGGGCAGCACAAGTATAGAGAGAGAGAGAGAGAGAGAGAGAGAGAGAGAGAGAGAGAGAGAGGACATTCTCCAACCGACCTCCATCTGCCTTAAGGGCCCTAACACTTAGCAAAACACAGACACATACAATAGCTTGACGGTCTACGACACGAGCACATAAGACATGGACACATGGACATAGAGAAATATCTTCTCCCTTTCCATTCCCTAATCTCTTCCATCAAATTGGGAACGAAAAGCCTCGCTTCCCCTTTTCCTTTTACTATGGTTTGAGGAATCTAACAAGATTCTCCTTGAAAGAATTGAATCCAAACTTTTTACAATGCTTGGGAATTGACCTTGGGTTGATGCAAAGAAAGAGTGAAGGCATGTGCTGAACATATAGCCTCGCTTCACTCATTTTTGATAGTGGAACGCCTTAAATATTAAAAAAACACCATTCCGAGCGCCCCCCCCCCCCCCCCCCCCCCCCCCCCCCCGTGCATCATTGATTCCTGCTCTCGTTGTGTGTGACACTTGTCTCTATCGACGACTTCCACAGGGTCAAAGGATTCCTCTCGATGCGTCTCATCCTCCTTGTCTTTGTTGACATTCTACAATTTCCTTTCGCTTCTATTTTTTAAGCGTTGCTCACCCAGGTGTCCGCAAATGTGCAAGTCATTCTACTTTCCCTTAAAAAAATTTTTTGACCCTTTATTCTTTAGTTTTGCGTCACAAAGTGAGGTATCTTATAAGATACCCGTAAAAAAAATGTTTGGCACGCCTACTCACTCTATTTTGTAGATTCAACATAGAGGTAGAGAGAGGGGGGGCATGGCACTTTTTTTTGTTTAGACATGCAATCAATAGCCTTACGCAAGCAAGCAAGTGAACACACACAACACACACACTCACACACACACAAAGTACTTAGATATCAGGCCTAGGGTAAGACTGAGCAGGCCAAGGGCCAAGACTCACATGCGGTCTAGGGGTGCCATATTTAGCAAGCTAGGAGCCTATATATGGTGAGGCTGGGTGGAGAGTTGCATGATTGAGTCCATGCAGTCTTACTGGTATTAGAGCTCAGGGGAGGGCGGAGCTATGGAGGAGGGGGGAAAGAATTGCACGAGTTTTGCATGATTCTCTCTCTCTCTCTCTCTCTCTCTCTCTCTCACACACACACACACACACACACACACACACACACACACACACACACACACACACACACACACATCCAAGGGGAGAGGGTTGTAGACAAGTCGTGGACAAGGCCAACAAATAATTCAATGGGAATCATGGCTTCCACTTGAGGGAATCTCGGGGTTGAGAGCCGCAGAAGTGGCCGCTTGTGGTGTCGAAGAGCCACAAGAGGAGCTGCACCAAATTTGGATCTGCTAAGCTCAAAGGGAGCGCGAGGAAGGGAGGAGTGAAATACGCTTCTAGAGCATGGGCTATCAAGCCTTTTACAATGCTACATGGTGTCGTCTTTCTCCTTCTCTGTGTAGGCCGCCATTGTTGCAAAAAATTACTTTTTTTTCACATTCAAATGAGTGCCCTAAGTTAGGCACCCCACAAGGAAAGAAGCCAAGGACCGAAGACGATCAAAATTTTGTAATTTTTTTGAGAATTACAGAGATATTGAGCATTCAAATCGGTTAGAAGGACTATGCTCTCGACCCAATTAGACTACGAACCGGGAATAGATACTCTTGGAGATTGGCAAGGCCATATCAGTTGACATGGAGCGTTTTCGACGTGAAGGTTTAGCATGGCTACAACAAGATCTTATGCACTCAGACAAAGCTTGATCTTCTTTAGGAAATATAGGTAAGGCTACAAAAAGCTTGGCATGCATGGTCATGCAACATGCGAGAGATCGACAACACGGCAAGTTCAGTCAAGAGATTAATGGGATCACTTACACGAGCAAGGTCATTTAATGAGAGCAAGCTCGCCAACAAGGGTGTATAGCACCCAAGCTTTTATCTGCATACCTCTCAAGGAAGGCACTCTCGTACTTTTTAAGGCGAATCGGTATGTATGTTTGAATTAGCGATTTCACTTCTTCATTTTACTATTTTTTGTAGAACTATTTAAAGTAAAGCATGACAAGGTTGTACTAATGCAAAGGCAAGGCCTTTGTTACACTTGATGAGAGGTGCCAATGGTTGAGCATCATGACTCTTTGTTGTTCAAGTAGCAGGCAGAGATATTCCTCTACCTACCTTAGAATTTGGGGGTTATATAAGGTTCCTCAAGCGGCAAATTCATAATTCGGGTCAACCCATTGTCAGCAACCCAAATCCAAGGGGTTTAAAACAAGGTATACAGGCATTATTGGGCAACTCAAGTATGTGTTGCTTTTGCAATCACTATTTGGTCTTATTATGCTTCCAATACTCAACAAGGTTGATAATTGATAGGGTTAATTTTCTTTTAACTCTATTTGATCTGCAACTACCTTAAGATGCATTACAGGAGCAAGGCTCCATATACCAATACTAAAAAAATTGGCTTGTGTGTTACATCGGCCAAAAACTTGGCTAGTGTCCGCTATTACTTCCTATATTGAAACCTTGTGCTAGTTGAAAATCTTCCACTTATACATCCTCGTATAATTTTTTTTATTTGATTAACCTTGAAAACTTGTAATTCTTATCAAGGGGTAGAAATCAAAACTTTGGAAAACTAAAACCAGTCAATCGGCATGCATCTCGAGGCTATTCTAAAGACTATAGACCCGATCGTTGGGAAATATTTAAGTGCCCATAACTTCCCCATCCGGACTTTGATCAACGAGCAACTTGGAGAGAACTTTGAACCAACCCATAAACCTTCACTTTAGCATCTTTCAAACATCCTTGCTTGTAAGCATAAAAAATTCACCCTACTGGCCCTAAAATCCACCTCTGGCAAACATTCACTTTTACATTTACACGTTATCATGCCCCATCATTGTACAAATAACATATACACCTTAAACATGCATAATCTGCATCATTTAACCCTTTTTCCCATCGTGGAAGCAAAGCAACACGACATCCACGCCCTTTGAATCTACACATCCTTTGGCATGTGCTAACTTCATCAAAAACTGCAAAGCATAAACCTGTATTCATCTAACCCTTTTTCCCATCGTGGAAGCAAAGCAACACGACATCCACGCCCTTTGAATCTACACATCCTTTGGCATGTGCTAACTTCATCAAAAATTGCAAAGCATAAACCTGTATTCATCTAACCATTGCCCCACTATAACCATGCTATCAAAATCCTCCAAAAATTTGGCTTCATGTAAGCATACCCCTCCAGGATTGTAGGGAAAACACAACAACTTGTTGAAAGTGCGATGTAAGCACATGTAAATAAGTAAGCCTACAATATGAATATGCATATAAGAATAGTGCCACAAAGCATGTTCATCACATAACCCTCCTGGATTCCAAGGCATATAGGAATCGTGACATGAGCCATAAGCACTATAACATCCTGCTAGATTATAAGATAACATCAAATCCAAATCCTCTATATCATAGGGTGACATCAAATACCTTTGCATTCGGCTCAACTAATCACAGATCATTCATAATTTGTAGAAACCTCGGTGAAGCATATTCCACCCGTCTAACATTGGAGTCGTTGTCATGCATACATGGATACATCATTTCCTTGGCATAAACCTCTTCTTTTGGCTCCTAAGTCCCTCTTTAGTACAGAATCTAGAAAAACATCGTCAAGCAATTGCATAAGCTCAACATCAACCACATTTGGATATACTGGATCATGCATAAAATCATATTGCTGGGTACCCTTATTGGTAATATAGAACCCTTCCAAGGCTTTATCCAATAGACACATAAGCTCTATGTCTACTTCTTCAAAAGAATCTTCTACCCTGTGTAACTTAAGCTGTAAGCTACCCTTTCCACACATATCATACATGTTAGCCATATCTCCTGTAAAATGCTCTTCTATTTTCTCACCCTCACTAGGTATGTCTAAACTTTTGCAACACAAGATTCCATGTGCATATGGAAAATAACGTCTAGTTCCCTATCAATATCATCCCCATAATAAAACCACTTAATTGTGACACCAAGAGGTTGTGGTTCCTCCTGCCCCCTCTAAATATGCATCATCTGATATAGGATCTATCTGCCAAATTGTGACCTCTGCCTCACACAATCTTTCTAAAGAAGGACTGTGCATCTCCTCTAAACCATCACCTTGCATATCTTCATTAGTCATATGCTCTTGTACATCCAAGCACTGTAAATCTTCATGTATATCCAAACCCTATAAATCCTCAACTTCATCAGACATATGCTCTGGTACATTGAAGCCTTGTAAATCCTCATGTATGTTCAAACCCTATAAATCATCACCTTCAACCATGCAATCTTCATATGTATCTTTATCCTCTTCTCCTTCAAATGATTTTGTGGTACCTAAAAATCCATCGATTCCTTGTAAAGGGTCATCTTGCACCCCCTCTCAAGTGACAACACTGAGTTCTTAGTGGTTTGCATATCTCAGTGCTTTAAGATCATTTAAGATCACTTACCAGAGCTTGAAATTCAAATTCACTAAAAGCATTTGCATCAAGTGAAGAATCTAGCCCTTCATAAGGAAGAGACTCTTTGCTCGTATTTGCAAAGTGTTTTTGTAGAGAAAAACTAGAGTCTTAATCAATGTCAAAATTATTAGAGTTAACCTTACCCTCATGCACATGTAGTTGCATATGGCTACAGCCATACACTTGCATAGTTCTCTTCTTATTAGATCTTGGCCATTTGTCTAACAACATTGCTACACTTTTGTCATGCTCCTCCTCTGTTGTATAATCATGTTGAGGTAGATAATGACTTGCGCCTGAGCTTACGTTGTGTTGAACTCATTTGTTGCGGTTGCTGGAGTGACCCCCTACATGTGAGACCTTTGTACCCCTTTCCTCTTTTTATTTAATACATTTTCACTCTTTTGAGAAAAAAAAGTCCACTACGCCATCATGAGCGCCTAGACGACAGGGGATCTCTCGTTATCGATGACAGCTCATGGACCGCCTCACCTGCAATCGATCAACGTCTTCGAGTTCATCAAAACCTACTAGCAGAATACTGATTACACAAAGTAAGCTCTAATTACGTGAGCTTAGCAAGATTCATCAATAACTACGATAAATCCAGCTATGGAAGCAGCTTGATTGTAGCAACTTTAGATTTCTCGAGTAAGAAAATTAGTAAGACAATCACACATGTGCTATCCAAGTGAATGGTAAAGGTGCTTGTGAATAAACATATAAAGGATGACCTGAAAGCCAATGTTAGATTGATTGCTTGAAATATACCGCGGAGATAGACCATAGGTCATTGTCTCCTCGCTACCACCATAATGCTCATGGGCACTACCATGATCTACTACAGTAAACCCTACACCGTCTATAACATAGAACATAAAGTTATCCATGCCTCTCTTTAAGTTTAATCTATCTCCTTGATCTTTTGTATTTGTATCAATGTGTGTTTTGTGTCTAATAGAGAGTACATATATTCACATCAGTGGACCTTTCAATTGGACAAGCACAATCCTAGATCGATAACACTACAAGGTCCGTTATTTGCATCTAATTCCCCATGACTATGCATTTGCTTGGTGCAACACATAAATGCTACGAGGCAGGGCACGGCTTACATTTCTTATAATATTTGGAGAGACCACAATGCCAACTTTCCACCATACTTTTTTATGGAACTTCTACATGGCGTGCATTGTATAATTAGCATTTTAACTCTATGATTCTTCATTGCAAGATGGAATGTTTAACTATTCACATTGGTTTTATGTAGCTTGACACAAACATTGTCCTCTGGCTTGGACAATTGGATGACACTCATATACAATTATCAAGTCAATAGTGCATCTTAAGTTTTATAGTATGTTGATTCATTTTGTATTTTTTTGAATTTGTCAATGCTTCCTTAAGTTTAGTTTACACATTGCCTAACACAACATCTTTTAGCCTTCAGACCCTATTCTTGTTGTGCATACCCCCATTCAATGTACACCAAGAGACAACATTTCAGACAATGAGCTCCTCAAGCACTTTTTGTGCTTTTTTGAAAGTGCACCACATTAGGAATACATCTTGACCAAGGCATTACGAGGCACAACATCTGTCTCCAATAACCTCTAATTAGCAAAAATTTTTTGTTCCCAATTGAATCCTGTCATGCATTTTGGACCTTTGAAATCTCATGACTCCATAGAAAAACTAAAATTCACAAAACGGGTGTGACTGAGATGCCGTTTGATATTGCAAGGAATTCGATTTTTAAAGAAACTCAGAATTCAGTTATGGTAAATCTGTTGCGCAAGGGGTTTGCAAAGATAGAACAAAGGCATATGTGATTGGTGTTAGTTTGGAGCAAGCAATCATTGGCGACATCGATTTTAGCATCATGCATGGACGTGGCTGTCAGATGAGGTTCACATTCTTTTGCATGCTGCATTTTTGCATCAGAGCTGGCTATGAGCTATACAAACTAGAGCCAACGATGTTTTCGTCTGGGAAAGATGAACTTGGGGCTTATGTCAGGTATTTTGCTTGTCTTATTGATATGGAGTAGATGGACATCTCAGATTGCTTGCCCCCTGACCCTGGACCTTGACGAAAACAGAGAAAACAATAGCAAAACTTGTATTAATTGTAATACTTTGATGTCAATGACTTCTGTGCATGAACACTCCCACGCCATGTCCCTAGTCCCATAGTTTGAAAGCGTCATTTACAGTATAGGCTTTCACAAGCTAAGGAGGCAACCGGGCCTTTTAGATCTAGTCAATGCTTAGAGATAGACTCTATGTGGTACCATTTTATTTGTACTTGGATTATCGAGTAGATTTTCTTTATATCTAGTACTGCTCTGAGGTAGACTATATGTTGTACCATTTGTATATTTGTGTGTGGACTTTGGTAAAACCAAAAGTCCTCCTATTCTCGATTTTGATGCTGCCTTATGGGCCCCTTTCAGCTTTGATATGGATGGCGTAATGCCCCATAGTTACCTTCCATTGCTTCTAAAGCCCCCCACCATCATGAAGTTGAATGGCAGGAGTGAGCACCATAGATGCATGTTGTGATACACCCAAGAAAACCTATCAAAATACCATACCATTAGCCACTACCATCCCTATTTCCAAATTTAATTACCAAGGGAACGAGGCATTCCACACATTGAATCTACAACCAAGAACAATAGCATCATTTAGAAGCTCAACAACCAAACCCAACAAGACATGACACAAGCTACACTTGTCGAGCAAATTTGAAAAGGATTTGACAATCGAAACTTGGCAAAAAAACATTCAACACAATTCTGGATAGAAGACTCCATTCGTCACAAGGTCCTTGTACGTAGATCACATGCCAAAGATGAGATAGTTACAGGAGCGAAATTTCCCACAACAATCTAAACAAGGATTAGGAATTTTGAACCGACTTATCAAAGATAACCCCGAACAAGTTTTTTTGCCATCAAATTATAGGGAAGTTTGGTTACTAGTAAAGACTTAAATGACACAGATAAATCACATGTACAACAATCAAGGCTTTGTAATTACATGATACCAAAATTATGCCAACATCCCACTAAAAGCACCAATAGCCAACAATATCACTTACAAGTTTGGTGTTCACGTTTGATTTAGTTCTAGCGTTCTAGATCAAAGAGTGTTGGACGTTTCGGCGAAAGGGGAGTCCTTTTTGGGACATTTACCCTTACAAGTTTGCACCAACCGAGGACCACCTCCATGTATACTCTTCAGAAGAGATTCATATGTTAAGGGACTATCACAACAGTGGTCAGTATCTTTGCTTGCAGCTCTGCACTTGGATCTATAGAGGCATATAGAACCTCTAGAAGCACCACCCCAAAGGAGTTCACTCATTTCTTTGTGAGCTACTCCCTATAGAGGTACTCTTTGATCAAGTTATACATACGCTACCCTTCACTTTTGTGCTTGGCTTTAGTGGGTTCAAGAAATGACCTTGTCTTTGAAAGCCCAAATGAAGAATTTTCCAACCAAATCCACATGAGATAGAATGTTGGTTGTTTTGACATCATGATGAATAATTTTAGTTGTCGCACTAATATGCAAGCTCGTGGGGGTCACTTGCAACAAATCGCCTATATCAGGTGCGTTCAAAGGACATTAGGAGAACCCCTCTATTTACATGCTCTGAGGAAATAAAACAACCCTTAAAAAAAAAGAAACGTATGGATTTTCTCCCAAAATGTGATAGCAACCCCTTCTGTTAATGTAATTTTGTTCATTTTTAAGAATTTTACCCAACAAAAAACCCTTTATTTTGAGCTTGTGTGCTATCCTTACATTTTTGGGGGTGACACCCCCGAGTATGCACACAATATTTGCAACCTCTATTTCCAAGAAAGAGACGACACCAACACTGTAAAAATGACCTCGATTGTTAAGCCATGGAATCATACACCAAGATAGTCTCAAAGTGATCCTTACAAAAAACCTCCCAAAAAGTGTTGGGTTCAATGGGTGAGAGTGATAGCCAGCCCACCAAGAGGTGCTGAGTAGACGGAAGGGTAATTTAAGTCCTCAAAGAGATTGCCCTTTTACAGAAACGCACTTAGGTCTCGAGTGTTTGAAATAAATCTCCCCCCCCCCCCCCCCCCCGCCCAAAAAAAAAAAAAAAAAAAACCATCTCAAGGGACTAGTTGCGTATGTTGATAAGTGGATGTAAACAGCAAGGTTAATTTACAAATGTAGGTGACTTGCATCCAATATCCAACGTGTCGAATGTGTATGTGTCTGTGCACCATTGCTCTTTGCATTCACTCTCCGAGTCACCAAATGGGCCCTCTGCAATGTGCAACACACTTTGAGTCTATAGGCCAAATAATAATAAGGAAAAATTACCAAAATACCCCTCCAATTTGTGGAAATTCCCAAAACACCCTGTATCTATTTTTGTTGGATTGTTCAAGATTTTTAATCTTATTCCTTTTTGACAATTGAGATCCGTTTTTGAGTGCTTAGAATGTAATTTGTCACAAATTACCTCGCAAAAAAAGGCAATTATGTCAAAAAATAATGAAGCAATTCATCTCCAAGACCTATATAACCAACTCAAATTCTACTTTTACCATCTTGTATTGATAGATAATCGATTGTCTTAAAAAAAGCTACAATTTTTTTTTGGTTTTGGAAACATTGAATCTCACAACCAGGAGTATTTTGGGAATTTTCGAAATGAGAATTTACGACAAAATATTGGGGGTATTTACAAGATTTTTGAAATTTGAGGGGTATTTTGGGAATTTCCACAAATTAGAGGCTATTCTCGTAATTTTCCCTAATAATAAACATTGTTGTCGAGGAAAATATCGACAAAAGGGGTTTGTTGCCAAAAAGGTGTCCAAATCTGTACACTCAAACACTAACTTACACCGAGTTCTGGCCCCTGGGTCTCATCAAATCCCTTCTTGTGTGATTGATTTACAAGAGGCTCAAGCGTGCTTCCAACTAGGTGAAGCTAGAAAAGGAAATTTCACATATTTGAAAGAATCATTTTTCTTGTAGCCATGCCAGTATGTGACCTTGCATCTGACCAAAGATAATGCAAACTACACACTCTATCCATTGTGTCATGATGTATTGAGAGGTGAATGAGGTATAGATCTTGACCAAGAAACTACTCTAGTAACTACACTCTACTATCTCTTAGACGTTATGGTAAGATTATCCTTGAGAAAAAAGAACCAAACATGTCTTTCAATAGAAGTTTACAAGATGATAGAAATCTTTTTTTCTTGGTGCAAAACTCACAATTGTGAGTGGATAGTATTAAGAACAGAAATATACACCAATCCTCAAGCTCAGACCGAGCCTTGAGGGTCAAAGGATTACAAGTAATCTGCTTGGCAGAGAAACCACTCCTACTCCTCGGCTTTACTTATTACAATATGTTATGTATTGTTCTAGACCAGTCCTCTGAGGCTTGTTTGCATCCGATCATGTGGATCATCAATCTACTCTCTTGCGTGATTTCACGAAAGCTTGCCACAGCTAGATGATAGAAATCTTAAACATGGAAGTACAAGTTGCACTACCATAGCAGACCATGCATGCTTTGTGAAAAAATGAAAAGCACCACCTATCACAAAAGTGCGCATTTGCACCTCATACCATCAAAAGTGCATCAAACAAATAATACCTTGAACAATTCCTCTTGAGTCCAACTAGCTCATTCACTCACCATATTTGAAAAGATACCATTGTGTTTTAAAAAGTAATGCCTTCATAGAGAGGTGGGGCCCCAAAAATAGGGCGCTCACTCTCAAGGGCCCTTGCACAAGACGTTTTGGACAAATTCTCACAATATTTCCCACATTGTGACTTACCTCAACATCATGAGCTTCTGTGAGTGAGGTGCCGCATACCTAGCCAGGTACGATTGGGGGCAGGGGACCATCGCCCCGGTGGTGCCGCATACCTAGCTAGGTACGATTGGGGGCAGGGTCCCACCGAGCCGGTGGGGCAGGGGACCACCGGCCCCACCGGGCCGGTGGTCCCTTGCCCCCAATCGTACCTGGCTAGGTATGCGGTGCCTCTCGAGCAGAAGCTCATGATGTTATGCATTGTATGAAAAACACTGAGAAAGACTTTGTTTTCCTACATGAGAAAATTTCTAAATCTTCTTGTGTTGGTGCATCAGCCTAGTGATGGCATGTATGCATCGTAAGCAAGGAAAGAAGAACTCACATCTTTTGTCAAGAGCTATTTTGGCAACATGTGGAGAAGAGAAAAATGATCGTGGTCCTAGGGCTACCCATTCTTGTGCCATCCTTGTTCGCTTTAGTGCCCCACTTCCATGGCTCAATAGTGATCTCACCATGTGGGTGATGTGTGGCTCAACAGTGCCCATAGATGGCACCGACAACTAGCCTGTGTAGGAAACTGCACCATAGAAGAGGATATACCTCTGATACCATTGAAACGCATTGTGCAAGACCAAGCCTCCATTTTTTTTTTTTTTTTGCAAAACTCACAATTGTGAGTGAATTATATTGAGCAGCTGAAAAAATTACAAGGTTTTGTCATGCTCATGTTAAGCCATGACAACATTCAGGAATCATAATTACAACGGCTATAAGGGCAACCACTCCTACTGATGGCCAAGGTTTGCCCGCGGTATTCCGTCTGCTTACAACAAGGCACAAGTAGTCCTAGACCAGTCCTCCGAGTGATGCTTGCGCCCGAGTGCCCATATTAGCACTTTGCTTTCCTGTATGATTTCTGCGAAGCTTGCCACCTCAAATCCTCCTTCAAACACACGGTGGTTCCTTGTTTGCCATACATTAAGAAGTATCTAACAATTTGAGGTGCTGACGAGGAGTGTAGGACTACCTGAGTTTTTACCTCCAAAGCATAGGTCAGTCTTGAAAAAACTAATTTTCCATGTTCTCTGGACCCACTTGCATACTTTCCCTACGAGGCCTTTTATAGCTGGGCAGTCCATGAAAAGGTGGGCCAGATCTTCACTAGTCAACCTGCACCCCAAGCATCGATCTGACCCAATCCCTCTCTCCTGAATCTTCACCCCCGTCGGTAGAGCACCCCAAATAACCTTCCATAAGAAAACCTTCATGTATTGTGGAACCTTTGGTTTCAATATGTTCTCCATTACATGCTCCCACCTTTCCTCCGGCCATTGCTTTTTCCATAGCTTATTAAGGGGGCTAGACCAATTCTTCTTTTGCATCATCGTCTGATAAATGATTTTAGTATGGGGTTTCCACAAGAGACTGCTTCCGGGGCATTTCCATGCTTTCCAGTCCAACTCCGAGTCACAGATTGGCATCACTAGATTGTCAAGTTCTTTCATCACTTTGTGGACAAGCAAGACCTCCAAGCTATTGAGTTGGTACTGGGAAATCATAAGGTCAATGGTTTTCCAACTCTTGTTGACACTGTCCCAGAAGTGCTCAAGTCGGATCAGAACCTTATTATTCAGCTTCCTTGCTGTCTCAATCCAATAGGGATTTTGTGGTGGATCTACAACTTTGAAGAGCTAGGGGGACCAATGTAAGATGGAGTTCTTGAAGTATCTGGCTTCTTCCCCCCACTTTAAGACTCCTGCTACTCTATTGCATTTTCTTACCAATTCTCCTGAGCTGCCCCCCAGTCTTAAGGTAGACCACGCCGAGGCAAGCGCTTGTCATGAACCTCCACCCCTCTCCACTTTCCTCCCTTCAAGCCAAGTTTAGCTGCTTCTATCATATCTCTAATCATAACTACCCAAACTTGATCCTGTTTAGCCAAGGAAACCACAAATTTGGCGCAACAAGCTTCTGCATGGGTCACAGGGTTAAGAATCCCGAGGCCTCCTTGATTCCCCGGCCAAGCAACCGACTCCCAACTGGCCCATTGCCATGGCCTGGAAGATTTCGTGTTATTTTTCCATAAAAATGTTTTTACTGGTTGTAAGAACTCTTTCCAGTGACACTTAGCCATCTTGAGAAGCGGGCTAGTGAAGGCAATATAAGGCATCATGAAGGCATTCATCACTTTTATCCGACTTGGGAATGGGAGAAGAGCATACTCCCACCTACTCATTTTTGTTTTGATTTTTTCAAGCACCCACTCGAATCTTTGCTTGTGAGTTACATCCACCCCCAAGGGGACTCCCATATGTCTAAAGATCTTTCCTTTTGTGACAATCTCCCCTGACCAGACAGAAGGATCAAATGAGTCATTTTCTGATAGGAAAATCATCCTTAACTTCTCTATATTACACTGGGACCCCGAAACTACCGAGAACATTTGTATAATCTCTAGAGCTTCTGATGACTTGGGAGCACGCCTTCAAGAAGAGGAGAGAATCATCTGCAAAATTTTTTGCTAGAAGTTGTCTATTTCTTGGTAAAACAAAGACTTGCACCTCCCCGCGCTCAGCACTAGCTTCGAGCGTTGTGATTAGAGGATGTGATCCTATGGCTAAAAGTAGGGGGGCAAGAGACATCCCTGTTTAATAGACCTTTTAACCGCAAAAGAGACCACAATTCTACTGTTAAATAGGAGCTTTGACTGGCTTCCAGCCCCCATTACACGAACCATCCGATAGAGGTGCGGCCCAAAGCCTAGAGCTTCCATGATGGCTTCTATATATGTCCATGTTATTCTGTCATAGGCCTTGTCTAGGTCCAACTGCAGTAGAATGCACTCCTGCTTTGTGACAGTTGCGTATTCTATGCCCACCATTGCTGCCAATATATCGTATATGGATTCCTTTAATGAAACCATGTTGATGGGGGGAGATGATCTTGGTTAGTAAGGGGGCTAGTAAGAGGGCCACTGCTTTAGCTATAATTTTGTTGGGCACCGACATCATCGTTATAGGGCGCCAATGTTGTAGTTTAGAGCAGCAGATCTGTTTTGGGATGGGCTTGATAAGCCCTCTCTTCACACTTGTCTCCAACGACCCTTCGACCATGGCTTTATTGGCCAAACTTGTGATTGGGGCCTTGAGATCATCCCAAAATTCTCCATAGAATTCCACCATCATCCCATCCCAACCAGGGGACTTTTCCTTGCCAAGGGCTTGCAATGCTAGTGAACATTCGTCTTCAGAAAATGCCCGTTCCAAGTTATTAGCTTATGAGCAGGGAATTTCCTTTTTAACACTCTGTAGTAAGGTCCCTCTGGCTTCCTCCACTTCTTGGGACCGGGTCTCCGGCCGTCCAATGATTTGACTGAGATAGCTCAGCATCATACCAGCCATTTCATCCTGGTTATGAACTGCTGTCCCTTTCTCATCATCGAGTGAGCGGACGTGGCCCCGGCTCTTCTTGATTTTTAGAGCAGACCCAGCCTCCATTTTAACTACACACAAGTATCAAAACACACTAAAGCTCCACCCAACCAACTCCTATCGGCTAGCCTTGCTCCCTATATATAGGACCTTGCAATTTTTGGAAATAGGATGCCCTTAAATCCCATTGCCATAGGGTCCTAGCCTCTAGGGTCGTAGCCATAAGACCCGTGTCTTGTGCCGTGACAGTATGACACTTGACATGATACTAGCATACATGTCCTATCAAAATAGACAGAAGAAATGGAAACAAAGGCATCATGATGCTTGACATAGTTAAATATGCAAAATGGCATGAAAAAAGACTTCAGCAAAGAAATTCCAAATGTGTTTTTGGTTGAAGCCTTTTCTAAGGATTATTTGCGAAACTCAAAGTACCCGTTTATGGAATTCAATGTTTACAAGTGAGAGACTTATTCTTGAACTATAGGGAGAAAACGTGAGGATGTGGCCATATATGCTTGATGTCAAGGATGTGTATTAGGTCTCCAAACAAATCGAATGTTATAAACAATGCTTTTCCTTCTGCGTGGCATCTACTTTATTAAATTTAAATCTACTAACATAATATGACGAAAGGGGGAGTCCTTTACACGTGTCGTAATTTGCGACTTAAAGGTTAAAGTCTAAAACTAAAAAAAACCCCTTTGCACGCGATAAAGAGGGAGAGAGGGGAAAAGAGAAAGACCGCCGAAGGCGACCGACTGTACTAGTATAGAATAATGGTTTGAGTATTCCAAGTTATAGATGAATTTACGAAGTTTAGGTCGGCTATGTACAATCAATTCTGCAAATTGAGATGTAATAAGTAGGAGAATACATTGTTACTACCATCTTCGCATGTGTAGATGCAAAGGTGATAATTAAGTGCATAGATTGTCCATGCAAGGCTAGCTAAGAGGCCACTTTCTCTAACAAATAAAAGTCGTTCATTATAGTGCCCACGAAAAACCCATTTCAAACATAATTTGGCTTAATGATCATTTGCAACATATTCTGCAAGTTTTACTGTTTAGAAGAAGTTCTTACATACGATCATCTAACCAGCCATTACTTTTGTCCATGTCATACTGTGACAGCGTGGTGACCAATGGAGGTCAGGGGAGAGAAATATTCAGGGACCATTCCCGACCGTCAAGGCCCGCCCGGGGGGGGGGGGGGGGGGGGGGGGGGGGGGGTTGTGTGTGTTGACAAACTGCCGCGTGGCAGTAGTAGGTGGCTCAGTACTCGGCACAGATAGGGAGTCAGACATAGGAAATTTCGTCTGCTGAGGTGTCAAGTGCCGCTGGAATTCCTCCCGCTCACGTGTTGATTGCGATGTTGCTTCTCGTATATTTTATGCCGTTTGTTAACGTGGCTGCCATCCTGCAATGCTGCACCTCATTATGGTGTAGGGAATGGCTTGGTGACCATTCCCTGTAATACTGCAACCAGTGGAGGCCGGGAGCAATATTGCATGTGAATGGCCACTTGGTCACCATTCACGGCCGTCGTCAAGGTCTCCGGGGGGGGGGGGATGAAGAGAGGTACATGGTACAGGGATCAGAACTCTCCAACTGCTGATGTGTCGGCACCGGAGCTAAGGAGGCGTTTATGGATTCCTGTTGCTGACATGTCGGGGTGCTGATCACATTCCTACTGCTGAGGAATGTGTTCATACAGCTATTCCAAGTTGGTACTTACAACTAAAGATGTCAGATTTAGAACATTCTGATCGTTGGAAGACAAAACTGAAACTAGAAAGACAAGGCATCGTAACTGAGACTGGAATTGGAATTGTATTTCAGATATTCAGAGTACAACTGGAGAGCGTGGCTAGATTTGGAATTACAGAAGAAGAGAGAGCATACCAAATGATTACAAGAGCACAGATGGCTCAAGATGTAGACAAGTAAGGATTCTAGAGCGTCTGAAGTCCCATGAAATGAATAATGGGTCCTATTTATAGGCTGTCGGTGTCTGACTGACTGTACAATGTCAGGTACTGTGGTAACTCGCTGGTTATCGCTTCTGGAAGTTTCCTCTGTCCGGCAGACCTGCTAACGGCAATTCTTGCCTTCTACATTCTTCCTCTCCTTTCTTGAATTTTAATATATACCAAAATTTCCAGGTAGTGATTTTCATACTGTTTTCCAATTGTCCAATAACGGTGACAAAAAGGTTTCCTAGTTGCTTGTTGCTTCTTTTGTATTTGAACAACCGGCTCTTCTATGTCAGCATAGGACTCCAAAGGTTCTGGCTGAATTTTCCACTGGCTCACTAACAATTGAAATCTGCGGAGGTCATCTAGTAGCTCACTGGCATAGTCTTCTGCAGTGCATCTTGCACTACTCGATTCCATGCCAGCCATTCCATAGTCACCTCCTCATACCATGTTTGGAGTCCATCTCCTATCTCCAGATATTTGTTCTGTCTACTGGCTTAGTGTAAGGTGGATAAAGAGATGGAAAGAAGCGAGATAACTCAACTTCTTTGACTGGGATGGCATAAGAAAAGCTGGAGAGTCAGGAACAAATTCTAGAAAGTTCAACACCGTCTCATTCTCCTGCTGCATCATTTTCCTTGTGAGTCTGACCATGTCAAACAGACTCTTCAGATGTGCCTCCTGTTCTCCGAGAGTCATTCTGGTCTTGGGTCCTCTACTGCTAGCCTTATTGCGTTCTAACAATTCCTCGACCCTAGGATCTGTATAAGCACCTCCTTCAGTTGTCGCTTGATTTGCGTCATACAGGGTATTTAGGCTTGTTGCCTAGCAGCATTTCCACTTGAAGCCCAAGTGACCTGAGGTCTGCTGTGGTTAAGTCTGTAGCCTTTGGATGCACTATTTTGTCATTACTGGTAAGGTCCCATTCTGGAATTCTTTCCAATGCTTGAACACAGGCAGGATGTGAAGTTTAACTAACAAACTATCTGGTCGTGGTAACTGACTGACTTCCAATCTGCAACCATCCGTCTTGCTCCCACATAGAGCATCTGAAATCAATCCAGATCTAAGTAGACTGAATCATCATCCAAAAACTGCTCAATCTAAAGACTTTTGGCTCTCCCCAAACTCTTGTTCAGTGTTAACAACTCAGTAGAGTGAGTGTGGTCAGATTCGGAGTCAGTAATGAGTAACACAACTTTCCCTTTATTCTGACTTGAACCCGCTTGATCTTCCTAACCTCCAGTCTGCTGAGGTGGATGTGGGTTTTCTCTTGTTGGTGGTTCATGATGCTCTGCTGGGTTACTTAAAGTTTGATCAAAAGACGTACTCCCATTTATTGTCCCCCCATTTGCTGACCAGTGGTATGACCACTTGCTCCATCCTCATCATCATCATCATCATTATTAGGTTTCCTTTGGTGTTGCTGATCCTGGTCCTGATCTTTCTCCTCCTCTTCCTCATAATCATCATCCTTATATTTATGGCTCAATGTACTCAATGATAGCTTCATTGACCAATGTTGTGTTGTATTGTCCCGCTTTTCCTCTGAGTTCTGCCTGGATTATAACAATGAAGGTTTCAATATCAGATACATTACGGGTAAGGTCCCCATTCTTATTGACAATCTGTACTAGATTGTGGTAGATGTATTTCTGGGATATAACGTCCTTTTTCACTTGATGTGCCTTGAATAAACCCCTGTAATCTGATCTCTTAGCCTCCAGCAACGTTTGGTGGCGATCAACATTCCTCAGAGCATCTTCTTTTGATTCTTGTATGATCTAGTTTTCCTGGAGAAGTTTATGAATTTTCTTTTCTAGTCCCTCCTTCACCCTCTTGTGTTGATGTTCTTGTATCTGCATAGGCAAGTTTTTGGATGCCCAATTGGTCTTTTTCTCCCTTAACTTCTCCAGCTCCTCCTGGGCCTGTTAAAGTTCTTGTTGAAGTGGCACTGGAGGTGGAGGTTTGAGCCTCCATCATCTGAACAATGGCATTGACTATTGTGTTCCATCGAGACTGAATGGCTGCTGCACATCCTTGGGTGATTACGTCTGGATCAATGTTATGTGTTTCATAGGCTGTCACCGGGAATGGATATGGTAAGGCAGATCTATTTGGTTTCTTTATTACCAGCCTTCCCTTAAGAGGTGTTGTCTGCAACCTTTGCAGTCGATCCAATTTTGCCAGATTAGTGGCTTCTGGTAAAGAGCTACTACCCGAAACTTGGGTAGCTTCTACAGTTCTGGTGGCTTCAGTTCGTTGCTCAATTGTGTTGTTAGTTTGATCAGATGGTGTCTACCTTTCCTGTGTACTCTTCTCAGTAGTACTCTCCGTACTTACTGGTTAGCAGGGCGTTTCTCCCCAACTAACTCTTTGCCCTTGCCTTTGTCATCGAAGGGTTTTGCTGGACTTTCCTTCCTCTGTGAATCAATTCTTTGTGAGTCAGCTCTATCTGAACAAGTTTGGTCCTCTGTTTCCTCATTAGATGAATCTAAGTTGATTTATTTTTCTCTGGAAGAAGATACTCTGTCCCAAACTGTATGAATAGTGACAGGTATTGCAGGTAAACTTGCACAGTAGACAAACTTGCACAGTAGACAAACTCCCTTTCAGTATTTCTTTATATTGCATCAACACAATACAAGCCGGTACTCCAGACTCTGCACCTTTTCTAGGAAGAGTGCCAGAGAATGAGCCCTAATCTCATATTTAAAGGCCCTTGGCCTAAAAAGCAATTACAGTGAAAAGCCTGCAAACTCAAAAGCATATGGTCCAAAAGCAAAACCAAAAAGCTGCTAGCACAATTTACGAAAATCCGTACAGTTTTGCCATGTCATCAGCCAACGCAAAACGCGGAAATCCGTACAGCCTGCCACATCATCATGTCAATGCAATTTTCAAAAATCTACCACGTCATCAATTTGTTTGGTGTGTGTGTGTGTGCAGGTCCTGCTTTATTTTAATCCTTTGTCACTTGGGGCCCCATCGGATGGGGTCTCATAAGTTGGTAGGACTTCTTCTTCTGTTACTTGTTCTTCTTAGGGTTTAGGCCCCTCGGTCGACATCTACAAGTTGGGTTCCTTGTTCAGGGCTTTGACACGTCATCAGTTTGTTACATCTCCCCTTCTTGAAAGAGAGTAATCGTCCATAATTACAACATATTTCCAAAACAACTCAAGTTAGCTCAAAAATTTCCGAGGGTCATTCTGAGAGACATTCCGTTTGCTCTTTTTTTTTGTTTTTTTTGTTAAGGAGTTAGCTTCTCCTTTCTGCTCTTTTGATCAAGGAGTTAGCTTCTTCTTTCCGCTCTTTTGATCAAGGAGTTAGCTTCTCCTTTCGTCCAGATCGGAACTCTTGATATTCCGGCGTAGTAAAACTAGCCATCACACCCATACCGTACTGATCTTCCATGGGTGTCTTGATGCACTAAAATCACATGCCAAGGAAATCTCATCCAATTAGGAATATCTAGTGGTTCGGCACATCACAATGCAACACAAATGCTCACATATGCATGTTACAAAACACAGAAACATAGAGCCGCCGATGAACACTCCTCCCGCATAACCTAACAAGGTTCGGACCAGGAGATATTTAACGACTCCCTCATCACTCCTCCCGTATAACTTAGAAAGGTCCGGGCCGGGAGACTCTAGAGGCCTTTACAACCAAACGCCCCCCTGATCGCAGCCTGAGTCGTTTGGAGGTGCTGAGAGTAACCACTGCTCAGACTTCTTAATACTCCTCCCGCATAACCATCCAGGTCCGGGCCGGGAGTCACAACAACAATATTTTACAAGCATATAACTAAACACTCCCCAGGCATCGGCCTGCGTCGTTCAGAGGTTTTCAAACATACAACGAAACACTCCCCAGGCATCGGCTTGCGTCGTTCCGAGGTTCAAACAATACCAAAACAATATTTCTCACTTCTCTACATGGGAGTAAAATCACCAATCAATGAAACCAGTATTAAAATCAGAGTCAAACATTTCAAATCGGCACCAAGACATGTTCAAAACAGCTACCATCCATTTTAAACACATTCGAAACAGGATCATCAAACAAGTTCAAACAAAACTCAAACTTAAAAAGCAATCTCGACATCAGCCGAGCTCGAAAAGTCGATTGACTTTCCATCCTGAAACCTGCACCAAAAATTAGGGTTAGGTTCCTTCCATGAGGTTATATCCAAGCACAGCATGGTCCGTCAACTCTTGGACAAACAGTGTTGCTTTGCCGGCAATGGTAGTCCCAAGATAGTGTTGGGGTAAAGCCCCATGTGGCCGGTTAGGCGAGATGCCCGCTCACTATACTTATTCATTATGTACATAATAGAATAAGGGGGCTCACATGTAGAGACCGAGTTTTTTAGCCCCTGCAAACACAAGGTCTCCTCTTCTCCTCTCTTCTCCATTGCTGCACACACTCACATACGCTCCCGCTCGTGCACTTCAATTGGTATCAGAGCTCAAGGATTGGGAGCTCCATTGGAGCTCAGCGGGGAAGCAAACAGAGAAGCGGTAAAAACTGCAGCACGTTTTTGCAGATCTGTTTTGGCCTACCAAAACGTCTTCGTTCAAGCCGATCCTCCTCTTCAACTTTGTAGAATAAATTTTTTTCAAAATCTTCACCAATTTTGAGATATGTCACTTAGACAGCTTGTAGGTCGTGAAGTACAAGCTGCAGACTTTTACAGATATGTTTCGACCTATAAAAACAACACATTTCAGGTCCATTCCCGCTACTTTCAACCGTTTTTGCATGGTCTAGAACTTTGCAGAAGGAAGTTTCTGCAAATTCTGAGCGGTTTGGAAGTCGGCTGCAGGGTATTCAAAAAGTTGAAGATTATGTGTGCCTATTGTGGTGATTTTCTACATTCGGAGAGCTCAGATTGAGCTTTGTCATTCTCTTGTTTTGCGCGTTGATGCTTTTCTCTCAGTGAAGAGAGTGGGTTGAGATTCTCAACACATTTATGCGCATACGTTGGGAACACTTTTGGATGTATGCATTGTTCTTGACTCTCAGGAATCGAGAGTGGATTCATCACAGGTTATGTATATTGACTTGTGCGATTAAGCAGATTTCAAGAGTGTGGTGCACGGATTTGCAGAGAGATTGGCAAGCATTTTTAGCATGATTGTGAGCTGAATTTTCAGCTGATTCGGATGCTCATTTGATACACATTTGGTACATGCTTGATGCACGTTTATATTTCCATGTGGATGCACATGATGTGCGCTTTTCGGCGGATGAGATCCTTCGCCTTGCAATGGCATATGTGGGCTGATTTTTAACTATCTTAAGCATCTATTTGTGTCATATCTTGGTTGGTTTGCATCCAAGTTTATGCTACTATTTATATGCCTCGCTTATAGAGTGCGGTTGATGCACTTTGTGTTTTGGATTGCAGGATTGTTTTCCAAGTTTAGGGAGTTCAGACTTTGGGGCAGCTCATGTATGCTTTAGTGCGGATTTTGCCGCATGATTTGCTCATGGTTTTGCATGTATGGTTATTATGGTTAGATATCCAAATACTGCCGGATTTTTCTTGCAAGTTTATTTGTTTATGCGCATGGTTTGCAGTCGTGTTTTGATTGCATTTGGCACTCAACGGTTGCTTTGCCATAGTGTTTTGGCATCACATTGTGAGAGTGTTTGCTCACCGGATTATGTCATTTGACATACATGTGGTAATCTCTTCAGGAGGGAGATTGTTGATGATAGTTTCATCGATTACCACATAGTGCTCTTGGATTAGAGCGAGTATTTTGACATCATTTGAGCGGTTTTGCTCACTTGTCGTTACACTGATCGCCATATTTGTTGACACTTCTCTTAGACAGCTTATGTCAACTTATGTTGTATTTTGATAGTGCTCAGTGTATGAGTTAGCCAGGCTTTGGCTATTGTCAGTTGATCGATTTGTGCTTGGTCTTGTCACAGGTTATTGCCATGGATTTGGCATGTCCATCATTGTCAGGGTTTGTGCTTTTCCATACAAAGTTTGATGGTTCAAACTTTGAGCATGGGAAAGCAGGTATGCATGATGCATTGACTCACTTAGGCCAAGTGTTGCCACTACAGGGCATGGATGCTAGGCAAGAGTCTATGACTAATAATGAGTGGGAGGACTTGGATGAGCTTGCACGCTCGATGATCAGGTTACACCTTGGTGAGTCTGTCTATCGCATTGGTTTGGATGCATGTACAGCTAGAGAGTTATGGCAAAGATTGTGCAATGCTTTTGGCACAAATGAGTCTAGAGAGATGCCTACAGTCAAAGGACGATCTTGCAGACATAGAGATGTTGTGTGTTGGCATTGTGGTCATACAAGGCATGTACGTAGGGGTTGTTTTCGGCAGATGAGACAGTGCAAGAGACATCACAAGAGGGATGCTATCACTTTGGATGATGTGGGAGCAAATGTAGCGTATGTGGCTACGCATGACGGAGATATCGCCTTTGCTTGCATGTTTACTCTTGCCTTTCTTATGTCAGTTTTTGACGACACATTACCTTCGCACTGGATATTAGATGTGAGTGCTAGATTTCATGTCACGCCGAGTCGTGAGTGGTTTAGCACGTATGCTAGTGGTATGCTTGGACGTGTGTGTCTAGCTGATGGTTCAGTGCATGACATAGTTGGTGCAGGAGATGTCAGACTATTGTTGCCAAGTGGTGCATCATACGTGTTGCGAGATGTACGCCATGTACCAGGTTTGACACAGAGCTTGATCTCTGTGAGTCAGTTACGAGATAGTGGATGCCAGGTAGTGCTGGATAAGCACAGTTTCAGATTGCATCGTGGACAGCTAGTCATAGCTAGAGGTGCTAGTGTTGGCACGATTCATGTGATGCGAGTATGTCACGTACGAGATGACACAGTCTTTGTGAGTACGCAGCCATGCAGAGAGATGAGGCATGTCCTCTTGCAGATAGGTTGCATGATGCTCCAGTTTGTGAGCATGTTGAGCCAGTTGTGCAGACATTTCTGCAGCAGGGCATGTCATTTGTGGATATGATGACAGATATGGATGGCTTGAGTGCTGAGGATTCAGCCGTGATTCAGTCATTCATGGATATGCTTAGGCCAGAGGCTGATGTAAGTGAGTTAGAGCTAGGCATTGCTCTTATCACACAGGGTTCAGGACAGACAGATACTCTTGGTGCGCATGTGACATGCGATGGACACGAGGATGGATTCCAAGGATCGGAGTTCGGGTGTCAGGGTGATTTTCATAGTGGAGTTCTGAGCCACATTTGAATGGGATGGTCGGATTGGCAGATATTGCTAGGATTGCATCAGCATTCGGGAGTCTCATGTACTAGATACTCATCTCGAGACCCGAGATTGCATTTGCAGTAGGTGCATTTGTAGTGGAAGCAGTTAGTCGTGCAGTGACTGACGTTGGGCTTGAGCATAGGGGCACTTTGCAGCGTATGGTGAGATACCTGCAGGATGTGTGCGGCTTTGGTGAGGAGTATGGTGTCAATCGCTCTATACTTCCTCTATAATTAGAGCTGGATGCACACAGATTGAGTGAGCCAGTGGGCGTTGACTAAGGTCATACTTGTGATGGCCTTTAGGTGGGAGCTTGTTGGGGTAAAGCCCCATGTGGCTGGTTAGGCCAGGTGCCTGCCCACTATACTTATTCATTATGTACATAATAGAATAAGGGGGCTCACATGTAGAGAGTGAGTGCCCTTGGAAGTGTGCGGCTTGGTAGCTGTAGACATCAACATCTGCATTGCACTATCTCTGAGAAAAACAGCAGCTCGAAACAAATCCTGGATCCTTCTCTTGCAAGTGATCTTAATGGCTTATGCCCTGTAAGACATGAGCGGTGAAGACGAAAGCGCGCCCAATGCGCAATGAAGCAAGGGTGGGAGTGGCTAATAAGTCTTTGGTTTGCTCTGTCTGCTCTTTTGTGGGACCGGTATGCTTTTAGAAAAGCACACGCCTGATGCTCTGATACACTGTCACAAAACGGGCACCACGTGCCAATAGAAAAAAACAGACTGAACAGACTTTCAGCACTTCAATAGCAAGTGAACTAAGAGAGAGAGGGAGAGAGAGACGACACGCGACACAGAGTGGCGGAATTCCACCCCAGAGATTGTTGGCCCCAAACCTTGGCGCCCCTTTCGATATTTTTTTATATTGCATCGACATAGTACAAGCCGGTACTCCAGAATCTGCACGTTTTCCAGGAAGCATGCCAGAGAATGAGCCCTAACCTCATATTTAAAGGCCCTTGGCCTAAAAAGCAATTACAGTGAAAAGCCTTCAAACTCAAAAGCATCTGGTCCAAAAGCAAAGCCAAAAAACTGCCAATGCAATTTACGAAAATATCGTACAGTTCTGCCATGTCATCAGCCAACGCAAAACGCAAAAATCTGTACAACTTGCCATGTCATCATGTCAGTGCAATTTTCAAAAATCTGCCATATCATCAGTTTGTGTGTGTGTGTGTGCAGGTCCTGCTTTATTTTAATCCTTTGTCACTTGGGGCCCCATTGAACGGGTTCCTCATAAGTTGGTAGGACTTCTTCTTTTACTTGTTCTTCTTAGGGTTTAGGCCCCTCGGTCGACATCTACAAGTTGGCTCCCTTCTTTAGGGCTTTGACACGTCAGCAGTTCGTTACAGAACCCTTCGCACAGTTATACGTATCCTTGGCCCGCCCTTGATCTCTGCGCTCTACTTGTGACGTGTCGAATTGCATTGGCTTGTCCAATTAATCTTTACTACAGAGATTCGGGATTTGGTTCATTTGTTTATGGTTGAACTGATCGGATGATTGGTACTGGTGTTGGTTCATCTATTGGTTCCATAACTGAACTGACAAAGAACAAGTTCAGTAGTTCCCCTTTTGGTTCTAGTTCTAACTCAACTAGAACCCCTTCTGTTCTGGAATAATACAGCTTAATCTTGGCCCCATTGTATACTCCAGGCAGCAGTAGACCTGAAAAGCCTCTGAGTCTCACTGTTCCATTCGAGAATACCCAATCAATTTCATAGGCTCCTTACCATGCTATTTTCAAGTTTGGTTTCTTTGGTCCCAATTTGGACTGGTAGAGCAGAACTATGTCACCTCTCTGGAACTCTCTGACCTTGATCCTACTCTCATGCCACTTCTTCCTCCTCTATTGCACCACTTCTTGTTCTAATATAGCGCTCTGTCATATCTCATCCGGCTATAGTAGATCATCCAATCATTGCTTCAGGTTCTTATTAAAATTCATCCAATAGTCAACTGCCAGTCTTAAACTTGGAATGACAAATTCCATGGATACTACTACTTCTGTTCCATAATATGGTGTTGACTTTGTTTGTTTGACTGAAAACATTTCCATGAGAATTTCCATCGTATTGTCTTGGTCTGACACTATTTCAATAGGACATCCATAGCTACACATGATATTTTCATAGATAAATGAAGCAGTTGACTTAGCAGTATTATCTGGCAAAGCTTTAGCTTCCACCCTGCTGACATAGCATGCAACCATAATGATGTAATTCTTTGTAGGAGTGACCTTTTTGAAGGTCCCATGAAGTCATGTCCCCATTTAAAAAAAAACTCCCAATGGTAGAACTGGAGTTAGTGGTGCCATGTCAGCTTATGTAGGTCTACCCATCCTTTGACATATATCACAAGTCTTACAAAATGCTCTGACATCAGCTATCATCAACTGCCACCATGATCCAGCTTGAAGGATTTTCTTGTATGTGATATTGACTGAAAAGAGGGCGATCAACCCCCCATGACTACCATGAGTAGAAGACCCAATACACAATAAGTATGATGGAAGTGCCCAAGGGGAGGTAGGAAAAATGCCTAGAAAATACCCCCACGACCCAACAGGAAAATGATTTTCTTGTATGTGGTATTGACAAAAGTGGGCGCACGGATAGTGATGCAGTCTAAATGCATATTCGAAGGGTGGCCAGCCCGGAGGCACACTAGCCGTACATGCATCCCCTACACCTGTGAAGCAGCAGAGTGGTGTAAGTCTAACACCCCCTCCCAACACCTGATGTTGAACAAACCGCATGAAGCCCAAGATGTGAGGTAAATGATGAAGATGTCTATTGTAATGTCCACTGAAGGACAATAGTCTAGCGAAATCCGCAAGTGTGGCAAAAGTTTGAGGTGTCCCAACCGCTGAGAGATCTCCATCGTGTGATGCCGTCACAAGCAGTGTAGCAAACTTCTGTACTCCGCTAATGCAGTGTGAAGATGTCACAAGACGGGCACCACGTGCCAATAGAAAATAATAGACTGAACAGACTTTTAGCACTTCAATAACATTTGAATTGAAAGAGAGAGACGACACACGACACGGAGTGGCGGAATTCCACCCCAGAGAGTATTGGCCCCAAACCTTGGCGCCCCTTTCGATATTTCTTTATATTGCATCAACACGGTACTCTAGACTCTGCACCTTCGCTAGGAAGCATGCCAGAGAATGAGCCCTAGCCTCATATTTAAAGGCCCTTGGCTTAAAAAGCAATTACAGTAAAAAACCTTTAAAACTCAAAAGCTTCTGGTCCAAAAGCAAAGCCAAAAAGTTGTCAACCTAAATCACGGAAATTCGTACAGCCTGCCACGTCATCAACCAGCGCAAAATGCAAAAATCCGTACAGCTTGCCACGTCATCATGCCAGCACAATTTTTGGAAATCTCCCACATTGCCCTTAGGATTAGGGTTAGGGTTTCTAGAATTAGGTTTTGCAGGTTTTAGGGTTAGGGTTTCCAAAATTAGGGTTTCAACAATTAGGGTTTCTGACAGAATTTAGGGTTTTGCCACGTCAGTAGTTTGTTACATCTCCCCTTCTTGAAAGAGAGTAATCGTCCGCAATTACAACATATTTGCAAAACAACTCAAGTTAGCTAAAAAAAAATCCGAGGGACAATCAATTTGCTCTTTTTATCAAGGAGTTAGCTTCTCCTTTCGTCCAGATTGGAACTCTTGATATTCCGGCGTAGTAAAATTAGCCATCACACCCAGACCGTACTGATCTTCCACGGGTGCCGATGCACTAAAATTACATACCCAGGCAATCTCATCCAATTAGGAATATTTAGTAATTGGCACATCACAATGCAACACAAATGCTCACATATGCATGTTACAAGACATAGAAACATAAAGCCGCCGATGAACACTCCTCTCGCATAACCTAACAAGGTTCGGGGCGGGAGATATTCAACGACTCCCTCATCACTCCTCCTGCATAACCTAAAAAGGTCTGGGCCGGGAGATATAGAGGCCTTTTACAACCAAACGCCCCCTAGACCGCAGCCTGCGTCGTTTGGAGGTGCTGAGAGTAACCACTGCTTAGACTTCTTAATACTCCTCCCGCATAACCATCCAGATCCGGGCCGGGAGTCACAACAACAATTATTTTACAAGCATACAACCAAACGCTCCCTAGGCATCGGCCTCCGTCGTTCGGAGGTTTTCAAACATACAAGGAAACGCTCCCCAGGCATCGGCCTGTGTCGTTCCGAGGTTTAAACAATACCAAAACAATATTTCTCACTTCTTTACCCGGGAGTAAAATCACCAATCATTGAAACCAGTATTAAAACAAGAGTCAAACAATTCAAATTGGCACAAAGACAGGTTCAAAATAGATACCATCCATTTCAAACAAATTCCAAACAGGATCACCAAACAAGATCAAACAGAACTCAAACTTAAAAAGAAATCTCGACATTAGTCGAGCTCGAAAAGTCGGTTGACTTTCCATCCTGAAACCTGCACCAAAAATTTGGGTTAGGTTCCTTCCATGAAGTCGTAGCCGAGCACAACATGGTCCATCAGCTCTTAGACAAACAATGTTTCTTTGACGGCGATGGTAGTCCCAAGATAGCAATCGCACTGGACCTCCAAGGTCACCTTCTCGTGAAGAGACATCTACTGAGAGATGTCGAGAAATTTCAAGTTATAATCTTCTCGTGAAATTTCACCTTCTCGTGAAGAGACATCTACTGAGAGATTTCGAGAAATTCCAGCCATCGTTTCGTTGTATGTTTGAAAACCTCCGAACGACGCAGGCCAATGCCTGGGGAGCGTTTGGTTGTATGCTTGTAAAATAATTGTTGTTGTGACTCCTGGCCCGGACCTGGATGGTTATACGGGAGGAGTATTAAGAAGTCTGAGCAGTGGTTACTCAGCACCTCCAAACAACGCAGGCTGCGGTCTGGGGAGCGTTTGGTTGTAAAAGGCTTCTATATCTCCCACCCTGGACCTTTTAAGTTATGCGGGAGAAGTGATGAGGGAGTCGTTGAATATCTCCCGCCGGCCCGAACCTTGTTAGGTTATGCGGAAGGAATGTTCATCAGCGGCTTTATGTTTCTATGTCTTGTAACATGCATATGTAAGCATTTGTGTTGCATTGTGATGTGCCAACTACTGAATATTCCTAATTGGATGAGATTGCCTGGGTATGTATTTTAGTGCATCAAGACACCCGTGGAAGATCAGTACGGTCTGGGTGTGATGGCTAATTTTACTACACCGGAATATCAGAGTTCCGATTTGGATGAAAGGAGAAGCTAACTCCTTGATCAAAAGAGCAAAAGGAGAAGCTAACTCCTTAATAAAAAGAGCAAATTGATTGTCCCTCGGAAATTTCTGAGCTAACTTGAGTTGTTTTGCAGATATGCTGTAATCGCGGACGATTACTCTCTTTCAAGAAGGGGAGATGTAACAAACTGATGATGTGTCAAAGCCTAAAGAATGGAGTCAACTTACAGATGTGGTCGAGGGGCCTAAACCCTAATTTCTGCTAGAAACCCTAACTGTTGAAACCCTAATTTTGGAAACCCTAACCCTAAAACCTGCAAACCCTAACCCTAAAACTTGTAACCCCTAATTCTGGAAACCCTAACCCTAAAACCTACAAACCCTAATCTTGGAAACCCTAACCCTAAGGGCAGGAAGCAGATTTCCGTGTTTTGCGCTGGCTGATGACATGGCAGTTGTACGGATTTCCGTGATTTACGCTGGCAGCTTTTTGGCTTTGCTTTTGGACCAGACGCTTTTAAGTTTGAAGGTCTTTCACTGTAACGGCTTTTCAGGCCAAGGGCCTTTAAATATGAGGCTAGGGCTCATTCTCTGGCATTCTTCTTGGAGAAGGTGCAGAGTCTGAAGTACCAGCTTGTACTTTGATGATGCAATATAAAGAAATACCGAAAGGTGCGCCAAGGATTAGGGCCAATACTCTCTGGGGTGGAATTCCGCCACTCCGTGTCGCATGTCGTCTCTCTCTCTCTCTCTCTCTCTCTTTTAGTTCAGTTGTTATTGAAGTGCTAAAAGTCTGTTCAATCTGTTCTTTTCTATTGGCACGTGGTGCCCGTCTTGAGATAGAAATGGGGATTACTGCGAGGAAAATGCTCCAAACGTCGTCGCTTGCCTGGATTTTTGCTAATCTTTGGTTGATGTAAAAACGCTGGCCATTTCTTGCAAAAAACGTTGCTAATGCGATCGCTTGGGAAGAGTACCGATACCATGTGAGAGTGTGTGTGCGCGAGAGAGAGAGAGAGAGAGAGAGAGAGAGAGAGAGAGAGAGAGAGAGAGAGAGAGAGAGAGAGAGAGAGAGAGGGCGATCAGCCCCCCATGACTACCATGAGCAGAAGACCCAATACACAATAAGTATGATGGAAGTGGGTACCCCCCTGGCCCTATAAATAGGTGCCCTAGGGGAGGTAGGACAAATGCCTAGAAAATATTCCCATGACCCAACAAGAAAATGATATATGGAAGTATATGTGGGCACCCGGACAAAAGTGGATGGCCGATCTGGAGTGGGCGGCCAAACAATGATGCGGTCTAAATACATATGCAAAGGGTGGCCAACCCGGAGGCACACTAGCCGTACATGCATACCCTAGACCCGTGAAGCAGCAAAGTGGTGTAAGTCGAACAAATGTGACTTGTCTGGCTTTGTGGAAGATTTTGAATTCGAACTCCATTAGAAACATCATCCACATGATTAACCTTCCTTGTATGATCACTTTATTGATAAGAAATAATAAAGCCTGGTGATCAACATAAAAGTGGAATAACTTTCCCAGTAGATAATGTCTAAACTTGGTTGCACTAAACACTATCCTCAGTGCCTCTCTCTCTCTCTCTCGTTGAATAACCCTGTTCTGTTGAACTGAATTTGCGACTGGCGAAGTAGACTGGACAGTCTGTCTTCCCATCAGGCTGAGCGAGTATAGCCCCCATCGCCATTCCTGAAGCGTTAACATGCATGAAATATAATATCCAAGTTGGGCTGGCAAAGGACTAGCTTCTTGCTAATCGCATCTTTCAAGCATTGGAAACTTCTCACATTCTTTAATAAAATGTATTTGTTCCCTTTCTTTGTGAGCTCATATAGGGGTAAGGCTTTAGCTACAAACATATGAACAAATCTTTGATAAAAACTAATATACCCCAAGAATAAACTCGATTCTAAAACCATGGTTGGTGCTCTGGCTTGTTGAATACTCTTAATCTTATCTTCAACCATTTCAATGTCATTCCTTGAAACAATGTGTCCCAATATTTGACCTTTCTAAACCATGAAAACAGACTTAAATAGATTTAAGCAGATTCTCTTCTCCCTACACCTCTCAAAGACCATTTCCAAAAACAATTTGTGCATTTCTTCAGTGAAAAAGACCGTAAAGTCATCCACAAAGATGGCCAAAAAAATTGTGCAGAAACTCACTGAAGATTTCCATCATACACCACTGATGGAGCATTCCAAAGTCCAAATGGAATTACCAAATACATGAATGCAAATAAATGCATAGTTGTGTATAGCCCCAATAGTTTTGAGCCACCTTGAACATCTAACACCAAGAAACTGGTTTTGAATTTCTCTTTTCCCACCCTTATCTGCATGTTTTCGATGAGACCAGTGGATTGAACCACCCTATGATCTCCCATCCTTATTCTGATCGGAGCTAGCTTCATCTCAGTTATTCCTAGCTTTTGTCGAAGATGCTTGTCAAGAATATTCACCCTCGCTCCTCCATCCAGAATAACACCAGATAATGGTTCCCATTGTTTTCTGAGCTTATAGTCTATCTGGATTACTGGAACATCATCATCTTTGATGGCTACCAAGTCTATTGTTCTGGCCTCTGCATCAGCTCCTCTTTTGTCTGATAAATTTAGCCGCCTCGAGCAATGTGCATCGAATGTCGAACAATTCCACTGTTAATTTTTGAATCCGATCATAGACCGTAACATATATCTCGTTTTGCTCATTGCCCGAGCTCTTGTTGTTCGAACCAGAAGACTTCTCCTCTTGAGAATCTTCACAGTTCTATTCCATTGCTTTGCCTGTAGTTGATGGTTGGCTCCGTGATGAATCGACTTAATTCTTTCCCACGCCAGTATTTCTAGCCTCGATCAAGTCTGCTCTGACTTGCCTTGTTTCTTCTACCAAGCTCTGCACTACAGCAATCATAGACTCGTTTAGTCCATTTGCTGCCTTCTCCGGTTTTGGTTCTGAAGACTGAGGTGGTATTTTGTGAATGGTTCGAGCTTCTGAACTTTCTGGTTGTTCTGGCAGCTTCCTTGATAAATTTTCAATGATTTTTGCTGCAAGCTCCCTTTGTCCTTGCCATTCATCTACAATCTTTTCTGTACCCTTCACCTTCCACACCGTCCTCTGATGTTCCCACTTCTTCGCCATAGCATTTTGATTGTCTTCTTCAGTAGGGATCTCTTCAATCACTACTCCTTTGCTTCTGGTGGCCACTCTTATTGGTATTGGCTCTGACGGTTTCTGGTCGGCTACCTCTGGCTTCGGTGCATCTGGACACTGAGCTGCAAAAGTGGCCACAACCATAGCAATTCATGTTCCTTTTAGAGAAATCTCCTCTACCTCTACCCCTGCCAGCTCCATTTTGATGGCGTCTCCTGCCCCCTCTAGTGCTTGTATTGGTTAGCTTCATTCTCTCTAGTCCCACTGGCTCCATCGGCCTTGTGCGTTTCTGGATTGGTAAGGGTAATCATTGACAGGTCCTTTCCCTTCTTAAAGTGATGAATCCTAATTCCGCAATTGTTCCATACATGGCCAAAGGCCTTGCAATGTGTGCATCAGGAACACTCATTCGACATGTGGTCCTTTGATTTGCATTTAGAGCACCATATTTCTGCTTTCAGTACTAAGGTTCTTACCTTAGCTATCTCAACGATTTGCTTAGACATTTCTTCAATTTTGCTGGAACCTAGTTCACTTTTGGAAGAATTGGAACTGGATTCAAAACTTCCTTCAGTAGAGGATTCATATTCACTAGACTGTCTTCTCCTGTGTCCCTTCTCCTTTTTTGCATGCTGCTCCAACTTCAGTGCTCTCTATACCAGATCATTGAATTTCTTTGTCGGTGCTGATACCTCTTGCTCCTCAACTTCTTACTCTTAAAGCCATTCAGAAACCAAGCTCTCATCCTTTTCTTTGAGGGAGGTGTTTGGTTGGTTCTTTGATCTTTTCCACATAGCTTCTAACGAACAACTTGCCTTGCTTGATCTTATCAAGCTCACAGAGAATATCTTCATCCCTCCTATTGTTTGAATATTCCGACTTGATGGCTCTAATGAGCTTATGATACGATATGAGTAAGCATAATGGTAATACCATTTCCTAGCTGCATCCTTTAGTGTTTGAGGAAACTACTCCCCCCATTCATCCTCATCAATATCCTTCAGCTCAACATACTGCTCAAAGGCTTGTATGTGAACATTGGGGCCATCGCCCCCCCCCCCCCCCCTCTTTTGAATATCGGAAAGGAAATTTTCAAATCAGTGGAATACTCCTTAATCTTGCCGATTATGGTTCTATGTACTGGCTTCTTATCACGTTACTTTTTCTTGTCGTAGCGATCAGTGTCAACCTCACCGTTTTCAATCTCTCTCTCTCTCTCTCTCTCTCTTCTATTGTTTTCTTTCCTTGTGTGATGAGTGATGACTTTTTCGACTCCTATCACTCTCATCGGTTTGCTTTTGACTTTTGATCCTCGAGGCCAATTCCTTCTTGCAACCCTTTCAACTCTCTGACGCCTGGAATGACTGGAATGCTGTGAATCTCTTGATTTGTCAAGACCCCCTCCTGGAGCAACCTCAGTTTCATTCCCAGGTTGCGGATCAGTTTCAGAGCCTACTTCAATCTCTTCTGGAATGGGACCGACCCTCTTGGTTTTCTATAAAGCGGGTTGTTGGTCGACGACCTCTAGTGCTCAGACTAGGTGGCATTGTGGACATACAATAGCTGTAATCCCAGCTAAGAGATAGTTCGCCTGTCTTGGAGAAACTTAGCTCAAACCACCATGATCACCAAAATGGAATGAGCTAGATGTGTTCAGATAGCTATTCCAAGTTAATACTTAGAACTAAAGATGTCACATTCAAAATATTCAAAGATCACTGGAAGACAACTTGAAGGACAAGACACTGGAACTGGAATTGGAATTGTATTTCAGATATCCACGGTACAACTGGAGAGCATCCGATATACCAAATGTTGGCTTTGGAATTACAGAAAAAGAGAGAGCACAACAAATGATTACAAGAGCACAGATGGCTCAAGATGTAGACAACTAAGGATTCTAGAGCGTCAAAAGTCCCACAAAATGAATAATAGGTCCTATTTATAGGCTGTCGGTCTGACTGACTGTACAGTGTCAGTTACTGTGGTAACTCGCTGGTTATCGCTTCAAGAAGTTTCCTCTGTTTTGTCGGGCTTGTTAAGGGAAATTCCCGCCTTCTACACGATACTTGAGGTAAGGAGGTGTTGCTGGATTCCTGCTGCTGACATGTCGGGGCGCACGCTAAGATATGCATGGCGCTCTACATTCTAGCTGCTGAGCTGGTGTACATCCACCAACTGCAGCTTCAATTACAACAAACAATGCTACTAGCTTCGGCGGCTGAGATGACATCCCGCGCCCCCCCCCCCCCCCCCCCCCCCCCCAAATGCAGACCTTGACGGCTAGGAAGGATAACTGACCTGATGGTGCAGATCAGCTGCCCCCAATCCCCAACCTTGGCGGCTATTGCTGAGAGCAATTCCCACTTCAGCGTTCAATCAACTTTTTGCCTGATACATGTTACCTTGCAAAAGCCCCTTCCGTCAAGGTCAGGAGTTGGGGAGCAGGCCACCCTGGCCATCCATCCCGCCCCCATTCCTGAACAGAATCAGCCTGCATAGTTTCCAATGCATGACACCTCAGCTTTCAGAGTGTCAAGGGCGCAGTTGATAGTTTGTAGGCCAATGTACAGTGTCCAACTCAGCACCGGAAATCCCTTGCCAATCATTGCATGGCAACTCAGCACTTGAAATCATCACTTGTCTCCTCCGACCATGTCAGCGCATGTAATAGTTGCTCACTTGGAATCATTTCCCGTCTTCTACAACCATTGTAGACCAAGTGCGTGCACATAATAGTTGTGCGAATGTGGTTGCTAACTCAGCAGGCGGGTGATGAGCTCTCATCTTGTCAGAGAACGCTGCAGAGCCACCCAACCCTTAACGGCCTAAGGGACCATTCCCCACAATCCTCCTCCCCCATGGCTTTTGGCATCTGCCAGTTGCCAGGGGGTCCAAAGATTACGAGGAATGGTCCCCTACCCCTTCACCTAATAGCTTACCATGGTAACTGATTCAGAACTTAATTATCTACGGACTCGGTGATTCTTCAAGGTATAATCTACCCAACAACATCTTTGGCATACTTTCATTACCAGAGCAAGCTTTGCTGAATTCTTGATAAAATAAGAATCAATCCAACACACAAAGGTGCCAAACCTCACGCAGGCATCTTAAAACAAATGTAAAGGAAGTCTTTTAATGAAGGAACTCATTCACTAACTAAACAAAAGCGAACACAAATTGTAACCCTTTCTCCCTTCTCCTCTAGGGCATGTTTTAACATGCCAAACCAAAAGGAAAGGATTGAATGCAAAGGCATAAGAGAGCCTACTCAATGCCAAGTGTTTGATACGGTAGAGTCAGCAGACAATAAAATTCTATCAGGCTCCCCTACACCAGCTCATTCACATGCTTCACATAAATAATCAATTTGTAAGTTCGTTAGTACACAGCACATACCCATAACTAAGCATCTAAAGGTACATGTGACATAGTGCAAAAGAGAATCATCTATTGAGCACTTGCAGGCTTGAGGAATAGCCTGGACTTCAGCTGCTGCATCACCGATTGCGAAACTCTCACAGCCAAGAGTGGGTTCTTCATTGCAAAGTCCTCGTATTCTCGAGAAAACAAAATCGACTCTGAATTATGCACAATGGTGCTCATGGCTGCGTCTTTCAAAGCAGTAGCAGAGCTTAGCCTGGTTGCCACCTCCAAGACTTCAAGAGCATTTTTTGGGTTCATGGTATCGATGAGATAGGCCTCACAGATCTCTATTAAGAGTGGAACGTCATACTTGTCGGCAGAAAACATGAGCCCTGGAGAGTGGTCTTGTAGCGCCTCCAATCTCAGTTGCCCAGTATACATGAACTCAACAAGGTGCTTCAATTCAACATGACTAATGTCTGGAATGCGTACTCTCGAGTTTTTGGCCTCTTTGTAGGAGTCCATCTCCAGCATTGTTCTAAAAACTGACGATCGAGTAGCCTGTAATGCAAAAGGGACAGCTGTCACAGTAATTTAAAGCCTCGCAACACTCCACGCGCATGCACGCGTGTGCACACACACAAAGCACAACTACATTTATCTATACGGAATAGAATATGTAAACATATTTATAAAATTTGGATAAATTTTCACACACAGAGACTCTGAACAAATGTGCATGAACACGCATAACATGTGACAAACACTTACCATTATTACTTTGTGGACCTGTATGGAGAGCCCATCATCAGTTGCAAGCTCCAGATCAGCATGAAATCCCTCAGTAAATGCTTCCCCCAATGCTCCCAGATAGCTGATCTGCTTGGATGCTGTGCCCACAGCCTGCTCTAGCTGTTTAATGTGTTTGATTGCATCGGCAAGACCCTGCGTTCATGTAAACAGAAAGTTGAAACCTACGGATACATTTACACAAGTAGAAGCTCATGATTGATGTTGATTCAAGCTAGACAGTTCGGCGAGTTATCGAAATATAAAGCCCAAGCCATGGGTCTGATAATCTAAGGGCTACGCTTTTCTAGGGGTAGAGCTTCAACCCAAGTGGGTTAGCAACTCCTTTCTACAAGGGGCAGGTTGTTCCTACGACTAAGCTTCTTCCCTCCATGAGGAAATGTTCCCATTATTCACCACAACCCATGGGGGGGGCAGGCCCTGGCCAGGCTCTCCTCAAGTCCCTCTGCATCCGAAGTCTGTCTCCAAACCTCGGCATCCAAAACAGTGTGTCCTGAGTCCTCAGCAGGCTTGACGATGGTATCAGTATGATCATGAGTCATCAATAGTGAGACATCAATTGTGTGAAAGTTCAAATTCCTGTAGTGAAAAAGATGCCTACTGAAACGAAGAAAAGCGGAAAACAAAACCTAGCCCAAGTTTTCTGAACGGCATGAAGGAGCTGTGTGACCTCATTCGTCATTAGCATTCCGCAACCTCTTGCCAAGCTCACTTTTTGTAATAAGATTAAAAATGCTTGTAGCAAAATCTCATGTCTAGCCAAAATAAAAGAGGACATGGATGCATAATGTCTCTTTTGGCAATCCTTGAACAGCGTTATGGTCAGGCACAATTGCGAGCCGGCAGACTTCCATGGGCAGCAATGTGGACTGAACCAACAACTTTAGCAATATAACATGTAGGTGTCATTGTCAGACAATGTTAAATTGAAAGGGCCTTCTAAAAGACTTGACCCTCCCCAAAGCCTTGATTAAAACTAGGTTCCTCCTCATCAATCCCATGCACAGAATCAACGGTCACAAAACCACAGTGTGTGTACAAAGGAGTATAGAATGACCCTGATGCACCTACTTGGCCACATAATAAATCTGCATAACAAGAGTAAAATGCTTCTCACCATACACCACTGCTCTGCCTTCAATCAATGAGAATAGGTAGATCAAAGGGGGGGTCTATGCAAGTGTTGGACTTCTCCCCTTGGCTTTTGCTTTCCATTAACACAAGTCAGTCATATTGGGGGCATGGGAATGTACCTTGCCTTGGATGGGCTTGGTGAAAGTCTTCGACGTCGACTTCTTGTCATTCTTGAGTGAATCAGGTTGTGATGCTGCTATTTTGGCCTCTACCTCCGCTTCTTCTTCAAGGTCCAACCGACTTGCAAACTCCAAAATCTCCTTCGCCCCTTCAAAGCAGCTCATGCATATGCTGTTGCGAGGTCGAAAAAAGTGTGGAGATTGATCACACAGACAGCAATCCATTGCACCTGCTTGCAGCGAAGGCCTCTTTGCTCAAATGTCTACACAAAAAGCACCTTTCCTTGAAAATCCACAGAGAATCTTCTACGAAGGCACTACTTCCAACAGCCCCTTTGGCTACAATCTCCTTTCCTTAAAACAGAAGCTTGAAACAACAATCTTTGATCTTTCAAAGTCTTGCTTTATCTGCAAAATAGAAGTAGCGAGCCTTAAGCCGAGAGAGTACAGAAAAAGGTATGGAACGTGGAGAGGGTGAGGCATGTCGAGCGACGACGCAGAAGCCATGGCGTGCGGGCCTGTTAGTGCGGACATGAGCGGCGACCTGTAGAATGGTGCGTGCAAAATGGTCGCCGAGAGAGAGAGAGAGAGAGAGAGAGAGAGAGAGAGAGAGAGAGAGACCCAGGCTCGATTCCGTATCTAGGCACAAAGAATGGAGAGATATCCTCGGCACTAAGAGCCGAGTCTCGCTATGCTTTAAAAGTATTAAGGGTATTTAGAAAAACTTTTTAAAAGGTGCACACACACCCAACGTTCTCTTTTAGTAGCTTTAGTCCGTAATACACGTAGCGCAACAAATCCAGGTTTTTTCACTGGGATTTCGGTAGAGTATCCAATGAGAATTCAGGAGGAAATTATGGGCCTTCGTCTGAGCCTGTTGTTGCAGGTCAAGCCATACTGCCAACTGCAGGTCACCTTGTAGGTGAGCAGATTGTTGCAGACATTGCGATGAATTTATCCCATGAGCATGCTATGGGTCTTCAACATGAGGAGTTGCTCCTACATCTCGCTCACACAAAGCCACAAAGATTGTAGATGGCGCAAGAAGGCAACGTCCCCTCAGGTAAAGCCTCACTGCAGATGATCATTTCTCTCTAATGTTTCTTCTCGTATATAATTGTATACTTCCTTTACTTTGTAGGCCATTACAAGGAGAATTAACTTGTGTCCATATGTGTGTTTCTGTGTGTGTGTGTGTGTGAGAGAGAGAGAGAGAGAGAGAGAGAGAGAGAGAGAGAGAGAGAGATCACTGTGACCCACTCTTTAGGAGCAATGTGTCTCAGCTTGCCATTACGCCAGTCTGAGTTTCAAAAATGGTAGTTCAGGGGACTACATTTTCTACAAAACTTTGCTCTACTAGTTGAATTTAAAGGTTGCTCTTTACGAAATTTGTGAGCATGGCACATGCAAAGACATGAAAATAGCGTCCTTTCAAGAACTTGTGCATGTTACGATGCATGTAAAGCTATCGCATGATGTGCCGATGCTGTGTTTGCTTCTAGAATTTGAGAGAAAATGCTATTGCATGGATTGTGATATAGCGAGATTACGCTTCCATAGTTAATTCTCTTTGCTGCTACATGTGCCTGTTGAGTATGGCTATGACATTTTGTTCAAGAAGATGAACTGATTACTGATCTTTATGCATGTTGTAGGTTTTGGATCTTGCTTCCCTCCATTCAATTTTGTTGGGTCATCAAATGTTCGCATACCACCACCACAGAGATCAATGGTTGTTCCATTCGGATCCATGCCTACATCCACGTCCTTCCAATTGCAGCATCACTTTCTCATTGTCCCATTGAATGGGCCTACTAGGCCAGCCTCATTTGACGAAGAAGTGGTGTATGATTCTCAACCAGTTGTTAGCCATCCGCTTGACCTCAACTCTCAAGAGCCATCATCCACCCCCCAAGGAGAAAGGACTCGCAGGATGGACCGCCAAGTGATGCACCGCCAATTGTGTCAACTGCTCCATCAAAATGGAGAGGAAGGCCACCAGCAAGTGGCCAACTAAAAGACAAGCCTTCCCCTGGGCGATTTCACTGGGATACGCAAAACACCTCTGTTCTAATTGAGGCGAAAGCACAATATGATGATAGGAGATTTCATGCGGGGGTTGCTGAGAAATCCAAAACTATAGAAGAACAATGGGAAGAAATTGCTAATCTGTGTGTCCAACGACATTTTTATGTTGATTGGAAAGCCGCTTATGAGAAGTGGAGGCGACTATATCAAGCTACAAGGACATCAGCGATTGGGAGAGGAATCCACCATCCGGAAAGAGCAGTTACTGGGCCATGTCACCGAAAGAGAGGGTGTTAGAGAATAAATTTTCACACAACAACCTCAAGATAGAGTTGTACGAGCTCATGGAGAGATGTATGGGTTATGATCCAGTTCTTGATCCGCCAGCATCAATTCTGGATTCATCAAATGGTATTCAAACATATGGTATAATTTGTAATTGTTTATCATGCTAAAGCATTATGACACATTGATTGCGTTTTTGGGCTTTATTGTGTGTCCCATTTGTAATGTCAGTAGGAAGACGAAACCCTTCGTCAGCTCCAACGGAAAATGCTGCCAATTCCCCTCAACCAACATCCTTCACAGATGCAGGAGAAGAGACATCTCCAATCGAGAGGAAGTTGACCAATAGTGTAGTGCCTAAGAAGGCTAGGAAGAGAACACATCAGCTTGATGTTGGGCTTCGCGAGGCCACCTGATACATGACAAAGGTAATGGATGAGGCAAAGCGAGGAAAAAAAAGTGCGACATGATGATTCCTTGCAGGTGGCAAACTTATTTGTGCATGCAATGGATGGCATCTCACATGCATTGTCCAAGATAGCGGACAAAATTTAACAGCTTTTTCATTGATTTCCATTTGTATTGCCTAGGGGCATTCCATTCAATAATGCTCAATAAACGTTCTGTCATCCCTATAGTGATGGAATGGTGTTGCTTTCATTTCCTCAATTTTGTAATAAAAACATATAATATGGATGTCGAGCATTCTGCGTTTTACTTTGTCGCTAGTGTATCTATTGTGTATGCAAAGTCTTGGTGTGGTTTTAATCCTAATGGAAAGTCTTCAGATTTCGACGATTCAAATGTAAGGAAAATGTATTGCATGCTAATTTAATGATGCGGTTTTCGTGTTGATGCAACGTCTTCAGATTTTGACGATTTGAAGCATGCAAAATTGATTCTGTTCTGAGTGTTTTTTCTCTGTATGCATGGAATTTATTGATGTGGTTCAATGCAAGTTCAAAATGATCAACTGCACACACAAATCATATGTAGAAAATGCAAATTAAAACCAGATCACAAAAGATAGTTTGTAGACAATAGGAGACAGAGAGATAGTTTGTCGACAATAGGAGACAGGTTTCAAATTTTCATCAACAATAGTTCTATGCGGGATTCCATATGTATTCTTGGCATTGATGTTTGTTCTCTATGGTATTGCTCATGGATAGCCGTTCATGGCTTCTCGGAGATAGCCCTTAGATACAATTTTACACACACAAAGACGGTCACAGGTTCTCTTGACATAGCAGATCTGCGAGCATCTTTGATAGTGACTACCATTATAGTTCCAGTGAGAGTTTTGGATGCATATGGTTTATGTACTTGAGAGTTGCTTGTGATCTATTGAGAGTGTTTTACTCTGTGTAGGGAGCTAGTTTTGTGCTTCTTCTTGCATACTCATGGACCCCTATTTGAGCCCATGTCTTGTGGTTTTGTAGTGACAATTTTCCGTTTTGCATGTACCTTGTGTTGTGGATACTACCATTGCACATTGTTGTGGGGCTGATTTTGGCTTGTTTTGGCAGTCATGATCGTTTCTAGGACTCGGATCGGAAGAGCTCTTTTTGAGACTATGGCTAGTCGTGTCTACATAGCCTATTGTGAGGGTCGTTGCATGAGGTTTTTTGAAGCCAAGCATTGGGGGCCAGGTTACTCAGTGTGAGGTGGATTAGGTTGATGGAGATCCCCAATCGTGGCCTTGCCATAGGATATGTATAAACGTATGTAGGTGCTTTGATGCCAAGTTGGTAGTCTTTCAATAGTTTCTTTGAGCAGTATATGCCAGTTTATGCCTAGTCAACACTCTTTCTTGGTTTATGAATGTTCTTTTACTTAGGTGAAACCCCAAAGACATGGAAAACTCTACGAGTTTCCATCATGAAGCAATTCCTTGCAAGCGATGCAAAGGACAAAGTGCTCACCAAATGGTGCAGTTTGAAGCTTCTCTCTCATGAGTCTATCCACAAATACGTAGACAAGTTTTGGGACTTACATCTCAAGGCTACTATCTTCCAAAAGATGGACTTTGCTGAGCAAAAGCAACAATTTTGTGCAGGATTACCTAAAGAGATGGCCAAGTATGTCAACTCTCAATAGCTTGGTTCTATCACCGAAGTAATCCACCACACTATGGTTGCTTCGCACATCAATTTACAACAAGGGGCTAGACGGAATGTCAAGCCCATGGAAAACAAAGACAAAAATGATGCGAAAAGGAAAACCAATGCCAAAAATTCTTCCCAAGGCAATTCCAACAACAACAACAATTGGTCCAAGGAGAAGGGAGTTTACAAAGGTAAAAACAAACTCTCTCCTGAAGAGCTTGGAGCTTTTCACAAGGACCATAAGTGTTTTAAGTGTGGGGAGCAAGGACATGACTATCGTTCTTGCCCCAAGAAAAATGCTCGCAATGAGACTCCTAGAGCTTCCACCATCGAAGCTCCAAAAGAGGATGCGCATTGCAAAGGTTCACCTCTCTCCTATGCTTGCGGAAAGGTAAGGGAGCATGATGCCTTCATCTTGTTTGACCCTGGCTCTGCTCACAACTTCATATCAATGGAGTTGGCCACCAAGTTGGGCATTCAAGTTTTTGAGATGGGAGATATTGTATAACAGGTGACACAGCTTTCAAGGGACAACAAGCCTCCGTTACTCCCTTGATTGGGAAGTTGAGGCTTCATGTCCAAAGCTATGTCGACAAAGAAGACTTTTTCATCTCTCCTCTCCAACATGAGGATGCTATTCTAGGGGCTCCATGGTTTGACCGCATGGCTGCCAACATGAAGTTCCCTGAAAGAGAATTTACTTCACGTATAGGGAAAAGAACATGTATATAGATGCTCATGAGTCTGGTCAAACTATACCACTTGTAAATCCTCCTGCTTTTGATAAATCAATGAAGAGCTCAGCTTTCGCGTACATGACTTTTGTCAAAGAGTACCTAAAAGTTCCTAATGTTTCATCAAATGTAAATGGTAGGAATCAAGAAGAGTTAGACTTGTCTAATTTTCTAAAAGGATTCCAAGATGTGTTCATCGATGATATCCCTATAGACTTACCTCCAAAACGAGGGGATGATGACCATCGAATTGAGCTCCTAGCAAAAAGCTCACCGCCTAACAAGCCTCCTTATTGAGTTTCACAAGCTCAACAAGAGGAGATCATGAGGTAAGTACAAGACTTGGTAGACAAAGGGATGGTGAGGCCTAGCTCCACTCCCTTTTGTTCTCCAATAATTTTAGTGCAAAAGAAAGATGGTACATATCATACGTGTGTGGACTATTGAGCACTAAACCATATCACTATCAAAAACAGATTTCTCGTACCTCGGGTAGAAGATCTGTTTGATAAATTACAAGGCTCTACCTACTTCAGTAGGATTGGCCTTAAAAGTGGCTATCATTATATAAGGATAGTGGATGAAAATATCCTAAAGATCGGGTTTCGTACAACGTTTGGTCTTTATGAATATCTAGTCATGCCTTTTGTCTTGACTAATGCACCAGCCACGTTCAATCATCTAATGGAGAAATTTTTTAGACCCTACCACAAATTCACTAGAGTGTTCTTTGATGATATCGTCATCTACTCCAAGTCCTTGGAGGAACACAAGAAACATCTCCAAGTGATTTTTCAAGCATTGAGGGAGAACAAGCTTTTTCGCAACCAAAAGAAAAGCGAAATTTTCCTTCAAGAGATTCAATGCTCAGGTCATATTATCTCTCAAGATGGTATCTGCATGGATCCATCGAAGTTCGAGGTAATAAAAGCATGGCCTAATCCAAGGAATCTACATGAGCTAAGAAGCTTTATAGGTATGTATGCATACTATAGACGCTTCATAGCAAAATTTTCTCAAATAACAGGACCATTACATGACTTAACAAAGAAGAACATTAAGTATTTATGGATTGCTAAGGAACAAAATGCTTTTGACAAGCTCAAAGAGAAGCTTACCTCCCAACCAGTCCTCATGCTTCCGGATCTCTCAAAGACATTTGAGGTCCAATGTGATGCTTGTGGTGATTCCCTTGGAGCAGTCACTGATTAGGCAAAATTTGGACTCACAAAGGGGCCCTTTAACGAGTTTGACTTTACCTCTCTCTACCAAAATGGGCGCATGGATAAATTTTTGCAAAAAAACTCCAAAGTTGGCGGAGGTTTGACACTTAGAATGTCCTCTTTAAGCTCTATCTATTGATATATAGCACGCCATGAGATTCCTCATATTTTAGAAGATTCTTTTTTTTATTCACCTATGATGTGACAACTCTGTCGAAATCTAAGTGAATAAAAAAAAGAATCTTCTAAAATATGAGGAATTTCATGGCGTGCTATATATCAGTCGATAGAGCTTGAAGAGGACATTCTAACTGCCAAACCTCCGCCAACTTTGGAGTTTGTTTGCAAAAATTTATCCATGCAACCGTTTTGGTAGAGAGAAGTAAAGTCAAACTCCTTAAAGGGCCCCTTTGTGAGTCCAAATTTTGCCTAATAGGCTAACTTCAAGAAGGGCATGCCACAACATATGAGAGCCGATGGCTCAATACAAATGAACGTGTCTTAGGAATTTATGAGAAAGAGCTTTTAGATGTTCTACATGACCTAGACACATGGAAGCACTATTTATTGGGGACTCCATTCATTTTACGAACAGACCATCATAGTCTCAAGTATTTCATGACGCAAACCAAGCTTTCCGACAAACAAATGAGGTGGGCAAATTTTCTGTCGCAATTCAATTTTCATATTGCTCATATTGCTAGTAAGCACAATCAAGTGGCTGATGCACTTTCACGACGACCAAAAGTTAATGCGGTGTCTATAGCAACTCACAATGATCTATCTTCTATGATAGATGAGTATGCTATTGACCCTAACTTTAAAGAGGTAATGTCAGCCCTTGCTTTGGGGAAGAAAGAGGAACCATTCACTTTGCAAGATGGTTATCTTCTCCATGGAAATAGGCTATGTGTTACCCGCTCCCTTCGTGAGAAAGTCATGTATGAATCCCATGCTCCTCCCTATGTGGGACACAAAGGCATTCAACCTACTCTCCAAGGAGTAGAGATGTGTTTCTATTGGCCTACCATGAAAGTGGACATACAAGAGTATGTTTCAAAATGTGCGGTATGCCAAATAACTAAGTACCATAGAGGGACGCAACCTGGATTACTCCAGCCATTGCCTATCCCAAATTCACCATGGGAGAGTATATCTTGTGGGTCAGCTTGAGCCAAGGTGCTCTAACTCTCAGCTAGTAAGTGGCCTAGATGCCACTCCAATTAGTCTTCATCGGTTTCTCGATTGAACACTAATTTGTTATTGGCATAAGGGCGAAGAGCCACACAGGCTAAGAGCCATTGTCAGACCTAGGGTAAGACCCAATGTTGGTATTTCTTGGGTGATTGTTCTCCAGCTTGAGCAGATCTATCCCATAGAGTTCCCATTGATGTTAATGGCCAAGCAAGAGTCTTGCCATTACAGATCTTTTGGGTGTTCTGTACACACTACATATTTTTAGTGCGACGCTCAAATTGAGTTTCTTATAATCTTAAACTCACATCAGATGATCTCTACCACGGAGTATAGATGCAGCAATCAGTTGAGACAGCATGGCTGTCCATACGAGCTAGGCATGTCCCTTGTGTAGATATCTTGCTGTCTCTATAGCACTACGAGTGTCTATATGGCAGCACAGTTTGGGGGTAAGACCCAGCAGGTGATTTAGTTTGATCTATTTTCGTCATATTTTCAAGGAAAGAAGTCTGCAATAAACTACCACACGGTAGTGGAAAAATTCAACTCTTTAAGTTGATTCCAATCATTCTTTCCACGGTTGACTATGTTGGTTACCGTTACCTGCTCGTCGAGCAGTTTCTACAAAGGGTCTTACCAAGGGGTTGGACTTTGTATATTCTAATCAACGGGTTTGAGTTGCGAAGGCAACACCCAGGGTTTCTAGTGCAATGTTGCTTGGTTTTTTCTCAGGTGGGTGATGTGATCCTCTGCATTTGAATAGGGGTAAGTGCCATTAGGTTCAAATCTCCAGGTACGCATCTATTGATTTGGCGTTACTCCATTTTTTAGTATGCTTTGTTTGGTTTCTTCAAGTCGTATAAATCTGCTTGAATATTTCTGAGCCATGCCAAGGGCATGTCGGAACAAAGTATTTTGGGCCGTAGTGTCCAATATACATTATGCTGTTATGAACCCACTTGTCGGGTTTGATTTGTCACATGTTCTTGTTGGAATTAGGGTTGCAGAGAAACACACACATCTTGGAGAAGACAAAGGAAGCTCAAGGCACACAATAGAGAGTGTATTACTTAGTGTGCAATGGAAAGATAGATAGCCCTAGAGTGATGGGCATATATACAATGCACAGGGGGAAAAACCTTCTAAAGAGGGAAAAAATGCCCCGGCGGTCCTAGTGTGTTCACACACATCACTACCACATGTATATGGTAACAAATCCCCCCTGGAGTGATGCGGTGAATGAGAGCTAGCACATGAGTAAAGGGAAGTGCCATGCCCTGAGGACAGGATCAGTCCACAAAGGGGAGTAAGCCCAAAGCTTTGCGGAAAGCTTCAAGATTCTCACGAGACAATGCCTTTGTGAAAAGATCTGCAAGGTTGTCCTGTGTTGGCACATAAGCCAAGCTGATCTCTCCTACTGAGAGCCTCTCCCTGACATAGTGGTAATGCACCTCAATGTGCTTTGTGCGAGCATGAAAAACTGGGTTCCTCGCAACTGCCAATGCGCTCTGACTGTCAGTGTAGATAGTGTTGGCAATGTCCTATCCAACACCCAAATCATCCATAAGGCGTCTGAGCCATACACACTCAACCGTAGCTGTGAAGACTGCCCTGTACTCAGCCTCACAACTCGAAGTGGCCACAGTAGGTTGCTTCTTGCTCAACCATGATATAAATGAACTGCCAAGCATGAAACAAAAACCACTTGTGGACACTCGTGTGTCAAAACAACTAGCCCAATCTGAGTCCGAAAAAGCATGTAAGTCTGGCGGCAATGATCCCCCCTTGGGATAAAACAAGCCAAGATGTAAAGTGCCACTAACGTAGCGGAAAATCCTCTTGACAGCCTGCCAATGCTTAGACCCTAGGCTATGCATAAATCTACTGACCTGTGAGGCTGCAAACTGAATATCCGACCCCGTGTTGCATACATAAATGAGGCAGCCAACATCAGTTTCGTAAAGAGTGACATCAGCAGGATCGCCAGCATCATGTAGACTCAACTTCAAACCTGTTTCCATGGGAGTGGCAATAGGTTTGCAATCCTCAAGTCCAAACTTACATAGCAATGTCTCTATGTAACTTTTCTGACACAAGGCAATACCACCATCACACTGCTTAAACTGTATACCCAAGTAATGATGCAACAGCCCCAAATATTTCATCTTGAAAGTAGCATTCAAATCAGCCTTAAATTCAGCAATATGTCTCTCATTTGGTCCAGTGATCAGCAAATCATCAACATAAAGAACCACAATGAGAAGTACATCACCCTCACGCTTTACATACAATGTGCTTTCTGTTGGACTGTGACGAAAGCCTCGTTTAACCAAATGAGTGTCAGCTTTCTCATACCAAGCACGAGGAGATTGCTTCAACCCATACAAAGCCTTCTTACATCTGCACACTTTGTCCTCTTGTCCTTGTATGACAAAATCGCGAGGCTGCGTTACATAAACTTCCTCAAATATGTCACCATTCAAGAAAGCAGTAACAATATCTGATTGATGTACATCCCAACCAAAATGAGCTACCAATGCACATAGAAAACGTACAGTAGTCATACGACAAGTGCGAGCAAAAGTCTCTTCATAATCTATGCCTTTTTGTTGTGCATAACCTTTTGCAACAAGTCGAGCCTTATGGCGATCGATCTCACCATGCGGCTTGCGTTTCAACTTGTAAACCCACTTCGTACCAATGGACTTTTTGCCAGGAGGCAAATCACATAAAGTCCATGTGTCATTTTCTATGAGTGCATCATATTCTGATTTCATGGCAGCCATCCAATTTTCTGAATTCTGTGCTTCATCAAAAGACAGAGGCTCCTCAACATCATGTAAGCTAGACACAGCCAAAGCATAACAATCTGATGCATAAGATGCATGGCGAGAGCCTGAACGAGTACGACTAGACAAAGGTGCATCCAATTTACTGTCACGCAAAGTGTGCACCAGCCATTTTGGCATACCTCTAGCCTGCTCATTTTCCGCCCTTTCCTCATCAAGTACATCTGCATCAGTAATAGGCTGATCTAAAACATTTTCAGAAACCCCCATAGGTTGTACATGTGCCTCATTGGAACTTGCATTCGTATTTCCACCACTGAAAAGAGGCAACAAAGTGTCATAAATGTCCTGTGAGCTTACATTACTGTCTCTAGTACATGACAGCAAGGGTTGAACAGAATCTTCCACAAACACTACATCGCGTGAAACCAGAATACGTTTTGTTTGCGGATGATACAACCTGTAACCTTTGCTTTCAGCACTATAACCAACAAAAATACATTTGACAGCCTTATCATCCAGTTTTCTACGCTGCACTTGTGGCACCAAAGCATATGCCAAACAGCCAAAAACACGCATGTGCTCAATAGAAGGCTTTCTATCATGCCATGCTTCATATGGAGTAATAGACCGCAAAGCTTTCGTAGGACACCTGTTAAGTACATAAGTGGCACACATGATGGCCTCAAGCCAAAAAGAATGCGGCAAAGCTTGACTTTTGACCATTCATCATGCCATTTTCGTCAGTGACCTGTTTTTCCTCTCAGCAACACCATTTTGCTGAGGTGTATAAGGCACTGTACATTGGTGTTTTATCCCACGACTAGCCAGAAATGCATTAAATTCATGAGACATATACTCCCCCCCTCGATCGGAACGGACGGTGCCCATAGCACATTTCGAGACATTTTTCAGCCATAGCCAGAAATTGTTTGAAGCACATAAAAACTTCGGACTTCGCTTTAAACGGAAATACCCATGCATGCCTGGAGTAATCATCAATAAAAGTCACGAAGTAAAGGTAATTGCCCAAGGACGGAGTTTGCATGGGCCCACAAACATCACTATGCACAAGCTGCAATCTGCATGTGGCCCGAACTGAACCATCCTTTGGAAACTTAGAACGCTGCATCTTACCCAAAATACAGCCTTCACAAACATGTTTGACAGGCGCTTCAAGAGGCGGCAAAGAAGCAACCATATTAGATTTTTGCAAACGCAGCAAACTGGCAAAAGGTAGATGACCAAAACGTGCATGCCAAAGTTTTGCATCTGAAATAGCCCTTGAATCTGCAGCAACATTTGCAAAGTTTTTTCCACACTTGTCATATAAAGTGAGCTTATACAGCCCACGGCACAAAAGGCTAGATGCAACAAATTTATCACCAAAACTGAGATCATGAACTGTACATCTGTCATCCACAAATTTGACTACAGGTCCAAGTCTAGCAAGTGGAGATACAGACAACAGGTTCTTCTTGTTCCAGGTACATAAAGTGCATCAACAAGTGTGAAAGAACTGCCATTAGCAGCAGTGAGCACAATCTTTCCAACCCCCTGAACTGGATAAGAGGCATTGTTGGCACAAGTGACTGAATTCCCATGAGGGACAGACTCGAGAGAGGTAAACAATTCACGATGTGAGGTAATGTGCTTTGTAGCACCACTGTCGAAATACCACACATGCGAATCTGCAACAACTGACAAGCATGCATCATGGACAGCAGGATTTTAAGTGCACTCTGTGCTAAAAGCCCATTCTGCATCAACATCAGCAACACAGTCTCCTTTCATAGAAGACTCAACAATGGCTGCATTTATAGTGGAACCACCCTCTTTCTTCTTATCCTCTTTGGCCTTCAACGTAGGACACGACTTGATCAAGTGATCATTGGCTTTACAATAATGGAAACGCATCTTCTTTTTGCCCTTATCACCAGAATTGCCAGACGAAGTGCTGCCAGTTGAAGCATTGGGAACAGATGTTTTGCCACTTGCAGCAGAACCATAAGAAGTGGCTGCATTTCTATTACCACCCTTTCTTTGAGAACCAATAAAAGCCTGTTCAATTGCATGCTGTCTAGTCGTGTTTTTTTTGGAAAGTGACTCTTGCAATAGCAATGTGCAAAATGCATCAAACTTGACAACTTCTGGATTTCCTTGGGTCATAAGTCTCCAAGTACTAGCAAAACTCTGGTAAGAATGTGGTAAGGCATCAAGAACAGTCTGCACAAGGGAACTGTTTGAAATGACTTCACCTGCAGAAATAAGCTGCTCATTGATATCCTTGACACTAGCAAGGAAAGTGTCCATATCATCTTCCTCATGCATAATCTTCAACTCCAGCTCCTTACGCAGCAAAGCAATTTTAGCCTCATTGCGACTTGCATAAAGACCTGCTAGAATATCCCAAGCCTGTTTTGCAGATTTTGCTGAACGGATGTGAGGAACAATGGTGCGCTTCACAGACAACGCAATCAATGCATGAGCCTGCGCATCCTTAACATCCCAACGAGCTTGTTCTGCCGTAGGCAAAACAACTCTAACAGCTGCAATCCTTGCAGCAAGACCTGTAACATTCTCAACATCGCCTACATCCTCAGAACAAGGACGTACATCAATGCCCTGCACAATGTTCCAAACACCCTTTGACACAAGAACGTGTTGCATCATATAAGCCCACATAGGGTAGTTGTCCCCATCCAACCTGTCCTTAGGAGCAACAAACATCTTGAACACATCTGTGTTGTTGTTGTCAGCCATGGTAAATGCTGCACCTGATGTGAAAACTGCCTAAAAATAGGAGAAATGGAGCGGGAACAACCTGTGCTATATAGCACAAACCGTAGAAGACTATAAGGCACCTGTTATGCAGAAAACGGCACTGACAGAAATTCTGCACAAAATGACGAAATAGCCTGTGCAGTACTGCCTGTAGTGGAAACGGAGGCCGAAATTAGCCCAAATCAAAATTCTGAGTAGACCAAGCTCTTCGAGATGTCCCAAAATATTTGTCAACCTGTGAACGCTTGCCAAAGCTCACTGAAATCGGAGAAAGTGAGTAGGCGTGTGTTGGAGCAGCTGGCGACTAAGCCCGAGAGGACGTGACCTGCTCTGATACCAATTGTTGGAATTAGGGTTGTAGAGAAACACACACAGCTTGGAGAAGACGAAGGAAGCTCAAGGCACACAATAGAGTGTGTATTACTTAGTGTGCAATGGAAAGATAGATAGCCCTAGAGTGATTGGCATATATACAATGCACGCGGGAAAAAAACTCCTAAAGAGGGAAAAAATGCCGCGACGGTCGTAGTGTGTTCACACACATCACTACCACATGTATATGGTAACAGTTCTCACATGGGATACAACATGGTCTAGGAGCTCAAGGAGTTTAGTTTAGCCAATGTAGAGCAATGATAATGAGGGTCCCTCTCACTCTTGTCGTGGAGTGTTTTGCAGTTATTTCCACACACAAGTACATCTTGTACTTGATGGATGTCGCTTTTTCGGCCATCCTTATTTGAGACATATTCCACATGTGGAGAATATGAGTCTCTGGGACTGACACTGGCGCCAAATTCCTAATGATGTGTCGCGACGAGGTCCCTACGTGCTGATCGCATCCGTTTATTAGACCATTTGGAGCACACCGTATTAGGAACAATTTCAATGGCCAAAGAATTGTCGGGTACTAAGTACAAACTTGTTTCGATTACAAGTGCTGTGAAACCACCTTAACGGAGGGTTGTTTCTACATATAGCCAAGTATGCTATGTTCATGAGAATGTTTCATGGTTGGTACCTAGGTGTGACTGGGTTGTCACATTTTGTTATAGTCCAACTTTTGTTGCCAGGCGTTTTCGTGTGTACTGTGGAAAGTCTCGTCATGGAATTGCGGTTCGGATATGTTTGTGTTAAATGCATGCACACTAGGTGTTATAGGTCCTAGTGTTTAACACAAATTTATTTGGAACGGCATGCGAATTTGTGGACTTTATTCTTCTGCACCCTTTTGCACTGCCCGTGCAATCTCTCTTGCAATTTAGTATGCGTTTACACCCTGCCATGCAAGGCAATGGCTCAGTATGGATGCCTGGGGTTGGATAGTCTAAACTCTATGAGCTTACTCCACTCCAACCCGCTTTCAACCTAGTTGGTTGTCTCCATCCATATGGCTGGATACTCAATGGTTGAGTCCTAGTTTATCATCAGTCGTGGAAGACTGTCTGTAAGTGGTTCGGGAAAAGCACCTCACTCTTACTGATGCTATTTTTTGCTAAAGAATCTGCTACGAGCATACGTTAGCACAACGCATTTTGAATGGGCGATTACACTTGGCATGGATACAACATAGTGCACTGTTGCGTAAACTATGAGCTTATATCCATATGGTGCCAAAGATGTGTGTCATTATCAATCATCCGAAGTCAATCGATAAGACTATGGCACATAAGAGAAGTCGTGCTTCATATGAAGACAGGTAAAGCACTTTGGTTGTACAGTTGCTTCGTATGGAGTCTGCTGCCCAAGCACTTTGCTTTGCACAACAGAGAGATCTTTTCCAAAAAGAAAGGAAAACATAGGCAAAAACAAACATAGATTGAAAATTGAGTAACCTTGTCGCCCATTTGTGGCCAAGAGTTTGGTAAGGCAGTCGAAGCTGGCTCATAGCCATATGTACCGCCTGAGTGAACTAGCGAATGGAGCATATACATGCTCTTGTGATGTAAAAAAAAAACTGCAAACATCTCGACAAGTTTCCCCAAGTTCGTATGCTTCTAGCATAGTCCAAACATGGAAGTCTTGTCTTTGCATGATACTTCTCAGTAGACCCACTTTGGATGATACCTTGCCTCAGAGCTACAGATACTCTTGCTCATAGACAAATGTCATAGTAAAAGAAAGTCGACCTTGTCGAGCAGTCACAAATAATCGACCTTGTCGAATTGTACAATGTCTTGAAAAGCACAAAATAAAAATAAAAATTTCTTGCAAAGTAGAGACAAAGCCTTGCTCCAGTGATGTCTAGAAAAAAAACTTCTTGAAATGGTCGTTAATGGTTGGTCCTGTCAAGCACCTGCTGCCTCCTTCATCAAGATTAGCAATAGACCATGCCAATCTCCATGAGATTCTCCAGCACTACCATGCCCTAACCTTTGCCAGACATGGATAGAAGACTTGCTGGGAAACGAAACCATTTCTCACTCAAGCCTTGCTTGATGGTGAGTGGTTTGTGTGTATCGTGTGTACAAAAACAAAAACACCATGCTTGTAAGAATGCTCACAAGCATTGCTTGCACGGCACCATACATACCTCATTAAGTGCTCATGCTGTCCGGTCTTACCGTTGTACTAATTTAAGGAAGAAGAAAACCGAGAAACCATGATGTCCGATGTTGTCGCCTTCTGCTTGATCCGTGGTATCGTTGTTGATTGGGGCCCTACTTTGACCGATCTTAATTCATACTGAAGCTCTTTGATTGCTTTCAAATTTTCTGCTACCCATTCAACATGCCTTGCATGATTTGTGTGGTGGAGCCGCCATGATTTTTGAACCGGCTTATCCTCGGTGGGCTCTATCCTTGTTATTAACATTTCACATGTCACATGATCATGCATATCCATGATCATGCATGCAAAGCCATCTCACCAAATACACACTTTGTAGCCCTTTTGCATCCGTAGTTGTGCACTGGCCAAGGGATGCTAACACTGTGACTTCCCGGTGTGTGCCCGAGATGGACATGCAATCAGAACTTCTGCACTTTGTCTCAGTGCCTTGCTTCGGAACTTGACATGCATCATATTGCTTCCCCATTGCTCTTCGGCATGGGAAAAAGATCCTAAACGGGGGGGGGGGGGGGGGGGGGGTGCCCAAAATAGGGCTCCCCTTTTGACTTATGTGAACTCAAGGCCAGCCATGGTGGATTTCTGCCATCGACGCCTACGCAAGAAGAACCTGCTTGTAGCGCCCTTCGGGGTTGTCTTCTCCTCCTGCTGCTGCAGAGTCGAGAACGGTCCAGCTCGCAAGGGTGCTCCCTTTTGGGGCCAGTCATGTTGCAAACACCGTAGGTCGCTATGGCCGACCTTCCTTGCAAGCGGCCACTCCCACCGATCTCCGCCTTCAGCCACCGGCTTCACAACTCCGCTCTTGGAGAGCATGCCCACGTTGTTTCCTGCACAGACCCTCCATCTCCTGCTTAGGGCGCCTGCCCACGACCTTCAGATCCTCCCTTGCCAGAGGACTTGTCCACGACCTAGAGAGAGAGAGAGAGAGAGAGAGAGAGAGAGAGAGAGAGAGAGAGAGAGAGAGAGAGAGAGAGAGAGAGAGAGAGAGAGAGAGAGAGAGAAGACACATGCAAAGCCATGCGTGACCTCGTCCCCTTCTCCTTCCCTTCTCCATAGCTTCTCCCTTCCCCCTGAGCTCTGATACCAATATAAGACCTAGGAGACTGTGATACGAGATCCACCGCCCTACCACCCTATGTATAGACCGGCTCCTAGCCCTAGCCATCATATGGATCCCTAGTCCACACTAGTCCAGTTCGAGCCCCTGGCTCAGGTCCCTGACCCCCTACCCTAGGCTTAGGATCCTTGTCCTGACACTAACCGCTCAATGCTTCAGTCGTGAAGGATCCTGTGCTGCAAAGAAGAAGGAGCCACCATCCATGCCGTGCTCAACCGCCTCGCCACCACCGATGCTGCCACAATGCTCTATCACATACTCTCTCTCTCTCTCTCTCTCTCTCTCTCTCTCTCTCTCTCTCTCTCAAGCGCGCGCGCACACACACACACACACACACACACACACACACACACACACACACACACACACACACACACACACACACACACACACACACACACACACACACACACACACACACACACCTATGAGCACACGAAGGAGAAGGAGATAGAGATGGAGCAAGAGCACTTCTTAGCTTACACCTCAGAGAATGAGGATTTTTAGGTCTAATGGAACTTTTATAAGAGTATGGCCCATTCACACATGGGCGCCCACAGTGGTCGGTGGTTGCAAAACTACTTTAAAAATAAGATAAATGATGCGCCTCTCATCGGCGATCACCTACACACCTATTGTACCGACAAGCCCAATCCATGACTCAATCAAATAAATAATATGCATCCGTCAAAGGTGATAGGGTGTCCGTAAGGGTTAACATGCCCCCCTTCCTTATGTAGATTTTGTCCTCAGAAGCTATTGAGATGAAGCCCATTCGTTGAGATAGAAGAGCATTCGAGATTGAACGTCCTTAGGCTTCTTCAGTCACTGCAAAATCAATCAAAATTGGCACAGTAACTGAATTCTCATATACAATTAAAAAGCATATGCAGTTGTAGGTAGGCAAATTGATTAGTGACAAAATATTAATCAATTTGTCATCAATAAACTTTAAACTGTAATATAATCAAACACATAAACAATTGTAAACGTAAAAAACTAAACAAGTATGGGGTCGCTAATTTAACGATTGAAAGGCACTAGAGGTCAACTATTAATACCATGGACAAGCTTCTCAATTTTCTCTGGTCAATTAAGTTGTTTAATCACGAGAGCCAAGTATTTCATGTCTGAGGACTGACTAGAGGCTATACCTAGAAGACCTTGTAGTTAAGCTATGATAAAAGGAATTGCTCATGAAATCATCGTCTGACTTATTTCCTTTTCTTTGACCCCCCAAAATCTTTTCTCATTGATTCAATTTTGATATGGGTGCTTATTTTGTATGCCTTGAGTTTTTTGCTTTTCAAGGAAAAGCGCCCACAGTGGGAACCTCTAGGGCTCTAGTACCATAGGCAATACATCTGAGTGAAGTACCAAATCAAGTTGGGATTCTTTTCCAGCTTAAGATTTACATTGTGGCACTTTTGATTTTTTTGTTTGGTCTTTTTTAGCATTTTAATTTTGTAACTTTGGGGGGTCATATAACATTGTTACCCTCCCCGTGATCATCACACTAGTAAACTCCCTTTATAATACTTAAGCTAAAGGTCAATAAGGACTAAGCCCACTAGAAATCCCTAGTACATTGCACACAATGCTTCCTAAATTGGATTAAGAACCTAAAGTAACCATTGATTATTAGGAGGGCATTCCAAATGGTATTAAGAGAAGATCTCTAACTCCTAACTTGGTCAAACTAACTTAGTTAGATTGCTTGATTCTAAACCCTAGACAAGGGATTATGACAGAAAATTATATAGAATCTAATGTTTAATCTAAGCAAATGTGCATAATATTGTACTACCAATCACATTAAAAGCATACAAACATGGATGCAAAAACAAAGACCAGGGGAAATGCTAATGGTCAAGAAACACCTATTTGTGTTGATGATCGTGCTCCCTGATTTGAAGAGTGAACGAGAGAAAGATCCTACAAAGGTCCAAATCCTAACAACATCAACACCTTCCTGGACACACTAAGAAACACATAAGAATACCTCTAGGAGGCACATCAGTGGGAAGAGGCACCAACCCTTATTGAACACAATCAAACAACATAAGGAACCCTAACCTAACTATTTGCACCCCTCCCCCCCCCCCCCCCAGAGAATCAAGGGAACATGATATTGTAGAGATTGGGAGGTAACCCTAAGGCTAAATCTTTATCCTCATCATCATCGAAAAAAACGAAGTCATCATCCGTGAGACCATATGTGTCATCTGTGTAATCATGTAACTCTTCCTCATCATTAGAGGCACAAATGTTCACTAAGAACATCACTAGACGTATATAGTCATCTTGGTCAAGAGGGTAAGTTTATGAAATCAGAGAGACGTCCTCTACTAAGTATGGATTAGTCGGGGTCAAGAGACGTATCAACCATTCTAACTCCTCGAAATTCCTCTCACACGCTAGTGTATCTACCAAATCCCATTCACATGTAAGCACCGGGTAGACTACGTGAAACACTTGTGCAAAGTAAAGAGAGTACCTCTCACCCAAGGTAGGAGTGGATGACTCTATTGTACTAGCCATATTTGTACACACAAATAGATGATGGTTAGAGTACAAATTTATAAGGGTCGTGTCAAAAGGTGGTGTCCTTGTGTATAATGTGTTTTTATGATTTTGGGTCATGTATTAGAACTTGTAGGTTTCCAGATTTTTTTTTTATGGCTCTTGCTCTTTTACTTTTTGTTTTTGTTTTTGTGAGTATATGGCTATTTATATACGTTCCCTAAGATTGGGAGATTGAGAGGCCAGGGAGGAAGGTGAAGAGGGGAGTGAGTGAATGATGAATGTCAGCAAACACTCCCCCCTTCCTTGGGTAGATCATACCTGTTGGAATGATGCCGTCACCTTTTGAAACTAATTGTTCCAAGTTGTCATGGGTGAAGACTTTGACCAATAGTTGTTGACCACCCTAGGCATTTCATCTAGTTGCAAGGGTGGTAGGGTACTCTCCTATGATTTTATTTGCAACGTTGTTGTAGGTGGTGAGCATACAACGGGAGGTGAAAACTCTTTCTTGTTTGTATGGATATGTACAATGATAGGTGGAGGTTGTGTCGAAGCTTCTATTTTCGTATATGAACAACATAAAGAGCAAGAAGTTTCATTTGTTTTTTCTATGGTTGAGTTGAGCGAAACAAGTCTTTCTTGCTTGGGAACCCATACTAGCTCCGGATCTGATGTATAATGTTCTGTGATTTTTCCTTTCCCACGATCTTCCATTGGCTTTGTCGTCATAAGATTTGACTTACATGGGTCAGGTGACATGTAAGAACACAATTTATGTTTTGGCACCTAGATTTGATCATTTCCTTGATAGTAGCCTTGGGCTTCCAATAGATGTTTAAGAATCCAACGCCACGTTTTTTTACATTTCTGGGAGTGAGTGGGGCGTTTCTTAAAAGGCTCCTGTTTTTTAGCATCAGCCATGGTCGCTAAATAAGCTCTAGGGACCCACTTGTATGTTTTCTTCGCTATATTAGGACGCATCTCGTGTGTCTCAAGCTTGTTTCAACTATAGAAGTTGAAGCTCTAGAGAGTTGGGCTATAGGGACATATGGTTCAACCTCCTGGACATGCAACGTTTTGGGTTTTATTTCCTCAAGAGGAAATATCTCAGGGACTATGGCTTAGGTGGCAGGTCTAAGAGTTGGTTTCTACGTTGTAACACTCCCATTTGGTGGCTATCATCCACGTGCGTCCTAGGTTTATATTGCCTTCCATAGTTCTAGCAGGCAACAGGACCAAAAAGTCTTGAGCTACAACCCCGTTGTCATCACTGACAGAAGTGTGCCAGATTCCAAAAATCATAGTTTTTTTCTTATTGACACCCTTGATTTGGATTGTACTCTCAAATAGAGATGGATTTTCCAACTGACACCACACTCCATATGACAACAGATTATATTTAGCACTCGTGTCCAACAAGGCGTTATATAGCACTTTCCCATAGGTGCTATTTAGTTCAATAGGGTATCTTAGAGGTGTGTCAGAGTTCAACCAATTATCCTTTGTTTCAACGTGGAATGCATGTGTAACTCCAAGGTTGGCCTCTCGTTGACGTCTTATGCGTTGTTGTCTCTCCTTAGCCTCAACTTGAGCTTGTATCTTCTTCAACTCTGCTTGTGCCTTGGCTACCTTTTTTTGATGGATGGCATGTAGCTCCTCTTGGCTTAAAGGATCATAATATCTTTTAAATTTTCTCCCATTGAGGAATCCAATGGTTTCAACTCCATTAAGAGTATCCACACGAATGGTACCTTGTGAGGTGATTTCACATACTCTATATGGTCCTTTTCCCACATATTTTAACTTTTTCTTCTCGTTTTGCACTCCATACATAAGGACTTTATCACCAACATTGATATCTTTGTTCTTTATATGACAGTCAAACCATTTCTTCCTCCTATCTTTCTCCACAAGTGCATTTTGCACAGCCAATTGTCTTTCTTTATCTAACCTCTCAAGTATATATAAGCGCTCAACTAAAGGGTTACCATCCCAAACTTCTTGTGAAGCTACACGCAGACTAGGAATTACAAACTCCCATGGCATAACTTCTTCTTGGCCATATACCATTTTGAATGGTGTACAATTAATGGCCACTTTGTAAGTAGTATGATAAGCCCATAGAGTTGATGTCAGCTTCAAATCCCAATTTGTGCAATGAGCTTTCACTCTTTTGGTGAAGATAGAAATTAAGGTCTTGTTAGTGCTCTCAGCTTGGCCATTTGCTTGTGGATAATACGGCTGGACTTATGGTGGGCTATCATGAAGTTTTTCGTGAGTTCATTTATCACTCCATTTATAAAATGAGTACCATTGTTACTCACAATCTCAAAGGGACAACCAAATCTTGTAATAATGTTCTCAAAGAGAAACTTGGCAGTTGACCTTGCATCAGCTTTACATGTCACCCTGGCTTCTGCCCACTTTGTCACATAGTCAGTGGAAACGATAATATATCAAGATTGAGTGTTACGGGATGCCGGACTAATTGGGCCTACAAAGTCTAAACCCCATTTTTCAAATGGTTGAGTCACTTTAACAGGATGTAAGGGCATCTTAACCTTTCATTGTGTGATCTTGTAACATTGGCATTCATCACATCCTTTTGCAAAAAGTGATGCATCCTTGAATAATGTAGGCCACCAATAACCTGATTGCAATACCTTCCTAGCAGTTAGTTCCCCTGAGAAATGTCCTCCGGCTATATCCATGTGGGCTTCTTGCAGTATGTATAAATACTCATCCTCACGAGCACAACGTCTAAGAATATCATCCTTCCCTGGCTTGTAGAGAGTTCTTGCAATGAGAGAATAAGGTTCACATTATTTTAACAGTTTTTGAGTTATATCTTTACGAAGCTCCTTGGGTTGAAAACCATTAACTAGAAAGTTCACAATATTCTCACTCCATTCAGGCATGGTCTCAACTAGAAATAAGGAAGTTTCAGGCAATTTATAATCGACTCTAGTAGGGGCTTTTGGAATTGGGGCTGATCTCTTGAGACAGCTAATTCCAGTGTTAGAAGATTTCAGCTACTAGTGTGAGAAGAATTCAGACAACAGACTCGATAGAAATCAGAAACTAGACTGGAATTTGGATACTGGAATAAGAATTAGACTTATGTACTGGAAATAATGTTTAGATTCAGATTTAGATTCAGAATACTGGACGAGAAGTAAGTGTAACTGGAATATCTGCCATGATTGGGATTACAGATAAAGATTACAACGAATATGATTTACAAAAAGAGTACAGCCGACATTACTGCCAATGATTCTCAAGTACAAGTGTAGCCAAAGTGCTAAGCCAAATGATAACAATTGCCAACCCGATTACAATGTAATGGGCCCTATTTATACACTTTGGGTTTACTATAGTAATTACCATAGTAACTACTAAGTAATTCGCTGCCCATCTCCTAAGAGGACGTTCCCACATAGTGAACTATCCAAGCCGTCTACATCCTTCCCTTCTTTCTTGAATTTTGGCAAGATTCCAAAATTTCTGAAAAATTCCCTTGTCTGATTCTGATGTGAGACTGAAAAATCCACCGTCTGGTTCTGATGTTGGGAATCGGGCTTGACCACTGACAGATTGGTCATACAAAGATTGCGAGAGGCAGCTGAAAAGGCCAAGGTAGAGCTCTCACTAGGCCAAGGTAGAGCTCTCATCTCCACCTGTCCGCTGAAGAAGAAAAGTTTCCACTGAATTTTGAGATGGAACTACCCAGTATCCTTCCATTGGACCGTCTTCCGTTTGCCCTTTGACCTAGAGGGTGCCTGAGAAGTCCCAGTACCAGCCTTCTCCTTCTGAATCAGTTGGTAAATGGCCTCCTCCTCAAGCTGATCCCGGCTTTCGGTGGTCATCTCTACTTCATAAGGCGTGAGGGAATGATAGGTTTTGGTGTCAGGATCATAGAGTGTACGCCTGCCCTTGGTAATCCTGGTTCTAGCCAGCTTATGACAATGCGAAGCCGTATGGATCCATCCTTCTGGAAGAGGCTGATTAGTTTTGACTCGAGCTTCGAAAAGAATCTCAGCCATCTCCCTATATTGTGGTGCCAGACCCGCCTTTGCTGCAATATCCTTTTCAGGCAATTTAGAAGATTCGAGAGTAAGTTGCCGCAGCTGATTAGTAATCCTGGTCAAGCCTCTGATTTGAATCTTCCACTGGCCCATACACATCCGGATCCTATGCATCTCCTCTTTCAGTGCCTGAATATCATTGATTTGGAGAGCATCATTGAACAGCGTTTGCCAAGTCTTCCATTCCACAGTCGATCGCTCATACCAATCCTGAAGCTCATCAGTAATCTTGAAGTATGTAAGGCGATCAACTGGTTCTGGGTGTTGAGGATACAATGCTGGAAAGAATCTTGGAAGCTCTTTCTCTCTTGCTGGAAAGGCATACAAGAGAATAGGAGAATCAGGCACGAATTCTAAAAAATTGAGAACAGCCTGGTTCTCTTGCTGCATCATCTTTCTGGTGATTCTCACAAGCTGGAACAATTTTCGGAGAGCAGTTGCCTGTGCTCTTGCCTGTGCTCCGACTGACATTCTAGTCTGAGGTCCTTTGCTAGTGGCTGTCTGGTCCTCAAGAATGGCTCTGACTCTCTGATCCAAAACTCCTCTGGCAGTTTGCATTTGCACCAAAACTTCCTTTAGCTGTTCCCTAACATCCTTCATACATCTGTAAGTTGGTTTGTTTCCTAGCAGAAGTTCTAATTCCAGGGCAAGAGAACGACAATCTGCAGTAGACTGCCTTTGCAAGTGTGGATTTTTCACTCTCTCTTCAGCAGTGAGTATCCATTCAGGAACTCTTTCCAGCAGCAGCTGGACTGTACTGGGATGCGCAGGTAAACGGCAAGCTTCTTTATCATGGAAAGCTGCTGATTTCCAATGCTCCACCATTTCCCTGGATCCAACATACAGCCTTTGAAACCGTTCCAAATCAGACAGGAGATCATCATTCTCCAGATACTGTCTGGTTATGGAGGTCTGTTGATGTCTCAATTGCCTATTTAGGGTAATAAGCTGCAGTGAATGTTGATGATCAGCAGCTGATCCCTCATCCTGCACCTTCATTTTCCCTTTAACATCCCTACTGAGCTGGGACTGATCAGCTTGCTGATTCCCAGTGTGACTGGGCTGCTGTTCTTCAGTCTGCTGATTACCCGACTGGTGCACTTCATTCTTTCCTTCCTGTTGACCCTCATTCAGGTCTGGCTAGTTTGGCTGTGAACTGGCCTCCTTCAGTTGGCCCTGTACCACCAGTACCAGATCCTGGAGGTGGAGATGGTGGTGGGGCATCATCATCATCATTTGTATGCCCTTCTTCTTGGTCATCCTCCTCCTTATCAGCCTCATCATCCTTGTCTTCATCTTCCTTGTCTTCTTCTGCTTCATAGGGAGAATTCTACTGCTCAATATAATCCAATATGGCTTGATTCATCAGAGCAGTATTATACTCAGTCACTTTGTCCTGCAAATCACTCTGCATACTTTCCATCAAGGACTTCAAATTCTCTAAATAAAAAACAGCATTGTGTTACCATATACATGTGGTAGTGATGTGTGTGAACACACTAGGACCGCCGGGGCATTTTCTCCCTCTTTAGGACGTTTTTTCCCCCGTGCATTGTATATACGCCGATCACTCTAGGGTTATCTATCTTTCCATTGCACACTAAGTAATACACTCTCTATTGTGTGCCTTGAGCTTCCTTCGTCTTCTCCAAGCTGTGTGTGTTTCTCTGCAACCCTAATTCCAACAATTGGTATTAGAGCAGGTCACGTCCTCCCGGGCTTAGTCGCCAGCTGCTCCAGCACACGCCTGCTCACTTTCTCCGATTTCAGTGAGCTTTGGTGAGCGTTCGCAGGTCGACAAATACTTTGATTTCAGTGAGCTTTGGCGAGCGCTCAGAATTTTGATTTGGGCTCATTTCGGCCTCCGTTTCCACTACAGGCAGTACTGCACAGGCTATTTCATCATTTTGTGCAGAATTTTTGTCAGTGCCGTTTTCTGCATAACAGGTGCCTTACAGTCTTCTCCGGTTTGTGCTATATAGCACAGGTTGTTCCCGCTCCGTTTCTCCTATTTTGGGGAAGTTTTCACATCAGGTGCAGCATTTACCATGACTGACAACAACAACACAGATGTGTTCAAGATGTTTGCTGCTGAGGATAGGTTGGATGGGGACAACTACCCTATGTGGGCTTATATGATGCAACATGTTCTTGTGTCAAAGGGTGTCTGGAACATTGTGCAGGGCATTGATGTACGTCCTGGTTCTGAGGATGTAGGCGATGTTGAAGATGTTGCAGGTCTTACTGCAAGGATTGCAGCTGTTAGAGTTGTATTACCTACGGTAGAACAAGCTCTTTGGGATGTTAAGGATGCGCAGGCTCATGCATTGATTGCGTTGTCTGTGAAGCGCACCATTGTTCCTCACATCCGTTCAACAAAATCTGCAAAACAGGCTTGGGATATTTTAGCAGGTTTTTATGCAAGCCGCAATGAGGCTAAAATTGCCTTGCTGCGTAAAGAGCTCGAGTCGAAGATTATGCATGAGGAAGATGATATGGACACTTTCCTTGCTAGTGTCAAGGATATCAATGAGCAACTTATTTTTGCAGGTGAAGTCATTTCAGACAGTTCCCTTGTGCAGATTGTTCTTGATGCCTTACCAGATTCCTACCAGACTTTTGCTAGTACTTGGAGACTGATGACCCAAGGAAATCCTGAAGTTGTCAAGTTTGATGCATTATGCACATTGCTGTTGCAAGAGTCACTTTCTAGAAAAAACAGGACTAGGCAGCGTGCAGTTGAACAGGCTTTTATTGCTTCTCAAAGAAAGGGTGGTAATAGCAATGCAGCCACTTCTTATGGTTCTGCTGCGAGTGGCAAAAATTCTGTTCCTAATGCTTATGCTGGCAGTACTTTGTCTGGCAATTCTGGTGATAAGGGCAAAAAGAAGATGCGTTGCCATTATTGTAAAGCCAATGATCACTTGATCAAGTCATGTCCTAAGTTGAAGGCCAAAGAGGCTAAGAAGAAAGAGGGTGGTTCCACTGCAAATGCTGGATCCACTACAAATGCAGCCATTGTTGAGTCTTCTGTGAAAGGAGACTAGTCGTGTTGCTGATGTTGATGCAGAATAGGCATTTAGCGCAGAGTGCACTTACAATCCTACTGTCCATGATGCATGCTTATCAGTTGCTGCAGAGTCACATGTGTGGTATTTTGACAATAGTGCTACAAAGCACATTACCTCACATCGTGAATTGTTTACCTCTCTCGATTCTGTCCCTCATGGGAATTCAGTCACTTGTGCCAACAACGCCTCTTATCCAGTTCAGGGAGTTGGAAAGATTGTGCTTACTGCTGCTAATGGCAGTTCCTTCACACTTGTTGATGCACTTTATGTACCTGGGATCAAGAAGAATCTCTTGTCTGTATCTGCACTTGCTAGACTTGGACTTGTAGTAAAATTTGTGGATGACAGATGTACAGTTCATGATCTCAGTTTTGGTGATGAAATTGTTGCATCTGGGCTTTTGTGCCGTGGGTTGTATAAGCTCAATTTATATGACAAGTGTGGATAAAATTTTGCAAATGCTGTTGCAGATTCAAGGGCTATTTCAGATGCAAAACTTTGGCATGCACGTTTTGGTCATCTGAATTTTGCCAGTTTGCTGCGTTTGCAAAAATCTGATATGGTTGCTTCTTTGCCGCCTCTTGAAGCACCTGTCAAACATGTTTGTGAAGGCTGTATTTTGGGTAAGATGCAGCGTTCTAAATTTCCAAAGGATGGTTCAGTTCGGGCCACATGCAGATTGCAGCTTGTGCATAGTGATGTTTGTGGGCCCATGCAAACTCCGTCCTTGGGCAATTACCTGTACTTCGTGACTTTCATTGATGATTACTCCATGCATGCATGGGTATTTCCGCTTAAAGCGAAGTCCGAAGTTTTTATGTGCTTCAAACAATTTCTGGCTATGGCTGAAAATGTCTCGAAATGTACTATGGGCACCCTCCGTTCCGATCGAGGGGGGGAGTATATGTCTCATGAATTTAATGCATTTCTGGCTAGTCGTGGGATAAAACACCAATGTACAGTGCCTTATACACCTCAACAAAATGGTGCTACTGAGAGGAAAAACAGGTCACTGACGGAAATGGCATGATGTATGGTCAAAAGTCAAGCTTTACCGCATTCTTTTTGGCTTGAGGCCATCATGTGTGCCACTTATGTACTTAACAGGTGTCCTACAAAAGCTTTGCAGTCTATTACTCCATATGAAGCATGGCATGATAGAAAGACTTCTATTGAGCACATGCGTGTTTTTGGCTGTTTGGCATATGCTTTGGTGCCACAAGTGCAGCGCAAAAAACTGGATGATAAGGCTGTCAAATGTATTTTTGTTGGTTATAGTGCTGAAAGCAAAGGTTACAGGTTGTATCATCCGCAAACAAAACGTATTCTGGTTTCTTGGGATGTAGTGTTTGTGGAAGATTCTGTTCAGCCCTTGCTGTCATGTACTAGAGACAGTAATGTAAGCTCACAGGACATTTATGACACTTTGTTGCCTCTTTTCAGTGGTGGAAATACGAATGCAAGTTCCAATGAGGCACATGTACAACCTATGGGGGTTTCTGAAAATGTTTTAGATCAGCCTATTACTGATGTAGATGTACTTGATGAGGAAAGGGCGAAAAATGAGCAGGCTAGAGGTATGCCAAAATGGCTAGTGCACACTTTGCGTGACAGTAAATTGGATGCACCTTTGTCTAGTTGTACTCGTTCAGTCTCTCGCCATGCATCTTATGCATCAGATTGTTATGCTTTGGCTGTGTCTAGTTTACATGATGTTGAGGAGCCTCTAACTTTTGATGAAGCACATAATTCACAAAATTGGATGGCTGCCATGCAATCTGAATATGATGCACTTATAGAAAATGACCCATGGACTTTATGTGATTTGCCTCCTGGCAAAAAGGCCATTGGTACGAAGTGGGTTTACAAGTTAAAACGCAAGCCGGATGGTGAGATCGATCGCCATAAGGCTCGACTTGTTGCAAAGGGGTATGCACAGCAAAAAGGCATAGATTATGAAGAGACTTTTGCTGCCACTTGTCGTATGACTACTGTGCGTTTTCTATGTGCATTGGCAGCTCATTTTGGTTGGGATGTACATCAATCAGACATTGTTACTGCTTTCTTGAATGGTGACATATTTGAGGAAGTTTATGTAACGCAGCCTCGCGGTTTTGCTATAAAAGGACAAGAGGACAAAGTGTGCAAATGTAACAAGGCTTTGTATGGGTTGAAGCAATCTCCTTGTGCTTGGTATGAGAAAGCTGACACTCATTTGGTCAAACAAGGCTTTCATAACAGTCCAACAGAAAGCACATTGTATGTAAAGCATGAGGGTGATGTATTTCTCATCGTGGTTCTTTATGTTGATGATTTGCTGATCACTGGACCAAATGAGAGACATATTGCTGAATTTAAGGCTGATTTGAATGCTACTTTCAAGATGAAAGATTTGGGGATGTTGCATCATTATTTGGGCATACAGTTTAAGCAGTGTGATGGTGGTATTGCCTTGTGTCAGAAAAGTTACATAGAGACATTGCTATGTAAGTTTGTACTTGAGGATTGCAAACCTATTGCCACTCCCATGGAAACAGGTTTGAAGTTGAGTCTACATGATGCTGGTGATCCTGTTGATGTCACTCTTTACCAAACTGCTGTTGGCTGCCTCATTTATGTATGCAACACGAGGCCAGATATTCAGTTTGCAGTCTCACAGGTCAGCAGATTTATGCATAGCCCAGGGTCTAAGCATTGGCAGGCTGTCAAGAGGATTTTCCGCTACCTTAGTGGCACTTTACATCTTGGCTTGTTTTATCCCAAGGGGGGATCATTGCCGCTAGACTTACATGCTTTTTCGGACTCAGATTGGGCTGGTTGTTTTGACACGCGAGTGTCCACAAGTGGTTTTTGTTTCATGCTTGGCAATTCATGTATATCATGGTTGAGCAAGAAGCAACCTACTGTGGCCACTTCGAGTTGTGAGGTTGAGTACAGGGCAGTCTTCACAGCTACGGTTGAGTGTGTATGGATCAGACGCCTTATGGCTGATTTGGGTGTTGGACAGGACATTGCCAACCCTATCTACACTGACAGTCAGAGCACATTGGCAGTTGCGAGGAACCCAATTTTTCATGCTCGCACAAAGCACATTGAGGTGCATTACCACTATGTCAGGGAGAGGCTCTCAGCAGGAGAGATCAGCTTGGCTTATGTGCCAACACAGGACAACCTTGCAGATCTTTTCACAAAGGCATTGTCTCGTGAGAATCTTGAAGCTTTCCGCAAAGCTTTGGGCTTACTCCCCTTTGTGGATTGATCCTGTCCTCAGGGCATGGCACTTCCCTTTACTCATGTGCCAGCTCTCGTTCACCGCATCACTCTAGGGGGGATTTGTTACCATATACATGTGGTAGTGATGTGTGTGAACACACTAGGACCGCCGGGGCATTTTTTCCCTCTTTAGGAGGTTTTTTCCCCCGTGCATTGTATATACGCCCATCACTCTAGGGTTATCTATCTTTCCATTGCACACTAAGTAATACACTCTCTATTGTGTGCCTTGAGCTTCCTTCGTCTTCTCCAAGCTGTGTGTGTTTCTCTGCAACCCTAATTCCAACACATTGCCTGTTGGATTTAGAATTTCAGCCAAGGTATTATAAATGTATCTTTCAGTAAGAGAAGCCTTCAGAGCTGTATGGCGAATGAACAGGGAGTTGAATTCCACCCGCTTCATTTTGAGCATTGTTTCAGCCCGTTCTGCAGCTCTCAGTGCTTCATTCCTTTGATTCTTGATGATCATTATCTCAGATTCAGTCTTAGCTAGCTTCTTGTTTAATAACTCATTAACCCTTTCTGAATGAGCTTCCAGTACCCTGTGTTGTATGTTTTTCTCTTCTCGTGCTTTTTGGAGATTTTGAATCTGATCTTCAGCCTCCTTCAAATCAGCTTTAATCTTTTTCACTTCATCTTCTGACCCAGCAGCCTCCACCAGTTGTCCCATACAACTGACAATAGTATTCCAAGAAGACTGTATGAGAACTGAACATTTGTCCTTAACTGTAGCTGGATCAGAATCAGTAGGCTCATATATTGTCACTGGAGCCATGTAAGGTAAAGTTTCATAATCAGCTTTGCGTAGCAGAAGATTCCCTTTCAATTGATGGGTCTGAATTTGCTGCAACTTGTCCTGTTTCACCAGGTGTAGAATGTGTTCAGTATTTGGAGTAGAAACTCTCCCTGGAAGAGTCAAAGAAGCTGGGCCTTTGTCTTTGTCCACGTGGCCCTGGACTTTGTCCAATGACCGGTCTACTATCTTCTCAGAAGTTGCTGCCTTGGCCTGATCTTTTCCAGAACCAGTAGCAACTGCACTTTGTCCTAGTGACTGGCTAGGCACAGTCTTCTGAGTAGGTTGCTTCTCTGTTTGGATCACTATAGCTTTCTCAGTATTCACTGTCTTGACTTGGCTTTCTATCTGCCTCAAAAACGCACTGCTCTTTGTCAGTGTAGTCTTTGGCTTCTTTGAACTGCCAGTCTGTTCTTCAGCTGCTTTCCTTTTCAGGTCTGTTGAAGTAGTCTGACTGTCCGTTGCTTTGTTGTCTGAGGAAAACTCAATGTTCTTGGGCTCAAAAACCGGCTTCTCACTCCAAGCCTTTTTTACCTGCTCATGAGCATCTGCAGCAGTGGCCCAATACAGAAATTGCAAAACATACTGATAGCCGTTTTTCGGCTTTCCATAATTGCCATAGTAAGCTACCTCACCCTATCAAATCACTCAAACATTTTGGTTATCTCTACCATTTCACTATACATAGGCGTGTGTGAGTTAGGGGACTTTCCCTATATTTTCTTAAAAACCCTTAATTAGCTAGTCACTGGGCTCGTTGAGCCAAAAAATTTTAAAAAATAAAATTATAAGTATATTATGGCCCATTTGTGTGTAAATATTTCATTGTATATAGGGCCCAAATAAAAGGATTTTTCATAATTATTTTGGTATTTATTTAAATATTTCTACCTATGGTGTGTTATTTATGCTATGTACATTGACTCACCATTACCATATTTTTTCTTACTATTTTGCATACTCTTTATTCCATATAAAAATAATTTCATGCAAGCTTCTCTTATTTTTGGTGTAACTCCATCCCAACAAAAATCCAAAAAAACTAGTTTTATTTATGTGTATATTTTTTCACTATTGTGATTTTTCTTTCCTACATCTATTCTCTTTTACTCTCATAAATTAGAACACCAAAAATATTCATCTTTTTATGGTAGAATTATAATGAGAGAGATTTATTTTGACCCCTTTATATTTTTTCCACCTATATTATTTATATTTGACATGTACATATTTTTTTAGACCCCTCAATATTTGATTTTCTTAGTTGTACTATTCACTTATATCATGATCTCAACAATATCTTCAATTATAGACCTACCAAATAAGGTCAAGGGTATGTGGCATGCATGCATGCACCATGGGGAGCTCACTCTTGGAGGTATTCAAAAGAATCATCCAAAGAAGGACCTCACAAGGACCTTGTGCAGTGGAAAAAACAGTCGGTTTTGCTGAATTTTTAAAGATCAGATGCTCCCCGAATTTGAAAAGGTGATACAAACAAAAGTTGTAGCTTGTGAGCTGAACTTTCACCTCAAATTTTTTCATATTTTTTTGAGCTACGAGCTGTAAGCTATGATTTTATTGGTGGACCCCAGTTTGCCCATGCTATGCAGCCACACTCCCTCTTCCACTTTATCATTTTCCTCTTTCACACACACTCCTCCCTCTCCTTCCCACTCCCAAACCTGCAACTCCCATGTCTTAATTCACCCTCTTCACCATTGCCACTTCTCTCACACCTCCATAGCCTTCATCCTCCATTTCTACACCCTAGGTGTCCCCCTTTCTCTCTACATATATGTCCATATTACCATACTCTCTTCAGCTTTGTAAAGAACTTCAAAAAATCAGCAAAAATCCAAGGAATGCACCCTCTACTAGAGTAGGCACTCCCCAATTATTCACTCAATCCTCTCTCCTTTCATCCTCAATAATTCTCTTCCCTTGAGCCCACATCCATGTGACTCAAAGGACAAGAGAAACCCACCCTCATAAAAAAATAAAAATATGCATAATCTTTTATTCCTTCAAATAAACTTGATTAGGCCTAATCCTAATTGGGGCTTCTAAAACCTATAAATAGAGCCCTTCTCTCCCTTGTAAAACAACACATGATCACACTACACCACACCATTCTCAACACATAACACACCACTCTTCAAGCCTAGTTGTGTAGAGTGTGCGCATTGTGAGTGCTCTATTCCATCACTACTCATAGGTGCATGGAGAAGCTTGAAGTTAGTTATGCCATCTAGAGGAGTGGAGTGTATGCCATACTCTTCACCACACTTGTAGCCTACTCTTGTGCATAAATAAGATTTATAGTTTTGGGTGCAATTGTATGCTGCAACTACGACTCTTCTCTCCAAATTGACTGGATAAGTTGGCTAATCAGGTGGTTGAAGGTGTATTGTCCTTGAAGTTTGTTGTGCCATTTCATGCTTGGTGGTTTGAGGGCTTGTTGAATTGTTTGCCTAAAAGGTCAATTGTAAGAGGGTGCTCGGTGAGAGGGCTCCCGTGACCCTAAGACAATTTGTGTATTGGCAACAAGGTCAAGTTTTGTGTTGTCTCTCTATTTCTCATCAAGCTTTGTGTGCATCTAGTCTTTAAGGCTAAGACTGAGTTGCTCAAGTTGATTTGTGCTCTTTACCTCTCTCTGGCATGGTGAATGTTTTTGTTTGGTGTGTGTGGCTATCTTGCATTCCCCTCTCTTTGTGCGTTTGAGTACAAGGAGATATCATGTGTGTCCTAGTTCGCATCTACAACTAGGTGGTGCCCCTTTTCTTGTTTGGTTTCTGGCTATGGGTTGTTGTTGTCTCTGATTGTGCTTGCCCTAGCCCCAATTGAGCAGCACGGGAGCCTCGAAGGGTGTTTAGAGGCCGCTCTTCTTGTTGCCCACCCCGGACCGCCTCAATACCAAGCTTTAAAAACATTTTGGGATTTTAGCTTGGCAGTTTGCTGGAGCACATTGTGTGACAGGATTTGACAAAGGTTAATAGGAACCTTTGGATCCAATATCTTGGGCAATAGCATAGCAAAAAGTTTCTCGGATACGTACGTTGGGTTGTTCTTAAGGCTTATTGATTCAGCTACAAACCTGTAAGAAGTGGAAGCTTCCAATCCTGCTACTGGAACACCTTGACCACTTGCCTTGTGCTTACATTTAGTCGCTTCATCCTCCTTCAGGGCTATACTTATCTGCTGTGGAGTTGCCACAGATGGTTTGGGCTCGTTGGACATTGTGAATGCAAAAGCTATGGTCTCTGATGTCACCGACACCTTTCTACCATTTACCATGACACTGCCATTGTCAGCGTTGAAAGAATCAAGAACTTGCTTGATGATGTCTGCGTCAAAAGCAATTCTTGTAGCTTGCAACACAACTCGGAGATCCCATAGTTGTAGCAGAGTCATTTCTTGGTCAGTGAATACATAACGCTGGATTTTACTGTACGGTATGATGGGAAGGCTTGCCTTTGCAGCAACAACTATGGCTTGGGTTTCCTCAAGAGACTCCTGCATCTTGTCTGAGCGTTTCCTTCTACCCATACATTGTGAAGACGATGAAATAGGCGAAGTAGAAGAAGACTTACTTGACGTTTCAAAGCCGTACCCTGGTGTCGCTGGCAAGGCTAGCTGACAGTTAACTGTCTCTTTAGAGGTCGAGGTTTGCGGCTGTAGCGAAGAAACCTCGGAGCTTGGCGATGGCGAATGATTAACAGGAGGAAAGCATCGCGTAGGGGATTTGTGAGGAAAAATGCCAACTCTCCTGACTGTTACGTGTTCGCGCCATAAAAGCTCCACCACTCGCCGTTCCTAGACTTGTGTTCGTTGCTGCTGTCGTGGCAGACATGCATTGGACAAGACTGCGACCCATCCTTAAAATGATTACTACTGGCGTGCCATATGATCGTTGGCCGCTTAAACATTGAAAAGTGTGTCCCCACTGATACTGGACTGGTTTCCAGTCTGGCTTGATCATACTGGTACTGATTCTAAGATCAGTCTGATCTTGTTCTTCTGGTACTGGTTTTGAAATTGGAACTGGTTGCACATGAAAAAGCCCAAAAATATCTGATTATGGTATCTCTTGATCAGCAAGTCCCAGTTCCTTAGTACCTTGTTCTTGCCCATTTTCTCTAGCCTCTGAATAATAAAGCTTGATCTTTGCACCATTATATACTCCTGGCAACAATAATCCAGATAAATCTTTCAGTCTGACTGTGCCATTGGAGAAGATCCAGTCTACCTCAAATGGTCCTGCCCATGCAATCTTCAGGTTTGGCTTCTTTGGACCCAGTCTAGACTGATATAGAAGCACCAAATCTCCTTTCTGAAATTCCCAAAATTTAATTCGACGATCATGCCAGTGCTTCCTTTGTTGTTGAACAATTTCTTGTTCCAACATAGCCCGTTGCCTGAGTTCATCTAACTGCATCAGTTCATCTAGCCGTTTTTTAAGATTGTGGTTGAAGTCTAAGCCATACTTCACAACCATTCTCAGACTTGGGATCACAAACTCCATAGGAACCACAGCTTCAATGCCATACACCATTCTGAATGGTGTCATTCCAATAGTGACCTTATAAGATGTCCTATAAGCCCATAGAGCAGTCTGGAGTTTCAAATCCCACTGGTCTGGTTTCTTTTGCACCACCTTAGTGAGAAGTGTCTTTATTGTCTTGTTGCTACTTTCAGCCCGTCCATTGCATCTGGGATAGTAAGGAGTAGATTTCCGATGCTTGACTGAAAGCATATCCAATAGGATTTCCATAGTGTCATTGATAAATGTGTTCCTTGATCTGACACAATCTCTATTGGACATCCATATCGGCAGACAATATTCTCAAATAGAAACCTTGCAGTTGACTTGGCTGTGTTGTCAGGAAGAGCCTTAGCTTCAACCCACTTGGTTACATAACAAGTAGCCATTACTATGTACTTGTTCTTCCTGGGGGTAACCTTCTTAAAAGGTCCCATAAAATCTAGTCCCCATTTCATGAACACTCCCAGTGGTTGTACTGGAATCAAAGGAGTCATATCTGCAGATGTTGGTCGACCCATTCTTTGGCATATGTCACAAGTTTTACAAAAACTTCTGACATCAACAATCAGTGTTTGCCACCATAGACCAGCTTGCAGAATCTTCTTGTAGGTTACTTCGTTAGAAAAGTGTCCACCAGATTCACCATTATGTGCTTCTGAAATCACTTGCATTCTTCCTTCCATAGGGACACAACGTTGAAGTATACCATCAACACCCAGTCGATAAAGTAATCCTCCGATGATAGTAAATTTCAGGCTTTTTATGATCAGAGCTTTCTTCTGGTTCTGCTTCCAATCCTCTAGAAAGGCACCTTGGGAAAGAAATTGATAAATATCGTACCATTCAGGATCAACTGATTCTTCTCCCTCTAACTGAATAAGTCAGCGTCCATTGGTTCATCTCTCAAGGGTGATTCTGAATAACCTTCCGTACTTCTTGAGAGAAAATCAGCTCCACAATGGTTTTTGCCGGGCTTATGGAAAATTTTGAATTCAAAATCCATTAGGAACATCATCCATCTTATCAGCCTGCCTTGAATAATGACTTTATTAATCAGAAACAGAAGAGCCTGATGGTCCACATAAAAATGGAATAACTTCAGGTAATGCCTGAACTTTGTAGCACTGAAAACCATTCCAAGGGCTTCTCTCTCAGTAGTTGTATAGCCTTGTTCAGCCTGACTGAATCTGCGACTGTCAAAATAAACCGGATAATCAGTTCTTCCGTCTGGCTGAGCTAATATTGCCCCCATTGCCAATCCCGAAGCATCTACATGTACATGGAAAATAATATCCCAGTTTGGCTGCCTAAGGACTGGTTTACTGATAATGGCTTTTTTCAGATTCTGGAAGCTCTCCTCACATTCAACAGTCCAGTTGAACTTACTGGTCTTCTTTGTAAGCTCATATAGTGGTACTGCTTGAGAAGCAAACTTATGTACAAATCTTCTATAGAAATTCACATAACCCAAGAAAGAGCTCAACTCTGAAGTAGTTCTGGGTGCTTTAGCTTGCTGAACACACTGAATTTTGTCATTGGCCATCTCTATTCCATTTCGGGAAACCACATGTCCCAGTAGCTGTCCCTTTTAGACTAGAAAAACAGATTTGAATGGATTCAAACAAATCCGCTTCTCCTGACAGTGTTTGAAAACCATGTCTAGGAATAGTAGGTGTTGTTCCTCATCTGAATAGACAGTAAAGTCATCCATGAAAATGGCAAGGAACCGATGAAGGAATTCATTAAACATCTCCCTCATACACCGCTGAAAGGTAGCTGGTGCATTGCACAGGCCAAAAGGCATCACCAGATACATGAAAGCTCCCCACTCAGTGATGAAAGTGGTCTTGGCTCTATCTTTAGGAGCGATCTGTAACTGGTTATAGCCACTGTAACCATCCATGAAGCTATACATTTCATATCCTGCGATCTCATCAAGCAACATGTCAGTAAAAGGCAAGGGAAATGGATCTTTGATAGTTTGGGCGTTTAGTTTCCTATAGTCGACACAAACTCTTAATTTCCCATTCTTCTTGGGAACGACGACTATGGGAAATAGCCAACCACTATTGGCCACCTCTGTGATGAACCCAGCCTTGAGAAGATTATCAATCTCCTCCTTGACCTTCTTTGCATAGTTGGGGTTCATCCGGTATCTTTGCAGTCGTATTGGCCTAGCATCTGGCTTCAGCGGTATTCGGTGCTGACATACTTTAGGATCCACTCCCTTCAGATCTGTATGTTCCCAGGCAAACACATCTTTATAGTTCTCGAACATCTTACGTGCCTTCTCCTTCATTGCCGGGTTGAGGTGCTTGTTGACCTTGATCATCCTAGGATTATCCTCCGATCCTAGGTTCCACTCTTCCACTTCTTGGTCGTCTGGAAGCAACCAATTAGGCCCGCCTCCTTTTTGTTTGGTCGACTCTTCAGCGTAATCCCAGGATGGTCCATTCATTTGTGAATCAGTATTCTGATCCACTGGGTACTCTTCATAACGTACCGGTTCCTCTACCATACCAGTATCAACTGGTTCCACCATCCTTCCAGTTAGCTGAATTGTTCTTTCCCCTGTGTTGATTTCAGTAAACTGATCAGGGAATTGTCTTTTCTTCTTGTCAGCCTGCTCTTTATTCAGCAAGACTGCATTCAAGTCAATCTCTGCCAAAGGGAATATGTTCATGGCCGCTAGCATTCGCTCGATCTTCTTGGCCCTGTACTTCTGACATAACTCCTTCGGCCTAAGTTCCTTTCTCCAGCTCCTAGTATTGCTTGTCTGGATTTGGATTCTGCCACTGGCCCCTTCTATGGTTAATGTTTGGTTTGCATAGTCATGAACATCATGTGCTGTTCTCAACCATGGGCGCCTTAGTAGCATCCCATATGCCCCTTGCACATCGAGAACTAAGAAATTGGTTTTGAATTTCTCCCTCCCAACTCTTATCTGCATATTTTCAATCATACCCATCGCCTGTACCACTCTATGATCTGCCATTCGTACTTTGAATGGTGCTGGTTTCATATTAGTGATACCCATTCTCTGCTGGAGATGAACTCCCATTATGTTGACTCCTGCTCCTCCATCCAAGATAACACTTGAGAGAGGTTCCCACTACTTCCTAACCTTGTAGTCCACCTGAATAAGTGGAACTTCATAATCTCGGACGGCCATCAAGTCCACTATTCTGGCCTCCGCCTCAGCTTTCCTCCGCTGTATGATAAAGTTGGCCACTTCAGGAAAGGTTTTTATGATATCCTCCAGCTCTACAGTCAGCTTCTGAATTCTATCACAAATTTTCACATGAATTTCTTCTCTTTCTTAGTCAGACTGATTGTCAGAGCTTGAAGAACTGGTATCTTCACACTGCCATTCCTCTTTTGCACTGCTTCCACTCTTTCCATCAACTCTTAGTTCATCAGCTAGTCCATGTACCGCAGCCAGCATGGTCTCAGTTATGGCCGGTTTACTGACTGATCTTTATCAGTCGATTGGGCCAGTATCCTCTGAATAACTCTAGCTTCAAAACTTTATGGCTGCTCTGGCAGCTTCTTGGCTAAATCCTCCGTGATTTTAGCCGCTAGTTCCCTCTGCTCTTGCCACTCATCTACCACCTTCTCTATACCTTTGGCCTTTCAAATTTCTCTTTGTTGAGCCCACTGGCTGCTGGTAGGATTGATTGGTGCTTCTGAAGTGTTTGGAATTTCTTCAATGACTACACCCTTGCTTCTAGTAACTACCCTTACTGGGACTGGCTCTGGTGCCTTAGCCTCAGTAGTAGTAGTTGCAGGTGCATCTGGGCATTGGGTTGCAAAATGGCCATACTTCCCACAAGTGTAGCAATTCATGCTCCTATTCTAGAAGCTTCCACGTCCTTTGCCTCTACCCATACCTAGTTGGAATCGTCCACGTCCCTGATCAGTACCACTGGTACCTGGTCTCTCCTCTTGAGCTACTTTGACTGGTTCACCTTCACTGGTTCAGTGTAGGCAACCACTGACAGATATTTGCATTTCTTAAAGTGGTGGATCCTGATGCCACAATTGTTCCATAGATGACCAAAAGCTTTACAGTAGGTACATTGTGGACATTCATTGGAGATATGGTCCTTGGATTTTCATTTCAAACACCAAGTCTCCATTCCGAACTGGCTGTCTTGTGTGGCTAATTTTGGAAATTTGTCTAGCCATTTCTTCAATTTTCTTGGTCCAAGATCCCTTCTTTGACTTCTCCTTGGCTCGTTCATTAGAGCTGCTCTCGGAGCTACTGGACACCTCACTGGAATCAGAACTTTCAGCAATAGCAGAGCTACTGCTACTAGTCCTTTGCTTCTTGTGGCTCTTTTTCTTCTTGGCCTGCTGTTCCAGCTTTAATGCCCTTTGGACGAGATCATTGAATTTCTTGGTAGGGGATAGTACTTCTTGTTCCCTAAGCTTTTTGCTTCTGAACCCATTCAGAAACCATGCCCTCAACCTCTTCTCAGATGGAAGTTCCTGCAACTGCCTGGTTAGCTCCTTGATCTTTTCCACATAACTGCGGACTGATAAATTTCTCTGTTTGATCTTATCTAGTTCACATAGAATATATTCATCCCCTCTGTTGTCAGAATATTCCAACCTGAAGGCTTTAAGCAATTTTTTGTATGATTTGAGATGGCAGGCAGGGTAATGGTAATACCATTTCCTCACTGCCTCCTTCAAGGTTTGTGGAAAATATTCCCCCCAATCATCTTCATCAATATTTTTCAGTTCAACATACTGCTCGAAAGCCTGTATGTGAACGTCTGGATCATCCTTCTTACCTCCCTTGAATATTGGAAAATAAATTTTCAGGGAAGCTGTGTAATCATTTCGATTACCACTGATCCTACCACTTCTCTTCTTGGATTCAGAATGGCGCTTGGGAGTCTTCTTGCAATTGTCAGTGTCAGCATCCCAATCAATCTCTGTCTCAGTCTCAGTTTCAGTGTCTTCTTTGGTTTTTTTTCTAGAAGTACGGTGACTATCTTTACTTCCCTTGGTACCCTCATTCCCCTACCGGGACCGAGTACTCTTGGAACTCTTAGCTTTTTGTGCTTCCCGTTCTGCCCGTCGGCGTCGAGAATGACTGGAGTGCTGTGAGTCCTGCGCCTCATCAGCGTGACTATGCTCCTCCTGAGCCTTAGTGTCAGTCATCTTCTCTTGCTTGGGGTCAGACTCTCTTCCTGACTCCTCAGAAATGGGATCAACATGAATGGTGGATTTTCGGCCACGACTGGATTTAGGTGCCATTGCTGAAAACTTCCAACTGGGAGAAGAGTCTTTCAGTCAACGAGCTTCAGCTCGAGCCACCGTGATCGCCAAAATGGAATTGGGGCTGATCTCTTGAGACAACTAATTCCACTGTTAGAAGATTTCAGCTACTAGTGTGAGAAGAATTCAGACAGCAGACTGGATAGAAATCAGGAACTAGACTGGAATTTGGATACTGGAATAAGAATCAGACTTATGTACTGGAAATAATGTTCAGATTCAGATTCAGATTCAGATTCAGAATACTGGACGAGAAGTAAGTGTAACTAGAATATCTGCCATGATTGGGATTATAGATAAAGATTATAGCGAATATGATTTACAAAAAGAGTACAGCCGACAATACTGCCAATGATTCTCAAGTACAAGTGTAGCCAAAGTGCTAACCCAAATGATAACAATTGCCAACCCGATTACAATGTAATGGGCCCTATTTATACACTTCGGGTTTACTGTAGTAATTACCATAGTAACTACTAAGTAATTCGCTGCCCATCTCCTAAGAGGACATTCCCACATAGTGAACTATCCAGCCATCTACAGCTTCACCATTGGGTATGCGAGACAAATGATCTACCATGACATGTCTTTTACCATGTCTCACCACAACGGTGAAATCAAACTCAAGAAGAATTAACAACCATCGTGTAATTCTTCCCGTGGAACAAGGTTTATTTACTAGATACAACAAGGCTTGGTGATCCACATAGAAAACAAACTTGTTGGCAAGAAGGTAGTAGCGAAATTGCTTCACTGCATAAATCATAGCTAAACCTTCCCGCTCTGTAGTGGTGTAGTTTCTCTCGGCATCATTCAATTGACGACTTGCAAAGCTAATGGGATAGTCCAATATATGTTCTCCTGGTTGAGCTAGAACACACCAATAGCAAAATTTGATGCATCAATATGCACATGGAAAATTTAATTCCAATTGGGTATAGAATGGGAGTGGTTGTCAAGGTCTTTTTCAATGACTCATAAGCATGGTCGCACTCTACGGTCCAGTGGAACTCAATAAGAAGCTTATACAAAGGACGAGCTATCGTAGTAAGTTTAAAATAAACCATCGGTAATAACCAACATGGCCCATGAACCTTTGAACTCCTTTATAGTTTGTGGGTGGTGGTAATTCAGCAATGGCTTTGATTTTGCTCTCGTATGTGGAAATCCTATTTTTGGACACTATATGCCCTAAAATGACTCCATGTTTAACCCAAAATTGGCATTTAAAAGGGTTTAAGGAGATGCAATACAATCTGCACTTCTCAAACAGTTTTTGTAAACATGATAGATGTTCTTTCCAAGAAGAATAAACACAAAGGTCATCTAAGAAAGCTTCACAAAAATCCCTAAAATATTCTCTAAAAGTGGTTTTTATTAATCTTTGGAAGATAATAGGAGCATTAATTAATCCAAAAGCCATAACACAAAATGTGAACACTCCGAATTCGGTTATAAAAGCCATTTTAGCCTGGTCCTCTAGTGCAATTGTGATTTGATTGTATCCAGAGTACCCATCTAAAAAGCTATAAGCTTCCTTTCCTGCAACTCTTTCAAGCACATGCTCTGAATATGGCAAGGGGTAATGGTCCCTCCTAGTGGTGGCAGTGACCTTCTTGAGATCCACACACACTTTGAGTTTCCCATTTTTTTTCGGCATAATCACTATTGAAGACACCCATTCTGAGTGCTCAATAGGGTATATAAATCCGCATTTGACAAACATTTCAATCTCTTCTTGAACAATCTTTGCATACTTAGGATTCATTGGGTAGGGTCATTGCTAAACTGGTTCAGCCATGCTGTTCATGGGAATTGTGTGTTGCACCACAAGGTGGAGCACCTTTCATATCATGATATGTCCAAGAAAATATATCCCTGAATTCCTTGAGAAGTACTTTAAGTACATACTCCTCAGTCTCTGTCAGATCTTGGGCAATGAAAACAGGTTTGGACTCTTCTCCTGGGTCTGCTAACTCTATTTCCTTAACTATCACTAGATCTTCATAGACTCCATTACTTCCATCGTTAGGTGTCCTTTGTGCCTTTGTATACACAACCTTATCCTCCTCCGTGGTGTAGGATTTGAAATGATCGGGTGCAGGGTGTAAGTCTGTGGGGTCTTGTTGTTCTGTGGACTGTGATTTTCCTTCCGCTTCCTTTTGTTGTTGAGCTAACTCTTGATTTTGTCATCTCCTTATGATACGGCTCAACTTTGGCTTCTCTATAGCCTCTAGCTATGTGATGTCAATGGGTTGTGGACTACACCACATAATGCTTTGAAGGTATTCACCCCACTTATCTACCAACTTCCGATGAGCATCACATGCCCCTATATAATTAAGCCATTCTGCAGTAGATTTCTTTTCATTTATTCTAGCACGCACATGTGCTTGATATTGTTGCCTCTTATATTTCTTACTCTTCTTGTCTAATTTTTGATTACGGTCGATCTCTAGTGAAGAGTCTCTAGATGAATCGCTACTTGTGTCTTCTGCTCTCCTGGATAGATTGTCATCTAAGGTACCAATGGGCCCTGAATGGTTTGTCTCGACTCCCCACATTTGCACTAAGATTTAACTCATATTTTTCTTCCTTAGAGTCAATTTCAATTAATGATTCTGACCCCGAATTGTGTGGGCTATAGTCTTGTGAGACGCTACTAGTTCCAATGTCAATTGAGCCTTCATCTTGTAGGTCCTCAGGAGCTATATGCATTGCTTCTATCATATTTAAGGGTACGAGTTGTGACATTTTATCCCCCTCAGGTGTTACCCAGGTTGTCCCCCTATTTTCCCAAGTGTTTATGGTTGCTGCTAGGTGGACCCAATCCACATTGTCAGACTCAGTCATCCCAAGTAGAACATCCATATAAGGAGAATCTTTGTCCATTTTACATGTGTAACAATACTGTAATGGGGACGAGTGAACTGTGGTGTCAGATCTGTGATCAATTATAAATTTATTTCCTAGAGGATGTGCTTGACCCGCTACAAGATCCACTTGAATCACAAAGTCTCGGAATTGCAAGTGGACATGGTTTTTAGACCAGTCATGCACCATTTTTGCTTCCCTCATGAAAGGACGTCCTAAGATCATCTCAGATGACATAGTGTGCTTGGAGAAATCCATAACAATGAAGGTATTCCTTATTTTGTGTCCAAAGACCTTGATCTTGAGATCTTCTAGCATCCCAATAGTTTTAGCAATAGTCCCATTGGCCATCTTTACTACTATGTTTGTGGTCCCAAGGTGAGGTCTTCCCACAGTTTCCCAGCAATTTTTAGTCACAATGCTAACTCCAGTGCCACCATCAAAGATTCCCTTCACAGTTAATCCCTTGGTAGTGATTGGTATGGTCACAATGGATTCATCGCCCTCAAAGTATTGTCCCAATTTGTTAATAGGTGTTTCTACAATAGAGTTCTCATCTAGGTTGAGTTGTGCATGTAAGTGTTCCTCCTATATTGGCATCTCCCTAGCTCCATCCATTTGTGCAAATTGTGGTAGCCCGACTTTTAGTTCTCCATAGAGGAAAGCTCGAAGAGCTAAGAATAGCTCAAGGTCTCCATATAGGCTGGACATGATGGTGGTTCTAACTATTGAAGCCATGAAATCCATCAATTTGGCAATATTTAACGACACCTTTTGGGCTTCAGCCCCTTGATGTGGGGAAGATGGGAACTCCATTTCTTTGATAGGGTCAGGTAGTCCCTCTGTAAACATTCTTTCCATCAAGAAGTGAGTACGACCACTTTTCCATGACTTTAAGTCACTTTCTTCTTGGATGACACTAGGTATGGCTAGGGGTCTATGGACTTTGTGGGGTTATTGTTACATAGGGAACACTGTGTCTGTAATCTGCATTTGCCTAGGTGTTGGCTCTAGATCCCTTTGGGTCTCTTCTACCAAACTCCTTAACTGCTTGACTTGCTCGATCTCCTCTGTAGGGTTTGGGTAAGTTCCTATCTTCTTCTTGGGTCCTGGCCATTGTGGCTCATGCGATCTTTCTTGTTGGTTTATTTCCTAGTGGTCGTTTTGGTCTCCATGGTTTTACCTGAATCAAAATCCTTTTTAGCATTGTTCATATATACGGGGTCGTCACCAGTCCCTATGTTGGTCTTTGAACTTGGGCCTGACTTCGCTGCTTTTTGCGATCTCTTCCTACGTGTTTTCTTCTTCTTCTGAGATTGGGCAATTGATGCCATGTCTCTTTCTTCAAGAATATAATTTTTTATTTTGAGCATCAATCGTGTAAGTACATTCACTGGTACCACAGGTGTACTTTGTGATGGATCCTCGGTAACCTCAATCAAGTTCAATGGCGTGATCTTCAGTACATTTGGATTATTCGGACATTGGTCAATCAAATGATCTATGCCACATCGATTACACATGAGTATCGGAATTGTAGACGTGCTCACTTGATTGGTTTGCATTAGTGTAGCATTCTTTTGTAGCCTAATAGGACACTCGGCTACACGATGTGGACCTCCACACTCATAGCATTGAAGAGGTGGTCTCTTGGCAGTGTAATTGATATTTTGGCCTCTTGCTGCAAGAGCAACTACTTGATAGACAGGTTTGACTTGTCCCCAATAGTCCTCCATGTAGTATTGTGGACTTTCTTCAAGTGCATCAATCCCATAGGCAGTATTAGGGTCTATATCTTCCTCACAGCCTTCCAAACCAACAATAGATGACTCACAACCCACTTGATTCACAGAAGTGATTCTCGAATGTGGTGGTTGTGGTCCTTACACTGGAGGTGGTAAGGGTGTTGTTTCAACGACATTTTGGGCCCTAGGGACCATGTGTTGTGACGTTTGTTCAAGAGGTGGGGTTGACATCAATGCAAGCACTCGAGGTGTGTCTGTCCATGCTAAGGTTGGGTGGTCTATTAGCCATTACGCGCTTAAATACTATGCAATCCTTGGCTTGATGACCATACCTCCCACAGGCATTGCAATTCCCATTAAATTTACTTTGGGCATTCACTAGTACTATGCGGACCATAGAAAACTGAGCACCATTGTTGCTCCCTTCTTGGATACATATGGTTGTTTTGTGGAGCACGATAGTCTCTAAGACTCTCTTGAATGGCCTTGCTGGGATCTACTAAAGTCATCTCAGATATCTTTGGCTCCTTAGCAATAGGCTTTAGGGTCATTGGATGATGCCTCGATGCTTGCGAGCTAGTAGATTTAGGCTCAACAGACACTCTTTCTCCTTCAATCATTAAATTATCCTCCAATTGGATTGCATTGGTGGTGATTGCTTCCCAAGTGGTGATACCTCTAATGACTAGGCCATTGTATATATCCTCATGTCGTAATCCTGTAATGAATTTATCAAGCAATTGGTTATTATTGAAGTGCTCATTTGGATTACAACATGAATTCAATTGCTTCAAGCGACTAATAAAGTCTCTCACCAACTCTCCTTCCTCTCGTTGGGCTTTTTGGAGCTGAGATGCTAGACCCCAAAGCACTCCCTCTCGTATGTATTCTTTCAAGAACAGTCTCCTAAGAGTAGGGTAAATCGTTTTTTCTTCCACCCTTAGGGTTCTGTACCAATCCCCAGCCTTCCCACTTAAGGTTAGACTTAAAGCATTACTCTTATGAAGGTCATTGTGTTCTCCTAGAGAATCACATATTTGTTCAAACACTTTGATATGCTTTCTCACATCCCCGTCTCCACTAAATTTTTGTGTGAGCTTGGTTGTTTGTACTACCTTACTTTTAGGCTCCCTATCAGGCGTGTTACACTTATTCTCAGCAATAGATTGACCAATAGCTTGAGCAAATGTTGCCAAGTCACCTAAATGAGTAGGCACCATGGGTGAAGGCGCTCTAGAGACTACATGTGGAGTAGGTATTGGCATTGGGCTTGGCGCATAGAAAGCCCTTGGGTTCCAAGTTTGGTATGGTGTTGTGCCATATAGCGGTCCAAAGTTTATATGTGTTCCTAGGCGTATCAGACATCAGCTGTGACATGCTAATGCTAGCTGATATGGTCCCATTGAAATAAGAGCTTGGGTGCTGTGGTTGTGGAGCATAAGTCGTTGAAACAACGGGAGGGGTAGGAGCTATATGAGTGCAAGGACCTATAGGTGCATATGATTGATACACACTTGTAGGTACTGTTGCCGACATTGAGCTACCAAGTAGTGGTGCTTTACTAATAAATGAGGTCCATGGCGTGTTCCTTGGCATGCCCATCACTGGGGTAGGTGTTGGGATTAAATCCCAAGTGGCCTCTTATACGGATATGGCCGGCCACCTGCCTAACTCACTTATCACTAACTCTTTGTATATACTCGCTTATACTTTTGTGGATAATAAGTTTTGGGATATAACCCTTCAATGATTCTCTGTGTATCTGTGTGTGTGTGTGTGAGAGTCGATCTACGCTCCACTCCGCGACTTCAATTGGTATCAAAGCGAGGTGCAATGTGTTTTTTGCGTAATCGCGTGCGCGTGCACTTTTCAAGCAGATTCTGGATCCGGAGCTTGGAAATTCACACTCGGCGTTCCGGGAGAATTTCCAATAGGTGATCTAGGGTTTTACCCCCCTTTCGAAGCTGTTTATGCCCTCGGAATTTCGTTCTGAGCACTACATCAGAAGATAGGTTTTAGCCGCAAAGAAACCCGTCTTGTGTAGATTGGCAAGCAGGAGGTGGTTGTCATCAATATCGGCATCCACATACATCACTCATTAGTCTTCAAAACATCATCTATAGACCAGGTACACATATATATTATTAGATATATATATTGTAGTCTGCATTTCTACTTCTTGTGCTTGCCAGGTTCCAGGGGAGGTGTGCCATACGACGCTTGACACCACTGGCATGTATTGCAGATTGATGTACTGTGATTGTGGGTCTGCTAGTTGTGAGTCATGCTTGCAGACAGACCGCCGCAGCGGTCATAGGACAGTGATTGGTCTATTGTAGGATGTATGCTAGTTCTGGGTAGTTTGCTGAGCCATGTGTGAGGGTCGTGTGTGAGGTTTTTTGAAGCCAAGCACTGGGGGCTGGGTTACCCACTGTGAGGTGGACTAGGTTGCTGGAGTTCCCCTCTACACGCATCCTCTTCGGTGACTTTTATCCCATAGGATGTATGACTTTGTGTAGACACTGGATTGCATCTTATGCGTCAGGCCGTTGAGGCAATGTTCAGGGTTCAGTCTTGAGACAGATACAGATTCTGTGATCACCCAGACAGGAGACAGTGTATGCTTACAGGATAGCATATTTACATAGATTTTTAGATTTGTCACTGGTCAGCTATTTATGATTGTTTTTGAGCTATCTTTTGGTTTCTAGAGCTCAATTTACAAGGGAGACTCTGTCAAAATTCTTCAAAATACTGACAGTTCTTGAGGAGAGGTGTTCAACTTGTTGTTTACAGCTTGTTTATTGTGTACAGAGGCCAATTTACAGGGGAAACCCTGTCGGATTTTTCCCAGAAGTAAACAATTTGGCAGATTTGGCATCTTCTCAAAGTGAGACTCTTTACAACATTAAGAATCTGGATGGCACAAACTTTCCATTCTGGAAGAAGCAGATTTGGCAAGTTTTGGTGCAGAAAAAAACAAGTGAAGCCATTGAAGCTCAAAGGAGAGAGACCAGAAGGTACGGCTGAAGATGAGTGGGAAGAGCTTGACGAGTTAGCTTGTTCCACAATCATGCTGACATTGGCAAAAAATGTTTACTTCAATGTAGCAGAAGAGACTACAGCGTATGGTGTATGGCAAAAACTATGTGGTATGTACGAGAAACAAAGTGCTGCTTCTCAGATTTATTGGCTCAAGAAACTGGTGGATTTGAAGATGAAGGAAGGGACAGCCATGTCAAATCATCTCAATGAATTTCACACAATTTTCAGCCAGTTAACAACACAAGAGATAGTCTTTCCAGATTCAGTGAAGGCTATGTTTCTCTTAATCACTTTGCCAGACAGTTGGGATACTTTTCACACAGCGTTAAGTAATTCTGCCGTGCCCGAAGGTCTTACAAGTGCCAATGTAGAAGGCAGCTTGCTCACAGAGGAAGTGAACAAGAAGAACATTGACAAAGGCAAAGACAACAGTGCTTTGGTCATTTAAGGGAGACAACAGTCTAAAGAGAAGAAGGGTAAGAAGGCACAAAACCGAAGTAAGTCTCGTGAATCAAAGCCAAAGGATGACATAGAATGCTACCATTGTGGCAAGAAGGGTCACATGAAGAGAGACTGTACGAAGTGGAAACAAGAAAAAGGCAAAACAAAGAGTTCTGAGCAAGATGAAAAGAAGAGTTCAATGAAGATTGAAGAGGTGAATGTCACAGGATCTGGTTCAGACAGTGATTCTGGTATAGCAGCTTGTGACATCTTCCTCACAAGAAATCTTGATTCTATTTTCTTGACTGCAGAGGATGGACATGCTATGAGTGATTGGATTATCGACTCAGGGTCATCTTTACATGTTTCTGCGCACAAAGAGTGGTTTACATCATATGTGGCTACTAAAGATTATGTCAGACTTGGCAATGAGCAAGTCTGTGACATACTTGGAGTGGGAGATGTGCAGTTGAAGTTTCAGAATGTCTCTTCTTTATGGCTCAAGAATGTCAGACATGTTCCAGCAATCCGAAAGAGCTTGTTTCAGAGGTTAAAAAACATGTAATTAATGTGATTGAGCAGCCAAGTGTGTCACTATGGCATCGTAGGCTGGGACATATGTAAAAAATAGGAATGGAAATACTTTCTCATTATGGTTATTTGCCGAGTTTTTCATTTCAAGATTTTGACTTTTGTGAGCATTTTGTTTATGGTAAGCAAACATAGGAACCACACAGATCAAAGAGGAATCGTAGGGACGAACGGTTAGCTCTTGTGCACAGTGATCTATGCGGACCAATGCCTAGTTTGTCACTAGGGGGATCATCGTACTTTTGTACATTCATAGATGACTATTCTCGCAAAGTATGGGTTTACTTCTTGATGCACAAGGATGAGGTGGTCAAGGTCGTTAAGACATTCTTGCAGCTTGTGGAGAATCAGAGTGGTCAGAAGCTGAAGTGCTTGAGAGAACTGACAATGGTGGAGAGTATGTTTCCAAGGCTTTCCAAGACTTTTGTGAAGCAAAAGGGATAAAGCGGGAACTTACTGCACCATACAATCCTTCACAAAATGGAGTTGCAGAATGTATGAATAGGACCATACAAGACAAGATCAGAAGCATGTTGTCAAATGCTGAATTGCCTGACGGATTTTGGGCGGAAGCAATGGCTACAGCAGTCCATTTGATCAACAGGTCTGCTAGTAGGGTTTTGGATAAGAGTGAAGTGGACGAGATGATATGGACAGGCAAGGCACCTTTGTACAAGCATCTCAGAGTCTTTGGTTGTGAAGCTTATAGCCATATTCCTAAGGAGTTCAGGAATAAGTTAGAACCAAAGAGCAAGAAGTGTATATTTCTTGGCTACGGAGAATCGGGCGAGATGGGGTTACCGGCTTTGGGATCCTGAGTCCAGAAAATTTATTCATAACAATGATGTGCATTTCAATGAATCCAAGTTTCACGCTAAGCCAGAGAAGACAGAGGAGATTAGAAGAGTTGTCTTCAGGGAAGATGGACCTAGTGTTAGTACATCAAGACAACATGGTCAGGCTCAGGAACAACCTATAGTGGCTAGAGAGGCAGAATCAGTAGTGGTAAGACGTTCTAAGCGTGTCTCCAAACCACCTGATTGTTATGTGCCATCTCTAAATTATGTCATGCTCACGGATTGCGGAGAACCATCTTGTTACAAGGAGTCATTACAAGTGGTTGACTCGAAAAAATGGAAGTTGGCCATGCAATTAGAGATGACAGCTTTGCATAAGAATCAAACGTGGGATTTGGTTCAATTTCCAGAGGGCAAGAAAGCTCTACCTTGTAAGTGGGTTTACAGGTATAAGCTTACTCCTCATGATGGACAACCAAAATACAAAGCACGGTTGGTTGCTAAGGGCTTTAAGCAAGAACAATAGATTTTGATGAAGTCTTTTCACCAGTTGTCAAGATGACAACATTGAGAACTGTACTTGCTTTGGTTGCCAAACATGATCTGCATTTACATCAAATGGATGTGAAAACGGCATTTCTTCATGGAGATTTTCATGAGGAGGTTTATATGCAGCAGCCAGAAGGGTATGTTGAGAAAAGCAAAGAGAAATTGGTATGTCATTTGAGAAAAAGTCTCTATGACAAAGAGAAGTTTCACCAATTTATGCTTTCTCAAGGATACAAGAGAAGTGAGACAGATCATTGCCTGTATACTCGACAAGCTAAGGATGGTAGCTTGATAATCCTCATCTTGTATGTGGATGACATGTTACTTGCTGGTAGACAAATGGCAAAAATTTCAGCTCTTAATTCAAAAATGGCAAAGGTTTTTGACATGAATGACATGGGTGAGGCAAGTCATATACTGGGTATGCGTATCCAGCGAGATAGGTAAAAGAAGATGCTTTACTTATCTCAGGAAGAGTATATTGACAAGGTGTTGCAATGTTTCCATATGGACAGGGGAAAGGCATTCATGACACCATTGCCGTCATATGTGAAACTAAGCAACCAAGATTGCCCATAGTCTGAGGTGGAAAAGGTTGAGATGGATAAGGTGCCATATGCGTTTGCATGTGGGAGTTTGATGTATGCAATGATTGCTACACGTCCAGATATTGCATTTGCAGTGGGAGTGGTTAGCACATATATGTCAAATCCCGGCAAGAAACATTGGGAGGTAGTGAAAGGTATCATGAGATACTTAAAACATACAAAGAGTATGCACATATGCTATGGTAGTCAGGATTTGAGTGTCGGAGGATACACTGACTCAGATGATGCAGGAGACTTGGATAAGAGGAAATCTACATCAGGCTATGTCTTTACATTGGCTAGAGGTGCCATATCATGGCGATCTCGATTACAAGATTGTATTATGCAGTCTACTACAGAAGCTGAGTATGTTGCAGCAAATGAGGCATACAAAGAAGCTATTTGGCTTGGTAGATTGGTAGCAGACTTGGGAATCAAAGTAGATATGCTAGAGTTATATTGTGATAGTCAAAGTGCTATACAATTGGCAAAGAATCCAGTGTTCCATTCGAAGACTAAGCATATTGATGTGAAATATCACTTCATTAGGGAAGTACTTGAAGACAAACAAATACAACTGATGAAGATCCACACCAAGGACAATCCTGCTGATCTACTCACAAAGGGACTTCCAGGACAGGGCTTTGTGCATTGTCGTGAGTTATTGGGCATTGGATAGATGGCAGCCATGTAAATCTTTATACATTTATGTTCATAGATTTACAGTTACTTAAAGTGCCACATTGGACTTTAGGTGGGATGTTGTTGGGATTAAAGCCCAAGTGGCCTCTTATATGGATATGGCCGGCCGGCCGCCTAACTCACTTACCACTAACTCTTTGTATATACTCGCTTATACTTTTGTGGATAATAAGTTTTGGGATATAACCCTTCAACGATTCTCTGCGTACTGTGTAAGCTCTCTTTGTATCTCTGTGTGTGTGTGTGTGTGTGTGTGTGTGTGTGTGTGAGAGAGTCGATCTACGCTCTGCTCCGCGACTTCAGTAGGCATGGTAGCCGTGGTGTCATTAAGGAAAAGATGAGCTAGACTTGGAAAGGTAAAGCTATCACTTGTGGGCTCACATTGCACTAAGACCCCTGGAGAAACAACATATGGAGGATCCATTGAACTTACCGAGGGAGTCTCCATTTGCAATAAGGTTGGTTGTTTAGCCTTCCCTGTATCCAAGAATCTCATGAGACTCGTTGAAGGCATGTGGATCCCCTTGTTCTGTCTCTCTAGCTCAATAACCCTATGGATGACCTCACAAACTCTATGTTGTTGATCCTCTACGCTAGTAGCACACGTTGTGGATTGTAGGACATCTAACCAACCCACGTGATAGGTGTGACCTGTGTATAGGCCGGTTAGAGTTTTCGTTTGTAGTTCGTATTCCCAGTTCTCATTTAGGAATGCTCCATCTAGGATTGAGGTGCTAGGGGTGTCCTTTGAACTAGATGCAATGTGTCTCTTCATGGGTTGACCCTTAGTGGTCGCTAATTCAGGAGCACTCGATTGCTTTCCTAGCATGGATGTTGACATAGGGGCTTTCTCTTTTAACTCTCTTCATTGCTCTACCCTATGTAAGCTCTCAATTTCCTTTTCCCTAGCTGCAAGGATATATCACTCAATCTCTTGCACTTCGACAAGGCTTCTCCCATCAGGTAGTATTACCTCAGAGGGGAATAGCTCTGAAGAGTTAGGGGGTGCAGTGAATGGAGTATTCACGTGCACACTCTCCAGGAGCATGGGGTATATGTTGGTCATGAATGGCGAATTTACTTCCCCACCCCCCTCATTTACATCGTTAGCTCCATGTTTGGAGAGAAAGTGGCTCTACTAAAGGTTTTCCTTCAAGCGGCTAAGCACGCTCGGCCCGGACCGTGGGCCCATGGCATGCATTCTTGGCTTGAGCTATCGGGATTAGGCATCGGGTAACCCTCCATGACGTCTTAGTCAAAGGAAGAGTCACTAGACGCAATATGTGGGTCCTGAGTGATACTACCTTGGGTTCTCGCTGAGGGCCTAGAGCCTAAGGTAGAGGAATAATGAGTGTCTGTGTAAACGGAGACACTCTCTATGTGCTCGTCCTCTAGCACACGACCAGAGTGTAGGTGCATGTGACCTCAACACTCTAGAGGTGTTGGTGAGTGCCGGTGAAGGCTGCTCACCTAGTTTTTTAGGTGTTTACAATCCAATTTTTTTGGTATTTTTGGTCCCTTTTTTTAACCAAACCACGAAATATGACGTGTGATAGCTCAAAATGAGCGTCTTGGCTAGGGGGACGTGCCGTGCTTTATAGCCCCGATTCCGTTACGTATAGCCCTTGACATCCTAAAACTAGTCTTTTCCTAGGTTAGGAGAGGGCTAGAATTAGTAAGTCCAAAGGGTGAGTGTGAAGGGGACGGTGGAGGGCTTGAGGAACTTGTCCCACATGCCCTCCCTTCACTTGAGGTCCTAGTCTTTATATATAAAGTGGTGTGTATTGTATATCAAAAGACTGAGGACGGAGGCCTTGACCTGCGCCTGAGCTTGGGCTTGGGAAATGATCTTGATCCCTTCCTTTTAAGATAAGGGATTTTTAAATTTTTGTTTTGAGTTTTCTTTTTATTCCCAAATATCCCGAGCATTTTTTATTTATTTATTTTCATTGTTTTCAAAAAAACTTTTTTTGAGGATAATGTGACCGCGTGGACGCCAAGCTCCCACGCGTGCAAGCCTATCTAACCTCATTTCAACTAACACAGCTAATTATATCTAATTAATGCTAACTACTTCTACTAACACACTGTCAAACACAGTAGTCTAGAGGCACACTCACAGACAATCAACTCTACTGCTCACTGTCTACTCTACTTCTCCTTGTCTACATTCACTAACAGATCTATTATACATGCTCGTTGCAAAACTTAATAAAAACAATACAATGCAACACTAACAGAGCTTACACAGCCACTTAACAGTTCTCACACAAGTAACAAAAACCTGCTAATCTACCCATTGCAGCCACTTAGCAATTCTCACACAACACAACAAAACACCAAAAACAGATGGAAGAAAGGCTTCCTGAGGTAGCACTGAGTGCTCCTTAAGCTTAATGGAAGGCATTCCCTGACAGCGGCGCCAAAAATGTACAATTTGTTGTATGTGTTGCAGTTGGGAACTTGCCTGTGCACTGGGTGCGAGCCTCGAAAGGCTGCAACACACAACTAGAAGAGCCTAGCAAGCTCAAAGGGGTAGGGGTGTGTCACTCACTGCTCAATGCTTCCGTCGTGAAGGATCCCGTGCTGCAAAGAAGAAGAAGCCACCGTTGATGCCGCGCTCAACCTCCTTGCCGCCATCGATGCCGCCACAATGCTCAATCACACACACACACACACACACACACACACACACACACACACACACACACACACACACACACACACACTCTGCAACTGACTAGGGTAGCTAGTTCTGGTTACACTAACTCTACCTATTGGTACTACTACCCTAACTATGTATGGTGGTAACACTTTACCCAACACTATTCTGGCGGTTTGACTAAGCCTTTGCTGCTCGAGTATAAGCAGCATACTCTTAGCATAAGGATCTTCTCCTTGAGTATGAAATCAATTAATCGGTACTTAATTCCTCGTTGCTAATCTACTAGGCTATCTTGATTAGCATGGCTGAATAAATTTCACGAAAAAACCTATCTAGGTGGTGCGACCCCTTATGGAATTAACCGTATCTACACTAATTTCTTGGGTTGCTTGGGTTAGTATGAACCTTTTGTTTTGGAACATGGGCTCAGTGGTTACCGTATGGGTATCACCCCTTACCAAGTTCACTTAATCCCCCTTTTTTTTGGCCCCTTACCTGGACGAGTGTGGAGGCTTTAGATTTCATCAATTCATCGATTAAATCACTTTGTCACGATGCTCATAGCGCATCACGATCCCGCTCTGATAACTGCGATGGAGGTTAGGGTTGCTTGGCACGGATTCTTTGCTCACCTCACTTGGAATGATGTGTAGCTGTTAAACCTCCTACACGCTTATTAAGAAAAAATGATGCTTGGCTACTACAGCACCCCCACAATTGAGTACATTTGGAGATCTTCCTTGCCTCCTCTACCATATAAGGTGAGGGGCTATTCCCTTCACTTAGACTTGGTCTTGGTGTAAACTTTCTTGGTGTAGAGGAGAATATGCAAGAAAGGTTGATGCTTGGATTTTCAGTAACACATTTCCGCTACTACTGTGCTATTGTTAGATGGCTTCTACTTCAAAGGTTTTCTATTCACCATCTTTAGTGTGTACTATGCATTTTTACCACATTGGCTTTTTACCAATAATCTAGGTTTGACAGAACCTTTTACTGTTGATTTATAAAAGATGGTTGATTTTGAATGGTTGATATTTTGATATAGGAGGATAAGGGGTAACTCAATCAAATGGTAAATTTGCAAGTTCTGGTTATAATACATACATGGCACAGATGATACCATAATTATTTTCTAGCTTATTACTTCTACTGAGGTGGATTAGTTGTTGAACAATGGTTTTCTATGAGGGCTTCAGTCCTGCTCATTTTTACTCTCTGAAGTAGTGGCTTACCATGGAAACTTATGAAAAATTGGGGCTTTTTGCATTAACTTGATACTTATGGTGAGTATGGTGTTGAAAGCCTGGTGGCATTGCTGGTTATGTTGCCGAAAGTCGAGTTTGGAAGATTGTAGTTGTTTATCTGGTTATGATACATACAATTTGCAGATAAATACCATGAATATCTGTTGGTATTTGGCTTAATATCTCTAATAAGGTGGGGGTGCTTGACTGCTTTGATTTACCTACCGCCTGCTGGCCTGCTCACTGAGCTGGAGGATATACTATCTAAAACTTTGATGGATCACTTGGGCACGAAATAAGGGTAAATTGTGTGTAATTTTAACAAAAAAAACTTGCTCCATTTTTCTTGGGGCTCTGGCTGAAACTTCCCTAGGCTATTAATCCAACTACTACTTTGGCATAAACACAAATTATGGACGACTTAAGGTTACTGATCGAGATTTTGTGATGTGGGGAAACATGGTTACATGCCTTATGAGATCAAATTAAGGTTATGATTATTGATTTTAGAATGATGGTTGACTGGCTACTGGTTGTCTGGCTGTTGATGGAAGCTTAAACTTGTTCACTTGATAATCTGATTTTGTTTTAAAAAAAAAAACATTAAGGAGTTGTGGTTTTACTGAGAAATTCTGAGAACATTTCTTATATATTCTAGGGAGCTTTGCTCACGTGGTCTCTATGGTCTCTATAATATGGCTTGAGCACAAAAAATGTGGAATTTTTTATGATTTCTATGGATCCTCTGGCTAAATATGACATAATTTTGGATAGTTGGACTTATGGCCTGCTCACCGAGCTGGAGGATATACTATCAAAAACTTTGATGGATCACTTAGGCACGAAATAAGGGTGACTTGTGTGTAATTCTACCATAAAAAACTAGCTGTATTTGGGTATGGTTGGAGTTGGTTGGATGTGGCTCTGGTTCTGACTAATACATCCTTGGTTCTGGCATATACTACTCTGGGCTGTTTTTAGCAAGATCTTTTTCTTTGCTGACCTTGCTGGACTTTGTCATGCTGACCTTGACATGCAGAAAACCTGACTTACAGCTTGCTGCTATTTACTAGGAGTATGGTTTGGCTCTTTCCTGGTTTGGCTTCAGACATAATCTTGTTTTTAAAAAAAAGAATTGGCTTAAATTATGATCTGGCCTTTTCTTGCTCTACTACCTGTGTATGGTATGGTATGGGGGAGGCTACTTGCATTGAAAAAATACTAACCTTCAGCTTGAAACTTAGATTATCAGCTTAAAAATGGTTCTTTTTTCACTACATCTGGTTGGCCAGCTTTGGCTCTGGCTCTGGCTCTGGCTAATACTTCTCTGAGCTGTTTCTTTGCAAGATCCTTTCACTTTTTTGTGCTGACCTTACTGGACTTTGTCTTGCTTGCCTCGAGGTGAAAAATCTAAAACATGCCATTGATTACTGGATTAATGCCTTTAATCTGATCCAAGTTTGAAAAATCTGAAAATACAATAATCTTTATACTGAGGAGGCGGCACTGATTTGCTTTGATTTACCTACACCTTGACTGTGCTGATTACTGGTTGGCCTTTTTTGGGTATCCCTATACTGAGGTGGGGTTGTTGGTTTGCTTTCATTTACCTACTCCTTGACTGCTGATTACTGATTGCCTTTTTGGGTCTCGGATATCTCGCTTAAATCCGAAATTTCTTATAGCTAGCTCATCTTTTTTGGTGGCACTTTACTTCCTAGTTTTGGTAGACTAAGTAGTTGAAATTTTTGAAATATCTGAGAATATATGTTTTATAATCTAGGCAGATCTGCTCACTTGGTTTAGCATAAATAAAATATTGAATTTTGGCATCAGCACTAAATAGGTTGGAATTCTTCACACCAAATATGGCTTAAAACTGGACAATTGTACTTTGAGCCTACTCACTGAGCTTTGAAAAAAGCTATCTAAAAACTTTGGTTGTTTTTTCATACAATGTTTAGCTAAAAGAATACTTTGAATGATATGGTGTAGACGACTTCCTTTCACAAGTAAACGGTTGTTACAAATAAGAACTGTTATAAACATATGAAGCAATTCTGGTAGAATTACTTTGTATGCAAAAAAAACTTGAGACATTATCTACTTTAAATGTACAGGACAATAGCTAGTCTAATAATTTTTAAGTTTGACATGGATAACAACTGATAGGTTCTTTGAAGCTTGCCATACGTAGCCAAGCCTAACATATCTGTTGTCTTGACTATATTGATGTAGGTGAGAATTCATCTTGGCTTAAAAAGGTTTAGCTTGCTGTAGTCCAACTTTTAAAACACTCGATGATCCAATTGGGATAGTTTTGATACCTTTGTACAAACTCATTTGGAATGATACTTCATTCTTATTATGCTCTATAGTTATGAATCAAAGACTGAGTTGTTTTTGTACTTATCTTTGTCTAGACATCTTTAGCCAGTCGTCTTTTTGAACATCTTGTTCATTTGGTGTGTTATGTATTATAATTAAAACAACCACACACACACACACACACACACACACACACACACACACACACACACCTATGAGCACATGAAGGAGAAGGAGACAGAGATGGAGCAAGAGCACTTCTTAGCTTACACCTCAGAGAATGAGGATTTTTAGGTCAGAGGGACCTTTTATAAGAGTTTGGCCCATTCACACATGGGCGCCCACAGTGGTCGATCGTTGCGAAACTACTTTAAAAATAAGAAAATGGTGCACCTCTCATCGGCGATCACCTACACACCTATTGGACCGACAAGCCCGGTCCATGACTCAATCAAATAAATAATATGTGTCCATCAAAGGTGATAGGGTGTTCGTGAGGGTTAACAACCTACCATGAAATTGGACATACAAGAGTATGTTTCAAAATGTGTAGTATGCTAAAAGACCAATATGATAGAGGGAAGCAACCTGTATTACTCCAACCATTGTCTATCCCAAATTCACCATGCTAGAGTATAACCATGGATTTCATCTTTGGATTACCCAAGTCTATCCATGGGAATACGGGAATATGGGACAATAGTTGACAGGTTTAGCAAGCAAGCACACTTTATTCCTCTCAAAAAGACTATTAAGGCACACAAATGTAAACTCTCTTCATATCACAGATTTTCAAACACCATGGATTGCCAACATTCATCGTGTCAGATAAAGATCCTAGAATGATCAGTAATTTTTGGAACGGTCTCTTTGAAAATCTAGGTACAAGATTGAATTTCTCTTCGGCCTATCACCCACAAACGGATGGCCAAAGTGAAATAGCCAATCTTATGATACTCAATCTACTAAATAATTATGTTATCGAAGTAGACCAATGCTCACAATGGGAAAAGTACTTACCTCTTGTAGAGTATGCATACAATAATAATGTACATACTTCTACGAGAAAAGCGCCTTTTGAAATCATTGAGGAAAGACCTAAATTTAAATCCCTTGCTACTTAAGGTACATGGGAAGATCTTCGCTCTGCCGATAAGTATAGCCATGATCTACAAGAATCTTTTCAAAAGATTAAGGAGGCTTTATCCATCTCTCAACAAAGGAAAAAAGCTGTTGCTGACAAGCATAGAAGGTCCTTAACGTTCAAAGAAAATGATTGGGTCCTTCAAGCATAGAAGGGCCTTAACGTTCAAAGAAAATGATTGGGTCCTTCAAGCATAGAAGGGCCTTAACGTTCAAAGAAAATGATTGGGTCCTACTTAAGTTTCCCAAGGCCCGATTGAGGCAAACGATGGGCAAAAATCCTATGGTCCATCAAAAGTATTATGCTAAGCTAGCAAAAAGATATTATGGTCCTTTCCAAATCTCGAAGCCAATCAATGAGATGGATTATCAACTCAAGTTGCCCAACCATTGGCTCATACAAAATGCTTTTTATGTGAGCCTACTTAAGCCCTACAAAGGAGATCCACCAAGTGAACCAATTATTGAAGATCCTCTCAAAATCAAAGACTAAGAAGAGGTGCTACAACCCGAAGCTATCCTTTGGCATGAAGACAAGGTACTACGACATGGTAGGATTATCCAATAGTATCTTATTAAGTTAAAAAATTATCCTTTTGAAGATGCTAGATGGATGCAAGGAATACAACTTAAGGATAGTATGAACCTTGTCAATGCTTACAATGCCACATTAGAGTAAGCAAATGTACAATTTCTTTTAAATGGTCAAATGTTTTTGTCTTAAAAGACTAGTTCTCTTTTTATTGTGCACAAATTTAAATAGTATGCATGCTTAGAATCATGTTTGTGATGACCAGATGTCTCTCAAACACCAAGTAGAATTCGTCACTCTACTTGGGAGAATGAAATGGACTAAAGAGTAGACATGCTTGCGGCAGCTATGTCTCCCAAGCACCAAATGTATTAGTCATCCATCTTGGAATGATGTCGTAGGGTAAAAAGGGATCCTCTACCCGCTAAGAAAGATTGACCAATGACTAAATCTTTATCTCTTCTACCTCATAGTCGAGGACGACTATGATTTCAAGAGAGAGATAGTGTCATAAAATCTAATATCTAACCAATCCAAATTATTTTCTCATATTAAATTGATTATTTAATGTGGGAGAATAAACGAGAACAAAGGTTAAAATATTGACATGTGATTACAGATCTATCTCACCACGGGGCCAATGGTAAAGGGGTTCAAATGAGAGATGGTATGTCAAAGAGCAAGGCTAGCCAAGGGAGCTTAAAAATAACTTAGGGTTAGCTTCATTGAAGACCTCCAAAGGTTAGTGTTAAAAGTCCTTTGACCTTAGATAAGCTAGGGTTGAGCTTGCGGTGGGAACCCGGCGCCCAAGCTTGAGGTGCTTGTCGTGCTTGCTGACTAAGGTGCTTGAGGTGCTTGTCGTGCATGCCGACTAGGGAGCTTGAGGTGCTTGTGGGAACACTACCCAAGATTGAGGTGCTCTGTCATGTTTGTTGACTAAGGTGCTTGGGGGGGGGGGGGGGGGGTAAGGTGTCCAAAAAGTCAAATCCCATCCCTACAAGAGAGGGGGACGAGCCCTAAATCTAGGGGGATGAGAGAGAACACACACACCCTCACACAAGGAAAGATTGGTACAAAGCTCCTCCTCATGTTGCCCTCATGGTGTGCCTAAAGCCTATTGGTTGGCCTTCCAAGGGGTCCAATGATAATTTAGTGGTTTGATTTTTTTTTTCCATTTATCAAGTCCTCTTTCTCTCAAAGGGAAATAGGGGACACTTGTCCCAAGACTTGCCCCAAGGCTACCCTTGTTGCTTGTAATGCATCCTACATGTGATTGGCCAGTTTTGCAAGGGTCCAATGAGATTCAAGCTTGTGCTACAAGGGGGGGGGGGGGGGGGGGGGGGGGGGGGGGTCGACCAAAGCAAGCTAGGGGGGTGCTTGAGGGGTATACTCCCAAACATACTCACACACACTCTCATTGTGTGCAGTGCAAAGTGCAAGAGCTCCATCTCCTTCTCCAAGCTAGTAGAGAAGTTGAGAGCCACCAACACTCTTGGCTATGGAATGCAAATCCAACCAAGAGCTATGCTTCAATGCTTAAGCTTGCCATCTTATCCATCTTCATTACTATGCAATTATATATGCTAGCAAGAAGAGTGATGATAAGTGAAGAACTAATTCTTTCTCCTATGAAATGTTTCTTCTTCCTCTTCCCTACCGTCATTCCCCGCTAGATCTCTCCACCTTCAAAGGTGTTTGAGGCTTTGCGACTGAGGCTTGGGATAGTTAATGCTTTTTGTAAAGTTGATGTTGTGATCGTGATTCATGAAGCTTTCCATCTTCATTGCATCAGCTAGATCACAAGGAACACAAAGATTGTATTGTACCAAGTCTCTCTTAATGGGAAAATCTATAATACAAATGCTTATTGGAGGGGAGACCGGCTCCACATAAATCCGGTCCTCAGCTGTTTTCAAGTTCTCTAAACTCTCTCTCTTGCAAAAGTATTTTTCATGTGAAGATAATTAAGTACTATGTTTATGCTGCTACCATCAATTAAGTTCACCCTCTATGCTAACAAAGTATTCTCACAAAAGTGCTTTGTTTAATTTCCTAATTTTGCTACTCTCAAAGTTAATAGGCCATTTCCATTACACTCACACATACTAAAATCAAAATAGTTTAACACATGGATATATTCGTTGTAACTGCTTCATTCCCTTCTGACTCATATGACCAAGTCGACTATGCCACAACTCAGTAGAAGGCAGCTCGGCTACATAGAAAGAGTTCTCTTTCACATACATACAAGGAATATAATGAGCTGGACTTTTGGCCTTTGACCATGACCATCTGCCAAACATTGTAGTGTATCCAAGATCGTCAAGTTGTCCTGCTAAAACCAAGACCCTAGTTAGATTTGACACATGTCTAATACCTCACAGCTAGCAAGAACTCAATACCATTGCACATACACAACTTAACATCTCCAATTCCACATATCTCAAGCTAATGAGGGTCACCCAGCTTAACTGAACCATGTGTGGAAGCATTATTGGAGAACCACTCCTTGTGTGGAGTAACATGAAACCTGGCACTTGAGTCAATAGTCCAATTCAGCACATAGCATTCATCAAGAGCTAACAACGCCTCTTGACTCAAATCAAAAGTGAAGATTAGTACATATGAAGACTGGGCCAGGTCAGGAACAACATCAACATGTGGAGACTCAATTACATTGAGCTCCTCAATCTTCACATTGCTCTTAGGAGGTGAAGAATTAATGACAATGGATTTAGCCTTCTCTCTTTGCAATAAACAACAATCCTTTTTCATGTGTCTTTTCTTGTGACAATGGTAACATTCAATGTTCCTTGTGTCATGTCCACAACTCTTTCTACGTGCATTCTTGCAATCTTGAAAATGATCGTGACTATGACTACGACTTCTCTGCCTTTGATTGTTTCTCTAGCTACTTCCATTTTCCATATATGCATCACCATGCCCACAAGTATTAAGAGATTAATGTTTAATCTTTGTTATGCGCATAACAATAGTACCATCACTGAAAACAAGTTTCCCCTTAGGGACAGAGTTACTAATGGCAGTGTTAAATGTATCCCATGATGCAGGCAACGAATATAGCAAAAAAATGTCTTTCATTTCATCATCAAAATTAAGCCCCTTTGATGTAAGTTGCGTAAATAAGCTATTGAACTCGTTTAAGTGTGAATTGACATTGCTGCCCTCTTTCATATTAAGGCACATAAGCTTCTCATTAGAAACACTTTGTTTGATGCTAGCAAAAGAGGCATTAGGAGGCAATGTACTACACCATACACACTTGCTTAGAATGGAGTTGATAAGCGCATAAATAGAACTATTCAGGAGAGGGTCACCTCCATGTTATCTATGGATTTACCTCAGAGATTGTTATGACGATGGTGACTATAATCAATAGGCCGCCTAGTACACCATTGAACTACAAGATTCAACATTAGACGTGGATAGGGAAGAAGCCTAATTATGATAGATTGTGTGTATTTATGTGTGAGGCATTCTCATATGTGTCTAAAGAGATGGGTTATCATCTCTGGCACCTGGAATCTTGGAGAGTTATTCGTAGCTCACAAGTGACCTTTAACAAGTCAAGGATGCATAAACAACATATGAAAGAGGTTGAGTATTGCAAAGTGAGATTTGAGGATGTAGCCCAAGTCAAGTTACTAAAAAAACTTAGTCTACTAGCATTATACCTACCAGTGGAAGTGCTCCAAAGAGAGCTAGTGTGGAGTCCAATAGTTAGGCAATGAGGAGATCTACATGTGTCTCTCAGGCCCTTGAGAGTTTTCAACCAAGGTTAGACTATTTGTAGGTCATTGATTGTGGAGAGCCTACCTTCTACCAAGAGGCTATTTAGATGGAAGATAGCATGAAGTGGGAGCATGCAATGCAATCTAAGTATAGCTTGATTATGGAAAATGAAACTTGGGAGCTGAAAGAGTTGCCAAAGGGAAAATAAGCCTTGCCTTACAAATGGGTGTATAAGAAAAAGTACACGGCAAAAGATCTTGAGCCTAAGTACAAGGCTAGATTGGTTGCAAGCAAAAGAAAGCTACGGATTTTGATGAGATTTTTACTCTAGTGGTTAAGATGACCGCATTTCATCTTGTGCTTGGACTAGTAGCCATTAAGGACATGGAATTGGTCTAGATGGACGTGAAAACTTCATGGGTATCTTCATGAAGATGTCTACACGAGTTTTCAAGTCAAACTTGAGAGGCCTACTACAAGGGAGAGACTTGTGTGTAGATTGCGTAAGGCATTCTATGGCCTAAAACAAGGTTCAAGGCAGTGGTACATAAAGTTTGACAAGTAAATGCAATCCCAAAGGTATGAAAGGATCCGGGAAGATCACTATTTGTATCCCAAGAAGTTGAATGATGTTTCACTTGTCATCCTGATACTTTGTGTCAATGATATGCTCATTTCTAGGGAGTCTAAAGACAAGATTGCCATCTTAAAGAAGCCACATAGCACACAATTTTCTATGAAGATTTGGGAGATGCAAGTCACTTTCTTGGTATGCATATCAAGAAGGATAGCAAACTTGGAATATTGGAGTTGTCTCAAGAAACGTATATCGACAAAGTCTTGCAACGTTTAAATATGGCATGAGAGGCATCCGTGTGTTGACAAGTCCAACTTGGACTCTCCAATGCGCCCATGTGTGGCCTCCCTTGAGAAGACAAGTCCACCTTGAACACTTTTCGAACCGCCGTTTTTCGAACACTTTTCGACCGCCGTCCAGCCATAATATTCTGACAAAAAGGATATTCTAGTGGAGCCAAAAAATTTGGTTTTTGGTGAGTGTTTTTTCTTCACGCATGATGGCTTCTCCTCATAATGGATGCCTTACAAATGTGCGTTTTTAATATAAAAAATTACAAGGGTAAAATCAAGCTTTATATTTAACAATCTCCCACTTGGAGACTGATCTCCAAACCAAACCTGTTGACTGCTTTCCATCTTGGATTTTTATCCTTGAATGCTAATTGAAGATGAGCAAATGCTCAACTTATCCTTGTTGACCACCTTTGTAAACATGTCTATATGATTCTCACTTGTATGCACCTTTCCTAGCTTTAGTTGTCCCTCTTCTAAAAGAGTACGTATGAAGTGACATCTCACCTCAATGTGCTTTGTCCTTGAATGAAAGGCTGAGTTCTTTGCAAGATGGATAGCACTTTGGCTATCACTGTACAAGACACAATTGTCTTGTCTAAATCCAAGCTCTTCTAAGAATTTGTGAAGCCATAGAATTTCTTTGTTTGCCTCTGTCATTGCTACATACTCTGCTTTTGTGGTAAAAAATGAGACCACTTTTTGCAGCTTTGAATCCGAGTTTACTATTGTGCCTCCAACCGTGAAGACATAGCATGTAGTGCTCCTTTTGCGTATCTTTGTTACGTGCCATATTTACAGCAGCATACCCTTGAAGAAAAATATTAGTTCCTCCAAAATACAAAGCATTTGTTGTTGTCCCTTTTAGATACCTAAGTATCCACTTCATAGCTTGCCAGTGAACCTTTTGAACAATCTTCACGAAAGTGTCCACCCTTTTTGCGACATTGTGTACAAAAAGCTTCAACTGGCTTAATGTTCTTGTCAAGTTTTGGGAATTCATTTTTCCAATGATAATGTACACCACACTCATGGAAGTTTTCAGTCTTTGGCTTAATCATGGGTCTTACCATTAGAGGTCTAACACCTTGATTAGCTACAAAGTACATCGGTGTAAGCTTTGGTGTAGCATAAGTCACAGACTCTTCATTGAAGGTGGATGTGAATTATACCACTCTCCTTATACCATTACTGTAGATGGGTTGGGCTCAACATAAGGTTGTCCATGAACCTACTTACAAATCCCACTGCATGTGCAATGTCTGGCCTTGCCCAAACCATAGCATACATAAGAGAACCTACCGCTACATCATATGGAACTTTAGACATATAGGTTATCTTCTCTTATGTCTTTAGACACATATCCTTGGTTAGTTTAAAGTGACCAGCCAAAGGTGTAGAAAACATTTTTGCATTTTGCATTTCAAACCTTTTTAGTACCTTCTTGATGTACTCCTCCTGAGATAGCTTTATTGTCTTCTTCATCCTATCCCTTGATATCTTTACACCAAGTATCTTCTTTGAAGCACCTAAATCTTTCATTGAAAATAATTTAGACAGCTCCTCTTTTAGGTCTTTGATGTCCTGCATGTTAGTACTTGCAGTCAACATTTCATCAACTTACAACATTAGGCTGATAAAATCCCATCTCCCAAATTCTTTGTGTACACGCAATGATTTGAGTTGCATCTTGTGAATCCATGATCCAACATCCATTGATCGAACTTCAAGTACCACTTTCTTGATGCTTTCTTTAAACCATACAAGCTCTTCTTTAATCTGCAAACCAGTTTCTCCTTACCTTTTACTTCATACCCCTTTGGTTGAAGAATGTAAATTTCCTCCTCTAAGTCACCATGAGGGAATGCCATATTTACATCCATTTGCTCAAGATTTAGATCATGAGCTGCCACAAGGATTAAGACAAGCTTAATTCAGTTCATTTTTACAACATGAGAAAATATTTCATTGAAGTTAATACCTTTCTTTTGAGAAAACCCTTTTACCACAAGCCTAGACTTGTACCTTTGCTTCCCGCTTTCTTCTTCCTTCAGTTTGTATACCCATTTGTTCTAAAGTGCTTGTTTACCTTTAGGAACCTCAACCAACTCCCATGTTTGGTTGCAATATAATGAGTCCATGTCCACTTGCATGCTCTTTATCCATTCTTTTTTGGATTCATGCTGCATAACTTCCTTGTATGATTCCGATTCTACAGAATCTGAGATCAAGAGATGGTTGAAGGAAGGAATAAAACTTTCTGGAGGTCTAGTTGCTCTTGTAGATCTTCGGGTAATACGTTGAGGCTCCTCATGTGGTTGACGTTGTTGTATGTTGTCACCGTTTGCACTCCTTGAGTTTTCACCATCCTCAAGCTCCATGTACTCATCACCTGTTTCTTTTGTTTGTTTTCTTTCTAAGTAATCTTTGTACATATTTTTTTCATTGAAAATTATATCTTTAGTTGTAAAGACTTTACTATCTTGAGGATTCCATAGGCGATACCCAAAGTCACCTTCTCCATAGCCAATGAAGAAACACTTTTTGGACTTTGCATCTAGCCTTGATCTTAGGCTTCTATCTATGTGAATGAAACATAAAAGCTAGCCCACCATTGACGAGCCAATTTCTGGAATTGCATAGCTACATGGCATAGCTTGGAGGAATTCGTGAAGCCTCGTCTCCAAAGGCAGCATCAAATTGCTGGATGAAGGCCAATACTTTGTTGGTGGCACCAAAGGTGCCATCATAGGTGAGAAAAGAGATACTCTTCCTCCCTCTTTAAAATTATTGAGCTTTTGTGACCTTTGCCATGTAGGGTATGATTTGCAATTTCCTCCCCTCTTGTATTCTCTAGGAGAATAGCCATAGCTTTCGTGGAAAGAGGAGGAACGTGAAGAAGAAGGAGAAGAGGGTGACCTCTTTCTTTCCCTTTTGTTCCTTTGTTTCCTCTCTTCCCTTTCGAAGTGACAAGCCAACATTCAAGAACTGAATTTGTGTGTGACTTGCTCTGCCTTGAGTGATCACGACCCTTTTGGTTTTTGAGCCTCTCCTTAGGCCTTCCTCCTGTTTCTACTCACAGTGCAACACTTGATGATTCACCTCTGCTTCTCCTTTGCATTTCCTCACTTAGGAGAATACCCACAAAATCATCAAACTTAAGAGTATTTTTGCCAGAGATAGAGTTACTTACATGCATCACAAGGCTGTCCCACCTATTTGATAGAGACGATCGTATAAGGAGTGCTCGTACTTTGTCATAGAAATTGATTTTCACCGATTGAAGTTGACATATATTGGTGTTAAAGTCATTTAGGTGTTTTGAAACTAAACCATTCTCTGCCATTTTTAGATTGAACAAGCGCTTCATGAGAAATACCTTAATGGATGCCGATGGTTTCTTGCAGAGGCCATCAAGTAACTTCATCAAGTCCTCCTTGGTCTTCATCTCTGAAACGTTGAAGGCCACCGCTGACACCATCCTTAATCCGATTGTTCCTAGTGCCTTTTGATCAAGGACAATCCATGCTTCATCTGCCATCGTTGCGAGCTTCTTTGCAAGACTGCCTAGTGGCAAATAAAGGTTCTTCTAGTAGAGATAGTCTTCAATCTGCATCTTCCAATGTTGGTAGTTTTTGCCATTGAACTTCTCGATTTTGAGCTTCCCTTGCTGTGCCATTACTCCCACTCAATTCAAGGAATCCTTTCCTTGATATGATTTAGCTACAAGCACACCTTGCTCTAATACGATTTGCTAGGGAATAAGACGTAGCTAAGTAGATAATTGAGTAGATTACTTAATGGTGAAAGATAATTTTCTCACACTAGAGATTATAGAGTAGAGAGAGAGAGAGATCACATACGATATATGTGGTTCACCCAATGTGGGTTACATCCACGGGAAACGAGCCACTTAATGGCTTTAGTACTTCAAAGAAGAAGTAAGTTACAAATTGATTGTACCCTTTTGGAGCTCCCGCTTTGCTTCACGCTCACCACCTCACAGACACCTTGTTGCATCAACTTCACAATGCTTCACCTCTTCAAATCCATTTTTGTGTATAGAAGAGGCCTCCTTTTATAGGCCAAAAGGGCTGCCTCTCTCATGAGAGGTAGCCATGTGTAGCCGCCCTTGTGTTGACAAGTCTGACTTGGACTCTCCAATGCGCCCATGTGTGGCCTCCCTTGAGAAGACAAGTCCATCTGGAAATCGGCCACTGGACATTGAATTCGGCCACCACCCATTAGTCATTGACTTTCGACCACCGGCCAAATGGCCAACCGACCGGCCGTTTTTTGAACACTTTTCAGCCGCCATCTGCCGGCCATAATATTCCTGCAATATTTCAATGAAGCCAAAAATTTGGTTTTCAGCAAGTGATTTTTCTTCACGCACGATGGCTTCTCCTCGTATAACGAGGGCCTTACAAATGTGTGTTTTTTATACAAAAAATTACAAGGGTTAAATCAGGCTCCATACTTAACAAATGCCATCACTTTTTTAGTGTGCTAATCTAAATTTTGATTTTCCACTAATCTACTTTGCATCATATCTCTCTCTACTCTCCTTGCTATACAAGATCTTATTTTTTTCTACATTCCTTTCCATTTTCCTTGATGCATTTTTCATTTCAGAATAGGGGAGAATCCATGTGCTAATAGGATCAAGATGCATATCATGCACATATTGAATAATAGGCAAGACATCTTCTGAGAAAGATTTTTTATACAATAGTAGATTGTTATTGTGATTAATGGTCTACTTTTGCCAACATTTACATCCATTCAAAATCTTTACACAAATCCTTAAATGGGGGAGACGGTCGAAAAAACTTTACTTCCATCGGCACTTGAATATTACAATTGGCAAGTAACTAGTCTTCTCTCATGCAATAAATTATGTCTCCAATATAGACCATGCAATTACATATGACTAAGAATGAAAATTCAAACCATATTCGTTATGAACATTGAGCTATTCATCATAAAAATGCAACACGGATTTGGTCAGCTTGTTTGAATATAAAGCTTCACCTTTAGACATGACTATATTAGTAGAGTTTGTAGAGTCCACAACCATGTTTAATCACCTCCCAAAAGACCACTGAGTCTCCCTAAGGGTAATGAATAAAGCCATTTCCATATATTAATTCTCGCAGCCACATAATTAAAGTCCCCATTGTGTTCAATACCAAAAACAAAGCATCTGCCAAATGGATGATCCAACATCCATTTTAGGTTGAAAGTATTTTTGATGAGGGTTAGAATTTCAAAATTTTCTTCTTTCCCCCCCCATAAAAACATGAATACTTTTAAATGTGAGGGAGGTGATGTGCTCATGTGCATGCATGTAGGAAGGGGAGGAAAAAGAGAAGAGGAATTGGAGGAAATAACACACAAGTAAGAGTGTGTGTGTGTTGCCTTTATTGTATATATGAGAAGGGTAGGGGTGTGAATCATGGGTGGGTAGCACAACCTTTATCCCAACAATCTTCCACTAAAAGGCCAATGTGGTTGCAAGTGGCTATGACTAAAGTTAGTACATACATACATGAAGCATGAAAACTTCCCTCTTGTACAACTTGTTTACCATACACCCATTAGCTTGATGCAATGTGCAAACCTCTTTGTAGCTAGGCTCTTTGTAAGAGCATCCACTAGTTTTTCCATCAGTGTGTGGACCTTGGAAATCTCCAATTGCTTATCCGCCAACGCATCATCCCAAATAAGATGGTACCTCACCTTAATGTGTTTTGACTTGGAGCAAAACATGAGATTTCTTGCCAAAGCAATGGTACTCTGAATATCAGCATGAAAAACATGAACCTTATGATTATCTAAATCTCCCACTAAATGTGCCAACCATATGGCCTCCTTGCAGACATATGACACTGCAACATGCTCAACCTCTATAGTGGAAGCTATTAAAAAAGTGTAAACACTTTCTTGCTATACTCTTCAAGTATTAGAGGACGTGTTTCATTGCTATTTAATGCTACTTGCCAGGATTAGAAATATATCAACTAACCACTCCCATTGCAAAACAAATGTCTAGCCTCATAGCTATCATAGCATACATAGACTTCCTAAAACTAAAGAATATGGTACACTTGCCATTTTTTTTTCCTCTCAATATCTGATTTGTGAGAATCTACCTTGTTTCAAATATTATGATAGTGGGGTACTCACTACCTTCCCCCCATGTATATTGAAATGCTACAAGACCTTGTGGATATACGATTCCTAAGATAGCTAAAAAATTTCCTTTTCCTTCTACATATAAAATGAGAACGACCAAAGAACAATCACTAAATTTTTTCTTATATAAGTGGTGATCATCTCGACTCCTTCTAAAACCTTGGGACCACATTAAAGCATCAAAATGTTAGTACCACTGCTTTGAACCTTGCTTTAAGACATAAAGCGCTTTCTTGAGTTTGCATATAAGATCCTTCCTACTAAGCTTGAATTTTGGTACCACTACTTTGAACCTTGCTTTAAGCCATAAAGCGCTTTCTTGAGTTTGCATATAAGATCCTTCCTACTAAGCTATTCAAAATATTTAGGTTGCTTCATGTATACATCCTATCCAAGGTCCCCATGACGAAAGGTTGTCTTTACATCCATTTGAACAAGCTCTACGTCCTCAATGTTTACTAGGCTAACCACTGTGTGCAGTGTCGTCATCTTGACCATGGGTGATAATATTCTCTCAAAATCAACTCCCCTGTACTACTTGAATCCCTTAGCAACCAATTTAGCCTTGTAGTTAAGCTTTGAATCATTGGATGTAAACAACTTCTTGTGAACCCATTTGCAAGGTAAGGCTTGGTTTCCTTCTAGCAATAAAACCAAGTCCCATGTTTCATTGGTAAAAAATCAAGATGTACTCATATTGCATAGCCTGCTTCACTTGACCTTGTCATCCATTTTCATGGATTCCTTGTAAACAAGATGGATCATCATAGTGTGTTAGCATGATATAATTTGGCCCTAGCTAAAGCCACACATGTGGATGTGTAGATCATTTCAAAAGAACGCTATTCTTTGCCCTATCAATTGGAGCATTGCTACTGGAAGGTACATTACTAGGATTTTGATAGTTCATAGATTTTGAAGAAATGTTATTGAATGTGACTTATCTTTGATAGGTTTCTTGTGCATCTTTCACTCATTGAAGATAACATGTGAACTGTGAATTACTTTGGGATATTTTGAGTGCCAAAGATGATATCCTATCTCTCCATATGCACCATAACTAAGGAAAACGTACTTATGTGACTTTGGACATAGCTTTTACATAGCCCTTTGGGCACATATACATATGCCTTGCATCCAAAGGCACACAAATGATCTTAATGTGGATTCTTTATAGACCACAACTCCATTAGCACTAGATTGGTAACAAGACCCTTTTATGTCATGTTAACCAAGCAATTTCCTAGAATTATTATAGGAGATACTAATTTGGTTTTCAAATGTTTGATATTCACAAATATAGCGTATGAACTGAAAAATAAAACTTTGAATTTTTCTAGGCTATTGATTTTGGCTCTAACATTGTATTTGACAAGTTTTTTCCAACCTAAACTGTCCCAAAAAAACGTGTGCTATTTTTTACCATTTTGCATAAAACTGGCCATAGACCACCCTAGAACACCTCTATGTGGCTTATAGGGTGTTGCATGATTATTCTTTGCCATTCTAAAGGTTTTTATTATGCTTCTAAGGCATGACAAGTGTATATTTTCAAAGTTATTGCCTAATTATCAAAACGTTGGCATGAAAATTTAGGGAGACATTTTACACGTTCATGAATTTTTTGGAGTCTCATAACTATGTAAGACTCCTTTCATGAGTTTTGGGGAACCTAATGCCCCAAAAAGCTAAAAATACAAAGACGAAAAGAAAATTCCACTTTACCAAAATCACACTCATTTTGAATTAGAAATGTATTACGTTCAATATTGGTCATTACATTCAATGAACCTTTTCAACTTATAGCTTAGGTCCATATCTAGGCATAAAAACCTAATTTGGGAAAAAGTAGCTATTTTTCAAGGAGGCTAGAATAGCCACAATGTTGAGCCCTTTTTTTTTCATCCTCTTAGTTTTTGTGTCTTGTGATTGTGTGTAGAATGATCATAATAAGACATGATTGCATGTCTTTGATAGTTTTGGGTGTCAATATGAGGGTGAAGTACCAAGCTATATCAATAGATAGGTTATATAGTTCAAAATATGGGCATGGACAAGCAAACACGGAGGATAGGTCAGTAGAATGCAAAAAATACCACTTTTTTGTATCTAATTCTACACATAGTTTAGGAATTTTTGTGCCTATATTAGCCATACACTAAGACTAGGAACCCATTGAAGTTCATGGGAAAAATAGGTTCTAGCATGAACAATTTTATAGATGGTGTACCATGGGGGTAACCATGAAAGTATGTTGTTCTCGGTAAAATGCAACACTACCTTGGCTTTGGAAGCTTGTCATGACCAAGAAATTTACAAATTGGAATGGGTTCTTAGCTTCAAGCTCATGTAAATATTTATAAAAGTTCACACATATACTATGAGTATTGAATTTTTTTGCAAAATCATGAAAGGACACTTTTATGTCCTAGTAGGTTACCAAACTAGTGTTAGAATTTGATAATTCAATGGTGTATTAGTTGACCTATTGATGATATATACTACTGTCAATACTACCTTTGCGCAAAAATATTGAGTCAGATTTTCCATAGAAAGCATGGCTATGAATTGTTTGATTCATCCTTTTTGCAACTCCATTTGTGTGTAAAGTGCACTGATCTACTTCTTAATACCTCTCTTGCTAGTCAAAATTCTCAAATTCCTTCAAGATGTTGAGGTGGTACGTGGTACGGGGCAAGTGACAAGAGAAGTGACCTCTAAACACTCCTCAAGGCTCTTGTTTTGCTAAGATGTCCTTGGGGCCTAACACAAATGAAACACACAAAATCCCAAACAACAACAACACACACACAAACATTGTGAAGTATATTTTTACTTCACAATGAGAGATGAGTGAGAGAGTGATACAACACTTCTTAGTCACTACCTTGACAAAATATTAAGCACACATACTCAAAGCTTCAAACAAACTAACAAAATGATATGAACTCCTCAACTAAAGCAATCCACAACACACTATGACCAAACAAACTTGGACTTGCAAGAATTATAATTTCAAGCCCCATTTGAACTCAACAAAACACACATGCAAATTAGCCAGCCTATGCATTGTCTTAGGACTAAGGTAGTCGTATCCACCTTGCCACCCTCTTACAATGGCTTACTTGAGGCTAGGGAAAAACACCAACCAAACACCCAAAAAAAAAGATACTTGAAAGACTTACAATTGCATGAATTTCATGATGTTTTAGCAAACACAAGACAAGAGAGCACCATTAATACTTAGAGCCCAACCACCTCTGCTTTGATGACCACCAAAACAAGCGTACAAATTTTATAGAAGAAACATCCTATTTCTCTCAACAAACTTGGCCCTACAAGAATTATAATTTCAAGCCCCATTTGAAATCAACAAAACACACAGTCAAATTAGCCACCCCATGCATTTTCTTAGGGCTAAGGGAGTCCTCTCAACCATGCCACCCTCTTATAAAGGCTTACTTGAGGCTAGGGAAAAACATAACCAAACGCTAACAAACATAAGGGTACTTGAAAGACTTACAATTGCATGGGTTCCATGACATTTAGAAAACACAAAAACATCATCAAGACTCAAATCCCAACCAACTCTTCTTTGATGGCCACCAAAACAATTGTACAAATTTGTAGAAGAAAAACCCTATTTCTTATTTCTTATATGGAATCACAACTATCATTTGCATGCACTATGTTAAGGAAACAAACAATAGAAATTCAGGGAATATGCTAAGCACTTTAATTTTTTTGTTTAAATAAGAATTAGGCAGAGTTATGATAATTGACACTCACAAAGATCGCATGGGCATAAAGCAAGGTTTCTTGCGCACAAAGCTTTTAGATTGTCACTTTTTTAATAACTTCATATTGTTACAAAGGGAGGTCCTCCTTTTATATGTTTTGGAGTCATTAGAGTTTGCATAATTGTTCTTAATTATAAATACAAATCTCTCTTTAGGAGTTAAGTGATTTAGGTGGAGATAGGTGGTAAGGCTAGGGTTTACGTAAGTAGATTAGTAAGGGTTAGAATTATAGTTAATATGGATTTATACCTTCCTTTATGAGGTAATGATTCAAGTGAAGAGATACGTAGTAGGGCTAGGTTTTTGGTGAGTGATTTAGGAAGAGCTAGAAATGTAGGTAGTATGGATTTATACAATGAACAACAAAAAGTAAAATTCACAAATGATGAAATGGATAAGGTGAGAAAATAATCATATTTGGAAGATTCACCCTCTTTTTTGCATTGGTGATAAATTGATGAATTTTCATCACCACTTTTCACATATCCTATGTCCATTCCATTGGATAGAGGTGATACTTTGCTAGATTTATCCTCCTTTTGCCGCTTTTGGTGGATGAAATTCATAGGAAATTAGAGAATTAGTTTTAAGATATGAGAGATAGAGAAAGAACATAGGTGAATTATATTTAGGAAGTAATGGGATATAAGATATGCACATAGTAACCATAGCTAGCCAAAATTCTTTCAACCAACTTCCTGCTCCAAACTTTAATGGTAACAAAAAGTTGAAGTGTTTTAAATGCTTTCAGTACGGTCACTATGCAGATAAGTGCCCAAATGGTCCTACTAAGGACAATGGTCAATCCAATGGCCACTCAATGGAGTCAACAGAAATCCAAGCCAAAAACCCTTCAACAACAACCACCCCAACGGTGCTACTCTTAACCTCATCGAAGATGCTAATCCCGACGACAATGAAGTGGAAGCTAATTATGATGAGGGATATGATCCTGAGTATGATAACGATGACAACCCATCTCCAAATACTCCTATATCTCCCCACACTTTGTTTAAAGTGCAAGGCACTGCTAAGGGTGAAAGTGTCACAATTCTCTGAAATCGCATCACCTCACAAAGTCAAAACTGTTTTTAATAATCAAGTTTTAATTGTAACACCCATGTCACTGTTGAAGTTTGCATTGATGAATTTGCACAAACACGAACATTTCTGGTGGCACCATTGCATGGCCTTGATATGATTTTGGGAATGCCATTTCGTGAGGAATTTGACCCGTTGATTAATTATAAAACACATACTATGTCTCTCACTCATAAAAATAAAAATTTCTACGTCCAAGCAACACTAGCACATCAAAAATTTCCACTCCTCTCTCACACTCAAGCCAAAAGAGCAATTCGCAAACAAGGGAAAACATATCTAGTGTTGGTAAATCAAATTTCTGCTGAAACTGAAACTTTATGCAACTCTACACAGGATAATCTCTTTCACAATTTAAAGATTGTTTCATGCATGATTTTCCACCTGGAATTCCACCATCATGCCTAAAAGATCACAAAATAGATATCATACCGGGTAGTGAACCTCCTTGTAGTGCACCTTATCGTGTAAACCCAACCGCACACAAGGAGATACAAACTCAAATCACTAATTTACTTGATCGAGGCCTAATATGACCTACTAGTTCACCATACGGAGCTCCAGAGCTTCTTGTCAAGAAGAAAATGGAACCTTTTGTATGTGTATCGACTACAGGGCCTTAAACAAGATCACCATTAAGAATAGGTTTCCAATTCCTAGACTGGATGACCTGTTAGACAAACTAAAAGGGGCAAACATCTTTAGCAAAACTGATCTTAAATCAAGGTATCACCAAGTCAAAATGTTTGAACATGATGTCTACAAAACTACTTTCAAAACACAAACTGGGCACTACGAATTTCTTGTCATGCCATTTGGTTTGACAAATGCACTAGCCACATTCATACGCATAATAAATAGAATTTCCATTAACCATCAAGATTTTGTGATTGTATTTTTTGATGACTTTCTGGTATTTAGTAAATTTGAAGAAGAGCATAAAGAGAACTTAACACGTGTATTTGATTGCTTGCACAAAGTCACTTGTACTTGAATCCTGAAAAGAGTTCATTTTTCAATCTGAAATTGAATATTTGGGACACATTGTATTGGGTAAGGGAATACATGTAGACCCCAAGAAAATTGAAGCCATTCAGTCATGGCCTAGATCCAAAAACTTGCATGAGCTACGTTCTTTCATCGGTCTTTGTAGCTATCATAGGAAATTTGTTCGTAACTTTGTTTATAAATCACATTATTTGACTCTTCTGTTAAAGAAAAACACACCTTATGAATGGAATGATTTACAAGAAAGATCCTTTAACGCACTTAAACATGCTTTGACTAATGCACCTATATTGCAACTACCTGATTTTGAAAGACCATTCTTTGTCGTAGTCACTGATGCTAGTGGGAAAGGTATTGGTGTAGTCCTTATGCAAGATAACTATCAACTTGATTTTGAAAGTCGTAAGTTTAAACCTTCTGAAACAAAGTTCAATACTTATGATACAGAATTGACTACTCTTGTATATGCATTGAAAATTTGGAAACACTATGTAATGGGTACTGATTTTATCATAAAAACTAATCAACAAAGTATCAAATATTTACTTTCTCAACCCTTAATAGATGATAGATATATTAAGTGGGCCGCTTTTATTCAAAGTTTTCAGCCCAACATTCAATACCAACCTGGTAAAGAAAACATTGTAGTTGATGCTTTGAGTAGAAGACCCTCACTTAATCATCTATCAACCATTACAAGAACTTCATTTCACACTATGCCTGATACTTATGCACATGATGATGACTTCAAAACGACATGGTTGCATATGCTTGACAATTCTGTGCACACATTTCTCGAATACACTATTCAAGAAAACTTCTTTGACTTCAAACAAAAATTGTGTGTGACTAAACGTTTTCGTATATTCATTATTGAAGAATTGCACAAACCACCCTATGCTGGACATAGAGGATTTGGTGCAACTTTTCAAAATTTATGTTGTGATTTCTGTTGGTCTACTATGAGAATTGATGTTAAACAGTATGTTTCAACTTGTTTGATTTTTCAAAAGATCAAAGCAGCAAACAGGTAAGAAATTGGGACTTTTACACCCTCTCCCTATTCTTGAAAGACCTTGGGAACACATTTCAATGGATTTTGTTATTGATTTCCCACTCACAGTGCAAAAGCATGACATAATTTGGACTGTTATTGACCGCTTTTCTCAATAAGTGTATTTTATTCCCTATAAGAAAACACTCATAGCACATCAAGTTGCACTTTTGTTTCTTAAGACTGTTTTCTCACATCATGGTTTGCCTAAAGTCATTATTTTTTATCGTGATTTAAAATTTTGTAGTGGCTTTTGGACTACTGTGTTTGAAAATCTTGGCACTACACTTGACTTCACTCCTGCATTTCATCCTGAATCTAATGGTCAAACCAAAGTCACCAATCGCACTATCATTGATTTCTTAAAGGCTTATATTTCTTCTCAACCAAAGAAATGGGATGATTACCTGCATATTCTATAATTTGCATATAACAAAACTACTCACACTACCATTGGTAAATCTCCATTTGAAGTTGTACATGGTCACTCTCTTCCTACTCCTGCTTCACGTCTTTCTAATATTGTGCCTGCCTCCTGCTGATGGTTTCACTCGTGACTTTCATGATGTTTATACAAGTGTGCATTCTACCATTAAATACTCACAAGAACTTTACACTAAGCATGCTAACAAGCACCGCAAGGCACACCAATTCAAAGAAGGTGATTATGTTTTACTTGGCATTGAAAAACAACGGATCAAAAGTGTTGATACCAATGTCTTTGTTAAACTTGCTCCTCGTTTTTATAGACCTTTTTAAAATTTTAGATGTCATCAATGATGTTTTTTTTTTTGTTTAGACCTACCTGCACATTGGCACATTCATAATGCATTTCACATTAGTCTTTTAAGACCATTCCGAGGACCCCTACCTACACACCACATTTATGAATACCCACCTTCACTTGTAGACCAAGAAGAGCAACTCTTCCCTGAAAAAATAGTCGATCACAAGACCACCACTACACACACTAGTATGATTTATAACTGTTACCTTTTGACTTTCAAGGGCCACCCTAGAGAGGATGCCAAATGGATGCCTAATTTTTTTTTTCGCAACTTTTCAGAACTTCTACACCGTTTCCATCACTCACGGTCCAGTTGATTTCTCTATTGAACAGCTGAGGACAATTATTATCCCTAGTACCCTCCTATTGTAGTGGTTAGGTGCAATTGGGATAGCTTGCATAATGGTTAATTATTTGCTGTCTATGTATTTTTGTAACTGAGTTGATAATGATGATTTTGTAGAGTGGAATGCGAGGAGTTGATGAAGAGGCACAACCAATAACTCTCGGCCATTTTATACTCGCACAATATTTTAGATTTTCATTCCAATAAGCCACTATAGCTCTGTAAATAATTGTAGTAGGAACTCCCCTTATGGGTCATGCAAGAACTAATGAGCTTCACTCATTTACAAAAGTGAAGTGATTGTAAAAGAGGGGCCTCAAATTTTGGCACTTTAAACTCAGAAATAATATATCAAATATCAACTCCACAAGAGAGGTCAGTGGAGTTTTGGGGGTTAGATTTATGACTTTCTCTTGTAGATACTCTTCTCTACTCTCTTATGCTATGCATTAATTTGATGTGTACTCTCTAATCAAGTCTCTATCTCTTACAATTCTCTTACACACTCTTACAATCTTGTCTATGTCAATTCCATGTTTTTTTTGTGTGTATGTGTGTGTGTGTGTGTGCGTGCGCGCGCATGCACGTTTGAAAATTGGAAAAAGAGGTGGACGGAAGTTGATAGTGATGTTGGTGAGCATGTGTTGAATAGTTTTTAAGCAACCGGTCTCCCCCTTTTCTTCCAACAATTGCCTAATGTTGAAGTCCAAAACTCCTTAATTCCTCCTAGACTTAGCATTCCAAGCTTTAAAATCTTTAAGCCTATTCCAAGCTTTAAAATCTTTCTTAAGGTTGAAGTCCTTGCATTAGCCTCTAAAACTTTCCTTAAGCGTTAATCTCCCTTGTTAAAAAGTTTCAAGAAACTGATTTCTGCAGATCTGAGGTAAAACTAAAAACTCTCCTTAGCTAAACCTTTACCTTGCTAGGAGGCTTTTGTGCATGCCAAGGCCATTGTGAGGACCGTTGAACTTTCTCTAATACTAGTTTTGAGGGAGGCAATGTACCCGTGCATGTGCATGTGCATTTGCATGTAGAAAGGGGTGTGTTAGTGAGTTACCTTCATTGTATATATGTGAAGGGTAAAATAGTGTTAAGTGCATTAGTAGGTGGAGGGTGTCATTAATGACCGAGCGTTCACACGCCTTCACTCAAAACATTGAAGACTTAAGTTTCCCTTGACCTCTTATGCCATTTATGTTCCTAAATTACTATATCCAGGTCATGCTACAAAATCCAATTATGAAGAATAGAAAGTCTAGTAGGACCATTGAGATCCTTAGCATTAAAAGAAACTATTTTCATTGAGGATTAATCATCATCTTATGTGTGTATCCAACCTCTTGAGAACTATCATTCACTATCTATCATGCTGACGTCAATGTTTATATAAGGGGACATCATTAATTTAAGGATTTTCTAGCTATGATACAAGATTCAGCCTCCATATCATCAAGTAAGTGCATTAGGAAGAATGTCAAAGACATTAGGGCTAGCACATTTAGAGGAGTTTGGTCTAGGCTTTAATTCCTTCCTCGTGTAGACACACTTGAAAACCCATCAGCATCCATAATTGTTTTCGATTTGTGCACATTTCTAGTGCCCCCATTAGGTCTTGAGGATGATCAAGGACCTTGGGTCCCATTCCTATTGTTATTATCTACCTAGTTCCCTACATGGCTAGGGGTAAGTAAGAACCTTTTTAGGTCTTTGTTCACACAACCTTTCAATGAAACTCCTCCCCTCAGACTCAACTCAAACACCAAATGTCTCAAACTACAAGCCCTTGCCTACCCGTAGACACAATGTAGTGAGTTGAGTTCATCATGGCTTCGAATCACAATCAATGGGCACCAAAAGACTGTTACCATATACATGTGGTAGTGATGTGTGTGAACACACTAGGACCGCCGGGGCATTTTTTCCCTCTTTAGGAGGTTTTTCCCCCCGTGCATTGTATATACGTCCATCACTCTAGGGCTATCAATCTTTCCATTGCACACTAAGTAAAACTCTCTCTATTGTGCGCCTTGAGCTTCCTTCGTCTTCTCCAAGCTGTGTGTGTTTCTCTGCAACCCTAATTCCAAAAATTGGTATTAGAGCAGGTCACGTCCTCCCGGGCTTAGTTGCCAGCTGCTCCAACAGACGCCTGCTCACTTTCTCCGATTTCAGTGAGCTTTGGCGAGCGTTTGCAGGTCGACAAAATTTTGATTTGGGCTCATTTCGGCCTCCGTTTCCACTACAGGCAATACTGCACAGGCTATTTCATCATTTTGTGCAGAATTTCTGTTAGTGCCGTTTTCTGCATAACAGGTGCCTTATAGTCTTCTACGGTTTGTGCTATATAGCACAAGTTGTTCCCGCTCCGTTTCTCCTATTTTCGGGCAGTTTTCACATCAGGTGCAACATTTACCATGGCTGACAACAACAACGCAGATGTGTTCAAGATGTTTGCTGCTGAGGACAGGTTGGATGGGGACAACTACCCTATGTGGGCTTATATGATGCAACATGTTCTTGTGTCAAAGGGTGTCTGGAACATTGTGCAGGGCATTGATGTACGTCCTGGTTCCGAGGATGTAGGCGATGTTGAGGATGTTGCAGGTCTTGCTGCAAGGATTGCAGCTGTAAGAGTTGTTTTGCCTACGGCAGAACAAGCTCCTTGGGATGTTAAGGATACGCAGGCTGATGCATTGATTGCGTTGTCTGTGAAGCGCACCATTGTTCCTCACATCCGTTCAACAAAATCTGCAAAATAGGCTTGGGATATTTTAGCAGGTCTTTATGCAAGCCGCAATGAGGCTAAAATTGCTTTGCTGCGTAAAGAGCTGGAATCGAAGATAATGCATGAGGAAGATGATATGGACACTTTCCTTGCTAGTGTCAATGATATCAATGAGCATCTTATTTCTGCAGGTGAAGTCATTTCAGACAGTTCCCTTGTGCAAACTGTTCTTGATGCCTTACCAGATTCCTACCAGACTTTTGCTAGTACTTGGAGACTGATGACCCAAGGAAATCCTGAAGTTGTCAAGTTTGATGCATTATGCACATTGCTGTTGCAAGAGTCACTTTCTAGAAAAAACAGGACTAGGCAGCATGTAGTTGAACATGCTTTTATTGCTTCTCAAAGAAAGGGTGGTTACAACAATGCAGCCACTTCCTATGGTTCTGCTACGAGTGGCAAAAATTCTGTTCCTAATGCTTCTGCTGGTAGTACTTCGTCTGGCAATTCTGGTGATAAGGGCAAAAAGAAGATGCGTTGCCATTATTGTAAAGCCAATGATCACTTGATCAAGTTGTGTCCTAAGTTGAAGGCCAAAGAGGCTAAGAAGAAAGAGGGTGGTTACACTGCAAATGCTGGTTCCACTACAAATGCAGCCATTGTTGAGTCTTCTGTGAAAGGAGACTGTGTTGCTGATGTTGATGCAGAATGGGCGTTTAGTGCAGAATGCACTTACAATCCTGTTGTCCATGATGCATGCTTGTCAGTTGCTGTAGATTCACATGTGTGGTATTTCGACAGTGGTGCTACAAAGCACATTACCTCACATCGTGAATTGTTTACCTCTCTTGAGTCTGTCCCTCATGGGAATTCAGTCACTTGTGCCAACAACGCCTCTTATCCAGTTCAGGGAGTTGGAAAGATTGTGCTCATTGCTGCTAATGGAAGTTCCTTCACACTTGTTGATGCACTTTATGTACCTGGGATCAAGAAGAATCTCTTGTCTATATCCGCACTTGCTAGACTTGGACTTGTAGTCAAATTTGTGGATGACAGATGTACAGTTCATGATCTCAGTTTTGGTGATGAAATTGTTGCATTTGGGCTTTTGTGCCGTGGGTTGTATAAGCTCACTTTGTATGACAAGTGTGGACAAAATTTTGCAAATGCTGTTGCAGATTCAAGGGCTATTTCAGATGCAAAACTTTGGCATACACGTTTTGGTCATCTGAATTTTGCCAGTTTGCTGGTTTGCAGAAATCTGATATGGTTGCTTCTTTGCCACCTCTTGAAGCACTTGTCAAACATGTTTGTGAAGGCTGTATTTTGGGTAAGATGCAGCGTTCTAAGTTTCCAAAGGATGGTTCAGTTCGGGCCACATGCAGATTGCAGCTTGTGCATAGCGATATTTGTGGGCCCATGCAAACTCCGTCCTTGGGCAATTACCTGTACCTCGTGACTTTCATTGATGATTACTCCAGGCATGCATGGGTTTTTCCGCTTAAAGCGAAATCCGAAGTTTTTATGTGCTTCAAACAATTTTTGGCTATGGCTGAAAATGTCTCGAAATGTACTATGGGCACCCTCCGTTCTGATCGAGGGGGGGAGTATATGTCTCATGAATTTAATGCATTTCTGACTAGTCGTGGGATAAAACACCAATGTACAATGCCTTATACACCTCAGCAAAATGGTGTTGCTGAGAGGAAAAACAAGTCACTGACAGAAATGGTACTATGTATGGTCAAAAGTCAAGCTTTACCGCATTCTTTTTGGCTTGAGGCCATTATGTGTGCCACTTATGTACTTAACAGGTGTCCTACGAAAGCTTTGCGGTCTATTACTCCATATGAAGCATGGCATGATAGAAAGCCTTCTATTGAGCACATGCGTGTTTTCGGCTGCTTGGCATATGCTTTGGTGCCACAAGTGCAGCGCAGAAAATTGGATGATAAGGCTGTCAAATGTATTTTTGTTGGTTATAGTGCTGAAAGCAAAGGTTACAGGTTGTATCATCTGCAAACAAAACGTATTCTAGTTTCACGGGATGTAGTGTTTGTGGAAGATTCTGTTTAGCCCTTGCTGTCATGTACTAGAGACAGTAATGTAAGCTCACATGACATTTATGACACTTTGTTGCCTCTTTTCAGTGGTGGAAATACGAATGTAAGTTCCAATGAGTCAAATGTACAACCTATGGGGGTTTCTGAAAATGTTCTAGATCAGCCTATTACTGATGCAGATGTACATGATGTACTTGATGAGGAAAGGGCTGAAAATGAGCACGCTAGAGGTATGCCAAAATGGCTGGTGCACACTTTGCGTGACAGTAAATTGGATGCACCTTTGTCTAGTCGTACTCGTTCAGGCTCTCGCCATGCATCTTATGCATCAGATTGTTATACTTTGGCTGTGTCTAGCTTACATGATGTTGAGGAGCCTCTGACTTTTGATGAAGCACAAAATTCAAAAAATTGGATGGCTGCCATGCAATCAGAATATGATGCACTTATAGAAAATGACACATGGACTTTATGTGATTTGCCTCCTGGCAAAAAGGCCATTGGTACGAAGTGGGTTTACAAGTTGAAACGCAAGCCGGATGGTGAGATCGACCGCCATAAGGCTCGACTTGTTGCAAAAGGTTATGCGACTTTGTAGGACAAATTTCACCTCCCGCTTACAGGACTCATGCCCAATATATCATTGTTGCCATGGACTATCTCACTAAATGGGTTGAAGCAAAATCCACACAGAAAGAAGATTCAAGGACTACTCCACAGTTTCTAGATGAACATGTCTTTGTTAGATATGGTCTACCGATAGAACTTGTCAATGATCGTGGCACACATTTCATAAATGAAGTTATTGTAAATATTCTAGATCAATCCATGGTAATCCATAAAAGTCTGCTCCATACCATGCAGAATAGGCTGAAGCTACAAAAAAAATCCTCTGCATTGCATTCACTAAAATAGATTTGATTCAAGGACATAATGGGATCAAAAGTTGCACTCAACATTGTGGCCTTATAGAGTAGCTTATAAGACATCTATTGAAGCAACACCATATAACATGGTGTTTGGTCTTAATGCTATCTTGCCCATGGAGTTTTTAATCCCAATGCTAAGGGTAGCTAAGCAAATAGAATGGACATGCCATGAATTTTCTTTGAGAATAGATGACCTTGAAAATTTGGATGAGCTCCATCGCTTGAAATCTTTAGCTTCCATCTACGCTTAGAAAAGAATTCAAAAGTAGTTTTTTGATAAGCATGTGCACTGAAAAGAATTTAAAACATGATATTATGTCCAGGTTTATACATTGAAACAACATGCCAAGAAAATTTGAAAGCGAGGCATGGAACCCTTTGTGATAAAAAATCTATCACCAAGTGGGACTGTCAAACTTGCTACATTGGATGGTGAAGAAATGCCCAATTAGATTAGTGGATGTAGGCTTAAAAAGTATCATTTTCCACTAACCCAAGACATGCTTCAAAAAATCCATGAGGAGAAGAAAATGATGCAAGAAAATCAGGAAGAAGCTCAAGTAGAGGCAAAGGAAAGGATGGCAAAAAGAAAGCTTCTACGACAAAGGAAACAGCAAGGACCACCACTAGGGATGAATGCACTCCAAATAACAAAATTTGATGAGAAAGATAAGGTGGATCTAACAATCAAAGTCAAGGTTGGAAGCAATCAAGTGGTATAAAATTCACTTCTAGATTCAGGATCTCGAGGAAATATTATTCTCAACAGCTTATCAAGAAGCTTACACTTGAGGAAAAGCTTCAACCCACACAATAGGACATTCAAAGTTATTTGAATCATTCAATCAAGACAATGAGATGGACAAACATACTTGTCCAAATTAACCAATATGTCTATCCGCATAAATTTTATGTGGTAGAGGATCACTCAACAGTCAGCCATGGCAGAGAAAGAACAATGTACAAATTGAATGGATCTCTGATAGAGTCAACAACCAACATGATAAGGAAAGCCAAGTGGTTCCCTTTGCTGCACCAAAAGCTATCACATCATCGATAGTGGAGTCAAGAGATAAGGGCAAACAACCCTTCCTTCTAGCAATTCAACAATGGAGACTAAAGAACACTACCAAGGATATCACTTATGCATATGTCTTACCCAAGGTATTTACGGCCAACAAAGGAAAACTGCTAGTGAATGTGTCAGGGAAACTCACAAAGAAAAGGCAATTGTCACATCCCACAACAGTACGTAAGCAGGTTTGGATCAAGAAGGCCGAAGTCAAAAGGTTTAGGCAGACCATGCTCAAGGCTACCACTCAACCAACATATGGTAAACTCAAGAAAACAACTCCACAGCATATCACAAAAGTATGGGTGCGAAAGAAGTTGATTGCAATCCAAGCCACTCGAGAACATATCTAGATTTCAAAGAGACAATGCAGGGAACTCCCTTCAGTACAAATACATAAGTTCCAACTAGGTCCAAACCAAGAAAACCAACACAAAGTGTTAAGAATATTTGGTTACCCAAGAGCTTATGGAATGCGAAAAAGAGTCAACCTTGGATTTGGATTTTTAAACAAAAGACCAAGCATGTGACATATTCGATCTTTGGATTCAAACAAGTGTGGAACCCCATGACACAAGATAGACCAGCAGGTCACGTGCATCTAATGTCAATTAAACAAAGACCGGCACACTTAGAATGCTTATTACTTCATCACTCTCAAACATGTAATTCCAAACAAAGAAATATCAGCATCAAATGCCAATAAGCATATTGCTTATACCCTTCTCTTGGCACATCATTAATTTTTCAATGCATTGACTGAGTATGCATATAGAGCTACACTAAATTGCCTACATTAGCACAATGTTGTTACCCATGTACAACACATACCCTAGTGTGCACGTCTAGATACGCGTCAATGCAAAGGAACTTGCCGATACAATGTGTGCGAGCCACAAATGGCTCCAAGCATGCAACTAGCCTAAACTAGTAAGCTCAAAGATGGCGATGGTGTGTCACTCATCACTCTATGCTTGCTGTCATGGAGGATTCCTCGCTTCTGCGAAGAAGAAGGAGCCGCCACTGCGCTGCGCTCAACCGCTTTGCCGCCACTGTGCCGTCGTCGCAATGCTCGATCACACACTCTCTCTCTCTCTCGCATACACACACACAAGGAGATGAAGAAGAAGAAGATGGAGATGGAGCAAGAGCACTCTTCAATTGCACAAATGAGAGAATGAATGATTTTTAGGTTTTGGTGAATTTTATATGAGCTCGCCCCATTCACACTTGGGCACCCATACTTAGCCAACTAATCCTTGAATGTTCCAGTTAGAGTGCACCTCTCATCGGCGATCACTCTTACCCTTTTCCTATTGGACGAAAAGCCCGGTACTTGACTCTACCAAATAAATAATACGGCATCCGTCGTAGGTGATAGGAATGTGCGTGAGGGTTACCAAATAACTAATACAGCATCCTCGTAGGTGATAGGAATGTGCGTGAGGGTTAACATGCCCCCCTTCTTGATGTGGATTTCATCCTCGGCAGCTATTGAGTTGAAGCTCGTTCATTGAGGTGGAAGAGCATTTGAGAGGAATGTCCTTAGCCTTCTTCAGTCCTGCAAAATCAAACAACATTGGCATAGTAATTGCATTATCATATACGATTAAAAATCATATGCAATTTTAGGCAGACAAATTGATTGGTAGCAGAATTTTAAACCATTTGTCAGCAATAAACATTAAATTGCAATATAATCAAACGCGTAAACAGTTATGAAGGTAAAAAACTAAACAAGTCTCGGCTCACTAATTTAACGATCAAAAGGCACTAGAGGTCAACTATTAATACCATGGTCAAGACTCTCAATTTTCTCTGGTCAATTAAGTTGTTTAATCGCGAGAGCCAAGTATTTCATGTCCGCGGGCTGACTAGAGGCTATACCTAGAAGACCTCGTAGTTAAGCTACGATAAAAGGACTTCTCATGAAATCGTCGCCTGACTTATTTACTTTTCTTTGACCCCCCAAAGTCTTTTCACAGTGGTTCAATTTTGATGTGCGTGCTTATTTTGTATGCCTTGGGTTTTTTGCTTTTCAAGGAAAAGCGCCCACACTGGGAACCTCTAGGGCTCTAGTACTATAGGTGATACATGTGAGTGAAGTACCAAATCAAGCTTAGATTTCTTTTCCAGCTTAAGATTTTACATTGTGGCACTTTGATTTTTTATTTTTATTTTTGTTTCTAGCATTTTAATTTTGTAACTTTGGGGGGTCATATAACACTATTACCCTCCCTAGGCTCATCACATTAGTAAACTCCCTTTATGATACTTAAGCTAAAGGTAAAATAGGGACTAAGGCCACTAGAAAGCCCTAGTACATTTCACACAATGCTGCCTAAATCGGATTAAGAACCTAAGTAACCATTGATTATTAGGAAGGCATTCCCCATGGTATTAAGAGAAGATCTCTAACGCCTAGCTTGGTCAAACTAGCTTAGTCGGACTGCTTGATTTTTAAACCTAGACAAGTGCTTATGACAAAAAACTACATTGAATTTAATGTTTGACACTAAGCAAATGTGTTGAATATTATGCACCAATTACAATTAAAGCAGACAAACATGGATGCAAAAAAGATAAGGGGCAATGCTAATGGACAAGAAACACCTATTTGTGTTGATGATCGTGCTTGATTTGAAGAGTGAACGAGAGAAAGATCCTATGAAGGTCCAAATCCTAACAACAGCAATACGTTCCTATACACATGAGGAAACACAAAGAATACCTCTAGGAGGCACATCAGTGGGAAGAAATAACTTTGCTAATCACTAAACTCTAAAACAAAAACACTCTGATCGTACTAATCCTACCTACCCTCCATCACTAGAGTGATGAGAATCAAAGGTGTTTGATGACATAGGTTTCTGTTTCAGTGTACTGGATGTGAATGTGTAGGTTTGGGTCAATGTTTTGACATTTATTGTGCATACTCGTTTGCTAATTGCTCTTGCTCTTTACTATTTTTGTTTTTTGTGAGTATAAGGCTTTATATATATACATTCCCTAAGATCGGAAAGCTCAAGGGTCAGGGAAAGAAGGGTAAGAGGGAAATAAATCAATAGGCTGACATGAATGAAGACTTCTCCCCTTCCTTGGGTAGGTCATACTGTTTGAAATGTGCTCATCACCCTTTGAAACCAATTGTTCCAGTTGGTAATAGGTGGCCATTTTTGCTAGTAGTTTTCTATTACCTTAGGTGCCTCATCGAGTTGCAAGGGTGGTAAGGTACTCTCCCAAGATCGAAATTAAAGTGGTTCTTGAACACTGGGAGGTGTGGATTCCTTTGTAGCTTCATGGAGGTCCACTATTGTAGGTGGAGACTGTGGAGAAGCTTTTACCTCTATGGATGCATTACATGAGGAGCTAGAAGCTTCATGGGACCCCCCCCTTCCTGAGCTAGGTGGAACAAATCGTTCTTTCTTCGGTACCCAAACTAGCTCTGGAGTGGGTGTGTAGCATTCCGTGATTTTTTCCTTTCCATGATCTTCAATTTGTTTTGGAGCCACAGGATTGGGCTCACATGGGTCAGGTGACAGGTAAGAACACAATCTATGTTTTGGCACCCAGATTTGATCATTTCCTATATAGTAGCCTTGGGCTTCCAATAGTTGTTTAGGAATGCAACGCCACGTTTCCTTACATTTCTTGGAGCAAGTGGGTTGTTTCTTACTAGGCTTCTGTTTTTTAGCACTAGCTATGGTCGCTAAAGAAGCTTTAGATACCCACTTGTATGTTTTCTTTGTTATATTAGGACGAGTGGTGGAATTTCATCCCCTTCAGGTGTTACCCAAGTCGTCCCCCTATTTCCCAAGTGTTTATGGTTGCTGTTAGGTGGACCCAATCCACATTGTCCGACTCAGTCATCCCAAGTAGTACGTCCATATAAGGAGAATCTTCCCCAACATCAGTGTTCGCTTTACACGTGTAACAATACTACAATGGGGCTGAGTGAACTGTGGTGTCAGATCTATGATCAATTATAAACCTGTTTCCTAGAGGATGTGCTTGACCAATTACTAGATCCACTTGAATGACAGAATCTTGGAACTGCAGGTAGACATGGCTTTTAGACCAGTCATGCACCATTTTTGCTTCCCTCATAAAAGGACATCCTAAGATCATCTCAGATGCCATAGTGTGCTTGGAGAAATTTATAACAATGAAGGTAACTCTTATTTTATGTCCAAAGACCTTGATCTTGAGATCTTCTAGCATCCTAATAGGTTTAACAATAGACCCATTGTCCATCTTCACTACTATGGTGGTGGTCACAAGGTGAGGTCTTCCCATAGTTTCCCAGCAATTTTTAGTCACAATGCTAACCCCAGTGCCACCATCAAGGATTCTCTTCAGATTTAATCCCTTAGTAGTGATTGGTATGGTCGCATTGGATTCATCACCCTCAAAGTATTGTCCCAACTTGTTAACAGGTATTTCTATAACAAGGTTCTGATCTAGGTTGGGTTGTGGATCTAAGTATTCCTCCTCTATTGGCATCTCCCCAGCTCCATCCATATGTGCAAATCATGGTAGCCCAAAATTTAGTTCTCCATTGAGGAAGGCTTGAAGAGCTGAGACTAGATCAAGGTCTTTATATAGTTTGGACATGATGGTGGTTCTAACTTTTGAAGACATGAAATCCATCAATTTGGCAATGTTTAACGGCACCTTTTGGGCTTCAGTCCCTTGACATGGGAAAGATGGGATCTCCATTTCTTCTATAGGATCAGGTAGTCCCTCTGTAAACATTCTTTCCATCTAGAAGTGAGTACTCCCACTTTCCCATGACTTTAAGTCACTTTCTTCTTGGATGACACTAGGTATGGCTAAGGGTCTATGGACTTGGTGAGGTTGTTGTTGCATAGGGAACATGGTGTCTATAATCTAGATCTACCTAGGTGCTGGTTCTAGATCCCTTTGGGTATCTTCTACCAAACTCTTTAATTGCTGGACTCACTCGATGTCCTTTGTAGAGTTTGGATAAGTTCCTATCTTCTTCTTGGATCCTGGCCATTGTGGCTCATGAAGATCTTCCTTGTTGGTTTCTATCTTAGTGGTCGTTTTGGTCTCCATGGTTTCACCTGAATCAAAATCCTCTTCAGCGTCATCCATATATACGGGGTCGTCACCAGTCCCTATGTTGGTCTTTGAACTGGGGTCTGACTTCGCTGCTTTTTGCGATCTCTCCTTCGTGTTTTCTTTTTTCTGAGATTGGGCAATTGATGCCTATCTCTTTCCTCAAGAATATAGTTTTGTTTTTGGAGCATCGATCGTGTGAGTACGTTTAATGGTACCACATGTGTACTTTGTGATGGCTCCGAGGTAACCTCAATCAAGTTTAATGGCGTGATCTTTGGTGCATTTTGATTATTTTGACATTGGGCAATCAAATGATCTATGCCACATCAATTACACATGAGTATCGGCATTGTAGACGTGCTTGCTTGGTTGGTTTGCATTAGTGTGGCGTTATTTTGTAGCCTAATAGGACACTCGGCCACACGATGTGGACCTCCATACTCATAGCATTGAAGAGGTGGTCTCTTAGAAGTGTAATTGATATTTTGGCCTCTTCCAGCAAGAGCAACTACTTGATAGATAGGTTTGACTTGTTCCCAATAGTCCTCCAGGTAGTATTGTGGACTTTCTTCAAGCACATCCATCCCATAGGCAATATTAGGATCTATATCTTCCTTACAGCCTTCCAAACAAGCAATAGATGACTCACAACCCACTTGATTCATAGAAGTGATTCTCGGATGTGGTGGTTGCGGTCCTAGCACTGGAGGTGATAAGGGTGTTGTTTGAACAAAAGTTTGGGCCCTAGGGACCATGTGTTGTGACGTTTGTTCAAGAGGTGGGGCCGGCATCAATGCAGGCACTCAAGGTGTGTCTGTCCATGTCTGTTGGCCATCGCGTGCTTAAATACTATGCAATCCTTAGCTTGATGACCATACCTCCCATAGACATTGTAGTTCCCATTGGATTTTACTCTAAAAGTAGGGCATTCACTGGTACTATGCGGTCCATAGCATATTGAGCACCATTGTTGCTCCCTTCTTGGATACATATGATTGTTTTGCGAAGCACAATTGTCTCTAAGACTCTCTTGAATAGCCTTGGTGAGATCTGCTAAATTCGTCTCCGATATCTTTGGCTCCTTAGCGATAGGCTTTAGGGTCATTGGCTGATGCCCCAATGCTTGCGAGCTAATAGATTTAGGCTCAACAGACACTGTTTATCCTTGAATCATTAAATTATCCTGCAATTGGATCGCATTGGTGGTGACTGCTCCCCAAATGGTGATACCTCTAATGAATAGGCCATTGTAGATATCCTCATGTCGTAATCCCCTAATGAATCTATCAAGAAATTGATTATTATTGAAGCGCTCATTTGGATTACAACCAAAATTCAAATTCTTCAAGCGACTAATAAAGTCTCTCACCGACTCTCCTTCCTCTCGTTGGGCTTTTTGGAGCTGAGAGGCTACACCCCAAAGCACTCCCTCTCGTATGTATTCTTTCAAGAAAAGTCTCCTAAGAGTAGGGTAAACCGTTTTTTCTTCCGCCCTTAGGGTTCTATACCAATCCCCTGCGTTGCCACCTAAGGTTAGGCTTATTACTCTTATGCAGTTCATTGTGTTCTCCTAGAGAATCGCATATTTGTTCAAACACTTCAATATGCTTTCTCACATCCCCGTCTCTACTATATTTTTTTGTGATCTTGTCTATTTGTACTGCCTTACTTCTAGGCTCTCTATCAGGTGTGTTACGCATATTCTCAGCAATAATTGACCAATAGCTTGAGCAAATATTGCCAAGTCACCTAAGTGAGCAGGCACCGTGGGTGAAGGTGCTCCAGAGACTACATGTGGAGTAGGTATTGGCATTGTGATTGGCGCATAGGAAGCCCTTGGGTTCCACGTTGGGTACGATGTTGTGCCATGTGGTGGCCCAAAGTTCATATGTGTGGCCCTAGGCATAGCATATGTCGAATGTGACATGATAATGCTAGCCGGTATGGTCCCATGGAAATAAGAACTTGGGTGTTGTGGTTGTGGAGCATAGGTTGTTGAAACAATGGGAGGGGTAGGGACTACATGAGTATGAGGACCCATGGGTGTATATGATTGGTACACACTTGTCGGTAATGTTGCAGGCATTGAGCTACCATGTAGCTCAATGCCTGCAAATGAGGTCCATGGCGTGTTTCCCCGGGGGATTCACCATGGAAAACTTATCGCACCACGTAAGTGCAAGGGAGGGGGGTTTTTTTACAAGTTACATAAGATTATAAGTTAGGGACAGGCCCCCAATAATTTATCTTTTAAGCTTAAAAATAAGAAAGGAGGTATCATTTTTAGGGGGGGGGGGATAAGTGAGAAAAGGGAAAAATGAGAGGAAGTTTTTGTGTTTCAAAATCATGGCTACAAAGATACATGCAAGAACTAACACTACTTTGTATTGATTTCTTGTTTTGTGATTATAATTTATTTGTTGAGGAATGAAATCTATAAAGAGTTTGTATAGATGCAAGTTTATACGAAGAACCTAACAAAACTTTATAACCATGTTTATTGAGTAATTTAGATGGGCCAAAATTGGACGAGTAGCTAGAATGCAAGCTGAATGGGCACATAATTTGAAAGTCAAACTAAGACACATTGAGGGTACATCTAGTTATCAATAGAAGTGGTTCCTTAGTACATTGCCAGTCACTATGCTACATGCTTTTTGATTACTTATACTCAGTTAGATTGTGTGAGACCTAAATTTTATATGTAAGATAGGGGTATGATAGTTTTCTTCATTGATTGTTGTATAAGCGTAGAAAGGGGGATCATATTCCCGAATATGAGTCGTATATAGGGGTTTTAACAAGTTGTCCGCTCATAGGTGGCGTTTCGTTTTGTATATAGAGTGAATCCCCCGGGCGTGTTTCTTGGCATGCCCATCATTGGGGTAGGCATGGTAGCCGTGGTGTCATCAAGGGAAAGATGAGCTAGACTTAGAAAAGTAAAGTTATCACTTGTGGGATCAGATTGCACTGAGACCCCTGGCGAAACATAATATGGAGGATCAATCGGACTTATCGAGGGAGTCTCCATTTGCGATAAGGTCGGTTGTTTAGACTTCCCTGTATCCAAGAATCTCGTGAGACCCGTTGAAGGCATGTGAATCCCCTTGTTCTACTAGCTCAATAACCCTATGGATGACCTCACAAACTCTTTGTTGTTGATCCTCCAAACTAGTAGCACGCGTTGTGGATTGTAGGACATCTAACCAACCCATGTGATAGGTGTGACCTGTGTATAGGTCGGTTAGAGTTTTTGTTTGTAGCTCGTACTCCTAGTTCTCATTTAGAAAAGCTCCATCTAAGCTTGGGGTGCTAAGGGTGTCCTTTGAACTAGATGCAATGCGGATCTCTATGGGTTGATCCTTAGTGATCGCTAATTCAAGAGCACTCGATTGCTCTCCTAGCAAGGATATTGACATCGGAGCTTTCCCTTTTAACTCTCTTCGTTGCTCCGCCTTGCGTAAGCTTTCAATTTCCTTTCCCCTCGCTGCAAGGATATACCGCTCAACCTCTTGCACTTCGGCAAGGTTTCTACCATCAGGTAATATAACCTCAGAGAGAAATAGCTCTGAAGAGTCAGGGGGTGCAGTGAATGGAGTATTCACATGCACACTCTCTAAGGGCATAGGGTCTACGTTGGTCATGAATGGAGAATTTACTTCCCCACCCCCTCATTTACATCATTAGCTCCATGTTCGGAGCGAGTGGCTCTACTAAAGGTTTCCTTCAAGCGGCTAAGCACGCTCGGTCCGGACCATGGGCCCATGGCATGGATGTCTTGGCTTGAGCTATCGGGATTAGGCATTGGGAAACCCTCCATGACATCGTAGTCAGAGGAAGAGTCACTAGCCGCTATGTTTGGGTCTTGGTTTGTACTACCTTGGGTCCCCGCCAAGGGCCCGGAACCTAAGGTAGGTGGATAATGAGAACTCGTGTAAGCCGAAATTCTCTCTAGTTGCTCCGTCTCTAGCACACGACCATAGTGCAGATGCATGTGCCTTTGGCACCCTACACGCGTCGGCGAATAACCTCGAAGGTTAATCGCTTACTTTTTTAAGTGTCAGTTTTCACTCGTTTTTTGATGTTTTTTTAATGATTGGTTTTTTTATTAAAGTGTGTGATAGCTTGAAACGAGCGTATTACTCAAAGGGTTGCGGTGTGCTTTACAACACAATGTTCGATCATCTGAAGCTCCGTTGGTCCTCAAAAAGGTCAATTTTTAGCTACGTGTGCTTGGCTAAAATACGTAATTTTAAAGGGTGAGTGAGGCCTGAGCCTGAGTGTGAGCTTGGGCTTGGGTTTGGGCTTGGGTCTAGGAGATATTCCCGATCCCGGTCCTACCATTAAAATTTTATTTTTATGCAAAGAAACTTGCCGATACACTGTGTGAGAGCCAGAAATGGCTCCAAGCATGCAACTAGCCTAAACTAGTAAGCTCAAAGATGGTGATGGTGTGTCACTCACAGCTCTACGCTTGCTGTCGTGGAGGATTCCTCATCGTGAAGAAGAAGAAGCCACCGCTGTGCTGTGCTCAACCGCTTTGCCGCCACCGTGTCGTCGTCGCAATGCTTGATCACACACACTCTCTCTCTCTCTCTCACACATACACACACACACAAGGAGATGAAGAAGAAGAAGATGGAGATGGAGCAAGAGCATTCTCTCGTTTGTGCAATTGAAGAGTGCTCTTGCTCCATCTCCATCTTCTTCTTCTTCATCTCCTTGTGTGTGTGTGTGTGTGTGTATGCGTGAGAGAGAGAGAGAGAGAGAGAGAGAGAGAGAGAGAGAGAGAGAGAGAGAGAGAGAGAGAGAGATAGAGTGATCGAGCATTGCGATGATGGCATGGTGGTGATGAAGCGGTTGAGTGCAGCGCAACGACGGCTCCTTCTTCTTTGCGGCGAGGAATCCTCCATGACAGCAAGCGTAGAGTGGTGAGTGACACACCATCGCCATCTTTGAGTTTACTAGTTTAGGCTAGTTGCGTGCTTGGAGCCATTTGTGGCTCGCACACAGTGTATCGGAAAGTTCCTTTGCATTGACACGTGCAACATACGCACACACCTAGGATAATACACCATCATCCAGGAGGACTCCAATTAGGAGGGAGGGAAGCATTGCCAATGCAAACCCATGAGACTTAAAGGTACTAAAAGGGCATTGTTTTCTATGTCTTGGGTTTTTTTTGTTTGATTGAATTTTTTTTGGTGAACTCGAGTATTTATGCCCTTATCTAACACTATTCTACATATGTATAAGGACAAACGCCATAAATGAGCCTCTAGGTGTATATATACATGTAAAAATAGTAGTTTTTCAAGCTTAAATATGATAAAACAGAACAATTCAGACAAAAAATATTACATTTGATTGTACATATGGACTATTACAATTTATTGGTATTTTTTGGATTTGATTTATTGTTTTTCTTTTATTTTTGTAATTTTTTGAAGAAAAAAAAGCAGGTGAGATGGTGATGGACAAAAGAAAAATACAAGGGTGGTCAGCAAGTCAAGGAAAACATATGGTGAAGTCAGAGTGCAACTATGAAATGTGGAAGATCCAATTGGACCAGTTCTAGGAAAATGACAAATTTTTCAGAAGTTAGACAAACGGAGTCCAAATTGAGAAGTTTTCAAGCCTGTAGTGCATTTCGTGATGATGAGATAGACGCACATGTCAAATTTTGTGGCAAGTGGTCTTGGGACCCCCGATATAAGATATTTTGACACCACTTACTAGCTCATTTTTTCACTATTCACACTTAGAGAGAGATTGAAAGACCTAGACCATGCGGATCTTCTATGGATTTTTACAGCGTCCATGATACACCGGTCGATGCCAGATATGAGAGGTAGGCTCATTGCCATGTGCTCTTTATATTCAATGCTAACTTCAGTACGAAAAAGTAACAAAAGAGACAAACGAACCTCTTTTTGATATGTAAATCTCTATTTGTTGGAACAAATGAACATGTTGGATGTTGTTGCAACTGTGTAAGTTTTATTTTCTCTCCCTCCCTCTTTCCAACAATGATAGAAAGAAGATGGAGACAACGAGAGAGAGAGAGAGAGAGAGAGAGAGAGAGAGAGAGAGAGAGAGAGAGAGAGAGAGAGAGAGAAAGAGAGACTGTGAAGCTAAACTCCACACAACTTTGCATTACAAAATTAATTGAGAATATAGTACAAACTTTAAAGCTCATCCATCCCCTCAATCATAGGCACCATGTCATCAATTTCTTTGACATCTGAATATTCCAGATCAATATCTTTCGGGTTCCATTCCATTTCATCATCGAAGTTGAGCTCCTTTGCAATTTCTTTGTGTGTTTGAAAGCGTTCGAATCTTTCTTCAATGGCACGTGTGGCTAAATTCGTTGGCTTATGCATAAGTCGCATGTTACAAAATACATACACCAAGCCTGCAGCTCATTTACGACTTGATTGATTTTGCTTTTTAGCATACACAAAAGAAAATGAAGACCGATTTCTTTCACATCTACCGCTTGAGGTAACAATAGACAATACTCTCATAGCCACATGCTGAAGTTTAACTTTTTCTCCACCATACTCTTTCCACCAAATTGGTGCGCTCATCGTCTTGATAGCATCTATATGCCAAGGATCCACAAACTTTCCTTCTCTGCTAGTATAGGCCGATTTCTTTCACATCTACTGCTTGAGGTAACAATAGACAATACTCTCATGGCTTCATGCATGTACCAGTAAACCCGTCCAAAGATAGAGGCTTCTTTGTCCACCAATCATATCAAATGAGTGAAGGGTTTTGTGACAGTAACAATTTTGTCTACATTTCTTTAAAAAAAAGGAGGGTTTACAAGCTGACAATATTTGGAAGCAGCAGGTTCATACTTGGGATATTTATCAAGCCAATTGTCCCATCTTCTATCTGCCACTGTTTCAACAAGGGATGCTTTAACCTGTTGTAATGTAGAGAGAGCGTAATACGTTGTCGCAAAACGGGTCACACAAAAAATCTGTAAATTTTTTGTTGGGTCTAAATAGAGCGTAAGAAAATGAATGCCCTCTTATAAACTTCACCAAGTGGTTTGCCTCTAGAAGACTTTACTTAATAGAAGGAACTTTTTCAAATTCCTCTAAGAGCAGATTCAAAGTGTGGACAACACATGGAACCCTTGTAATCTCTGGATACCTTGCTTCAGTTGCTTTTCCACCTGCTTTGTAGCTAGATGCATTATCTATGACAACGACTATCACATTATTAGGTCCCCCTGCTCTTCTGATAGAATGTTCATAAACACCAACAAGATATCCACTAGTTTTCTCTTTTAGGGGTGTGTCGATTGCTTCAAGGAAGATGGATCCTCTTGGAAAAATCAACATCACATTAATCAATGGTTCCTTCTGACAATTTGTCTAACCATCTAGAGTGATTGTGCATCCATACTATGGCACATAGTCAAGAGTTGTACGCTTAAATAATATTCTCTGTTGTAGCTTTCATTTTATCTAAATATTATGTACACGTCTTATTATAATCAGGTACAACAAAACCCTTCTTCGTTATGCTCATTAGAGTATCTTTGAAGATAGGATTTTGAATGAAATCAAAAGGAATTCCACATGCAACAAATGCTTGCGTCCACTTAAGATGGAGTTCAAGCAGCCATTGTTTATCAAATGCCTGATGCAAAGTAGAACCACTTGGTGCAGGGTCTCCTCCAGCCCATGCTTCACTTTGGCTTAAATTAGCAGAGCTTGCAGTAGGATTAGAGCTACAAGTCCCAGTAAAGTATAAATGAGACCCTCCTTGATTATAAGTAGGGGTTGAGGGAGGGTTTTGATCATTTTCAAGTGTCATCTCCACGTCCCTAGCCATAGATGGAGCCATCATTTTGGTACCACCCTTTTTCCCCCCACAAGATGTGCACTCTTTGCTCTGAGCACCCACTCATGGATTTGTTCTTCAATACCTCTTGGGGGGTTTGCCAAGCTGCCATGTTTTCAGGAATTTTGAATACATGTTCTTTTATCCTATGAGCATTTTCGCTAAAATTATGGATGCAGATCTTACACCTCAACTTTGATGTAGTGTTTCCACTTCCAATTCATCTACGTAGTTCCACTCATATCCTTTCACCATCTCCTTAAGATCTGCAAACTCAAACAACACTACTTACTAAATACACATCTAAAATCGAACTCTCATACCATTTACATTACTTTATTTTCAAAAAACATAAACTTTCAACCTCTTTAAATTCTAAATACCAAAATATTTTTTCTTCCAGTGTGAGCTTTCACTCTATACCTGAATCATGATAAATAAATTTCTTAATCTATCTCAATAACTTCCAAGTGTGACTAAACTCTACACAAAGCAAGATAACTTTAAAAATCCTACCTAAATCACCTCCAAGTGAGAATGTAACTCTACACATGGCAAGTAATTAAAATTCACTACTTATCTAAATCTCTTCTAGGTGTGAGAATACATCTCCACAAAGAAAGAGATTATTATTTAATCTACCTAAATTGCCTGCAATGTGAGTATTACTCTACACATGACAAACAATCATTAGATAAATCTAACCTAAGTTAGTTCCATGTGTGAATATAGTTCAATACACAACAAGTAGCTCCTAACTTTAACTATCTAACTCAAGTTACTTCTAAGTGTGAAGATAGCTCAACACAAAGCAAATAACTGCTACCTTTAACTATCTTAAATCACTTCCAAGTGTGAGTTTCCTCTACACAAGGCAAGTAATCACTAAACACTTTACTTAATTTATCTCCCAGTGTAAGATATAATTCACACAGAGTAGATAAATTTTAAACTCAAAAACTCCATAGCCTTAAAAAAATACATTTAAATAATTTAACTTTTTATTGTACACTCTAATTTTTTACTAAAAGATTATATATAACTAATTTAAAATGACTTTTTTGAAAAAAAAATTCATGTTGTAAAGCTCACCTATAAATGAGATAAGGGGGAAGAGAGATCAATAGAATGAGGAAAACAATCCATTTTCACGGTATATAAATGACTATATGTATTTTGATCAAAATAAATATTTCAATTGAAATAATATTTTGATCCAAATTCTAAGAAATTATACCATATGGTGTTTTTGCTGATGTGGCACCGTATAAAAACGATCGAATAAAGATAGGTGTCATATAATACGCCCGTGTAAAGTGTATGAATACATCATATAACGTACAATGCAACTTAGGGGCACCACTGCATTTGACACACTCTGCCTCTCTTGACACTTCTTCAAAATCTTCTTGGTTTGGCCTCTTGCCAAATCAACCGCTTTTTGCATAGAGCACAAGCCCATCCGCTTCAACTTTATCTCTAACCTCCTCATGGAGGCAATCCATAAATTTGCTCAATTTCAAATAATCAACATTTTGTGTAGCAGTTACCTCCATCAACTATCTCCAAAGGGATTTGAATCCCCAGTCAAACACTTGGAAATCTCCACCCAGGCTTTTCTTCTTGGTGAATATGCCACGAGCAGATGCTAGCATAGCAAGAGTTAAAACAACTTACCAAAATAGCGGCCACCAAGGACGTAGGTGCGTGGAAGCAAATAGATGGTTGTCAAACACCTACTAAACCTTCTAAGCCAATCAAACCCAAACATCGTATGTGCTTGTGCCTGCAAAACAACCTACAACGCTCATGCTACCAAAATCAAAACCAAAAGTCCTCGAATTGGCTTGAAACTCACAAGGACTATTCTACTTACGTAGAGGACACTATCTTATGGACTCTGACCCTATATATCCTTCCTGTAACCACTTGGTGTGTTAAAACACACAATCTATACAGGTCACCAATTCTCAACATGCATGATTCTAATGTATAGCTCATCTACCCATGAAATTGCTGGTATGATGAACTTGCAAAACAGACACGTGGTTTGCAAGATAACTCACCTAGAAGCTCATGGAAGCTCACCTTGCGACGGAAAAAAAAACCCACAAGCTTGGCATTGGTGCGTCCCTCACTATTGCTAACTTTTTGATGGTGTCGGATTTGCAATGGTTTCTCTGTAGCGCATGTAGTGAAGAGATAAGCCTCTCTCTCTCTCTCTCTCTCTCTCTCTCTCTCTCTCTCTCTCTCTCTCTCTCTCTCTCTCTCTCTCTCTCTCTCTCTCTCTCTCTCTCTCTCTCTCTCTGTGTCACATAGACACGACACACATTAAACACAATAGTTTGATTAATTCAAAAAGTCTCTTTAGGGTTACAAAAATTTGGCTTATATACATTCCTCTTGAGAGGCACATTTCCATAAAAAATACTCTCTCCAATTTATAAAAAATGAGATATTACAAAAAATGTGTGATTTGTGATCCTTCTCAATGTTCCATCAGTCAACACTCCCCTCCTCCGCATCCATGTCGTCCCTGGCATGCTTGGTCCATGTCTTTGTCTAGTTTTTAGTCCGTTCCTTTTCTCAATAGAACCCCTTGGCTTAATCATCTTTAAGTATGATTCATATCTAGCATTGTCGATGCTCGCCATTGTTCCAAAAATCTTGCCATCATATGCGAAAAAACCCGTATAGAAAGCCTCTTCAAAGGCTTGCATGCCGAAGCTCGGTAAAAACATCAACCACTGATAGAAATGATGTAGCACTTGTGGAAAAGTTTGAGTGGAGAGGTTGTAAGACAATTTGCTAAGAGTTTTGCCCGTTGATAGTAGATTTGAGTTTGTAGCTTTGTGTGATGCAAACACCTCGATGTAGGCTAGTAGTGTTTGAAGATCTTCCTGAGCATCACGCACGTCAAATTAGGAGAGCCAATGAAAATCTTAAAGGCACTTGTTAGGGTTTTCACCATCTAAGTCCCAATTATTCTCTCTCCTTCTTTGACTGGTGGAAGCTTAGGGTAATTTAGCCAGGTTGGATGCTTCTCCAAAAGCCTTGATGGTTCTTCTAGATTCTCATCCTCGGTACTTGACAGAAAGAGACATGATCTCTGACAGACCTTGGAGCATTCACCATACATACTAGGTATGCTGGGTACTTTGTGAGCTAGCCTTTTCTCTAGTTTTGTTGTGAGTCTACTATTCTCTTGGAGATTTCTTTATCTTTGATATCTTCCTCAAATAGTGGTATCATCTCCTTTGCTTGAATTCTTTTCTTTATAGTGAGCACCTCATACTTGAAGGGTAAGGGAGGGATGGATACACCACTATTCTCTCTGATTACATTTGTATCTAGCCATAGAACCCCCACATAGTGTAGCATCCTCTACTCATAGTCTATGGCTGCTCTAGCACTATCTTCAATGGCTTGCTCTATTAAAGCCCGAAGGCGGCCCTCCTCCTCCACAGTCAGCTCATGCCCTTTTTCTTGAATCTGTGAAGGTATCTCTCTCCTCTTGCAGATTGGAAATTTTCTTAGACACCTCCATCATCTGGAGGGTGAGGGTATCCCTTTCTGCTTTAGCCTCTATTAGGATCTTGCTTTGTGCTTCTTGCTCTCTCTCTCTCTCTCTCTCTCTCTCTGCTTTTTTCTCTTTAAATAGCTCTTTGTAGTTCTTTGGTGAGGTTGTCATGCTCTGCTATCAAATTTTCCTCTCTCGTCCTAAGCATGCTATTTTCCTCCACCATAGTCAGAGATCTTGTTTTGATTTTTTCTAGAATTTGGTGGGCAGCTCTCACATCTTCTTCACTTGCTGCTACCACACTCTTTGCTGCTAGCCTAGGCAGTGGTCCAGACCGGGGGACTTGGTGGTCCATACTTAGCGGAACTACCACTCAAGGAGGGCACCACGGTCTTTCTAGAGGCCTATACCTTGGTGTTGGTGGGATTGGTACCAATATTTGCACTCCAGGAGGTGATATACAATTCTAGTGCTCTTCTTTGAGTACCTTGATCTTGTGGCTTCTCCTTGGATTTTTCTTCTTGCTTTGCAGCCCATGACGGAGTTGAGGTGCCATACAGAGCCTCAAAAGCATCCTCTATCATATATATATATATATTTATTTATATATATATATATATATATATTTATTTATTTATTGAGATCATCATAAGTGCATCTTTTGTTATTTTCCTTTTCCTCTAGCGTTGGCTCAACCTCTAATTTCTTCTTTGAAAAATCCTTTTGTTGGGATGTTGGGGGTTTTGGGCTTGGAGGTTGTTGGGTGTATCCCGAGGGAGATGTTGGTGGTGTTGTACTACCTTTGTCCTCTTTAGACTCCTTTTCCCATTCTCCCTGTGCTTCAGGATGCTCTTGTAGCTTCCTCTTAATATCCACACTTCCTTAGCAATGAAAGGATCTAGAGTCTATTGTTCTATCATCCTCTTGGACACTTCATATTCCCTAATATAGTGATCAAATTGATCCTCCAAGGTTCAAGAGGAACTGCTATCCATTTTCTTTGGGACTGGTACCCAATACTTCTCAAAATCACCTTTAAATTCTCTCTCGGCCTTGAATTGCTCAATCAGTTTTTTGATGTGGGCTACCTTTTGACTTGTGGTCTCCTTTGGCTTCTCTTTCTTAGTCATTACCATTTTTCTTTTCTTATTTGGTGGCTCTTTAGATTTTTCTTCTTGCAATGTCTCCATCTTTCTTTTGAGTCTTGTCGAGATAGGCGGTGCCACTAGTCGTTCATCTTCTACATCTTCTCTAAGCCTTATCCACTCAATCTAAGTTGGTGGGTCTGGCTATAATCCTCTTGCTCAAATAGCTTCATATGCAATTTTGGTCAAGAATTTTGCTCCACCAATGTATCTGGACTTATCACTGTCCAAGCCCACTACTTGTTCCCAAGTGAAGGTGGTGGCAATGGCATGAGGTGGTATAGTGTACTTTTTTGGCCGCTTGTTACAAATATGGAAAACTTGGTTGTACAATTTGTAGATTTTGATAGCTCTTGGGTCCACCATTTCTTCAAAAATTGGGTTGGTTTTCTTCTGAGAGTACACCTCCGCTGCATTTCTTCTTTCTCTGACTGAGATTCCGTCATTGTGTAACCCCAAATCATCTCTGATGAGCTGCAATGTAATGGTCACTTCTTTACTTTCTCCTTGAAGTGTGTTGATGATCTCTTTGCCATCTGTCTTGATTGTGGTAGTCAACTCATAGACTCTTTGGAACTCGACACCTTCCGGCATAGACATAAAGAGTCCATGTAGATCTATTCTTTCCAAGTGATTGATGATGCCTTCTTTGCTTTCATATTCAATGAGTTGGAATCATCGGCACATCAACAATATTGCCTTGTGGATCATGGAATGTCCCTTGGTATAGCTTTATGCCCTCTCAGTCTAGGGTTGCTTTGTCCATCCAAGCTTTGGTCGTCTTCAATGTCTCATTGGGAATTGTGAAGGTCTTTTCCATTGCAATGATATCTTTCAAGGCAAGCCTTTTCTTCTTCACTAGTGATTTACCGGCTTCTATTGATCCTGCATGTACTCCAAGTCCAAAAGTTAGCATCTTTTACAAAATATGGTATTAATTAGCTTATAACTAGCCAAATGATTTCAAAATTGAACCACAGGCTAACTAGAGCCTAAGGATGCTATGCAAGTTGACAAAAGTGTATTTTGATGCTTAAATTATTTTGTGAGACATCATATGCGTATGATGTCTATGTGCTCTAAATGAGGTGAGATTTGACATATGCATAGCTCATAGCATGTGCATCACACATATAAGCTTGGAACGGGATTTGAACATGTATTGAGTAATGCTTTGGCTTAGAATCTCTTTTTAGACTCTAAAATGGTAAAATGACTGTAATTGGGATATATGAGGTTCGAATAGCTTGAAGCTTGGTGCATGGACTCATGAGCATATGCTAAGAGCATGGGATAGGTCAAAACCTCCTCAAATTTCCAATTTCACACTTTGAGACATCATACCTATGATGTCTTTTGTCTACAAATAGCTTGAAACTCATATGATAGGATTCCCATAGCATGTGTATAGTGCCTATAGCTTCAAAATTAAAATTGAGATTGAAAATGGATGTCAAAAGTCAAGAACGTAATTTGTAAGCTTAGATTTCCATCATATGACTGAAAATAGGTCAGATGATATCCAAATATGATGAGATTTTGCTGGCAAGCTCATAAAGATGTAATAGAAGTGATGGGTTGTCAAAAATACTGCAACATGTCAAATTAAGGGGTCTAGACATCATGTGCATATGATGTCTAGGTTGGCTTTTTTGGCGCAGACTTGATGTATAGCTTACTCATGATGTGTGCATCACTCTAAAGTGTTTAAGTTTGAATTTGGAAAATTGTTCATGTGGCAAGGCCATAAAAGTTGTTTGTGGCACTTGATTTTGCAAAATGACATGTATAATGATCCAAACATGCCCAATTTTGGTGTAGAGTCTATATATGACATGATAATGACTTTTGGATAATCAAAATACTGGCAGAGTCACTATTTAGTAGGTTTAGACATCATACACATATGATATCTATTCTTTGAAAACTGAAATGTGAGCATTTGGGTAGGTGGTATATGTTATGTGCATGCCTTGTGTCAAGTTTCTCTGAGTTTGGAGTATTTTTTCTATGGATAAGACCATATCTTGCTCGAGGACTCCAAATTAGTGGTTTTTGACCAATTGGTAGGTCCATTTTGCATGAGACTTGGTATGTGAGTAGTAATGAGCATGATAAAGAGGTTGGTGTTGAAAATTTACCAATGGCATGTGTAAAAATCTCACTAGACATCATACATGTATGATGGCCAAAATGCAAAACTTTGGTTTCAATGCATGCAAAAGATTTTCATTAGTGTCCTAATCCCTTTTAGCTCTGGTTCAACTTTAAAATTCATTAGTTTAGCTTAGAAACTCCATGTTTGGTATTTTGGACTCTGAAGTCGATTTCTACTCTTAGAGATGAATTTCCATGATAATTTCACCTAAGCTTGTAGATGTTGTGGGGCACCTTTCCATGCCATTGATGTAGCCTTTGGCCTTATGGATGTCCTTTATGATGATGTTTTGCTTTGAAAGTGTCTTTTAGTTGGGTGATGGTCCACCAGTGACTTTTCTTGCGGTTTGATCTCATGTCTTGATTGTCGAAGGTATGCTGATGCCGCTCGTGAAGTTTGGTGGCAAACTAGATGCTCCATCTCGTCGCGAGAGCCAAATGACACTTTGTGTGTCAAAAGCTGAGATTGATGTTTTGATCCAATTTTGGTAGATTGCTTATGGAGGAAGTTACATGGGCTTATAGAAAACTTCAAAAGGCACCTATCCATGAAGTTTTGTGTGATTTTGGTGACCTTTCTCAGATTGTCTTCTATAGGGTCCGGGAATGTTATGGTTTTTTTTAACCTTAACTTGTATGGAAGGGCATAGGTCAACCCCCTATCAAGTCTTGTAGAGTGTTCATTGAGTTACGGTCCCGTTTTGCACTCTACTCGTCGATGCTAAATCTTGAGGTTTAAGATACAAAAAGAGCTCATTATTCTTTGGGAGATTTAATTTGGATAATGGGTTGGATCCCCTAAAAGATCAGATACGCGAAATTCTAAATTATCAAATGAATTGCTTGGACCCGCATTGGCTATCTCTTCTTCAATTACAGGCCTGTATCTTGCCTCGTACCATGCCAAATAATTTTCTAGCTCTACTATACGAGCATGCAATATGGCTGGGGTCTCTCCTTGACTTGCCAACAGGGATTTAATATTTACGTAATTACGTCAAATTTTGTGTGATCACAAGGTCTTATTGACACATTTACATGATCACAGTAAACGTGATCACACAGAACTCAGTTAATGGTGGCCTACAAACCCACAAAATTCCCGCCGGGCTTTTCAGTATCCCCTGCAGGCCCGCCGGGATTTATCATTTTCCCTGCGGGCCCGTCGGGGATAGTGAAAAGCCCCGCGGGCTGTCCGCGTTATATATATGCGGGCCCGATCAGGCCTGCTAGGTGTATTAGCGTCTTGCTTTCATCTTCTGAGAGAGAGAGAGAGAGAGAGAGAGAGAGAGAGAGAGAGAGAGAGAGAGAGAGAGAGAGAGAGAGAGAGAGAGAGAGAGAGAGAGAGAGAGAGAGAGAGAGAGAGAGAGAGAGAGAGAGAGAGAGAGAGAGAGCGCTTGTGACCACCTTTGCAGGTATGTCGAGAGGAGAGAGGAGAGAGGGAGAGAGGGGGTGGTGTGGGAGCGTGCTCTGCGTCGCAGTGCGCGGTAGCAGTAGAGTACCTGACCACACGATCCGGGTATGTGTTGTGTGTGTGTATGCGTTGTGTGGTAGCGCGCCTTTTGTCGTAGTGCGCGGCAGTAATAAGGTACCTTACCACACAATGGGAGTGTGTGTGTAAGCTGTTCTACGGAACAATGCTTATCACAGGGGCATCACCTCCGTGACGTGGGGAAGATGGTGTCCTTGTGGTAAGTATTGGCTTACTGTCTGGGTACTACATCGGTAACGTGGCGAATCTAGTATCCTTATGGTAAGTCAACTTCCCTTCCCCTTTCCCAAAAAACATATGGGCATCGGTCGGTAACGTGGCTATATGATGTTCATATGCAGGACATTGTTTTTCCTTAGATTCAGGCGGCACTCGATCGGTAACGTGGCTAATAGAGTGCCGTTTGTTAGAAGCATATGTTTTTGCATAAATGTGGCATTCAGGTCGTTAACTTGGCCGTACGAACATCATTTAATTTGTATGTGCATGTGCATTTAATTTTTTAAGTATCAAGTATATGAAATACTTGGTCGGTAACGTGGCTGTGAAGAGTATTTCATATACAAAATGTATGAATTGTTTGATTTTGTTGTTTTTAACTGTCCATTTGAAATTATATACTAGCTAATCATACTCAAAAGAATACTTTATTCATCAATCATTGCTATATTAAATGTTCCATTTATATAGAATACTTTATTCATCAATCATCGCTATTCTAAATGTTCCATTTATATAGAATACTTTATTCATCAATCATCGCTATTTTAAATGTTCCATTTACATAAATTACATGTAAAAAAGTATTTGCACACAAATTGCATGTTTAATATTCGTTTTTATTCTTTTTAAAGGACTCTCAAGCATTATCGCTATTTTTAATGCTTCATTTACATAATTTCTCTGTAAAAAATCTAAATGCACACAATTTGCATGTTAAATATTCTTTTGTATCTTTTTAAAGAGCATCAATTATCATCGCTTTTTGATTGCTACATTTACATAAATTCTATGTAAAAAAGTGTGTGAAGACAATTCGCTAGTGCAATTTGTATACTTCCAACGTTTTAAATGTTTTTGAAGTCGGTGTGTGCTTTGTTTGAATTAGTATGCGCGCACGGAGAAAAATATAAGTTAAAAATTCAATATATGCTGAAATGTTAAAGACCGTTAACATATATTGTTTGATCTAAATTAAGTTCTTATAAACCACTTATTTGAACTGCTTTTTACACGTGTAACAGACTGCAATTTTAAGTAAAGATTATATTCAATTTTTATCAATATTTCCTTGCACATTTGTTAAAGTCTTCAAGTGGTGGTTAAGAGTTTACCTGAGATAGTGTGAGAGTGTTAGTGCCATTCGCAACCATGAATTTGTAATTGATATGTTGTTTTTGTATTGTCCAGTGCAAATATGACGCCAGATCAAAAGAAATGTATTTTGGCAATCTCATCATGTGCAGCTGATTGCATACAACAGATTAGTGAAAGCGATGTCTACATCAAAGACATTACTAGCGCTATATGGGAGAACACAGAGCGCAGGTTGCCACTTGAAGGCCAATACGAGTTGTTGCGTCCAGCTGGGATACGAGAATTTGACCCCCACCACAAGGTCAGGACAGTGTTGGGCAATATGAAAGTATGTTGCAGAGACTTAAAGGAAGATATCCCACTTGCTTGCGACATGTCAAAATTAGAGCTCTGGGATAATCTATGGGAAGAATAGAAGGTAAAGATGAAGCGTGTGAAAGCGCAAGACCAAGCAGCCTTACCCAAGAGATTGAAGATGGCCCAAGATGCGCAAGCAGATTTGGGAGGTCGATCCGATGCCAGCGGCACCGGCACAATCATGTGCACTGCTTTGAATGCAAAGTGCACTCATCTTGTCGGCATCCCTCACAAAGCCTTGGTAGAAGGTATGAGGATTGGAGCAGGCTCCTTCAATGTGTGCACATTGTACACCATCAAAGGTATCTCATTTTTTCCAGACCACATTACATATGTGGGAAAATGTTACAAGGGAGGGAGTGAGGCAAAATTTGATAGCTTTCAGACAGAGCAAGGAATGCAAACGCTTCACCCCTCCATTGTAAGGTGCATTGGGTTTACTACAGAAGCTCCTTGGATCACGATATTCCCATACTACAATGGGGGTACCGTGGGCGACATGATGTGTCGCTTACCATTCGCTCACGGATTGTTCAGACGACACATGCACATGCTACAACACGGCTGGAGGTCATTGCCTGTAGCAAACAACCCTATAAGCAAGATAGACATGGTATGGATCAAAGAAATGATCGACTAGATGCCGGAAATTTGTCATGCCTTAATCAACGGCGTTGCGGCTGCCCACTCGACCGGTGTAGTGCACAGTGACCTGCACCCGTTCAATGTAATGTTGGACTTTACTCGTGCCAATAAACCCCACGTCAGCATCATTGATTGGGGTATGATACTGAGAACACCTGCTAAGCGCATAGCAAATAATTATCTGTCTGCAAGCACACAGTCGGACGAAGCACTTTTGAATGCATAGAGAGTAGGGAATGCAGAGATGGCTAAGCAACCGTGGATTGCTCCTGAACTATATGATCCACGGTGCACAGATGCATACACAAAAGTAAGCGACATTTATGCATTGGGCTAACTATTCGATATGCTGGCAGATTTTTGGAGTGCAACCAGAAAAGTTTATTTTCCAGAAGAAGTTTTTCACCACCCGGACGAAGATGTTATGAGGGCTATTCGAATTAAAGTAGATTGTTGGATGAAGTTAAAAGAGCGGGACCAAAGAAGGAATGCTTCTGACGTGTTGATATTTTTCAAAGAACATTTAAAGACAGACCCTAACCCTATCCAACGTCCACTTGTTGAACTTGCATCATCATTTTATCCGATTTAAATATTTCTATGATATACATGTCTTGTCAAGTGTATTCTTTTTTTTTATTGAAGTGTATTATCTGGTTTGAAGTGGTTCACCTAATTGAGACAATTATCTTTAGTCATTTCAAATTTTTCATTTAACTATTAGTATTTCAAATTTGTCTTGTGGTTCTGTTGACTGCAGCTCTAACAGAAAATAGCCGATCAAGAACAAGATATTGGCACCCAATCATTGCCTGATGATCAACAACAAGCGGCTGTTAATGCATTTCAGCTCATGAAGTCTCTGGCACACGGCATGTCAGCACAACAAGCGATGCGTACTGCTCTTCGACTCTCAAAGTGGGCAAATTCAAACCATATGCAATGGAAAGAGATTAATAAAGAAGTGACAAAGGACATGATCAACACAATATGGCCATGTGAGGACGCAAAGATCAAGAAAGGAAGGTGGAAGTTTTCGAAGTGCAACCATGATGGTATCAAAAATAACACTGAGAGGATTTATTTCGAGGTTTATGGCCATCCCCTACACAATGCAGATTCTGCGCTATATTTTGCAAAAATGTTATATGTTCACTTTGTGCAACAGCGACCAGTAGACTTCTAGTCAAAGGAGACAACTGTTGCCACTCATGATTTAAGGGAGAGTTGTGTCACTTTCACCCGAGATGAGCTGGCATTGATAGTGGAAGGCATGGACCTACAGTTAAAGAGAGAGAAGGATATTTACACGACACAGTTGGCAGAGAAAGATATAGAAATAACACGTCTTTCTATAGCCACCCAGACACCACAACCCTCACAAGTCCGGATGGAGAAAAGCATTCACCAATTAAGTCAGGACGTTCAAAACCTCGCACAGTGAGTGAATCCAACACTTGTACAAGGGACACACATCATCCACCTTGTCTTGCATCCGGAGTTGGTCCCCTCGTCTACTTCAGATGCATCCTCATCTTCCCAATGTCCAGTTTGCTACATTGAGTTTTGATGGATGGAGTGGGTACTATACATTGACATGTGATCATTATTATCATTTAGTTTTTCTTATTCGTTTGATGCAAAACAGTAGTTGATGCGCAATCCGTTCACAAGATATTCCACAAGGAATATATAGTATGTTTGGCATGGCAAACGAATGTAAATTCAAGCAAATACGCCCAGATATCCCTAGCACAATTAGGAATCTGTTTGATGAGCAAGATGTTGCTTAAAGGCAACACAATTGAGATCGACAAACTATGTAATATCGCGACAAACTATGTACTATTGAGAATATGAAGCATTGTAATTACTCAAAACACATTTGAATACAAGGTCTTTTACAATGGTTTTTGACATTTACTCATTCTACTCTCAAGCTATATTGAATCAGTTGAGTTGTTATCTGGTTCTAAGTCTGAGTGTTGTGGCGCTCCTTGTAATTCAACCTCCACATCTATTATCAAATTCTCTTCTATTTTGTCTGAGTGCACTGAGATACACCAACGTTGAAATCTTCTTCATCTTCGTTTTGACAATCATACAACCAGGTTGGCATTTCCTCCTCGTAGCTAGCACTTTTGATGTGATTCAATATCTTTTCGTTGCAATACATATACACTAATTTCTCTACTCTGTTTGCTAATAGTCTATTGCGAATAGTGCTGTGAACATACTTGTACATACTCCAAATTCTCTCTGAACTTGAATTTGCTGCACATTGTGCGAGTACTTTCATTGCAAGGGGACGTAAGGTAGAGTAATGCTCTCCACCATTCATCATCTACCACTTCCATGTAGGTTGCTCTTTTGCCATTACCTGTACAAAATCATTCGCAAAAGAACCTTCTTTTAACCTAAATGCACTCATTTCTTTGATGCAATCAATTAGGTCTTGAACATTGGAGTAGAACATGTTGACCACGTGATAGAAATCGCCTACCACCTCTATATTGGACATTAGATCTAAATTCCAATACTCTGGATCGAGTATGTAAGCCACGCTATGAAGTGGACTATGAGCGCTCTTCCACCTTGCATGAAAATACTTAGCCAAAATTTTCCGTTGTTTGCCAGAGAATGGTAATCGCCACTCCTTCTCTACTACAGACTCTTTCAGCTCTTCAGGATTTTCAAGACTCTGTTGGACTGACCACCATGTCATCCACACTTTGCCCAAGTTTGGTGCCCTTTGATCAAGATTGCAGATCGCAAACATAACGGGCATCATTACATGGTATGCATCCATTACACTCCTCCACCAAGCAACCTTGTTTACATTGCCATGTAGACATGTAATTTTATCTTTCATTGTTTCTTTCTGCTCAAGCTTCCATTCATCAAAGGTCGCGCCATTGAATGTGTCAATCACAGCACATTTATTATGGAGTAGTGATTCCAAGGTATAAAAGTGTGTGCAGAACCGAGTTTCAGCAAGAAGTTTCAACATCACTGACACTGACATGCGCATCCTATACAAATCGAGCACACATTGTCGTTTCAAGATAAATTTCACAACCTGACGTGTTGTATCAATTATTTTGGCAAACCATGTGGTTTATTTGCTAGTGTACCAATCTTTCATCTCCAAGTTCAAGCTGTGCGTATTACAACTATTGGCAAAAATATGTGGAAAGCACTTCTTTATTAATTTACTGTCGTTTTTACAATTCTTTACGTTGTCCATGACAACTTGAACGACATGTTCAACACCAATTTCTTTATTACATTAATCAAGACCTCAAAAATATATTTTCCACTTTTAATTGCACCAGAACTATCAATCACCTTTATAAACGTTTCTTCCCTTGGACAAACAACATTATATTGATCACCGGTCTTCTCTGAATATTTGACCAGCCATCACTCACAATCGTACATCCTGAAAGCGAAATATTCCCAAGTATTATTTTTTCAACATGCTCTTTGACTTCGATGTAACATTTGTCCAAGAAAACATTTCTTATCGTGTGATAAGAAGGAGCTGAAATCCTGGACCAACCTCACTGATTTTCTTCCAAGCAGCTTCCAATGATTACTGTCTACCATGACCAAAGCACTTCCGATAAAGAATATTGCTTTGGTGAGTGTTGTTTGTGCTTCTTCTAGAGACTGCACTTGAAAGCTTTGATGTAATGATTTTTGACACATTTGACAAAGTCCACCTTCATTGTGACGTTTAAAAGGAACACTGCTTGGAATTTCCTCTCCTTGCGCAGGTTGTTCTCCAAGGTTAGTTGGCATCCCTACATGATCTGTGGAGTTAATATTTGGCTATGGGAACTCTTGACTCGAAGGCACAAAGCTATATATCTGTCGTCTCTTGCCACCCTTTTTGGCGAGCTCTTCTATCAAACGCTTTGCAACTGCAGGTGCCTGAGAATGTTCACATTTCTTACAACTATTTTTAGCGCTACCCAGAAAATGATCCCTAACACGTGGTGCACCGCCAGATTTTGTTGTGTGACAAAATTTACATTGCCACTCCATATATCGGCCGCATATGTTGTGAGCATAATCCCACTCTTTGCCAGGAGATTTTTTATTCTTTGGCTTCTTTGTACCACTTGTGCCCACATTTTGCTCCATTGCTTTTAAATTAAAGCTGAAGAGTAAAGACAAGATGTTCAATTTTGAAAACATTTTTTTTATTTTCAATAATATTATAATTTAAAAACAATTCAATATGAAAGTAACCATGATGCACAATATGAGATTTTCAATGCACGCTAGTCAATCCACATATCGATCACCTATATTGTGAGCAACCATACACATTGCAATGTAGTCTATACATGGCATAATAACTATAACAATGCTACAAATCTATCTATGCAATTATTATTATAATGATTATTTATATGTCCACTTTGATTTGCAAACAATAAGACACATCTAATTTCATTTGCTACAAGAAAACAAACGAAAGCAATAAAATATATGATTGGTCATTTCATGCACTAATAATCTATTTTAATACATCATGCACTCTCTGTATAAACCAATGCATGAACTAACGCAAATAAATCTTCAATATAATCACCCAATTGGGGACTACTTGTACCCAGTGAAGGATTGTAGCCCACCCATGCAACCAATTCAATATATAAAAGCTATTTTAACCCAATCAAGGATTATAGCTCTTATATTGTAAATCAACTCAAATGCAAGACTTCAAGGATCTTTATATGCCCGGTACACTAGTAGAGGACATCCAACCCTTGACTATCGACTTGTCATTTACATATGCTCATATTCTAAAACCAATTACAGCCCTCATTTGGACCAATGGCTTCTTCGCAATGAGCATGATTCTCCAAGTTTTCAGTTGTTTTGGTTTTGTACCTTTATGTCAGTAAACGAATTAAAATTTTTTAGAAGTGGTTACCGAATTAAGAATCACGTTCGGCCCAAAAAAAGGACCTGTGACTCTGTAATCTTAGGTCAATTCACAAGGAGATGACAATACTAAGCACTCGGATACACTCCCCAAGGATTTGCCTAGCTAAAAGACCGGGGTTAGCACACTATTTACTATATATAATTACTCCCGCCGGGCTTTTTCATTTTCCCGGTGGGCCCGCCGGGCTACTGCATATACTCGGTGGGCCCGCCGAGAAAATGAAAAATCCCGGAGGGCTAACCGGCTCTATAGGTTTTTTCATGTCAAAATCAAAGTCACGTTAATAATTAATGTGATCACATGATTTTTTTGTGTAAATACTAGAGTTATTTATGTAATCACCCGATCGTGATTACGTTAATGAAATCCCTGCTTGCCAAATCCACACCTTGGGTTGCAAGCTGCTTAATGACTGCGGTTTCTTCAGGCGAATATGTGTAACTCCTTTTGCGACTAGGGTCTTCTTGATTGGTTTCCCAGTCATGAATCTTCTCGGCCACGAGCGTCATTTCCCGACGCCTCCTGTATTGGGACGATCATTCTAATCTACTTTGAGCCTCAATAAATAATAACAATAGCATTGTTGCACAAAGTAAATTTCCACTTGGTGGTGATCTGTATACTTGGATAAATCTTGAAAGGATATTTCTCACGAGGAAAGTTTTTTGCAAATCTGAAACTTTTAAGGGAGCGGAACCCTTATCATTTCCACTAATTTAAAACAATGTATTGTGTACAAAACAATTTGGGCACAATTGTCTGCATATCTTATAATTCAGTGGCTCCCCTTGAAGTTCTGATTCATCCTCTTGGGACGCAGCCAAAGTGCTAAGATCTCTCAAGAGCCACTTGGATCTCTTCCTCTTTGTAAATTTGTTGTGCCAATGTGTGATTAAGCAAATGATCATTAGGCAATTGTGCATTTTGGTCGGGAGCAATATCTTTCATAACTGAAATGCAAAACAATATACTTCAATGAGCGAAGTCTTAGCACTTACAAAAGAGAGATGGTTTAAAGGATTTTGGTGATCCAACTTGAAATACTTTAAAAACCTAACTTGAATAACTTTAAAGACTTAACTAAAAATACAGTTAAAGATCTAATTTGAAATATCACCACACATTTCACACCATCAATGGAGAAAAATATTTTTATTGGTTTAATCATCAACAGGCCTCAAGCCAGATTTGGTTACAACATGATAGCCAACATTATGGGCTCCAGTCAAGCAAAGGCTTAGATCCTATATTTTAGGCCTATCTAAGATTTTCCACTTGCAAGATGTTTGTTTACATATTACGCTTGAGAACCTAAGAGGGCTCAAAATACATGCAACCAAGGGTTTATGAATATATAAGAGACTATATATATCAAATGCTTTGGTGAAAGGAGGAGGATTGGTGCTGATATTTTCTAGGTAGTCCATGGATAATCTCACTTGAATTGAGCTCTAGTTTGAGAGTTGAGATTTGGAAGCTTGGAAAATGTTGCCAACGTGTTTGATGGTATACTTTGTCCCCAGTCTGTGATCCCAGCATACACTGCTCGCTCGCCAAAATGTAGTAGAATTCTTCTAGTGTGTAGATTGTTGTGAATGAAATTGTGACTATGTACGAATTTCATCGTCTGCAGAAGAGCATTGCACATCGGCAAAATGGTGTCTATGAACTATTGTACAGTTCTAGATGTGTGCTAAAACTCTCTAATTGCAGGCTTGCCGCTCCATCATGATGACAGGCCTGAATCCATTTCTCAAGGTGACCTCCATTCCAAAGCTTGAAGATCAACATGGCCATTTTGCTATAACAAACAAGAGCACGGGGCAATATCATGCCACGATGCTGAACAATAGTAGTTGTTGCTTCCTCTAGCACTGTTTGTAAAGTTGGCTTGCTTCTATCTGGTCCTTGTAGATCTTTGCCACATAAACAGGATCCGTGAAGAGGGGATGGGCCACTGAGACTTGTTTCACATTTTCAAAACATCCTTCACCTAATTGGGGCGCTTGTAGGTGAAAGATAGAATGATCCCCAAGTAAGTGTAGGACATGAGGACACGTAGCGTTCGACCTTATCCTTGCACCTCAATTATGAATGTAGTTGTGCCACAAGCTGTATTTGCTCTTTGATTCCACGTTTGGCTTTGATTTCTTGGTGAACCATACTCTCAAAGCTTCTAGTGACTTGGCCCAATAATTGCTTTATTGTGTTGTGCATTACTCCATTAGTGCGCAGAGCCGGGTCAAATGTAATAGGGAATGCACTGCACAATTCATCCAACACTACTCCAGAAGTTCAATCACATAATCATCAAACTTTTCTTACTGTGGATCAAATGCCCGATGCAAATGTGGATCAAATGATGCAAATGATTTTGCGATGCTGACGCATTAACTTTGTCTCTACCATGACTGAAGCCTGAAAATACATGAAGCAAATAAAAGTAAGGTAGATCTATATAATATAAATGTTACCATATACATGTGGTAGTGACGTGTGTGAACACACTAGGACCGCCGGGGCATTTTTTCCCTCTTTAGGAGGTTTTTTTCCCCGTGCATTGTATATACGCCCATCACTCTAGGGCTATATATCTTTCCATTGCACACTAATTAATACACTCTCTATTGTGTGCCTTGAGCTTCCTTCATCTTCTCCAAGCTGTGTGCGTTTCTCTGCAACCCTAATTCCAATAATTGGTATCAAAGCAGGTTGCATCCTTCAGGGCTTAGTCGCCAGCTGCTCCAGTACACGCTTGCTCACTTTCTCCGATTTCAGTGAGCTTTGGCGAGCGTTCGTAGGTCGACAAATAATTCGGGATAGCTCGTAGAGCTTGGTCTGCTCAGATTTTCGATTTGGGCTCATTTCGGCCTTCGTTTCCACCACAGGCAGTACTGCACAGGCTATTTTGTCATTTTGTGTAGAATTTCTGTCAGTGCTGTTTTCTGCATAACATGTGCCTTATAGTCTTCTATGGTTTGTGCTATATAGCACAAGTTGTTCCCGTTACGTTTCTCCTATTTTCGGGCAGTTTTCACATCAGGTGCAACATTTACCATGGCTGACAACAACAACATAGATGTGTTCAAGATGTTTGCTGTTGAGGACATGTTGGATGGGGACAATCACCCTATGTGGACTTATATGATGCAACACGTTCTTGTGTCAAAGGGCGTCTGGAATATTGTGCAGGGCATTGATGTACGTCCTGGTTTTGAGGATGTAGGCGATGTTGAGGATGTTGCAGGTCTTGCTGCAAGGATTGCAGCTGTTAGAGTTGTTTTGCCTAGGGCAGAACAAGCTCATTGGGATGTTAAGGATGCGCAGTCTCATGCACTGATTGTGTTGTCTGTGAAGCGCACCATTGTTCCTCACATCCGTTCAACAAAATTTGCAAAACAGGCTTGGGATATTCTGGCTGGTCTTTATGCAAGTCACAATGAGGCTAAAATTGCTTTGCTTCGTAAAGAGCTGGAGTCGAAGATTATGCATGAGAAAGATGATATGGACACTTTCCTTGCTAGTGTCAAGGATATCAATGAGCAGCTTATTTCTGCAGGTGAAGTCATCTCAGACAGTTCCCTTGTGCAGACTGTTCTTGATGCCTTACCAGATTCCTACCAGAATTTTGCTAGTACTTGGAGACTTATGGCCCAAGGAAATCCAGAAGTTGTCAAGTTTGATGCGTTATGCACATTGTTGTTGCAAGGGTCACTTTCCAAAAAAAACAGGATTAGACAGCGTACAATTGAACATGCTTTTATTGCTTCTCAAAGAAAAGGTGGTAACAGCAATGCAGCCACTTCTTATGGTTCTGCTGCTGCGAGTGGCAAAACTTCTGTTCCTAATGCTTCTGCTGGCAGCACTTTGTCTGGAAATTCTCGTGATAAGGGCAAAAAGAAGATGCGTTGCCATTATTGTAAAGCTAATGATCACTTGATCAAGTCGTGTCCTAAGTTGAAGGAAAAAGAGGCTAAGAAGAAAGAGGGTGGTTCCAATGCAAATGCTGGTTCCACTACAAATGCAGCCATTGTTGAGTCTTTTGTAAAAGGAGACTGTAATGCTGATGTTGATGCAGAATGGGCTTTTAGTGCAGAGTGCACTTACAATCCTGTTGTCCATAATGCATGCTTGTCAGTTTGCTGCAGATTCACATGTGTGGTATTTCGACAGTGGTGCTACAAAGCACATTACCTCACATCGTGAATTGTTTACCTCTCTTGAGTCTGTCCCTCATGGGAATTCTGGCACTTATGACAACAATGCCTCTTATCCAGTTCAGGGAATTGGAAAGATTGTGCTTATTGTTGCAAATGGCAGTTCCTTCACACTTGTTGATGCACTTTATGTACCTGGGATCAAGAAGAATCTCTTGTCTGTATTTGCACTTGCTAGACTTGGACTTGTAGTCAAATTTGTGGATGACATATGTACAGTTCATGATCTCAGTTTTGGTGATGAAATTGTTGCATCTGACCTTTTGTGCCATGGGCTGTATAAGCTCACTTTGTATGACAAGTGTGGACAAAATTTTGCAAATGCTATTGCAGATTCAAGGGCTATTTCAGATGCAAAACTTTGGCATGCAGGTTTTGGTCATCTGAATTTTGCCAGTTTGCAAAAATCTGATATGGTTGCTTCTTTGCCGCCTCTTGAAGCACCTGTCAAACATGTTTGTGAAGGCTGTATTTTGGGTAAGATGCAACGCTCTAAGTTTCCAAAGGATGGTTCAGTTCGGGCCACATGCAGGTTGCAACTTGTGCATAGTGATGTTTGTGGGCCCATGCAAACTCCATCCTTGGGCAATTACCTTTACTTCGTGACTTTCATTGATTATTACTCCAGGCATCCATGGGTATTTCCGCTTAAAGCAAAGTCCGAAGTTTTTATGTGCTTCAAACAATTTCTGGCTATGGCTGAAAATTTCTCGAAATGTACTATGGGCACCCTCCGTTCTGATCGAGGGGGGGAGTATGTCTCATGAATTTAATGCATTTTCTGGCTAGTCATGGGATAAAACACCAATGTACAGTGCCTTATACACCTCAACAAAATGGTGTTGCTGAGAGGAAAAACAGGTCACTGACGGAAATGGCACGATGTATGGTCAAAAGTCAAGCTTTGCCGCATTTTTTTTTGGCTTGAGGCCATCATGTGTGCCACTTATGTACTTAACAGGTGTCCTACGAAAGCTTTTCAGTCTATTACTCCATATGAATCATGGCATGATAGAAAGCCTTATATTGAGCACATGCATGTTTTTGGCTGTTTAGCATATGCTTTGGTGCCACGTGCAGCGCAGAAAACTGGATGATAAGGCTATCAAATGTATTTTTGTTGGTTATAGTGCTGAAAACAAAGGTTACAGATTGTATCATCCGCAAACAAAACGTATTCTAGTTTCACGAGATGTAGTGTTTGTGGAAGATTCTATTCAGCCCTTGTTGTCATGTACTAGAGACAGTAATGTAAGCTCACAAGACATTTATGACATTTTGTTGCCTCTTTTCAGTGGGTGGAAATACGAATGTAAGTTCCAATGAGGCAAATGTACAGCCTATGGGGGTTTCTGAAAATGTTTTAGATCAGCCTATTACTGATGCAGATGTACATGATGTACTTGATTAGGAAAGGGCTGAAAATGCACAGGCTAGAGGTATGCCAAAATGGCTGGTACACACTTTGCGTGACAGTAAATTGGATGAAACTTTGACTAGTCGTACTCGTTCAGGCTCTCGCCATGCATCTTATGCATCAGATTGTTATGCTTTGGATGTGTCTAGCTTACATGATGTTGAGGAGCCTCTGTCTTTTGATGAAGCACAAAATTCAGAAAATTGGATGCCTGCCATGCAATCAGAATATGATGCACTTATAGAAAATGACACATGGACTTTATGTGATTTGCCTCCTAACAAAAAGGCCATTGGTATGAAGTGGGTTTACAAGTTAAAATGCAAGACGGATGGTGAAATCGATCGCCATAAGGCTCGACTTGTTGAAAAGGGTTATGCACAGCAAAAAGGCATAGATTATGAAGAGAATTTTGCTCCCACTTGTCGTATGACTACTGTGCGTTTTCTATGTGCATTGGCAGCTCATTTTGGTTGGGATGTACATCAATCAGACATTGTTACTACTTTCTTGAATGGTGACATATGTGAGGAAGTGTATGTAACTGTTAACCCTCATGGCTCACGGACACCCTATCACCTACGACGGACGTTGTATTATTTACTTGTAGAGTTAGGTATCGGGCTTGTTGGTCCAATAGGAAAAGGGTAAGAGTGATCGTCGATGAGAGGCACACTCTAACTGGAACATTCAAGGGATTAGTTGGCTAAGCATGGGCGCCCAAGTGTGAATGGGGTGAGCTCATATAAAAGTCAACTAAACCTAAAATTCATTCATTCCCTCATTTGTGCAATTGAAGAGTGCTCTTGCTCCATCTCCATCTTCTTCTTCTTCATCTCCTTGTGTGTGTGTGTATGCATGAGAGAGGGAGAGAGAGAGAGTGTGTGTGTGCGATCGAGCATTGCGGCAGCACGACAACGGCGAGGCGGTCGAGCGCAGCGTAGTAGTGTTTCCCTCTTCTTCGCGGCGAGGAATCCTCCATGACAGGCAGCGTAGAGCGGTGAGTGACACACCAACGCCATCTTTGAGCTTACTAGTTTAGGCTTGTTGTGTGCTTGGAGCCATTTGTGGCTCGTACATGGTGTATCGGCAAGTTCCTTGCATTGACACGTGCGACATATGCGCACATTTTTGGCGCCGCTGCCGGGGAATGCCATACACTAAGCTTGAATGGCACTCTGTGATTCTTTTGTGGTGCAATTTCTATTGTAGGAAAGGTAAGGAAGGAGGGTGTGTGTGTTGAGAAGAAGGATGTTGTGTTATACTGTGTATTTTTTTGTTTATGGAGTTTTCAAAGGTACTGTGTTTATTCTCTGTGTATTAAGGTTGTTAGTTTTCTTTGTTTATGGAGTTTTCAAAGGTACTGTGTTTATTCTCTGTGTACTAAGGTTGTTAGTGTTCCGTGTACAGTAAGTAGGAAGTAGATCTGTGAGAGTTAATAGAGTGTGTTAGTGTGTAATAGTAGGTGTATTAGTTAGAAGTAGGTAGATAGAGTGTGTGTGTGCTCTCGCGCAGGCCGCGGTGACCTTATCCTTTTTCTTTTTAAATTTTTAATTTTTTTTTAAAAAAATAAAAAATAAAATTTTAAAGGTAGGACCAGAATCGGGAATATCTCCCAGACCCAAGCTCAGACCCATGCCCAAGCTCACGCTCAGGCCTAGGCCTCAGTTGCCTTTTTAAATTACGAATTTTAGCGACCCATGCCCAAGCTCACGCTCAGGCCTAGGCCTCAGTCGCCTTTTAAAATTACGAATTTTAGCTTCACATGTAGCTAAAAATCGATTTTTTGAGGACCAACGGAACTTTAGATGCCCGAAAATTGTGTTGTAAAGCACACAGCGACCCTCTAAGTGATACACTCATTTTGAGCTATCACACACTTTAATCAAAAGAATCAAACATTAAAAAATATTTAAAAATTATTAAAAACGTAAAAAACGTGAGTGCAAACGGATGCTTAAAAAAGGTAAGCGGTTAACCTTCGAGGTTATTTGCCGACGCCTGTAGGGTGCCAAAGGCACATGCATCTGTGCTCTAGTCGTGTGCTAGAGATAGAGCACCTAGAGAGAATTTTGACTTACGCGAGTTCTCAATATCCACGTACTTTAGGTTCTGGGCCCTCGGCGGGGACCCAAGGTAGTACAAACCAAGACCCGAACATAGTGGCTAGTGACTCTTCCTCTGACTTCGACGTCATGGAGGGTTTCCCAATGCCTAATCCTGATAGCTCAAGCCAAGACATGCATGCCATGGGCCCGTGGTCCGGGCTGAGCGTGCTTAGCCGCTTGAAGGAAACCTTTAGTAGAGCCACTCGCTCCGAACATGGAGCTAATGATGTAAATGAGGGGGGTGGGGAAGTAAATTCTCCATTCATGACCAACGTAGACCCTATACCCTTAGAGAATGTGCACGTGAATACTTCATTCATTGCACCTCCTGACTCTTCAGAGTTATTTCCCTCCGAGGTCATATTAGCCGATGGTAGAAGCCTCGCCGAAGTGCAAGATGTTGCGCGATATATCCCTGCAGTGAGGGAAAAGTAAATTGAGAGCTTACGCAAGGCAGAGCAACGAAGAGAGTTAAAATTGAAAGGGCCTATGTCAATATCCTTGCTAAGAGAGCAATCGAGTGCTCCTAACTTAGCAACCGCTAAGGGCCAACCCCTAGAAACCAACATTGCACCTAGCACCTCAGTCCTAGATGGAGTGTTCTTAAATGAGAACTGGGAGTACGAACTACCAACGAAGACTCTGACCGACCTATACACAAGTCACAACTATCACGTGGGTTGGTTAGATGTCCTACAATCCACAATGGGTGCTACTAGTGTGGAGGATCAACAACAAAGAGTTTGTGAGGTCATCCATAGGGTCATTGAGTTAGAGAGACAGAACAAGGGAATCAACATGCCTTCAACAGGTCTCATGAGATTCTTGATACAGGAAAGGCTAAACAACCGACCTTATCGCAAATAGAGACTCCCTCGATAAGTCCGATGGATCCTCCATATGTTGTTTCTCCAGGGGTCTCAGTGCAATCTGAGCCCACAAGTGATAGCGTCACCTTCCAAGTCTAGCTCATCTTTCCCTTGATGACACCATGGCTACCATGCCTACCCCAATGATGGGCATGCCGAGAAACACGCCATGGACCTCATTTTTTAGTAAAGAACCGCTACATGGTAGCTCAATGCCTGTAACAGTACCTACAAGTGTGTACCAATCGTATACACCCATGGGTCCTCGTACTCATGTAGTCTGTACTCCTCCCATTGTTTCAACTACCTATGCTCCACAACCACAACATCCAAATTCTTATTTCCATGAGACTATACCAGCTAGCATTAGCATGTCACATCCAACGTCTGCTATGACCAGGGCCACACATATGAACTTTGGACCACCACATGGCACAACATCGTACCCAACGTGGAACCCAAGGGCTTCCTATGCGCCAAGCCCAATGTCAATACCTACTCCACATGTAGTCTCTGGAGCACCTCCACCCACGGTGCCTGCTCACTTAGGTGACTTGGAAACATTTTCTCAAGCTATCGGTCGATCTATTGCGGAGAATATGCGTAACGTGCCTGATAGAGATCCTAGAAGTAAGGCAGTACAAATAGCCAAGCTCACACAAAAATTTAGTGGAGACGGGGATGTGAGAAAGCATATCGAAGTGTTTGAACAAATATGCGATTCTCTAGGAGAACACAATGACCTGCATAAGAGCAATGCTTTAAGCCTAACCTTAAGTGGAAAGGCTGGGGATTGGTATAGAACCCTAAGGGCAGAAGAAAAAAATATTTACCCTACTCTTAGGAGACAGTTCTTAAAAGAATACATACGAGAGGGAGTGCTTTGGGGTGTAGCCTCTCAGCTCTAGAAAGCCCAATGAGAGGAAGGAGAGTCACTGAGAGACTTTATTAGTCGCTTGAAGCATTTGAATTCTCAATGTAATCCAAATGAGCGCTTCAACAATAAAAAATTGCTTGATAGATTCATTAGGGGATTACGACATGAGGATATCTACAATGGCCTAGTCATTAGAGGTATCACCACTTGGGAAGCAGTCACCACCAATGCGATCCAATTGGAGGATAATTAAATGATTCAAGGAGAAAGAGTGTATGTTGAGCCTAAATCTATTGGCTCCCAAGCATCAGGGCATCAGCCAATGACCCTAAAGCCTATTGCTAAGGAGCCAAAGATATCTGAGATGACTTTAGCAGATCTCACCAAGGCTATTCAAGAGAGTTTTAGAGACAATCGTGCTCCGCAAAACAATCATATGTATCCAAGAAGGGAGCAACAATGGTGCTCAGTATGCTATGGACCGCATAGTACCAGTGAATGCCCTACTTTTAGAGTAAAATTCAATGGGAATTGCAATGCCTGTGGGAGGTATGGTCATCAAGCTAAGGATTGCATAGTATTTAAGCGCGCGATGGCCAATAGACCAACCTTAGCATGGACAGACACACCTCGAGTGCCTACATTGATGCCGGCCCCACCTCTGGAACAAACAGCACAACACATGGTACCTAGGACCCAAAATGTTGTTCAAACAATACCTTTACCACCTCCAGTGCTAGGACCGCAACCATCACATCCGAGAATCACTTCTGTGAATCAAGTGGGTTGTGTCATCTATTTCGTGTTTGGAAGGATGTGAGGAAGATATAGATCCTAATATTGCCTATGGGATGGATGTGCTTGAAGAAAGTCCACAATACTACATGGAGGACTATTGGGGACAAGTCAAACCTGTATATCAAGTAGCTGCTCTTGCGGAAGGAGGCCAAAATATCAATTACACTGCTAAGAGACCACCTCTTCAATGCTATGAGTGTGGAGGTCCACACCGTGTAGCCGAGTGTCCTATTAGGCTACAGAAGAACGCCACTCTAATGCAAACCAATCAAGAGATCATGTCTACAATGCCGATACTTATGTGTAATCGATGTGGCATAGATCATTTGATTGCCCAATGTCCAAATAATCCAAATGCACCAAAGATCACACCATTAAACTTGATTGAAGTTACCGAGGAGCCATCACAAAGTACACATGTGGTACCAGCAAACGTACTCACACGATCGATGCTCCAAAAACAAAATTATATTCTTGAGAAAAGAGACACGGCATCAATTGTCCAATCTCAGAAAAAGAAGAAAACACTAAGAAAGAGATCGCAAAAAGTAGCGAAGTCAGACCCCATTTCAAAGACCAACATAGGGACTTGTGACGACCCCGTATATATGAATGCACTGAAGAGGATTTTGATTCAGGAGAAACCATGGAGACCAAAACGACCACTAAGATAGAAACCAACAAGGAAGATCTTCATGAGCCACAATGGCCAGGATCCAAGAAGAAGATAGGAACTTATCCAAACCCTACAGAGGAGATTGAGCGAGTCAAGCAATTAAGGAGTTTGGTAGAAGATACCCAAAGGGATCTAGAACCAGCACCTAGGAAGATCCAGATTACAGACACCGTGTTCCCTACGCAACAACAACCTTACCAAGACCATAGACCCTTAGTCATACCTAGTGTCATCCAAGAAGAAAGTGACTTAATGTCATGGGAAAGTGGGCATACTCACTTCTTGATGGAAAGAATGTTTACAGAGGGAGTACTTGATCCTATCGAAGAAATGGAGATCCCATCTTCCCCACGTCAAGGGACTGAAGTCCAAAAGGTGTCGTTGAACATTGCCGAATTGATGGATTTCATGTCTTCAGAAGTTAGAACTACCATCATGTCCAAACTATATAAAGACCTTGAGCTAGTCTCAGCTCTTCAAGCCTTCCTCAATGGAGAACTAAAGTTTGGGCTACCACAATTTGCACAGATGGATGGAGTTGGGGAGATGCCAATAGAGGAGGAACACTTAGATTCACAACCCGACCTAGATGAGAACCTTGTTATAGAAATATATGTTAACAAGTTGGGACAATACTTTGAGGATGATGAATCCAATGCGAACATACCAATCACTACTAAGGGATTAGCTCTGAAGAGAATCCTTGATGGTGGCGTTGGGGTTAGCATTGTGACTAAAAATTGATGGGAAACTATGGGAAGACCTCACCTTGCGACCACAACCATAGTAGTGAAGATGGCCAATGGGTCTATTGTGAAACCTATTGGGATGCTAGAAGATCTCAAGATCAAGGTCTTTGGACATAAAATAAGGATTACCTTCATTGTTACGGATTTCTCCAAACACACTATGGCATCGGAAATGATCTTATGACGTCCTTTCATTGGGAAGCAAAAATGGTGCATAAATGGTCTAAAAACCATGTCTACCTGCAGTTCCAAGATTCTGTCATTCGAGTGGATCTTGTTACTGGTCGAGCACATCCTCTAGGAAACAGGTTTATAATTGATCATAGATCTAACACAACAGTTCACTTGGCCCCATTGCAGTATTGTTACAGATGTAAAGCGGACACTAATGTTGGGGAAGATTCTCCTTATATGGATGTACTACGTGGGATGACTGAGTCGGACAGTGTGGATTGGGTCCACTTGGCAGCAACCATAGACACTTGGGGAAAAGGGGGAGGACCTGGGTAACACCTGAGGGGAATGAAATGCCCGTACCCTTAAATATGCTAGAAGCAATGCATATAGCTTCTGACAAGACTCATCCTAATGTAACGAAGAAAACATACAAGTGGGTCCCTAAAGCTTCTTGAGCAACCATAGTCAGTTCTAAAAGACAGGAGCTTGGTAAGAGACGTCCCACTCGCTCCAATAAATGTAAGAAAACGTGGCGGTGGATTCCTAAATGACTATTGGAAGCCCAAGGCTACTATAAAGGAAATGATCAAATCTGGGTGCCAAAATGTAGATTGTGTTCTTACTTGTCACCTGACCCATGTGAGCCCAATCCCGTAGCTCCAAAACAAACCAACGAGCGTGGGAAGGAAAAAATCACGGAATTCTACACACCTGCTCCAGAGCTAGTTTGGGTACCAAAGAAAGAACGATTTGCTCCACCTAGCTCAGGAAGGGGGGAGTCCCATGAAGCTTCTAGCTCCTCATGTAATGCATCCATAGAGGTAAAAGCTTCTCCACAGCCTCCACCTACAATAGTGGACCTCCATGAATCTACAAAGGAATCCACACCTCCCAGTGTTCAAGAATCACCTGATGAACCACTTCAAGCTCGATCCTGGGAGAGTACCTTACCACCCTTGCAACTCGACGAGCCACCTAAGTTAAGAGAAAACTACCTCACCTATTACCAATTGGAACGATTGGTTTCAAAGGGTCACGAACTCATTTCAAATGGTATGATCTACCCAAGGAAGGGGGGAGTGTTTGCTGACAGTCATCATTCACTTGCTTCCCTCTCAACCTTCCTCCCTGACCTGTCAATCACCAATCCTAGGGAATGTATATATAAAGCCTTATACTCACAAAAAACAAAAATAATAAAGAGCAAGAGCAATTAGAAAACGAGTATGCACAATAAAAGTCAAAAAATTGACTCAGACCTACACATTCACATCCGGTACACTTAAACAGAGACCTATGTCATCAAACACCTTTGATCCTCATCACTCAAGTGATAGAGGGTAGTTAGGATTAGTACAATAGGAGTGTTTCTGTTGTAGAGTTGAGTGATTAGCAAAGTTCGTTTTTCCCACTAATGTGCCTCCTAGAGGTATTCTTTGTGTTTCCTAGTGAGTACAGGAACGTGTTTCTGTTGTTAGGATTTGAATCTTCATGGAATCTTTCTCTCGCTCACACTTCAAATCAAGCGTGACCATAAACACAAACAAGTGTTTCTTGTCCATTAGCATTGCCCCTTATCTTTTTGCATCCATGTTTGTCTGCTTTGATTGTGATTGGTAGCATAATATTCAACACATTTGCTTAGTATCAAACATTTAATTCAATGTAATTTTTTGTCATAATCACTTGTCTAGGTTTAAAAATTAAGCAGTCCGACTAAGCTAGTTTGACCGAGTCTTACCGTAACCCGAGCAAGATTTGTCGAGCAATGAGAAACTCGAGCAAGTATGAAAACCATGTCATGATCCACAACAACAATCAACACTACAATTTTAACGCAAGATTTGTCAAGCAGTGAGAAACCTGAGCGAGTAGCAAAGTTATTTTAGAAGTATTCAAAGCATGTCATGATCCACAACAACAATCATTACTATAATTTTAACTTTGAATTTTAATGATCAATCTTATGCAATTCAACAATGCTCATACACCTACAAAGTTTCTAAGTTCTATATCAAGAGACAATTGTCATATCCTATATCCAACGAAGAGAGATTTTTAAAGAATTGTAAGATAAAAAGTGGAATATTTATGCAAAATAGAGAGTAGCATGTTGTGCCTTTTCAACAACAACAACAAAAAATGTTATAGTTTTCTCTAATGACTATGAAGAATTGCATTCATCATCAATAAAGACACTGCTGCGCCTCTAACACTTCTCATGGTTGTCAATATTTCATACATCAGTCACCATGGTTTTTGAACTCCCCTCGGCATAAACCGGCAACACACTTCTATACCAAAAAAAAAAACTCACAATCCACATGTAAGCAATATAGAACCTACATCATAGAAACAAGAAATCTAAAATTGAAATTGTTGTTTGAATCATTATCCATAATTCCTAGATAATGAACAATGATAACAAAAAAGTAATAAAATAGCATACAAGTATGATGTGAACATAAATTAGAGAGCAAAAGGAAGAGTAAAGTGGAGTTTGACTAGTCATCAAAGGGGTTGACACGTGAAGGCATGTCACCCACATCATCAACATCAAGAGAGATGGAAGCCCCCTCTCTGCTTAGCTTTTTACGACGAGGTAATGGTTGCACATAATCTGAAATCAAAGCATCATCACTATCAATAGCTACACACACCCACCCTGTACCTAATCATGCTGCCAATACTGGAGCTGTACCACATTCCAACTCTAAACAAAGACCTCCACGCCTACAAAGAAGCTCCACAAAACATGTAGCAAAAGAATGACTTAGTTGAAGGCCACCGTGCCATAGCTCCCCTGATGATGATCTTGCCTAAGAGGACTCTGGAAGGTGGTGCATCATGTAAGAGTTCAAAGGATTCATGCTAGTGGGGTGCTCTCCACCACAAAGCAAGGTGGTTGCATGCCAACCCTATGCACTATAAGTAGGAGATAACAATGACACTACACTACAACATAGACAATAAGAACAATAACACTTAACACACCAAATGAGAAACAAACATGTTAGTATATAGAAGAGCATTACCTCAATCCGACCACCAAAGCTATTGCCATACCCGTAAGCTCCATGATTGAGGACCGCAATGCGATGATGAATAGCCATCTCTGATGCACAACAAAATCTCTCAACCTAGCCAATGGTATCCCCTGCAAGGGATTCTCAAAACTAAAATAAAAAACACACAACCAAAAAATAAAAAAGTATTGTATAGAAAATATGATGGTAGCACAAACCTGCCATTAGAGACCATGATCAACAACCACCCAGAGTCTAACAAAATCGAATATGCAAGATCGTGTGTTATTAGAGCGGTCCGTTTTGATTTTCAACAATGATTCCAAAACTTTTGAGAATTATGGCCCACCAGTAGCTTTCAGTTCATTGATTTTGTAGTTCTTAAAAACTCAGGAGAAAAAAACATATTGTAGCAAGCCACGCCTGCGTGGATGGCTATAGATAGTTTGCGAAGGTAACCTGATGATATGGCAGGAATATTGCTCTCATGATAATGGTGCCTCTCAAAAGTAGCTTGGCCATCCTTGATCAGTCACAACCCGCCATGTACTATTGCAAAACTATCATGAGATCGACCCCCATTGCAGCAGCTGCGCGAACTAGAGAACTACTAGACGCAATGATTAGCACCATTATCACCATGTTGTTCATACAGGAAGTTGCAGCGAGCTATCAAGGTAAGTGTTGCTCAATTTTAGCACTTCAGAATCTTGAAAACATGTGAAAGAAAGCCACTAAAGCTATTTCCAGCTTGACTTGCAAAGGGTGCCATTGAGGAGTTCAGAATACCTGAAAGAGATGATCCGACTCATCTAGAGTCCCAGCCTTCTTGGCATTTTTCAAATGGGATGTTTTGTCTAGTTCATTCCTTTGACTTCAAAGGATTAAGGAGCAGGTAGAGGCTAGTGCGTGGCAATACGGAGCAGGCATTCATATGTGTTGTCCGTGTTTTGGCTTGCTTCATGTAAATTGAAAGCTGGCTATTTGTCATGACAAATGCAAGCTTATACTAAGGGGCAAAGGGTACTTGTAATGATAAGCTTGGTTGGCTAAGAGAACTAATAGCAGATTATGGTCTACCAATCATGGTACTTTTCTGGACTGAAATATCCTCTACACCCATAGAGCATGTGCCTACTGGCATCCATCGACGCCTTTTCAGCCCAAACCCATTGTCCCCTGGTGTAGCCCAAAATTGGACGGGAATCAAGGTACCTGTTCGGGAAAAATCATTTTTCCAAACATACAAAATTCCTTTACTAGATTTTCTCAAAAAGAAATTTTAGAAAATAATGTCATTTTTTGGGGGTTTTACGCTATTTTTCTCTATTTTGGGGCGGAATTTCTCGTTTTCCCCTTGCCCTCAACCAGCATTTTTGAAACAATATTAAGCTGAGACACATTTTCCCGAACACTGTAAAGAGTCAAGCATATTAGTAGTTGACAGGAAGAGTCGGCCATCGCGCTTTTCTATGGGGCAGCAGAAAGCCACTCATTGCCTGCAAGCACGCGCGATAGGGACAGCATGGTATTGCACCAAGGTGAAGCAAGAATTTTTTGTACACGAGCTTTGAGTTTACAACTCTGAAACAGATTGCTGGGTTTCATTTCCACAATCATCAGCGACACAAGCTGATCCTAGTGACATGAATGACGCTTTTTGTGCAGAGTACTTGGATTTTGAGCATCTAAAGAGTACAGTGCATGTATGGAAATAGTACTATTGCAGAAGCATGCGCAGTAGTGCAATGGTACGAGAGCAGCCTATGATGAGCGAGAGGTCACGAGTTCGTAGAGCGTGTCTTGAAGATGTGTTGACTTTTTAGTGGACTGTTTCTAGCCGGTTGCATGTGGCTCCGGCTGCTTTGCCAAGCACGCAACCCATAGCCAAAATGTTACCATAAGCTAGTGCATGCGATAATGGAACTGTATCTGCTGGCCAACATTATGAGGTGGCTTGCACCCTTAGGGAAAATAACTACTTGTAGCCATCCACGCCGGCGTGGACTGCTACAGGTAGTTTGCAAATCTATCAATATCACACCGCCCTCAGTATCCAGGCCGGGCTGACCTCACCCACCCTGCAAGTCTAGTACCTAGATCACATCCACCAAGAGGCCTGCCATTTGGTGCTCATACAACCATTCTATTTAGTATTGAAGCAGCCGTCTCTTGCTCGCCACCAGATCAGGTTCAAAACATGCATAAAATGTGTGCCAGGTGGGCGAATGAAGTGAAGGACTGGATGAAATCTTTGACGAGCTAACACTGCCATTTCTATCTTTGTTGGCACCGCCACCAAGATATCTTAGCTCATAAACTTGTGGCTCCGTAGGAGCCTACAACGATTTTTGAATGACCTACAACTACTACAACACACTTCAATTAAACCCACCTTATTGAATAGTTGAAGTTGCAATAGGAACACAGCCGTGCATAGTAACCTTAAAGCTATGTAAAACAAACTGCCTGTAGCCATCCACGCCGGCGTGGATGACTACAGGTAGTTTTCAAAGGTACCTGGGAGGAGGTTTCCCCGCAGATGATGACTCATGCCTTCACATGAATAATCTTAAACGATGCCGTTAGAGACAATCGAGCTCTTGGTGGACTGCAAACCGCAGGAGCCTGTGAGTTTGAGACAAGGCAAGCATAGAAGGGCTGTACCAATGCAATTGTCAAAGAACAAACACAGGGCTGAGAAGCAAGATGTTCCATGAATTGGGTAAATTGAAAGTTTCTTTTAGAGATTTGCACAGAAGAAATGCAAGGCAGATGGTTGGGTTTTGGTTTCAAAAGGGTAGGTGAAAATTGCCATTATTGTACTGTAATGACAGGAAACGTTTTTGTTTGGACACTTCGAGATTTAAAAAAAAAATAATTTGATCTCACTTTGTAAAAATTTTATATAGTGAAAATTTTATATTAAAGAAAGCCATGATTGATGAGTACGAGCACATGAACGTGCAAACCTCCTCAGGCGGCTTATAGTTATGACTAGAATTTCAAGTTAAAAAATTTGGAAGAAATTCAAAACTTTGATTCAACCCGTTGTAGCAATCTGTACACTACCACTGCTAAAATTCTGCTTGTCACACTATTAACCCATGTGGAGATGCATTACAATTTTTGGGCCACGACGTGGACATAAGCTAGTGCTAATGTTTGAAAGTAGATTTTATTTGCTAGCAGTTGCTTCTGTGCAAGAACAGAAGCAACTACTAGAAAATATTTCGCGATATTTCTATCTTTGACCGCTAACATTATCTAGACCGCAAGATTAAGTAAATCTGGAGGCTACAATATCATATCATGGTGAGAAAACTTGCATGCTTGATCGTGATTTGCACCAGTTCTACAAGGTTTTAATGGTGTTGTTAGATTTAGTAGATGCTCTGGGTATTTGCACTGCATTAACATTGATTGTCCATTTTATTTGCTCTCAAACATGTCTAATGAGTCTCAATGGCGAGGTCAACTTGTTAAATCATGTCCTAAAGGATTTGTCTCCTCTTAGTAAGGCACAATGACATGCACTCACTGTGGAAAAATGCCAGAATATGTCTCTACATGTCTTGCGGTTACTTACTATTGTTTGCCAAGAAATAAGCACCATTATACTAGGTGTGCTTTGCATCTTGGAGAGCATAATCATCCATGTGCAGAGGGAAGGAGTCGGACAATTAAGTCACATAGATGAAATGTTGCTTGATCATGCAAGTCGAGATCCTTTGGTGAATGCCAAACATTTGGAGCGAGCCACTACTCATGATATTATCATAGATAAGCTTATTGAAGCAGGCTCAATGGCAAGAGGTGTGATTGAAGATTTGAAGTTTGTTGAATTCTTGGAAAGTTTGACTCCCCTTTCAAATGAAAGGAGAGTAGAGCAAATTTTGGAGTGTGCAAAAAGATCAAAGAATATCACTACAAAGGGTCTTGAGGTAGTGCTTCACCTTAAAAGCAATTTCAGATATCCTTTTATTCATAGTATCCTCTTCCCATGTCAATTGGTTGATAAGGTGCATCCCCAAGTATATAAGATGTTAGTTAAAGGACCTGGCAGTGGAGTTGATTTAGTGAATTGGTTGCACCTTGGAGGTAATTTAGAGCAAAAGTGGGCGCACTTTGATCATGTCCACCGTGTTCAAGCATAGATGACTATGTCAGCACATGTCTATGACCTTACGTACGAGAGCTGCTCACCATTGCAACTGATGAGTTTATTGTGGAAAATAAATTTAATATGCTTAGATTGAATTTTGGAAGATGCTAAATAATGTGGTTAAGGAACAAGGCTTTGATAAACCAGAGTTCAGAGGATTCATGGAAGATGAAGCAAGTGCCAATTATATTGCTTTGCGTACGATTTATTTGAGGAGCAAATAAATCTATTTCAAACAAAGAGATATCATGTTTGTTCCATTGGGAGCGAAGTATGGTTTGACATACTATCAAGTGCATCCGTCCAAAATTTATAGAGGAGCACAAGATTTTGTGCTGCAAAAGGGGAATTGCACCAACAGAGAATGAGACTGAGAATTGTAAGGGAGAGCTTAGGAGATTTTGGAAAACAGGAATGGCCATTGAAGAGGAGGTTCCTTCATTGGAGACTTGGTGGGATGTATGAGTCCCTCATTGGGGGGAAAGATTTGTATATCGCAAGATGTTGAAGGTGTCTTTCTCCCTAACACAAACTTTTTTGGTGATATATGGATATGGGTGTTAAATTTTTTACCAAGTATTCTTGATCGGAAGTATTGTTGTACATTGTACACTTTTCTAAATTGTAGGTGCAATACATATTTTTTGTCTTCATTGTTGATGTAAGGTTTTTGGCATGTGTGAGTGATTGAACAACTGAAAAAGATTTTTCTAAGGTAAAGAAACTATGAAGGGATTGTTTCTAACCAGCCAAAAACAAATATGTATATAAAAAACATATTGCACAAGGGGGTCACAACACATTGCAGGTTTTGCTCGGATTATGGTTTGCTCGAATTTTGGGATTCCTCGTTTGACCAAGCTAGGCATTAGAGATCTTCTCTTAATACCATGGGGAATGCCTTACTAATAATCAATGGTTACTTAGGTTCTTAATCCGATTTAGGTAGCATTGTGTGAAATGTACTAGGGCTTTCTAGTGGGCTTGACCCTATTGACCTTTAGCTTAAGTATTATAAAGGGAGTTTACTAATGTGATGAGCCTGGGGAAGTGTAACAGTGTTATATGACCCCCCAAAGTTACAAAATTAAAATGTTGAAAACGAAAAAACAAAAAATCAAAGTGCCACAATGTAAAATCTTAAGTTGGAAGAGAAATCTCAGCTTGATTTGGTACTTCACTCATATGTATCGCCTATGGTACTAGAGCCCTAAAGGTTCCCAATGTAGGCGCTTTTCCTGGAAAAGCAAAAAACCCAAGGCATACAAAATAAGCACACACATCAAAATTGAATCACTGTGAAAAGACTTTGGGGGGTCAAAGAAAAAGTAATCAGTCAGGCGATGATTTCATGAGAAATTCCTTTTATCGTAGCTTAACTACAAGGTCTTCTAGGTATAGCCTCTAGTCAGCCCTCGAACATGAAATACTTGGCTCTCGCGATTAAAATTAAGAAGCTTACCCATGGTATTAATAGTCGATCTTTAGTACCTTTCGACCGTTAAATTAGCGACCCAGGACTTGTTTAATTTTTTATCTTTACAACTATTTATGCGTTTGATTATATTGCAATTTAATGTTTATTGCTGACAAATGGTTTAAAATTTTGTTACCAATCAAATTGTTTGCCTACAACTACATATGCTTTTTAATTGCTTATGAGAATGCAATTACTGTGCCAATGTTGTTTGATTTTGCAGTGACTGAAGAAGGCTAAGAACATTCATCTCAAATGCTCTTCCACCTCGACGAACGCGCTGCAACTCAATAGCTCCCGAGGACGGAATCTACATCAGGAAGGGGGGCATGTTAACCCTCACGGCTCATGGACACCCTATCACCTACGATGGACGTTGTATTATTTACTTGTAGAGTCAGGTAGCGGGCTTGTCGGTCCAATAGGAAAAGGGTAAGAGTGATCGCCGATGAGAGGCGCACTCTAACTGGAACATTCAAGGATTAGTTGGCTAAGCATGGGCGCCCAAGTGTGAATGAGGTGAGCTCATATAAAAGTCAACTAAACCTAAAATTCATTCATTCCCTCATTTGTGCAATTGAAGAGTGCTCTTGCTCCATCTCCATCCTCTTCTTCTTCATCTCCTTGTGTGTGTGTGTATGCGTGAGAGAGGGAGAGAGAGGGGGAGAGAGAGAGTGTGTGCGATCGAGCATTGCGGCGGCACGACGACAGCGAGGCAGTTGAGCGCGGTGCAGCAGTGTCTCCCTCTTCTTCGCGGCGAGGAATCCTCCACGACAGGAAGCGTAGAGCAATGAGTGACACACCAACGCCATCTTTGAGCTTACTAGTTTAGGCTTGTTGTGTGCTTGGAGCCATTTGTGGCTCGCACACGGTGTATCAGCAAGTTCCTTGCATTGACACGTGCGACATACGCGCATAGTAACGCAGCCTCGCATTTTTTTCATAAAAGGACAAGAGGACAAAGTGTGCACATGTAAGAAGGCTTTGTATGGGTTGAAGCAATCTCCTCGTGCTTGGTATGAGAAAGCTGACAGTCATTTGGTTAAACGAGGCTTTCGTAACAGTCCAACAAGAAGCACATTGTATGTAAAGCGTGATGATGATGTACTTCTCATTGTGGTTCTTTATGTCGATGATTTGCTGATCACTGGACCAAATGAGAGACATATTGCTGAATTTAAGGCTGATTTGAATGCTACTTTCAAGATGAAAGATTTGGGGCTGTTGCATCATTACTTGGGTATACAGTTTAAGCAGTGTGATGGTGGTATTGCCTTGTGTCAGAAAAGTTACATAGAGACATTGCTATGTAAATTTGGACTTGAGGATTGCAAACCTATTGCCACTCCCATGGAAACAGGTTTGAAGTTGAGTCTACATGATGCTGAAGATCCTGGTGATGTCACTCTTTATCAAACTACTGTTGGCTGCCTCATTTATGTATGCAACACGAGGCCGGATATTCAGTTTGCAGTCTCATAGGTCAGCAGATTTATGCATAGCCCAGGGTCTAAGCATTGGCAGGTTGTCAAGAGGATTTTCCACTACCTTAGTGGCACTTTACATCTTGGCTTGTTTTATCCCAAGGGGGGATCATTGCCGCCAGACTTACATGCTTTTTCGGACTCAGATTGGGCTGGTTGTTTTGACACGCGAGTGTCCACAAGTGGTTTTTGTTTCATGCTTGGTAGTTCATGTATATCATGGTTGAGTAAGAAGCAACCTATTGTGGCCACTTTGAGTTGTGAGGCTGAGTAAAGGGCAGTCTTCACAGCTACGGTTGAGTGTGTATGGCTCAGACGCCTTATGACTGATTTGGGTGTTGGACAGGCTACTGCCAACACTATCTACACTGATAGTCAGAGCGCATTGGCAGTTGCGAGGAACCCAATTTTTCATGCTTGCACAAAGCACATTGAGTTGCATTACCACTATGTCAGGGAGAGGCTCTGAACAGGAGAGATCAGCTTGGCTTATGTGCCAACACAGGACAACCTTGCAGATCTTTTCACAAAGGCATTGTCTCGTGAGAAGCTTGAAGCTTTTCGCAAAGCTTTGGGCTTACTCCCCTTTGTCGACTGATCATGTCCTCAGGGCATGGCACTTCCCTTTACTCATGTGCCAGCTCTCGTTCGCCGCATCACTCCAGGGGGGATTTGTTACCATATACATGTGGTAGTGATTTGTGTGAACACACTAGGACCGCCGGGGCATTGTTTCCCTCTTTAGGAGTTTTTTTCCCCCGTGCATTGTATATACGCCCATCACTCTAGGGCTATCTATCTTTCCATTGCACACTAAGTAATACACTCTCTATTGTGTGCCTTGAGCTTCCTTTGTCTTCTCCAAGCTGTGTGCCTTTCTCTGCAACCCTAATTCCAACAATATATAACTTTGAGATATATAATTGTAAATAGAAAAAAACAAAAACATTTCATGAAAATTAACCAGCAAGTAAAGGCCTAAAAATATATAACTCCTCCTTGCAGTGAGACATGGTGAAAGCCAGAGACAAAAAATCTATTAAAACCAATCTCCCTGCATTGCGATGTGGTAGTTAGCAGCAGTCAGAGATGAAGGATTTAAAATACCTAGCCCCTCTCTACAGTGTGACACTATGATCAACAACAGGTAGAGATAAGAAATTTATTAAATCCAATCAACATGCAGTGCGCGGTGATGGTCAGCAATAGCCAGGAGCGAAGGATGTAAGGTACCTAACCCCTCCCTGCAATGCAATGTGGTGGTCAGCAACAACCAAGAACAAAGAATTCAAAAAACCCTAAACCCCTCCCTGCAGTGCGACACGGTGGTCAACAACAAGCAAAGACAAGAAATCTATTAAATCAAATCTTCTTGTGGTGCGATGCGATGGTCAGCAGCAATCAAGAACGAAGGATCTAAAAACCCTAAACTCCTCCTTGTAGTGCGACATGGTGGTCAGCAAAACAGACAAAGACAAGAATCTATTAAACCCAATCTTCCTACAGTGCAACACAGTGGTTAGCAACAACCAGGAAGAAAGGATGTAAGATAGCTAATCCCTCCCTGCAGCGCGACTTGATGGTCAACAACAATGAGAGATGGGAAATCTAGCTACACATCCTAAGCTACTCCCTGTAGTGTGACACGGAGGTTATCAACAACCAAGGACAAAGCGTCTAAACCCCCCTTGCAGTGTGTCATGAGGATCATCATAGCCAAGGACTAGTGTCTAAACTCTCTCTCTCTCTCTCTCTCTCTCTCTCTCTCTCTCTCTCTCTCTCTCTCTCTCTCTCCTCTCTCTCTCTCTCTCTCTCTCTCTCTCTCTCTCTCTCTCTCTTTGCAGGGTGTAACACGGGGATCAACACAGTCAAAGAGAGCACACTAATCTGTAAACTAAGACTGAGGTGCGAGAAAAGCTCCACAACAACATCACTAAAAAATACAACTTCAGAGAAAAAACCATAAAAATGAAGTAGAAGTGATTACCTGATTACTTGCTCTCTTTCTCTCTATCCTAGATGTCACTATCGCGACAGTTCCAACAGTGCCTTTTTTTATAAAAAGTACTTTTTTATACAGTAGAACATATTTCAATCGAAATATGTTTCAACCAAAATATGTCTTATTTGGATATACGCATATAATACGAATATACAACGTATAATACCAAATTATATATACAATTCTTAGACGTATAAATGCAACTTGGGTGGTGCCTAGGCCGGTTGAAGCGGTGAAGCCAAAGTTGATGCAAAGAGAAATGCCGGTGCAAGAAGGCATTGACCGTGGAATGCAGATCACATATAGTAGAAGGAACCCTCCCATATTGCATTAAAGAGAAAGGGAGAGATCTCCCTTGAGCTCCTGTGAGCTGGGCTATGGGCTCTACTAGGTGGGTGTTGCACGGGTGCATGAGGGTATTGCTGGCGGCATTTTCAATGGTGTGTGATGTTGCAGTGGTTGTGGAAAATTTGTTCATTGTTGGAAAGTGGCTATTGATGTGGCAGGCCCTATAGGCATGCCCAATGTGGCAATGTTTTTTTGAAGGGAAGTAGGGGAGCACCAGTGATGCCATCATGGTTCCAAGGGGGAAAGGTTTCATGCGGTGGCTTGGAGGGAAAGATTTTTGGGAATATCACGAAGCACTTTGCATGCAAAAAGTAAGGCTACAAATAAACAAAAAGTTGACAAAAATAGGGGGCTCTGCCCACTCCATATAGGGTTCCATTTTTTGCCAATTGGGGGGCTTGTTTTGGAAGGCGAGCTCAGTTCAAGGGAGTCCTTAGGAGGTCGTTGGGGAGTTCTCATCTTGTTTCAGGGAAAGATGGAGCTCTCAGGGAAGGAGGGAGCTCTCAGGGAGGAGTTCTTGGACAGCTTTCGGGCCAACAAGGGCACGAACAAGAGGAGGGTTTCTTGCGCTCTCAACAAGGAGATATCCATGGATGTGAAGTCAAGGAGTGCTGAAGTTTTTTTTCTCTTATCTAGGGCATGTTGACAGAGTAGATTATAGTTGGTTTTCATGGTGTTTGTAAGGCATTTTTTGGTCATAAGCTGGAGCAAACCATAGCCAAATCTTGTGTCATTTCTTCCAACTTCTCTTCTTTGCTTTTCTCCAAGTGTTTGGTATTGGTTGTGTAAGATTGTGCACCCCTGGGCCGTTCGTGGGTGTGAGAGAGAAAGAGAGACATGTGTGCATTGTGGGATTGTTGGAGTTGGACAAAATTGGTGTGCTATGCTATTTGTTGACAGTGCAAAGTGAGCATGCACTAGTATGCATACAAACGGTGGTGTTCTTAACAAGGTGTGTTGCTTTGATTGTGATTTCTAGTGGACGAGGGTATTGGGAGTACCCTAGGCTATAGAGAGGCATATGTGTTACTGGCCTTACCATGCCTTTCCCTTGTCTACCAATGTCCCCTACATCTATCCCGCATCTCACTATGAAACCATCTAAGTAGTTGATGTTGGTGCTATCTTTCACTTGGCCTTAAGCTGTTCTGCGTGTTTTTCTATTTCTTTGGAGCCGATTTTTATATTCTTCCTTATGACTATTCCATAATTTGTGTTGATACTATCATAATGAGAGTTAGTTCAATTGTTTCCCTTCTTGGTTTTCCAGCTCAATGCTCTCATTGCTTGTGGTTGCTTCACATATGGATTTTTCCCAAGCTATAGTTGCATTCACATGTGCTAGAATGTGTGTGTCCCAATACAAAAAATGCCATGCATACAAGGATTTAAACAAATTTTGAGTTTTTACCCTGGATGTCTGAAGCATAACGCTACTAAATAGTATTGAACTAAGATTTATCAACGCCTTTTCTGGCCAACAACATAATGAAAAGCTTCCTTGAAACATAGGTAGGGTTATTCTTTAGACTAATTTCCTCTGTTGCATATTTATATTGTGGTCTAAACTCTAGAGAGAGACTAGAATGCCATGTCCTACATCCTTTTATTTCTTCTTCGCCTATGGATTTTCTTTCAAAAACACACTAACCTCATTGGTTGAACACGGTTGAGGCTTTGAAGAAAAGGGCAACTGCATCACATGAGGCAAAGCTGCCGCAATCATTTGAAAGGACCTACCATTGATTACAAACGCACCAATATCATAGTTGAATGTGGCAATTACTCTTTGAATGATACTATTGTCAAAGACAATTTCATACCCAAAATCTCAAGCAATGCTCTTTCTCTTTGCTGAAAGATGTATTCCCCAATGTTCATATGGGGTACAAAACATTGTTGCTCCAACTTATCCCTAATAAATGCAAACCTAATGTGGTAAACATAGAGCAAGAAGTAGGGGTTCCCATGAGAAACATTTCTAGCATGTTTTTTACTTATGGTAAATAAGTTTATTATAGATATATAAATATACACATTCAATTTATTTAGGGCTATTTTTTAAGGTCTTTGCTATTTCTTCCTCCATGATAGCTAGACTAAGAAACAACTATCATTCAGCACTCCCCTTAGTTGATGGTTCATTCATGTACCATCAACTAGCTTGCACTCGAATGAAAGTTGTGGGTAATATTGGAATGCTTCCTCCAAGATTCCTTTCCTTCTTGATGACTCTTTTACTTCATGAATTATGCACCTACTTGCACATGATTATGATGTTATGGGATAGTGAGACTTAAGGATTTATTAAGATTACTGCTGCCAAGGGTCTACAATGGTGCCAAGGTCAAGTTATATTATCTAGATCAAAGGAACCTCCGATGCCAGAAAAACACAACACGACCAATCCAAAATCAAATGACGAGCCCTTAGACGTGCGTAGAATTAGACCAAAGGTAGTAGGAATGTCTTAGGGTCAAAGCCACATGGGAAATTTAGGAATTGTTCCTATTTAGAATGAGATAGGGGAAGAGCGGAAGGAGACTAGTTCTCATAACAATCGATGGTAAGTTATTAAAGACCAAATATTTTAGGGAATTGAAAGAGTGGTGGTAATGCATGTGCTAGTCTCCACCCAACCGCGCTATCTTATAGCCTCCCCCTAGCGTACACACTCTCTAGCCGTGCCGGTGGCCTTGCCCGTAGGACCCATGTCCTTACATTACCCCCCCTTGGAGAATCGTTTTTGTCCTAAAAAACGAACGTAGGAAAATTTTTCTTAAGTGTGGAGACATTCTCCCATGTAAAACCTTCTTCAGGTCTATCTAGCCATTTTACCAACACCAGTCTTCTGACATGATGCCTGGTGCAAAGCTCATGAGAATCCAAAATATTTTCGATCTCATGAGGGATACTTGGCGGTTCGATAAGGTCAACTAACACACCTGTGTCAATGACATTATCATTTTGTCCTAGCTGTTTTCGTAAACGGCTAACATGAAAAACAGGATGAACTCATGAGTGCTCTGGAAGAGCTAACTTATAAGCCACTTGACCTATACGTTTGAGAATGGTAAACGGTCCACAATAGCGTGGTGAAAGTTTAGCAACTTTTCCCGTCTTCAGACTTTCTGAATGCTCCGGAACTTTGAGGAAAACCTTGTCTCCTTCTTCAAAAGTAGCAAGACGATGGTGCTCATCTGCATACTTTTTATATCGATCTTGAGCTTACTTAACATTTTGTTGAGCAACTCGAAGCATGTCAAAATGGTCTTGGAGAAAATACTTCGCTTGCTGTATCTTCTCCTTAGCCAACCCCACAGTAATGGGTGATCTAGGTTGAAATCCATACAAAAGAATAAATGGACTAAACCCTGTAGTCACATGCTTTGAACTATTATAAGCAAATTCCAATATAGGTAAGTAGTCTTCCCAATTGGTTTGCTTCTTTCTAACATACACTCGTAGCATATCCTCTAGCACTTGATTAACTCTTTTTGTTTGACCATCTGTTTTTGGATGATCAACCGTACTTAGATTAAGTTTAGTTTACAACTTTTTGAACACAGCTCTCTAGAAGTGATTTTTGATCTCTGTCACTAATGATACTGGAAGACCATAGAGTTTTTATATATGCTCTACAAATATCCATGCTAATTTTGATGTCTTAACCATAGTCTTAGTGGGAATGAATCGACCCATCTTGGTAAGACGGTCTACAACTACCCATATGGCATCATGGCCACAATTTGTAGTAGGTAGTCCTACTACAAAATCCATAGAGATACTCTCCCACTTACCTTGTGGAATCTCTGAAGGATATAAAAGGCCACCTAACTTGAGGAGATCTGCCTTATTAACTTGGTACTGTTGGCAGTATAGTACGTACTCTTGAACATCATGATGTAAGCCCGGCCAATAAAATTGCCGTCAAACTAAGGCATACGTCTAACGAATACCTGGATGACCAGCGCTTGGACTATCATGACACTCAAATAAGATTTGGCGCCTAGTGTCTGAGTCCTTTGGCACACATGCTCTACCTTTGTGGAGAAAGTAGCCATCATCAATGGAAAAATTCTTCCATCACTTAAGCTCTTCCTGAGTAGGGGTGGAGCTCTGTGTGTTGGAGTTTTTATCTGCACGTGTAGAGACATGTTGATCTGGCTATATAGAGACATGTGAGTGTGAGGGATCCCTTTCTAAAACTGCACTCCACACTCTAGCATATGATTGATCTTGTGCACTGTGTGCTCCTTGCCGCACTGTCGAAGCAAGGGACTTGCCAATACACCGTGTGCGAGCCACAAATGGCTCCAAGCACACAACAAGCCTAAACTAGCAAGCTCAAGAGAGCAAAGGGTGTGTCACTCACCGCTCTACGCTCGCCTTCGTGGTGGATTCCTCGCCGCGATGAAGAAGAAGCTGCAGTCGTGCCGCGCTCAACCGCTTCGCCGCCGTCGTGCCTTCGTAATGCTCAATCGCACACACACTCTCCCTCTCTCTCTCTCTCACACACATACACACACACACACAAGGAGGTGAAGAAGAAGAAGATGGAGATGGAGATGGAGCAAGAGCACTCTTCTATTGCACAAATGAGAGAATGAGTGAATTTTAGGTTTAGTTGGCTTTTATATGAGCTCACCCCATTCACACTTGGGTGCCCATGCTTAGCCAACTAATCCCTTGAATGTCCCAGTTAGAGTGCGCCTCTCATCGGCGATCACTCTTACCCTGTTCTTATTGGTCCGACAAGCCCGGTACCTGACTCTAAATAATACAACGTTTATAGATCATAGGGTGTCCGTGTGCCGTGAGGGTTAACATGCCCCCCTTCCTGATGTAGATTCCGTCCTCGAAAGCTATTGAGTTGAAGCTGGTTTGTCGAGGTGGAAGAGCATTTGAGATGAATGTCCTTAGCCTTCTTCAGTCACTGCAAAATCAAACAACATTGCCATAGTAATTGCATTCTCATATACAATTAAAAATCATATGCAATTTTAGGTAGACACATTGATTGGTAAAAGAATTTCAAACAATTTGTCAGCAATGAACATTAAATTGCAATGTAATCAAATGCATAAACAGATGTAAAGGTAAAAAATTAAACAAGTCTGGGGTCGCTAATTTGACGGTCGAAAGGCACTAGAGATCGAATATTAATACCATGGGTAAGCTTCTTAATTTTCTGTGGTCAATTAAGTTGTTTAATCGCGAGAGCCAAGTATTCATGTTCGAGGGCTGACTAGAGGCTATATCCAAAAGACTTTGTAGTTAAGCTACCATAAAAGGAATTTCTCATGAAATCATCGCCTGACTGATTACTTTTTCTTTGACCCCCCAAAGTCTTTTCACATTGATTCAATTATGATGTGTGTGCTTATTTTGTATGCCTTGGGTTTTTTGCTTTTCAAGGAAAAGCGCCCACACTGGGAACCTCTAGGGCTCAAGTACCATAGGCAAAACATGTGAGTGAAGTACCAAATCAAGCTGAGATTTCTCTTCCAGCTTAAAATTTTACATTGTGGCACTTTGATTTTTTGTTTGTTCATTTTCAGCATTTTAATTTTGTAACTTTGGGGGGTCATATAACACTGTTACCCTCCCCAGGCTCATCACATTAGTAAACTCCCTTTATAATACTTAAGCTAAAGGTCAATAGGGTTAAGCCCACTAGAAAGCCCTAGTACATTTCACACAATGCTGCCTAAATCGGATTAAGAACCTAAGTAACCATTGCTTATTAGGAAGGCATTCCCCATGGTATTAAGAGAAGACTTCTAATACCTAGCTTGGTCAAACTAGCTTAGTCGGACTGCTTGATTTTTAAACCTAGACAAGTGATTATGACAAAACATTACATTGAATTAAATGTTTGATACTAAGCAAATGCGGTGAATATTAGGCTACCAATCACAATCAAAGCAGACAAACATGGATGCAAAAAGATAAGGGCAATGCTAATGGACAAGAAACACCTGTTTGTGTCGATGGTCGCGCTTGATTTGAAGTGTGAACGAGATAAAGATTCCATGAAGGTCCAAATCCTAACCACAGCAACACGTTCCTGTACACACTATGAAACACAAACAATACCTCTAGGAGGCACATAAGTGGGAAAAGAGAACTTTGCTAATCACTCAACTCTAAAACAGAAACACTCCTATCGTACTAATCTTACCTACCCTCCATCACTCAAGTGATGAGGATCAAAGGTGTTTTATGGCATAGGTTTCTGTTTCACTGTACCAGATGTGACATGTGTAGGTCTGAGTCAATGTTTTGACTTTTAATGTGCATACTCGTTTGCTAATTGCTCGTGCTCTTTATTTTTATTTATTTTTTTGTGAGTATAAAGCTTTATATGTACATTCCCTAAGATTGGGAGATATAGAGGTCAGGGAGAAAGGTTGAGAGGGAAGCAAGTGAATGATGGATGTCCACAAACACTCCCCCCTTCCTTGGGTAGATCATACCGTTTGAAATGAGCTTATCACCCTTTGAAACCAATTGTTCCAGTTGGTAATAGGTGAGGATTTTTGCCAGTAGTTTTCTATTACCCTAGGTGCCTCGGCAAGTTGCAAGGGTGGTAAGGTACTCTCCCAGGATCGAACTTGAAGTGGTTCATCAGGTGATTCTTGAACACTTGGAGGTGTGGATTCTTTTGTAGCTTCATGGAGGTCCACTACTATAGATGGAGGCTGTGTAGAAGCTTTTACCTCTATGGATGTATTACATGAGGAGCTACAAGCTTCATGGGACTCCCCCCTTCCTGAGCTAGGTGGAACAAATCGTTCTTTCTTTGGTACCCAAACTAGCTCGGGAGCGGGTGTGTAGCATTCTGTGATTTTTTTCTTTCCACGATCATTGATTCGTTTTGGAGCTACGGGATTGGGCTCACTTGGGTCAGGTGATAGGTAAGAGCACAATCTACGTTTTGGCACCCAGATTTGATCATTTCCTTGATAGTAGCCTTGGGCTTCCAATAGTCGTTTAGGGATCCATCGCAACATTTTCTTACTTTTCTTGGAGCGAGTGGTACGTTTCTTACAAGGCTTCTGTTTTTTAGCACTAGCTATGGTCACTAAAGAAGCTTTAGGGACCCACTTGTATGTTTTCTTCGTTACATTAGGACGAGTCTTGTCGGAAGCGATATGCATTGCTTGTAGCATATTTAAGGGTACAGGCATTTCATCCCCCTCAGGTGTTACCCAGGTCGTCCCCCTATTTCCCCAAGTGTCTATGGTTGCTGCTAGGTGGACCCAATCCACATTGTTCGACTCAGTCATCCCAGGTAGGATATCCATATAAGGAGAATCTTGGCCAATGTCTGTATCCTTCTTACAAGTGTAACAATATTGTAGTGGGGCCGAGTGAACTGTGGTGTCAGAGCGATGATCAATAATGGTTTTACTCCCTAAGGGGTGTACCTTACCAGTCACCAAATCCACTCTAAGGACAGAGTCTTGGAATTGCAAATAGACATGATTTTTAGACCAATCATGAACCATTTGTGCTTCCCTCATGAATGGTCATCCTAAAATCATTTCATATGACATAAGGTGTTTAGAGAAATCCATTACAATGAACGTATGTCGTACCTTGTGTCCTAGAACTTTGATCTTAAGATCCTTGAGCATCCCCATAGGTTTGGCTATGGTACCATTTGCCATCTTTACCACAATGTTAGTAACACTGAGGCGGGGTTTTCCCATGGATTCCCAACAATATTTTGTAACGATGCTAACTCCCGCACCACCATCAAGAATTCCCTTTATAGTTAATCCCTTGGTAGTGATGGGTAGGGTCGCATTAGACTCGTCGCCTTCTAAATACTGCCCTAATTTGTTAATGGGTACCTCGATCACAGACTCGTGTCCATCTAAGTCAAGTGATTGCACATGATTTTCCTCATCAATCATAATTGAGTCAGGCCTATTTGGTTGCGCAAACTGTGGTAATCCCGTTCGTTGCTCTCCGTTAAGGAATGCTCGAAGTGCAAGGAATAACTCAGGATCTCCATACAGCTTTGCTATGATCGTGGTTCGGACCTCAGAAGACATGAAGTCCACCAGTTTGGCAACATTCATTGGCGTTTTGCAGGGTGTAGGTCCTTGACTAGGAACTGGTGAGGATGGAATCTCATATTCCTCAATGGGATCAGGTATTCCTTCGTTAAACATCCTTTCCAACAAGAAGGGTGTATGCTCACTTTTTGATGTCCCGTCCTCACTCCCTTCTTGGATGATACTAGATATGGCTAACGGTCTATGGTTCATGTGGGGTGGATGAACTTGCGTGGGAAACACTGTGTCATGAATTTTGACATGCATGGGTTCTGGTTCTAGTTTCCTTTGAGTCTCCTCCACTAAACCTCTTAGATGTTTCACCTGCTCAATCTCGTCTACTGGGTTTGGGTACGTCCCAATCTTCTTTTTACGATTCTTCCCTTTTTGCCCTTGCGGTTTATCTTGGGGGTCTTGGATTGGATTTGGAAACACTTGTGGTGTTTTCAGAGGCTCTTTATGGTTTTCTCTTATTCGGTTTTCATTTGGTTCCATGTTACGGTTTTCTTTGTTGGTCTTTCCCTTTGTGGTATTGGTTCTAGTCTCCATTGTCTCGATTGAATCTGAATCATCCTCGAGGTCATTCATATACACGGGGTCATCTCCAGTTCCTATGTTTGTTTTGGAACTTGGCTTTGAATTTCCCGTATTCTGCGACCTCTTCCTTCGTGTCTTCTTTTTCTTTGCTTGGATAACTGACGCGGTATCTCTCTCTTCGAGGATATGGCCTGGCCCTTGAAGCATGGACGTGTAATCGCATAAGCGGGTGCGACGGGTGGTATTGGCGATGTCACACTAGCAATTTCGACCAAATTTAGGGGTGTGATTTTAGGCGCATTTAGGTTATAGGGGCATTGGGCAATCAAGTGATCTATGCCACAACGATTACATGTGAGTATTGGCATTGCAGGCGCATTTAGGTTATAGGGGCATTGGGCAATCAAGTGATCTATGCCACAACGATTACATGTGAGTATTGGCATTGCAGACGTGCTCCCTTGATTCATTTGCATCTGTGCAGCATTCTTTTGCAGCCTAATAGGGCACTCCGCTGCCCGATGTGGTCCACCACACTCGTAGCATTGAAGAGGTGGCCTCCTAGCCTGGGTGTTGATATTTTGACCTCTGGATGCGAGAGCAGCAGCTTGATAAACCGGCTTGACGTGCCCCCAACAATCTTCCATTTAGTATATAGGACACTCTTCCAATGTATCAAGTCCGTAGGCAATACTAGTGTCTATTTCCTCCTCACAGCCCTCTGCATAAGCATTAGATGGCTCGCAACCCACTTGGTTCATAGGGGCGACTCTTGGATGCGGGGGCTGCGGTCCTAGCACAGGAGGTGGTAGCGGTGTAGCTTGTACAACATTTTGAGATCTAGGGACCATGTGTTGCAGTAGTTGCTCAACAGGTGGAGCAGGCATCAATACAGGAGCTCGAGGCGCATCCGTCCAGGCTACAGGTGGTCTATTTGCCATCATATGTTTGATCATTAAACAATCCTTAGCTTGGTGACCATACCTACCACATGCGTTGCAAGTTCCATTAAATTTTACTCTAAACGTAGGGCACTCACTAGTGCTATGTGGACCTAAGCAAATGGAACACCATTGTTGCTCCCTTCTTGGATACATGTGACTATTTTGAGGGGGTCGATTATCCTTAAGAGACTCTTGGATTGCCTTGGTGAGGTCTGTCAAGAATGTCTCAAATACCTTTGGCTTGGCAATGGGCTTTGCAGTCATGGGTTCATACTCAATGGCTTGTGAGCTAGTAGATCTCATGTCAGTAGACACCCTCATGCCTGCTATCATCAAGTTGTCCTCTAATTGGATTGCATTGGCAGTGACATCTTCCCAGGTTGTGATACCTCTAATCACTAGTCCATTATAGATTCCTTCATTCCTCAACCCTCGAATGAATCGATCAAGCAGTTGGTTATTGTTGAAGCGCTCATTTACAGGGCAGCGAGAGTTTAAGTGCTTTAGACGACTAATGAAGTCCCTTACTGACTCTCCTTCCTTACGTTCGGCCTTCTGTAGCTGAGATGCTACACCCCAAAGCACACCTTCTCGTATGTACTCCTTTAGAAAAAACCTTCGAAGGGTAGGGTAAATTGTTTTCTCGTCCACCCTTAGGGTTCTATACCAATCTCCAGCCTTCCCACTTAATGTCAAGCTTAAGGCATTGCACTTATGTAGTTCGTTGCGTTCCACTAAGGAATCACATACTTGTTCAAACACTTCAATGTGTTTTCTAGCATCTTCGTCCCCATTGAATTTTTGCGTGAGTTTGGCAATTTGTACTGCCTTACTTCTAGGCTCTCTATTAGATGCATGCCACATATTTTCCGCGATAGATCGACCTATGGTTTGAGCAAACGCTGCTAAGTCACCTATGTAAGGAGGCAGGGCCGGTGGAGGTACTCTTGGAATCATATGTGGGAGAGGGACGGGTACCGGTCTTGGCATATGTGTGGATGATGCAGGATATGGAACATAACCGGGCATAGGTCCACTCGGATAAGGGCTAGGGAGCGGCACTCGAGGAGCATAAACAAGTGGTACAATTGGAGGTGTGGGGGCCATGTGTGCATAAGGGGCTAGAGGCACATACGGTCGAGGCCCCATATTAGGTACTACGACACTAGGTAGTGGCACTGCGCTAACCGTAGATGTCATCGGTACACTCTCTGTCAGGCCTATCCCTGGAGTGAGCACTGTGTTTTCCTTAATAGAGGGTTGAGCCAAGTTAGGGAAGCTAAAGTTGTCGCTCGGAGGCTCAGATTGCATAGAGACCCCAGATGAAATGACGTAAGATGGGTCCACGGGGCTCATTAGAGGAGTCTCCATTTGTGATAGAGTAGGCTGTTGAGTCTTTCTCGTATCCAGAAATCTCATGGGGCCAGTTGAGAGTATATTTACCCCTCGGTTTTGCCTTTCTGATTGAATAATGCCATGGATAACATTACAGATCATTTTCTGTTGATCTTCGATGCTCGTGGCACTAGAGGTGGATTGTACAATCTCTATCCATCCTACATGGTAGGCGTGGCCAGAGTGTAGATCCGTCAATACCTCAGTGTGGAGGTCGTATGTCCAATGATCATTGATGAACAATCCTTCTAGAGTCGACGTGTTAACGGTTTCTTGTGAGGTAGAATCAATGTTGCTCCCCGTGGTTTTACTTGTCACCAACGGTACTCTAGAGGGAACTTCTGAAGGAGGCAGCTCAACAGGGCCTTCTTGGTAAGAAGTTGGCAGGATATCCACATGGACACTCTTTGGGGGTGTGGGGTCCACGTGCGATGTGAAAGGAGAGTCCACTTCCCCACCCCCTTCGTGTGCTTCATTTGCATCAGGTTCCGAGCGAGTAGCTCTACCTAATGTTTCCATGAAACGGCTAAACATACTAGTACTAGGCTGTGGATCTTCGGGAGGTGCATGGCCTTCTCTCTCAGTGTTTTGGGTAGGGTATGCTTCCATGATTTCTGAGTCGGACGAGGAATCACTAGCGGCTATTTTAGGGTCTTGGGTGGTGCTACCTTGTGTCCCCGCTGAGGGTCTAGAGCCTATCGAGGATGGGTAATGGGTGTCCGTATGAACAGAGGCACCCTCAATATGCTCATGTTCTAGCACCCACCCAGAGCGTAAGTGCATGTGCTTTTGATACCCTAAGGTGTCAAAAAGCTGCTCTAGGAGGCCTTGTGACTAGTTTTTTGCGTGTTTTTTGTTTGTTTTTTTGCTAGATTTTTTAGAGCGTGTCGTGGAATGGGCGGTGTGATAGCTCAAAACGAGCGTATCGCTAGGAGGGACGCGCTGTGCTTTACAGCCTACCGTTTGGTTCTATTTTGCTCCAGAAAATCCCGAAACAGTCTTTTCCTAACTGGGGAACTAAGCTCCAAATAGCAAGTCTAAGGGTGCAAGTGGGAAGAGAAGGGAGGAGAGTGGAGGACTTGTCCCACATGCTCTCATTCCCTCTTGAGGAGGTAGGGTATATATATAAGAGTGAGTCTAGTATATATCATAAGACTGAGGACTAAGGCCTGGGCCTGGGCCTGGGCTTGGGCTTGGGGAAACGATCCCGATCTATCTTTTATACAAACCAACCCGTCCGTTTTAAAACTCACGTTTTTTATTTTCGAAAATTTAACCTCCTCCCCCTCACTCACGTTTTTATTTTTCGGGAATTTTTTTTTTTCATTTTTTTTTTGGGTGCGCGTTTTGGTGCGCGTTGACCTCACCTACCTACTTTCTGTCTCGCCTAATTACTAGCCTGCTTAATTAACTAATTGTGCGTCTAACTGTGCACAAACCAGAAAACACAGAAAACACAGAAAATGCAGAAATTGAAACTTGACAGAACTGTGCAGTGCAAACCAGAAAATGCAAAAACGCAAGAAATGCTAACTGTGCAGTGCAAACCAGAAAACGTAGAAAACGCAAAAAACAGAAATCTCCACACAACTACACACACTCATTCCCTGCCTTTCCTATGATAGAAATTGCACCACAAGAAAGCGTAAAGTGCTTAACCGAGTTTAGTGTAGGGCATTTCCCCGGCAGCGGCGCCAAAAATGTGCGCTCCTTGCCGCACTGTCGAAGCAAGGGACTTGCCAATACACCGTGTGCGAGCCACAAATGGCTCCAAGCACACAACAAGCCTAAACTAGCAAGCTCAAGAGAGCAAAGGGTGTGTCACTCACCGCTCTACGCTCACCTTCGTGGTGGATTCCTCGCCGCGATGAAGAAGAAGCTGCAGTCGTGCCGCGCTCAACCGCTTCGCCGCCGTCGTGCCTTCGTAATGCTCAATCGCACACACACTCTCCCTCTCTCTCTCTCTCTCTCACATACACACACACACACACACACACACACACACACACACAAGGAGGTGAAGAAGAAGAAGATGGAGATGGAGATGGAGCAAGAGCACTCTTCTATTGCACAAATGAGAGAATGAGTGAATTTTAGGTTTAGTTGGCTTTTATATGAGCTCACCCCATTCACACTTGGGCGCCCATGCTTAGCCAACTAATCCCTTGAATGTACCAGTTAGAGTGCGCCTCTCATCGGCGATCACTCTTACCCTGTTCTTATTGGTCCGACAAGCCCGGTACTTGACTCTAAATAATACAACGTTTATAGATCATAGGGTGCCCGTGTGCCATGAGGGTTAACATGCACACTTGCCATGTAATGACTCTAGAAATCCACTCTTTATTTCCGTGAAAGCAAGTGAATTAATTTGAGTCATCCGGCTTAGTGCATCCGCTACTACATTATATCGCCCCTTGCGATATCGTAGCTTACAATCATAATCTTGAAGGATTTTGGTCCCTCTAGCTTTAAAGCCCTTCAAGTCTATTTGAGTAGTAAACCATTTGATACTCTTGTGGTCAAAAACTACTTCAAAATCGGAACCATATAAATAGTGTCACCACTTTCGTAAAGCGTGAATTATGAATAGAGCCCTCTCTCATAGACATAAGAATTATGTCGAGCTCTATCTAAATTTTTACTTTCAAAGGCTATATATAGGTCTTACCTTCTGGAGAAGTACCGCACCAATTGCTTTATCAATAGCATCAGTCTCTACCACAAATGGCTTAAGTGGATCGACGATTGCTAGGATGGGAGCAGTGGCTATAGCTACCTTGAGTTGTTTGAAGTTGCACTTTTGGGCTTCTTCCCAAGAAAAGGTCTTACCTTTTGCTTTAAGTTGATCCGTCATAGGAAAAACAATTCTAGCATAATCACGGATATACTATTGATAGAATCCATCCATGCCTAAAAATATTTGAAGCTCCTCAACCGTGTTGGGATGTGGCCATCGAAGAATGGCAGCAACCTTGTCAATGTCCATTTTGATGCCATAATAAGAGATGACATGACCGAGGTAATGTATCTCTATTTAAAGAAATCACACTTGCTTTGCTTAGCATACAGTGCCTGAGCTCGTATTTGTTTGAAAACTAATCATAAGTGTTCTATGTGTTCATCTTCAGTCTTACTGTAAATGAGAACGTCATCAAGGAAAACCACAACAAATTTTCCAAGATAGGGACGTAAGACACTATCCATGAGTGTCATAAATGTAGCTGGAGCATTGGTTAGACCAAAAGACATAACCAAAAATTCAAAATGCCCGAACCGTGTTCTAAAGCCAGTTTTGGAGATATCTTGCAGTAGGATACACACCAGGTGGTATCCTAAACAAAGATCTATCTTTGTATAGTATCTTCCTCCGTGGAGTTGATCAAACAACTCATCCACTCGAGGCAGAGGATACTTGTTCTTGATGGTTATCGCATTTAATCCGCGATAAATCTACCGACATGCGCATAGTACCATCTTTCTTTTTTACCAATAGAATTGGTGATGCCCAAGGCAAAGTGCTAGGTCTAATGAAACCACGAGTGAGGTAGTCAGCCAACTGACTCTCAACCTCCTTGGCTTCTTTAGCACTCATACGATAAGGTAGAATATCGCAAGCACTGAAACCTGTATCCTGTGAGTGGATGCTGATGCCGTAGTTGAAGCCAAAATCAAGGCCGAGAAGCACAGAGGAAGCTAACCAAGTTGCTCTATGTACTTGTACATGTACCTGTATCTGTACATGTGGTCAAAGAAGACAATGTCGTCAAACTCCCACTCTATGTGTGTGTATGAGGCCACTCCGAAAGAGGCTACACACTCCCAAATGAGCCATGGGATCTTGTAGATGGAAGAGACTGCAACAATGGTACTTGTAATGGCTATGGAAGCTTTGCAGCACAAACTATCAAAAGAGAACTGAAAAATGGCTCCGAAAGGGGGGTAAAACCATAGGACACCTATTGAAAATGCTCTTGGAATGTTGAATTTGCCGATGCTAAAGTCAGAACCCTGCTTGCACTTTTGAAAGTGTACGTGTACGCAGAAGCAATTTTGGGAATGAAACAGCTCTGATACCAGATGAAGGAGAGGAACTGGGAGCATAGCGGAAGAAGAAGATGAATAAACACACACTCACACACACACTACCATATCCACACACACAGGTTGGAGGGGGAGAGCCGACAACACACTGTGTGCCCCCTTTGTTTCTTCTCCATCTTATGCACTTAGGCACAATACACACTCTACTTTGTGTTAGTGACTCACACAAGTGTATAGCTGTACACTTAGGGTTAGTAGCAGTAAGTGATGGGCGATCGGCCACATGGCCATTAAACCTAACACAGGTATCCATTTTGCCTAGTATAGCTTCATTCCTCGTTGCCAAATTTTGGATAATCTGGCTAATGTACTGATTGGAATGGAATATTCCAATTATACACAACAGGATGTTTGCATAATGCAGGTAGACATTGAAAATGTGTTTGATATGGTACAGTGGGATTTCATTGCCACTACAATGCGGGCCATTGGATTTTTACAGTATATACTTCTTATATGCTTACAGTACATCTTCAGGCCTTCTTGATGGTGAGCTGATTGAACCTTGGCCTCTTGGATGCTCTGTCAGATAGGGTTGCCCACTTAGTGCTTTGTTGTTTTCCATTTCCATTCACTCCTTGTTACTGTATCTGGATCACTTGACTTCGCTTGGTCGTCTTCACAGGCTAAAATTAGCCAATGGCAATGACTTTATAGGGCAAGCCTATGATGATGATTTGTGAGACATTATGCAGGCATTGGATATTATGATGATGTGTGAGACATTATGCAGGCATTGGATATTTTTGGTTTGGTAGCAGGGCTTAGGGTTAAATTTGGGAAATCCAAACTCTTGCCTCTTGGTGTTTGTGACTGGCATCATCTTTTGTGGGCTAGTGAAATTCTTGATATACGTGTGGTGGTCAGAAAATTGGAATATCCTATTGGCTGGCAGGTCACTAATACCCAACAAGTCGATTGGGTCATGCAATGATTGAATGTAAAATTGCACTACTGGAAACTGTCTTACATGGCTGCTACATGTTCAACTTCGTATTGTCCAAAGTATCATGATGGCATATGTTTAGTTTTACTTGCCACTATTGCACTGGCCTCGTTCTTGCCTCTCGTTGCTTATGTCAGATATTGTATCTCACTTGTGGTGCACTAGTTTGCATAAGAAAGGCCTCCGTCTGTTAGCAATGGAGAAATTTTGCACTCCCAAGCGTTTTGGGGGGCTGAATATTTTAGACCTCCGCTACCACACATTGGCAAGGAAGGCTATGCTATTGCCTACTTTGGCACAACAGTCTCAACCATGGATAGTTATGGTTACAAATCTATGCCAGCATGTTATCACTCCCGCCTTTGGTCATTGGCACACTTCCCTTTTGGAGATTGTGTTTGGCAAGATGGTCGGTCATATTCCTAGTTGCTCGATCACCTCTAGTTTGCTTTCTGCTTGGAATGTTGTTATGGATCATGTCTCTTGGCATGGCAGCCAGTAAACAAATGGAAATTTGTTGTGTTTGTAAAGCATTCACTGGAGTAAGGTGTTCTCTCTTACCCTGGTTGATCGGTTTCCATGCCAATCTTACTTCCTCTCTGGCCGAGGCATAGGTACGGTGGATGATGTGGTGGATTCAACTGGGAATTTGCTCACTTTCTCTTAGGCAGCAACACGCTTTGGATTATGCATGCATTATTGTCAGATCTGGAGTGTGTTGGAGCATATGTTGGCCCTTTTCTTCCCCATTCCATCGTTTGTCAGTGGACGCCATATGCAGGATTGGAATTTATGGGACATTCCTTTTGGTGCAATTTCCATATGTATTATCTATACTTCCCTTATGCAGGATTCCTAACTGGCTGACTGTAATTCACTTTGGTCTTTACACAAATCTAATCAATGGTGGAGAACGGCTTTACTGCAATTTGGAAGTCTCACTTGCCTCTTAAGGAGCATCTCTTTCTTTGGTGCTGTTTGCTGGGATTTCTTTTGGTTGGCACTCTCCTTGCGGCACGTCACATCAGCTCTTCTCGTTGTGTCAGTTGCTCGACTATTGATGAGAATGTCAAGCATTTGCTTTGGGATTGTCACTTCACTAGGGATTTCCTAGACCGCATCTCTGCTTGTATGCACCTTCATTTTCCCTAAGCAGTTTTCCACAAACGCATTCGGTTTTTGGCGTTCTTTCGCCTTCCCTTCAACGATTTGGGATCTTCTTCACATGGGTCAGATTTTGGTTGCTATGGTCATTATGGCACCAATGCAATTTGTGCATGTTTTATTGTTATGAGGTGGATCCTTTTCCCTCGTTCAAGATTTTGCTGAGGTAATCGTTACATTTCAGCTTTAACACTGGGGACATATCCCTCGAAATCTTGCAATTCTTCTATGTTTGCTTTTAGCACTTTCATACCATAGAACACTTCTATATTCCTCCCTTTGTATTTGATCTTTCTCGTGGGTTTTCCTTGCTTTGAATTTTCCCACTTGTAAATTAATCAAAGCAAATTTACAAAAAAAGAGTGTGTGTGCGTGCGTGCGTGTGTGTGTGTGTGTGTGTGTGTGTGTGTGTGTGTGTGTGTGTGTGAGAGAGAGAGAGAGAGAGAGAGAGAGAGAGAGAGAGAGAGAGAGAGAGAGAGAGAGAGAGAGAGAGAGAGAGAGAGAGAGAGAGAGAGAGAGAGAGAGAGAGAGCAACAGAGAGAGAGTGTGTACTCCAAAACATTGTGGTGGTCTGAATATCCTTCAGTTGTGTTCTCATGTTACACCAAGGAAGGCTACTTTGTTGTTAGTGCTGATTGAGCAAAAACAGCCTTGGACGCATATGCTTGCATTTTTGTGCTCTCATGTGGTTTCCACGGTGATCTTCGACCATTGGCAGTCATTGTATTGGGATGTGTTTTATGGTAAAGTTGAAGCTACAATTCCGGGATGTCCCTTTGCTTCCAGTCTAGTGGCATGTTGGAAGTTGGTAACGAAGGAATTTGTGTGGAATGGTAGAGATGATGCCTGTGGAAATTCACTTCGATTGGAGAGTTTGCATTGGAGCATAGTTTTTGCTCAGACTCTTGTTCAACGCTCTCCCAGACAGGCTTACTTTCTCTCCCACCACATCACTGCAAGAATGCCCACTACCAATGCTTACTTATTTGTATGTGCAAACACACACATACATGCATGTGTATGAGAGAGAGAGAGAGAGAGAGAGAGAGAGAGAGAGAGAGAGAGAGAGAGAGAGAGAGAGAGAGAGAGAGAGAGAGAGAGAGAGAGAGAGAGAGAGAGAGAGAGAGAAAAGATTTTTTCTTACTAAATTTGTATGCATAATATTCAACCAGTTGAAATATTTTATATTTTTATGGGGAGGCAAATGATTTTGTCACTTGTTTAATAAATCATTATTTTATAAGAGACACTTTTTAAATGATGCAACCGATGAGTTTAGCGTTGGGTCACGCCACGTAATAGTCAAATTGATGTCACATCTGCAAGGAAAGAAAGTGGATGGAGATTTTGGAACTTTACCTTGAGGCTTTCCGCTTAGCTACGTCTATTCTGAAAGTTCCCGCAAATCAGTAGGGTTAAATCTAGTGCAGACAGGATTGCACAAGAGGGGAGTCACTCGACTTATTCGTCACAGATTACCTCGATGGAATAAAGTCATTGATTTTTTCCATGGATTTTAGGGATATTGTTGTGCTGACAGTATTCTGTTGTATGACTTTATGAATATTGAAAATGGGAATTCCTGAACTTGAAGCTGATTGATTTGTACTCTCTCGATTTTGTTCGAGTGCAAGATTGAAAGACAAAATGATTGCAGCATTTTGGTCTTGAGAATCTATAGACATGATCGCAATAAGAATTAGCTAACCCAACATCAGTGAGGCCCGAGATGGGTCTAGATGAAATTGCTAAATATGTTGCCAAGAATCATGCTCTTATATTTGGAATCAATTTTTATGTGATTGATATGATATGAATGTGCACTAACTGAGTCATCTTTGAGCAAGTTCTAGATTTGTGTTTATCTAGTGCGTCGGTAAATTGAGCTCAATGAGGTTAGACAAATATTCTTTAGAGGGCAAACAAAGTATTCCATTGATGTGTCACTTGCGAAAAATCTTAAGGAACCTAGATGGTTCACTTTATAGATCTACAATGACAAAATCTGCTTTAGGCAAAGAGAGGAGAGGGTTGTGAGATTAGCAACAAAGGACCATGCTTGATTCCATCCCATAAGATTTGAATCATCCTAGCAAATTCTCATGCCAGAAATAGAAGAGTGGCATGTCGCTCAGGAACTTCATGGTATAAGACTCTCTGTATATGACATGATGAAGTGGAAGAAGGATGAATTTGGTAAGGCAACCACATTCAGCCGGTTGTCAAAGCTATAAACAAGGAACAAAAACAAAGTCTTCCTATTCATGAGGAGAAAAATGAGCTGCTTAGAGCAGTCTATAAGAATGGGAGCAAATCTACAACAGGATCGTCTAGAAATTGATGGACCAAACTTTGTGTCAGCGATTCATAAATATTCGTCATTTGCATCTAGATCTCCATATCCATGTGTTTTCTTGGACTACACAACTAGACTACGGGGTAGGTCACAGCTTCTATTCCCTATAATTGTGGGAGAGACACAGTGGCCACTCTCCATAATACTCTTGTATGGACATTTTTATGATGTGCACTATATATTGTCATCTATAGTTTGCATCATTTCCTCATTGCATGGCCAAAATTTTAACTACTCACATGGTTTCCTGTAGCTTGACAGAACAATGTTCTCTACCTTACACAACTTGGATGACAAGCCTACTAAAGGACCAGGTTAGTAGTCCAAGTAAATTTTGGAAATTTCTATACACTGTTATCGCAACACCAACACATCAATATTTTACAGCATTAATATATTTACAAAACCATATCAGCAATTTTTTTTGTCAAGGCCAACCAAGCAAGACTAGTTGTGCTTTTGCAATCTAACCATGAATACTTTCACACATGTGAAGCTCTCCCAAAAGGCTACAGGCCTTGAAGGTGCAAGCATGGGTGATTGCATATGGCAAAAAGGCCTTCCCTTCCATCCACTGAAAATGGTTCAAAGCTTCCTACATGCATTTGGAGAAATCCCTTCCCTTCACTCAAGTTAAAATAGCCCAAAGATGTGCTTCCTATAACCACATCATTGATTTGAACTTAAAATGAAAAAATGCAATGAAATGAACAAAACTTGAAAAAGTGGCTAATGGTGGTGGAATGCACAACACTATGAAAGCAAAGAGAAAATTGGTAACTAAAATGCTTTGTTTTCACTCAATCACAACACTCTTTGCTACCAATGAAAAGATCTAGCCAATTCTTGACTCCTAGACAAAAACATGTTTTTCCACTCCATTGTTAGTGAAAATAGAATGGGTTTTAAGTGTAGATGAAGAATAGGACGGATACAAGGTCACTCGACCATCATTATATCAAATCCTTGACAATGGCATCAATGTTAGTGAGTGAAAGCGGATGGACAAAAAATCTATGTCTGAGGCATAGCTATTTTGGAAAGTGTTTAACCAAATATGCATAACCAAAATGGAAAAATATAGGGCATGTTATATATCAATATATAGCTCTTCAAAAGGAGGATGTAAATCTATAATGATTGTAAAATTTATACTTGTTTTAAAACTTTTTTAGCAATCCTCTCTTTTGAAAAATAGCTATTGAAAAATAGCTTTCAACCCATGAAATTGTACCAACCATTCATGCATTACCCTAGTGGATTGCCATGATGGGCGTTTATAGCATATCTAGCAGTAACATACATAATATGTCAATACTTTGGGAAACGACCTAGATGGGTAACAGAGGATGAGGTGTTGGGTTGTCAATCATGATAGAATGAACCTGCATAGGAAGATGCATAAGAGCAACCACCAACCAACAAAACAATTAGTCTCATCAGGCATATGGTCAATCCTTACGACAACTAATCACTAGATGGTTTTTTAGGTAAATGGGCTCCAAACCCCTAGGAATCCACCTCAAAATATGTTAAGTGTAGCACATAAGTTCATCTCGAGGGGTTTTCAGAATTTTAAAGTTACAAAAATATATGTGCAAGAAAGGTTAATAATGGAAATTTTATAAAAAGTTATAGGTTCATGAAGAAGAAGGGGTCATTCTATTGATGGTGAAGTGTGTATGAAAAGAGATTTTATAAATATCTCATAAATGCACATGCTAAGGGTATTTGGATGAAAACTTCCATGCTCAAAACTACAAAATTCTAGGATACTATAGGCAAGCATTATTAGAGCAAATCTGGACCCTGAAAACTTGATTCTGCTTTGTAGACAAATTGGTCACCAAAACAAGAATAGAAATAGTTTAACAACTTCTCCTAAGTATTAAGAACAACCTCCTATATAAAGAGTAGCATTTAACCTTGAATACATCACTATTTTCGTTTAACTTGAATACATCACTAAAATAGTAAATTAAGGTTCACACAACGTAGACGTGAGCCTTCACCAGACTAACAATAAATGCATTCAAAAGATAGATCAAGAGGAGAGAAACACAATCCACTTAGGGGAACTTTATTTGGATCACCAGATTACAAGATATATTGATTACAAAGTATCTTTACTCACTTTGTTGCTTCACCACACAGAGGTTCTCGTTATCTTCATAATAATTGACTTTTATACCTAGGGTAGGCAATATATATTTACATTAGAAGTAAGTGGAAAAAATTCTTTTACATCATAATATGTGAGATTCATCTATATTTACAATGTGTAGAATCAAAATAGGATAACAAATGAGGGATTCATCTATATTTACAATGTGTAGAATCAGAATAGGATTACAAATGAGGGATGTGGTGGAAAATCGGCTAAAAGGAGTATCCATAGTTGGCATCTCCAAATTTATTTGTTTATAGAACATGAGATCCCTATGCATGGTACATGATGTGATGATGCTTCTTTTGATCAGTTTACATGGGAATCATTGGTTTCTTTAGACCAACATATAGGAAATTTACAATTTTCTTGTATGGTGAAGACTTAGAGCTTATCACTCTTTTGGATGATGCTTTAGATGGATTTTGTGTTCCTTATAAGGAGGGCATTCAAGGTACAACCTTTTCATATAGCTTAAAGCAATGGGGAGAAGCGGATGATGAAGAGCTTATGCAGATGCTAGATGAAGCTTTAGAGGATTTCTAGCCTATTAGAGATGACATGTATGCAACTTTTTAGGTATAAAATGGTTCTATGAATGCTATACAAAGAGATGTTCTCTTGTCGCATGCTCATATCGCTCATGCTAGAAGGGGTGATTTTGAATCATGGATATTTATGCCAGTGATGGAGGTCCCTAGATATTTAATATAGTCTTATCATTTGAGAGGATCTACTGAGCAATACATCCTACCAAATAGAAATGGATGTTTTTCTATCCATGTGGAAACTTTGATGCATGCAGATATAGGGAATATTGTGAAGATATGATCAACATTTTATTGGAGTGTTTAATGCCTTTTGAATTGTGTGGGAAGCAAGCTAGCCATGACTTTATGCAATTGAGGAAGAAGAGAGATCAAAAGAAGAAAAGTTTTTTTCTATTTTACGAATGAGATTTACTTGAGTCCCATGAAAAGAAATAAGAAGAGTAGGTAACTTTTGTGCATGAGAGGATAGGAATCTCTCGTGCAAAAAAGTGAGGATTAGGGAAAATTTTGTAAAAGAACGCTTTTGGAAAAATTGCCTTCTTGGAGAAAGGAAACATTGTTTAGGATATTTCTACCTCTCACATGCATAGTGAGATTCTATATTGTTTAATAGATATGTTGTTAGGAAATAAGACGTAGCTAAATAGATAATTGAGTAGATTACTTAATGGAGAGAGACAGATTTATATACACGAGATTATAGAGTAGAGAGAGAGAGAGAGAGAGAGAGAGAGAGAGAGAGTACACACGATATACGTGGTTCACCCAATGTGGGCTACGTCCACGGGAAAGCAACCACTCAATGGCTTTAGTACTTCAAAACAAGAAGTAGTTTACAAAGGGATTATACCCTTGATGGAGCTCCCGCCTTGCTTCACTCTCACCACCTCACACTCACCTTGTTGCATCAACTTCACACTATGAAATGTGTGTAGAAATGGCCTCCTTTTATAGGCCAAAAGGGTTGCCCTCTCTTATGAGAGACAGCCATGTGTAGCCGCCCTTGTGCGAATAATTCCAAATCGGACCCTCCAATCCGCCCATGTGTGGCCGCCCTTGAGAAGACAAGTCCGCTTTTGAATTCGGCCACCGGCCATTGACTTCCGACCACCGGCCACCGGCCAACCGACCGGTTGTTTTCCGACCACTTTCCGGCCACCGTCCGGCCATAATAGTCTAGTGAAAAAAAAAGTCTCGGGGGCCTCCGCCCCCGAGGCCTTTAAAGTTGCCCCTGATTTTTGTCCGTGAAAATTTTGGTTTCCGGTGAGTGATTTTCCTTCACGCACGATGGCTTCTCCTCATAATGGGGGCCTTACAAATGTGCGCTTTTACCACAGAAAATTACAAGGGTAAATCAGGCTCCATACTTAACATATTTTGTGTGCTTTGCTGCACGTGTCGAAAGAGCTTGCCTGTGCACTATATGCGAGCCTCGAAAGACTGCAAGCACACACTTAGAGAGTCATCGCAAGCTCTAAGAAACAATGGTGTGTCACTCTGTGAGGTCCCCACCTCGCCGTATCAAACGGTGGATCGGATGGTGAACCTGGTGGCCACTAGATCTATAGCGGAAGCAAACAAAGTGGTTCAGGGTTCAACTAGCGGACAATCTCTCATCATAAAGTGAATCGAGTTCGAGCCTACTAGCAATGAGATCTAGCTCCACCTCGCCGGGGAGGCATACTTAACCTATCTAGCTATCCTAAGACCCACCTTCCAAGAGGAGAGAAACCCCGAGTGCCTTTTTCCCCATGTTTCAGAGGCACGTACACTTGAGACTCCGCCGCTCTAGGGACAATGAGTATTACTAGTATCGATTTAAACACTATGGGGACAGAGAGTTCCCGACCAATCGGGACCACCCTTCTCATAGGCATTGGCAACTTGAGCCAAGCCCCCATTTTTCACCCCCACACTCACACTTCCTTGTGTGTACTAATTACTACCACAATGGTTGTTCAACATAAAAATTCCTTAATTAGATTCCGAATCACAATGTTTGTTAAGAGAGCCCTTCAACCAGTATTGCAAAGCGGCACCAAGACAGTACTCTAGTAAAAATTCTACTCAAACTTATTCATTAAAATTCCAATGTTCTGGAGGTACAACATCTCCCCTCCAGCGAGAGTTTACTCCTCCCGTTGTCGCCTAGCTGCCCATACAACTAGGTATGTCCACCGCATAGAAAGCACGACATGGACATTCCCACCACATAGAAAGCAAGACGTGGGTTCTCACCGCTTAACCAACAGTCGTGGGTATCCACCGCTTAACCAGCAGTCGTGGATTCAAGAGCCCTTAACCAGGAACTCTGTCCCCTGTGATCAGGAGGGGGTTTGGACTAGTATCAACATTGGAATAGAAATGAACATGCCGAGCTAAATTTTCCCTAGCAGACATTCTTTCCTATTCAAACAGTATATCCATCAACCATTCTTTCCTACTTAGAATTTAATATACAATTGAATTCAAATGCCGAGGTTTTTGTTGGATTTCTCCAACATGTTTAGGGATATGTTCTTTCTTAACTTATCATATGCATTGTTAAATTAAACAAACTTAAATAAAAATGTGACCTACCTCCTCCATTTCCTCGTCATTGGCCCATGAGATGGCCGGTACTTGGTCGTCCATGGGAGCTTTTCCTTTCCTGTTCATGTTGCTTGTTCCCGCCTCGCGGTCGTGGGAACCACTGAAGCGAGTTCTCTTTACCGGGGCCATTTTATACTCACTACTTAATTGACAAACTTGGAGAAAAGAACTAATGTCCGAGAGTACCATAACAATCAAGATGACAGATTAGACTCATTGAACAATTCCTTTTATACGAGGGTTAGATTTCCTTCAAGACATAGTAATTTATGGATGGTACCTTACTTGTTCTATGGGAACTAGCTCTAAAATTAATTACTTGGCCTAGGTAATTAGGAATTTCAGATTTTTACCAATTAAATTACTAGAGAGGTGAATTAGACATGCTCAATCACCTTCCTAATGCAAATAGATGCAGAATTACCGTATGCATAGGTGAGAGGAAATTCCCTTCCTAGTGGATTAATGACGGATTAATTTTCCTTAATTACTTCCTAAAATTTTAACAGATTGAAGATAATTTAGTTACTCGAATATTGTGTGGTAATAGGGTGAGATTGACCAAATCCACATCATTACCGGCTTGACAATTATTTACTATGATGACTAGCGGGAGCTTTTTTCTTACTAATCATGTATTAATCTATGATTAGGAGAGGTTAATGGCTTGCATAATTAACTATTGGATGATGATTATGTAATAGAATAATGATATGGAGAATTAGAGAGCAACTATTGAGAAATATAGCTATGATTAAGCATAATAGTTACGAGATTAGGAGAATGGTAGAGAGATTTGTAGCAAAACATAAAATAGATCGATATTAGGGAGATTAGGGGCTGAAATCTACTCAAATTTTTGATCCAATGGAGTTCTCGAGATGAGAATTGGGCAGCACTTCCCTCCTTTGCTTCTTCTCCAAAAAATTGTGTGCGCCGGAAGCACCTCCCCAAGGTGTGTGTGTACTGAGTGTGTGTAAGTGTGTGTGTGTATTGAGTGTGTGTGTGTGAGCATGTGTGTGTGTGTGTGTGTGTGTGTGTGTGTGTGTGTGAGCACACCTTTAAATAGGCTCCTCCAAGCTGAAAATCGAACCTAGCTGCTATAAGCATCTGAGTGAGCACTCACTTCATGCATTGGCAAGTCTAGTTACCTTCCCACCAAGTGTCCAGCCAGCTAGTCTAACTGGCTCTCACACTCACTCTCAAGCTTGGAAACTCTCCCACAACTCCCACAAGACAAGAGGCGCCCCCTAGCTGCTAAAGATGGCTCTGAGTGGCCTGGAACCTGTTCCCACACAGCCCCCAAGACCTGGTGCTCCCCGCACAACCTTAGGAAATTTTGGTTTTAGGCTAAAACGGGCTATACGAGTCAGAATTTAATGTCGTAAATTGCTATACTAAGCTCTAACTAAGGTGTATCTGTCCGAGTACCTGCCATATTTAGCAGCCCCCGGGGTCCGAAAATACATTTTTTTCAAATTTGGGGTACCGGTCCAGTTTTTCGAGACGGTCAAAACTAAACGGGTCGGGTGACCAAAAACTTACTATTTTTGGAAATTTTCACAAAAAAATTTTTAATTCACATTTTGAAGCTTTATAACATTCTAAACATCATGGCACTAACAGGATTTGGAAAACTGCTAAAAATAGTAACTTTTTCCATTATGATCTTTTCATGGTACAATGGTGCTCTTTTAACTCGGGGTCGGAGACCTTACACACTCACCGCTCAATACTTTCATCGTGAAGGATCTTGTGCTACGAAGAAGAAGGAGTTGTCGTCGATGCCACCCTCAACCGCCTCGCCGCCGCAATGCTCAATTACACACTCTCTACTCTCTCTCTCTCTCTCTCTCTCTCTCTCTCTCTCTCTAGCATACACACATATACATACACATACACATACACACGTGAGTACACGAAGGAAAAGGAGACAGAGATGGAGCAAGAGCACTTCTTAGCTTACACTTCCAAGAATGAGTATTTTTAGGTCAAATGGACCTTTTATAAGAGTTTGACTCATTTACACATGGATGCCCACAGTGGCCGATCATTGCAAAACTACTGTAAAAATAAGATAAGTGGTGCGCCTCTCATCGATGATCACCTACACACCTATTGGACCGACAAGCCCGGTCCATGATTCAATCAAATAAATAATATGCGTCTGTGTCGAAGGTGATAGGGTGTCCGTGAGGGTTAACATGCCCCCCTTCTTGATGTAGATTCCGTCCTCAGAAGCTATTGAGATGAAGCTTGTTCATCGAGGTGGAAGAGAATCCGAGATTGAATGTCCTTAGTCTTCTTCAATCACTGCACAATGAACCAAAATTGGCACAGTACCTACATTCATATACAATTAAAAAGCATAGCGGCGGTAGTTGTAGGCACACAAATTAATTGGTACAAAATATGAAACAATTTATCAGTAGTAAATATTAAACTATAATATAATCAAACGCATAAACATTTTGTAAAGGTCAAAAACTAAATAAGTATGGGTTCGCTAATTTAAAGATCGAAAGGCATGAGAGGTCAACTATTAATACCATGGGCAAGCTTCTGAACTTTCTCTCGTCAACTAAGCTGTTTAATCGCGAGAGCCAAGTATTTCATATCCGAGGGCTGACTAGAGGCTATACGTAGGAGACCTTGTAGTTAAGCTATATAAAAGGAATTGCTCATGAAATCATCGCCTGACTTGTTCTCTTTTCTTTGACCCCCCAAAGTTTTTTCACATTGGTTGTGTTTTGATGTGTGTGCTTATTTTGTATGCCTTGGGTTTTTTGCTTTTCAAGGAAAAGCGCCCACACTAGGAACCTCTAGGGCTCTAGTACCATAGGTGATACATATGAGTGGCGTACCAAATTGCTGGGATTTCTCTTACAGCTTAAGGTTTTACATTGTGGCACTTTTGATTTTTCTGTTTGTTCATTTTTAGCAATATAATTTTGTAACTTTTGGGGGGTCATATAACACTGTTACCCTCCCTAGGCTCATCACACTAGTAAACTCCCTTTATAATACTTAAGCTAAAGGTCAAGAGGAACTTAGCCCACTAAAAATCCCTAGTACATTGCACACAATGCTGCCTAAATTGGATTAAGAACCTAAAGTAACCATTGACTATTAGGAAAGCATTCCCCATGGTATTAAGAGAAGATCTCTAACGCCTAACTTGGTCAAACTAGCTTAGACAGACTGTTTGATTCTTTAACCAAGACAAGGGATTATGACATATAGGATCTAATGTTTAATTTAAGAAAATGTGCTAAATATTGTGCTACCAATCATGTTTAAAGTAGACAAAAATGGATGCAAAAAAAAAAAGACAAGGGGCAATGCTAATGGTCAAGAAACACTTGTTTGTGTTGATGATCGCGCTTGATTTGAAGAGTGAACGAGAGAAAGATTCCATGAAGTTCCAAATCCTAACAACAGTAACACATTTCTATACACACTAGAAAACATAAGGAATACCTCTAGGAGGCACATCAGCGGGAAGTGACACCAACCTTTATTGAACACAATCAAACAACGTAAGGAACCCTAACCTAATTATTTGCGCACACCCCCCCCCCCGAGTCAAGGAACAGGATATTGTAGAGATGGAGAGGTAACCCTAAGGCTAAACCCCTATCCTTGTCATCGTCGAGAAAAACAAAGTCATCAGTCTCGTGAGACCATACGTGCCATCCGTGTAATCATGTAGCTCTTCCTTATCATTAGTGGCACACATGTTCACTAAGAACGTCACTAGGCGGCTATTGTCATCTTGGTCAAGAGGGTAAGCTTGTGCAATAAGAGAGACATCTTCTACTAATTATGAATCTGTCGTGGTCAAGAGACGTATCAACCATTCTAACTCCTCGAAATTAACACACTAGCATATCTACCAAATCCCATTCACATACAAGCACGGGGTAGACTATGTGAAACACTTGTGAAAAGTAAAGAAGGTACCTCTCACCCAAGGTAGGAGTGGATGACTCTAGTTTACTAGCCATATCTGTACACAAAGATAGATGACGGTTAGAGTGAAAATATTATAAGGATCATGTCAAAAGGTCGTGTCCTTATGTATAATGTGTTTTTATGATTTTGTGTCATATATAAAACTTGTAGATTTCCAGCTTATTGTTTGGTGGCTCTTGCTCTTTAATTTTTTGTTTTTGTTTTTGTGAGTATAAGGATTTATATATACATTCCCTAAGATTGGGAGATTGAGAGGTCACGGAGGAAGGTTAAGAGGGGAGCAAGTGAATGATGGATGTCGGCAAACACTCCCCCTTCCTTGGGTAGTTCATACCTTTTGGAATGATGTCGTCACCTTTTGAAACCAATTGTTCCAAGTTGTTATGGGTGAAGACTTTGACCAATAGTTTTCAACCACCCTAGGTATTTCATCTAGTTACAAGGGTGGTAAGGTACTCTCCCATGACTTTATTTGCAACATTGTTGTAGGTGGTGATCTTACAATGGGAGGTGCAAACTCTTTCCTGTTTGTATGGATATGTACAATGGTAGGTGGAGGTTGTGTCAAAGCTTCTATTTCCCTATATGAACTACATGAAGAGCAAGAAGCTTCATTTGTTTTTCTGTTTTTGAGCTGAGCGGAACAAGTCTTTCTTGCTTGGGTATCCATACTAGCTCTGGATCTAGTGTATAGTATTCTGTGATCTTTCCTTTCCCATGATCTTCAATCGGCTTTATCGTCACAAGATTTGACTCACATGGGTTAGGTGACAGGTAAGAACACAATTTACATTTTGGCACCTAGATTTGATCATTTCCATGATAGTAGCCTTGGGCATCCAATAGTCATTTTGGAATCCAACACAATGTTTCTTACATTTTTGGGAACGAGTGGGGCGTTTCTTACAAGGCTCCTGTTTTTTAGCATCATCCATGGTCGCTAAAGAAGCTTTAGGGACCCACTTGTATGTTTTCTTAGTTATATTGCGATGGGTCTTGTGTGTCTCATTTTTTGTTTCAACTACAGAAGTTGAAGCTTTAGAGAGTTGGGCTATAGAGACATATGGTTCAACCTCCTGGACATGCATTGTTTTGGGTTTTATTTCCTGACGAGGTAATATCTTAGGGATTATGACTTGAGTGACAGGGCTAAGCATTGGTTTTTGCGTTGTGGCACTCCCTATCCCCCAATCAATAGTGCATTTGGTGGCTATCATCCACACATGTCGTAGGTTAATTTGCCTACCATAGTTCCAACCGGCATGACCAAAAAGTCTTGAGCTACAACCCCGTTGTCATAACTAACAGAAGTATACCAGATTTCAAAAACCGTAGTTTTTTTCTTATTGACACCCTTGACTTGGATAGTACGCTTAGATAAATATGGCTTTCCCAAAAGACACCACACTCCATATGACAACAGATTATATTTAGCACCCGTGTCTAATAAGGCATTATATAGAACTTTCCCATATGTGCTACTTAGCTCAATAGGGTATCGTAGAGGTGTGTCAGATTCCAACCAATCATTCTCTGTTTCAACGTGGAATGCATGTGTAACTCCAAGGTTGGTCTCTCATTAGTGTCTTATGCGTTGTTGTTGCTCCTTAGCCTCAGCTTGAGCTTGCATTTTCTTCAATTCTGTTTGTGCATTGATTGCCTTTTTTTTATGGATGGCACGTAGCTCCTCTTGGCTTAAAGGATTATAATATCTTCTAAATTTGCTCCCATTTAGGAATCCAATGGTTTCAACTCCATCAAGAGTTTCCACACGAATGGTACCTTGTGGGTTGATTTCTCATACTCTATATGGTCTTTTTTTGGCATATTTCAACTTTTTCTTTTCATGATGCACTCCATACATAAGGACTTTATCATGAACATTGATATCTTTGTTCTTTAGATGATGGTCAAATCATTTCTTCCTCCTATCTTTCTCTCCAAGTGCATTTTGTTAGGAAATATGACGTAGCTAAGTAGATAATTGAGTAAATTACTTAATAGAGAGAGGTAATTTTCCTACACAAGAGATTATAGAGTAGAGAGAGAGGGAGAGAGTACACACGATATACGTGGTTCACCCAATGTGGGCTACATCCACGTGAAAGCAGCCACTTAATGGCTTTAGTACTTCAAACAAGAAATAAGTTACAAAGGGATTATACCCTTAATAGAGCTCCCGCCTTGCTTCACTCTCACCACCTCACACCCACCTTGTTGCATCAACTTCACACTGTGAAATGTGTGTAGAAATGGCCTCCTTTTATAGGCCAAAAGGGCTTCCCTCTCTCATGAGAGGCAGCCATGTGTAGCCGCCCTTGTGTAGATAAGTCCAAATCGGACCCTCCAATCTGCCCATGTGTGGCCGCCCTTGAGAAGACAGGTCCTCCTTTGAAATCGGCCATCGTCCATTGAATTCAGCCACAGGCCACCAGCCATTGATTTCCGACCAACGACCACCGGCCATTTTTTGACCACTTTTTGACTGCCGTCCGGCCATAATATTTCGATGAAAAGGAGATTGGTCGTGAAAATTTTGGTTTCCGGTGAGTGACTTTGTTTTTCGGTGAGTGATTTTTCTTCACGCACGATGGATTCTCCTCATAATGGGACCTTACAAATGTGCATTTTAAATACAAAGAATTACAAGGGGTAAATCAGTCTCCATACTTAACAATCTCCCGCTTGAAGACTGATCTCCAAACCAAATGTGTGACTGCTTTCCATCCTAGCTTCTTATCCTTGAATGCCGATTGAAGATGAGAAAAGCTCAACTTCTCCTTGTTGACCTCCTTTGTAAACATGTCTGCAGGATTTTCACTTGTATGCACCTTTCCTAGCTTTAGTTTTCCCTCTTCCAAAAGAGTGCGTATGAAGTGATATCTCACCTCAATGTGCTTTGTCCTTGAATGAAAGGCTGAGTTCTTTGCAAGATGGATAGCATTTTGGCTTGCACTGTACAAGATACAATTGTCTTGTTTGAATCCAAGCTCTTCTACGAATCTGTGAAGCCACATAATTTCTTTGCTTGCCTCTGTTATTGCTACATACTCTGCTTCTGTGGTAGAAAGTGAGACCACTTTCTGCAGCTTTGAAGCCTAGCTTACTGTTGTGCCTCCAACTGTGAAGACAAAGCTAGTAGTGCTCCTACGAGTATCTTTGTCACCTGCCATATCTGTATCAGCATACCCTCCTAGAAAAATATCAGTTCCTCCAAAATACAAAGCATTTGTTGTTGTCCCTTTTAGATACCTAAGTATCCACTTCACAGCTTGCCAGTGCTCTCTACCTGGGTTGTCCATGAACCTACTTACAACTCCCACTGCATGTGCAATGTCTGGTCTTGTCCAGACCATAGCATACATAAGAGAACCTACTGCTGCAGCATATGGAACTTTAGACATATCGGCTATCTCCTCTTGAGTCTTTGGACACATATCCTTGGTTAGTTTAAAGTGACCAGCCAAAGGTGTAAAAACCGTTTTTTCATTTTGCATTGCAAACCTTTCTAGTACCTTCTTGATGTGATCCTCTTGAGATAGCTTTATTGTCTTCTTCGTCCTGTCCCTTGATATCTTCATACCAAGTATCCTCTTTGCAGCATCTAAATTTTTCATTGAAAAAAAATTAGACATCTCCTCTTTTAGGTCTTTGATGTCTTGCATGTTAGCACTTGCAATCAGCATGTCATCAACATACAACATTAGGATGATGAACTTCCCATCTCCCAAATTCTTTGTGTAGACGCAGTGATCCGAGTTGCATCTTGTGAATCCATGATCCAACATCCATTGATCAAACTTCAAGTACCATTGTCTTGATGCTTGCTTTAAATCATACAAGCTCTTCTTTAATCTGCAAACCATTTTCTTCTTACCTTTTACTTCATACCCCTTTGGATTGAAGCATGCAGTAAATTTCCTCCTCTAAGTCACCGTGAGGGAATGCTGTATTGATATCCATTTGCTCAAGTTTAGATCATGACCAGCCACAAGGCTTAAGACAAGCCTAATTGAGTTCATTTTTACAATAGGAGAAAATATTTCATTGAAGTCAATACCTTTCTTTTGAGGAAACCATTTTACCACAAGCCTAGACTTGTACCTTTTCTTCCCACCTTCTTCTTCCTTGAGCTTAAACGTCCATTTGTTCTGAAGTGCCCGCTTACCTTTAGGCATCTCAACCAACTCCCATGTTTGGTTGCAATGTAATGAGTCCATCTCCACTTGCATTCTCTTCATCCATTCTTCTTTGGATTCGTGTTGCATAGCTTCTTCGTATGATTCCTGTTAGGAAATAAGACGTAGCTAAATAGATATTTGAGTAGATTACTTAATGGAGAGAGATAGATTTCACACACAAGAGATTATAGAGTAGAGAGAGAGAGAGAGAGAGAGAGAGAGAGAGAGAGAGAGAGAGAGAGAGTACACACGATATACGTGGTTCACCCAATGTGGGCTACATCCACGGGAAAGCAGCCACTCAATGGCTTTAGTACTTCAAAACAAGAAGTAGTTTACAAAGGGATTATACCCTTAATGGAGCTCCCGCTTTGCTTCACTCTCACCACCTCACACTCACCTTGTTGCATCAACTTCACACTATAAAATGTGTGTAGAAATGGCCTCCTTTTATAGGCCAAAAGGACTACCCTCTCTGATCAGAGGCAGCCATGTGTAGCCGCCCTTGTGTGAATAAGTCCAAATCGGACCCTCCAATCCGCCCATGTGTGGCCGCCCTTGAGAAGACAAGTCCGCTTTTGAATTTGGCCATCGGCCATTGACTTCCGACCACCGGCCAACCGACGGTTGTTTTCCGACCACTTTCCGGCCGCCGTCCAGCCATAATAGTCCGGCCCTGGTTTTTGACTGTGAAAATTTTGGTTTCCGGTGAGTGATTTACCTTCACGTACGATGGCTTCTCCTCATAATGGGGGCCTTACAAATGTGCGCTTTTACCACAGAAAATTACAAGGGTAAATCAAGCTCCATACTTAACAATCTCCCACTTGGAGACTGATCTCCAAACCTGTGAGATTGCTTTCCATTCTAGCTTCTTATCCTTGAATGCCGATTGAAGATGAGCAAAAGCTCAACTTATCCTTGTTGACCACCTTTGTAAACATGTCTGCAGGATTTTCACTTGTATGAAGTGATATCTCACCTCAATGTGCTTTGTCCTTGAATGAAAATCTTAGTTCTTCGCAAGATGGATAGCGCTTTGGCTATCACTGTACAAGACACAATTGTCTTGTTTGAATCCAAGCTCTTCTAAGAATATGTGAAGCCACAGAATTTCTTTGCTTGCCTCCGTCATTGCTACATACTCTGCTTCCGTGGTAGAAAGTGAAACCACTTTCTGCAGCTTTGAAGCCCAGCTTATTGTTGTGCCTCCAACCGTGAACACATAGCCAGTACTGCTCCTTCGAGTATCTTTGTCACCTGCCATATCTGCATTAGCATACCCTTCTAGAAATATCACTTCCTCCAAAACACAAAGCGTTTGTTGTTGTCCCTTTTAGATACCTAAGTATCCACTTCACAGCTTGCCAATGCTGTTTACCTGGTTTTCCATGAACCTACTCACAACTCCCACTGCATGTGCAATGTCTGGCCTTGTCCAGATTATAGCATACATTAGAGAACCTACCGCTGCAGCATATGGAACTTTAGAAATGTAGGCTATCTCCTCTTGTGTCTTTGGACACATATCCTTCGCTAGTTTAAAATGACCAGCCAAAGGTGTAGAAACTGGTTTTGCATTTTGCATTGCAAACCTTTCTAGTACCTTCTTGATGTAATCTTCTTGAGATAGCTTTATTGTCTTCTTCGTCCTGTCCCTTGATATTTTCATGCCAAGTATCCTCTTTGCAGCACCTAAATCTTTCATTGAAAAAGATTTAGACAGCTCCTCTTTTAGGTCTTTGATGTCCTGCATGTTATCACTTGCAATCAACATGTCATCAACATACAACATTAGGATGATGAATTTCCCATCTCCCAAATTCTTCGTGTAGACGCAGTGATCCGAGTTGCATCTTGTGAATCCATGATCCAACATCCATCGATCAAACTTCAAGTACCATTGTCTTGATGCTTGTTTTAAACCATACAAGCTCTTCTTTAATCTGCAAACCATTTTCTCCTTACCTTTTACTTCATACCCCTTTGGTTGAAGCAAGTAGATTTCCTCCTCTAAGTCACCTTGAGGGAATGCCGTATTTACATCCATTTGCTCGAGATTTAGATCATGAGCAGCCACAAGGCTTAAGACAAGCCTAATTGAGTTCATTTTTACAACAGGAGAAAATATTTCATTGAAGTCAATACCTTTCTTTTGAGAAAACCCTTTTACCACAAGCCTAGACTTGTACCTTTTCTTCCCACCTTCTTCTTCCTTCAGCTTGTACACCCATTTGTTTTGAAGTGCCCTCTTACCTTTAGGCAACTCAACCAACTCCCATGTTTGGTTGCGATGTAGTGAGTCCATCTCCACTTGCATGCTCTTCGTCCATTCTTCTTTGGATTCATGTTGCATAGCTTCTTCATATGATTCTGGCTCTCCAGAATCTGAGATCAAGAGATGGTTGAAGGAAGGAACAAACCTTTCTGGAGGTCTACTTGCTCTTGTAGATCTTCGGGGAATAGGTTGAGGCTCCTCATTTGGTTGACGTTGTTGCACATTGTCACCGTTTGCAGTCCTTGAGTCTTCACCGTCCTCAAGCTCCATGTACTCATCACCTGTTTCTTTTGTTTGTTTTCTTTCTAAGTAATCTTTGTACATATTTTGTTCATTAAAAATTACATCCCTACTCCTTAAGATTTTACCATCTTCAAGATTCCATAGGCGATACCCAAAGTCACCTTCTCCATAGCCAATGAAGAAACACTTTTTGGACTTTGCATCTAGCTTTGATCTTAGGCTTCTATCAATGTGCATGAAAGCCTCACACCCAAACACTTTGAGAAATGCATAATTCACCGATTTACCTATCCAAGCCTCTTCTGGAACCCCCCCATCTAATGCCGTTGAGGGTGATCGATTTATTAAGTACACAGACGTACTTACAGCTTCCGCCCAAAGCTCAAGCGGTAGGCCTGCATGTAGCCGCATGCTTCGTGCTCACTCTATGATTGTCCTATTCATCCTTTCTAAAATCCCATTTTGTTGAGGTGTCCTTGGGGTTGTCTTTTGCCTCCAAATGCCATTGCTAGCACAAAAGCTTTCCAAAGCTTGGCTGCAATATTCGCCTCCATTGTCGGATTTGAGGCATTTAACCTTGGTACCTGTTTCATTCTCCACAAAGTCTTTCCACCTTTGAAATATGGAAAATACATCGAATTTATTGTTCATGACATAAACCCATGTTTTTCTAGTCGCATCGTCTATGAATGTTACATAGTACAATGAGCCACCAAGTGATGGTGTACTTGCAGGACCCCAAACATCAGAATGAACCAACTCAAGTTTTTAATTTTTTCTTTCATTTCTTGATTTTTGAAATTTTACCCTCTTTTGTTTACCATAAACACAATCTTCACAGAACTCTAAGTCCACTTCTTTCAAACCTGGTAGAAGCTTATTTGTTTGAAGGATTTGCATTCCTTTGGCACTCATATGCCCAAGCTGGTAGTGCCACACTGCACTGTCAACTTCTGCAGTTGTTTTTCAAGCTGAAGGTTGCGTGCTAATAGTACACAAGTAAAGTGTACCGACCTTTTGTCCCTTGGCAACCACTAAAGATCCCTTTGAGATCTTCCACCGTTTGTTTCTGAATGCAATGTTGTGACCTTCATCGTCCAATTGTCCTGTAGAGATCAAATTTTTGTGAAGAGAAGGAACATGCCTAACATCTTTAAGCTTCCATTCATTTCCATTAGCAGTTTTGATGGAAACTGTACCTTTGCCGACAATCTCACAAGCTTCATCATCTCCCAAGTATACATACCCAAAATTACCTTTGGTGTAGTCTTGGAAATGTTTCTTGTGTGGTGTCCAATGGAATGAAGCCCCGGAATCTACTATCCAGGAATTAGACACATTGTCTAATGAGAGAATTAGAGCATCTTGCTCTACTTTACCTGCCACATTGGCCTCCGATGTTGACTTGTTGTCTTGAGACTCTGTCTCCTTCTTCTTCTTGGACCAGCAATCCTTCTTGATGTGACCTTTCTTGCCGCAGTTCCAACATTCAAGAACTGACTTTGTGCGTGACTTGCTCCGCCTTGAGCGATCACGACCCTTTTGGTTTTTGAACCTCTCCTTAGGCCTTCCTCTTATTTCCACTTACAATGCAGCACTTGATGATTCTCCTGTGCTTCTCCTTCGTATTTCCTCACTTAGGAGAACACCCACAACATCATCAAACTTAAGAGTATTTGTGCCAGAAATAGAATTACTTACAGCCATCACAAGGCTGTCCCAACTATCCTGTAGAGATGATAGTATAAGGAGAGCTCGCACTTCATCATCGAAATTGATTTTCACTGATCGAAGTTGACTTATGTTTGTGTTAAAGTCATTTAGGTGTTCTACAATTGAATCATTCTCTGCCATCTTTAGATTGAACAAGCGCTTCATAAAAAATACCTTATTGGATGCCGATGGTTTCTCGTATAAGTCGTCAAGTGACTTCATCAAGTCCTCCGTGGTCTTCATCTCCGAAACATTGAAGGCCACCGTTGACGCCAAGCTTAACCGGATTGTTTCCAGTGCCTTTCGATCAAGGACAATCCATGCTTCATCTGCCATTGTTGCAGGATTCTTCGCAAGACCGCCTAGTGGCAAATAGAGGTCCTTCTGGTAGAGATAGTCTTCAATCTGCATCTCCAATGTTGGTAGTTTTTGCCGTTGAACTTCTCAATCTTGAGCTTCCCTTCCTCCGCCATAACTCCCACTCAATTCAAGGAATCCTTTCCTTGCGATAATTTAGCTACGAGCAAACCTTGCTCTGATACCAGTTGCTAGGAAATAAGACGTAGCTAAATAGATATGTGAGTAGATTACTTAATGGAGAGAGATATATTTCACACACAAGAGATTATAGAGTAGAGAGAGAGAGAGAGTACACACGATATATGTGGTTCACCCAATGTGGGCTACATCCACGGGAAAGCAGCCACTCAATGGCTTTAGTACTTCAAAACAAGAAGTAGTTTACAAAGGGATTATACCCTTAATGGAGCTCCCGCCTTGCTTCACTCTCACCACCTCACACTCACCTTGTTGCATCAACTTCACACTATAAAATGTGTGTATAAATGGCCTCCTTTTATAGGCCAAAAGCGATGCCCTCTCTGATAAGAGGCAGCCATGTGTAGCCGCCCTTGTGTGAATAAGTCCAAATCGGACCCTCCAATCCGCCCATGTGTGGCCGCCCTTGAGAAGACAAGTCCGCTTTTGAATTCGGCCACCGGCGATTGAATTCGGCCACCAGCCCCACCGGCCATTGACTTCCGACCACCGGCCACCGGCCATTGACTACCGGCCACCGGCCAACCAACGTTTGTTTTCCGACCACTTTTCGGCCGCTATCCGGCCATAATAGTCCAACCCTGGTTTTTGACTGTGAAAATTTTGGTTTCGGGTGAGTGATTTACCTTCACGCACGATGGATTCTCCTCATAATGGGGGCCTTACAAATGTGCGCATTTACCACAGAAAATTACAAGGGTAAATCAGGCTCCACACTTAACAATTCCGGCTCGCCAAAATTTGAGATCAAGAGATGGTTGAAGGAAGGAACGAACCTTTCTAGAGGTCTACTTTCTCTTGTAGATCTTTGGGGAATAGGTTGAGGCTACTCATTTGGTTGACGTTGTTGCACATTGTCACCGTTTATAGTCCTTGAGTCTTCACCGTCCTCAAGCTCCAGGTACTCATCAGTGTTTCTTTTGTTTGTTTTCTTTATAAGTAATCTTTGTACATACTTTGCTTGCTAAAAATTACATCCCTACTCCTAAAAATTTTACCATCTTCAGGATTCCATAGGTGATACCCAAAGTCACCTTCTCCATAGCCAATGAAGAAACACTTTTGGACTTTGCATCTAGCTTTGATCTTAGGCTTCTATCTATGTGCATGAAAGCCTCACACCCAAACACTTTGAGAAATGCATAATTCACTGGTTTACCTGTCTATGCCTCTTCTGGAACTCCCCCATCCAATGTCATTGAGGGTGACCGGTTGATTAAGTACACAGACGTACTTACAGCTTCCACCCAAAGCTCAAGCGGTAGGCCTGCATGTAGCCGCATGCTTTGTGCTCGCTCTATGATTGTCCTATTCATCCTTTCTAAAATCCCATTTTGTTGAGGTGTCCTTGGGGTTGTCTTTTGCCTCCAAATGCCATTGCTAGCACAAAAGCTTTCCAAAGCTTGGCTGCAATATTCACCTCCACTGTCGGATCTAAGGCATTTAACCTTGGTACCTACTTCATTCTCCACAAAGTCTTTCCACCTTTGAAATATGGAAAACACATTGGATTTATTTCTTCATGACATAAACCCATGTTTTCCTAGTCGCATCGTCTATGAATGTTACATAATACATTGAGCCACCAAGTGATGGTGTACTTGCAGGACCCCAAACATCAGAATGAACCAACTAACGTTTTTTTTTTTGTTCATTTCCTGTTTTTTAAAACTTCACCCTCTTTTGTTTACCATAAACACAATCTTCACATAAATCTAAGCCCACTTCTTTCAAACCTGGTAGAAGCTTCTTTGTTTGAAGGATTTGTATTCCTTTGGCACTCATATGTCCAAGCCGATATTGCCACACCGCAGTGTCGACGTGCTAATAGTACACAAGTAAAGTGTACCGAGCTTTTCTCCCTTGGCAACCACCAAAGATCTCTTTGAGATCTTCGACCATTTTCTTTCGAATGCAATGTTGTGACCTTCATCGTCCAATTGTCCTGTAGAGATCAAGTTTTTGCGAAGAGAAGGAACGTGCCTAGCATCTTTAAGATTCCATTCATTTTCGTAGAAATTTTGACACAAACTGTACCTTTGCCGACAATTTCACAAGCTTCATCATCTCCCAAGTATACATACCCAAAATTACCTTTGGTGTAATCTTGGAAATGTTGCTTGTGTGGTGTCACATGGAATGAAGCACCGGAATCTACTATCCAAGAATTAGACACATTGTCTAATGAGAGAATTAGAGCATCTTGCTCTACTTTACCTATCACATTGGCCTCCGATGTTGGCTTGTTGTCTTGAGACTCAGACTCCTTCTTCTTCTTGGACCAGAAATCCTTCTTGACGTGGCCCTTCTTGCCCCAATTTCAACATTCAAGAACTGACTTTTTGCGTGACTTGCTCCGTCTTGAGCGATCACGACCCTTTTGGTTTTTGAACCTCTCCTTAGGCCTTCCTCTTGTTTCCACTGACAGTGCATCACTTGATGATTACCACGTGCTTCTCCTTCCATTTCCTCGCTTAGGAGAACACCCACAACATCATCAAACTTAAGAGTATTTGTGCCAAAATAAAATTACTTACATCCATCACAAGGCTGTCCCAACTATCCGATAGAGACTATAGTATAAGGAGAGCTCGCACTTCGTCATCAAAATTTATTTTCACCAATCGAAGTTGACTTATGTTGGTGTTAAAGTCATTTAGGTAATCTGCTCTGCCATCTTTAGATTGAACAAGCGCTTCATGAGAAATACCTTATTGGATGCCGATGGTTTCTTGTAGAAGTCGTCAAGTGACTTCACCAAGTCCTCCGTGGTCTTCATCTCCAAAACGTTGAAGGACACAGTTGATGCCAAGCTTAATTGGATTGTTCCCAATGACTTTCGATCAAGGACAATCCATGCTTCATCTGCCATCGTTGCGAGCTTCTTTGCAAGACCGCCTATGGAAAATAGAGGTCCTTTTGGTAGAGATAGTCTTCAATCTTCTCTTCCAATGTTGGTAGTTTTTGCCGTTGAGCTTCTCAATCTTGAGATTCCCTTCCTCCGCCGTTACTCCCACTCAATTCAAGGAATCCTTCACTTGAGATAATTTAGCTACGAGCAAACCTTGCTCTAAAACCAGTTGTTAGGAAATATGACGTAGCTAAGTAGATAATTGAGTAGATTACTTAATGGAGAGAGATAATTTTCACACACCAGAGATTATAGAGTAGAGAGAGAGAGAGAGAGAGAGAGAGAGTACACACGATATATGTGGTTCACCCAATGTGGGCTACATCCACGGGAAAGCAGCCACTTAATTGCTTTAGTACTTCAAACAAGAAGTAAGTTACAAAGGGATTATACCCTTAATAGAGCTCCCGCCTTGCTTCACTCTCACCACCTCACACCCACCTTGTTGCAATCAACTTCACACTGTGAAATGCGTGTAGAAATGGCCTCCTTTTATAGGCCAAAAGGGCTGCCTTCTCTCATGAGAGCCATGTGTAGCCGCCCTTGTGTAGATCAGTCCAAATCGAACCCTCCAATCTGCCCATGTGTGGCCGCCCTTGAAAAGACAAGTCCTCCTTTGAATTCGGCCATTGGCCATTGAATTTCTACCATCGACCACCAGCCAACCGGCCAAACGACCGGCCGCTTTTCGACCACTTTCCGGCCGCCATCCGGCCATAATATTTCGGCGAAAAGGAGACTGACCGTGAAAATTTTGGTTTTCGGTGAGTGATTTTTCTTCACACACGATGGCTTCTCCTCATAATCGGAGCCTTACAAATGTGTGTTTTTAATACATAAAATTACAAGGGATAAATCAGGCTCCATACTTAACACATTTTGCACAACCAATTGTCTTTCTTCATCTAACCTCTCAAGGATATATAAACGCTCAACTAAAGGGTTACTATCCCAAACTTCTTGTGAAGCTACTTGCAGACTAGGAATTACAAACTCCCATGGCATAACTGCTTCTTGGCCGTATACCATTTTGAATGGAGTACAATTAATAGCCACTTTGTAAGAACTACGGTAAGCCCATAGAGCTAATGTCAGCTTCAAATCCCAATCTTTGCAATGAGCTTCCATTGTTTTGGTCAAGATAGAAATTAAGGTCTTGTTAGTGCTTTCAACTTGGCCATTTTCTTGTGGGTAATATGGTGTACACTTATGGTGAGCTATCATGAATTTGGTTGTGAGTTCCTTTATCACTCCATTTATAAAATGAGTACCATTGTCACTCACAAACTCAAAGGGACAACCAAATTGCGTAATAATGTTCTCAAAGAGAAACTTGGCAATTGACCTTGCATCAACCTTGTGTGTCGCCCTGGCTTCCGCCCACTTTGTCACATAGTCAGTGGCAACAATAATATATTGAGATTGAGTGTTACGAGCTACTGAACTAATTGGGCCTACAGAGTCTAAACCCCACTTTTCAAATGGTTGAGTCACTTTAATAGGATGTAAAGGCATCTTATCCTTTTGTTGTGTGATCTTGTAACGTTGGCATTCATCACATCCTTTTGCAAAAAGTGATGCATCCTGGAATAAGGTAGGCCACCAATAGATTGCAACACCTTTCTAGCAGTTAGCTCCCCTGAGAAATGTCCTCCGGCTATACCCTGGTGGGCTTCTTGCAGTATGTATAAATACTCATCCTCACGAGCACAACGTCTAAGAATATTGTCCTTCCCTAACTTGTAGAGAGTTCCCGCAATTAGAGAATAAGGTTCACATTCTTTTAACATTTTTCGAGCTATATCCTTAAGAAGCTCCTTGGGTGGAAAACCATTACCTAGAAAGTTCACAATCTTCTCACTCCATTCAGGCATAGTCTCAACTAGGAATAGGGAAGTATTGGGCAATTCATCATCGACTCCAGTAGGGGCTTCACAACTGGGTATGCAAGACAAATGATCCTCCATGACATGTCTTTTACCAGGTCTCACCACAATGGTAAAATCAAACTCAAGAAGAATTAACAACCATCGTGTAATTCTTCCCGCGGAACAAGATTTATTTACTAGATACAACAATCCTTGATGATCAACATAGAAAACAAACTTGTTGGCAAGAAGGTAGTAGCAAAATTTCTTCACCGCGTAAATCATAGCTAAACCTTCCCTCTCTGTAGTGGTGTATTTTCTCTCAGCATCATTTAATTGACAACTTGCAAAGCTTATGGAGTAGTCCAATTTATGTTCTCCTGGTTGAGCTAGAACACACCCAATAGAAAAGTTTGATGCATCAATATGCACATGGAAAATTGCATTCCAATCGGGCACTTGTAAAATAGGAGCACTTGTCAAGGTCTTTTTTAATGGCTCATAAGCATGGTCACAGTCTGCGGTTCAGTGGAACTGAATGAGAAGCTTGTATAAAGGACGAGCTATCTAGGCAAAGTTTAAAATAAACCGCCAGTATAACCAACATGGCCCATAAACCTTTGAACTCCTTTATAGTTTGTAGGTGGTGGCATTTTAGCAATGGATTTAATTTTTCTCTCATCTGTGGAAATCCCATTTTTGGACACTGTATGCCCTAAAATGACTCCATGTTTAACCCAAAATTGCATTTAAAAGGGTTTAAGAACATGCAATACAATCTGCACTTCTCAAACAATCTTCGTAAACATGATAGATGTTCCTTCCAAGAGAAATAAACACAGGTCATCTAAGAAATCTTTGCAAAACTCCCTCAAATAAAGTAGTGTTTATTAATCTTTGGAAGATAGCAGGAGCATTGGTTAAGCCAAAAGCCATAACACAAAATGTGAACACTCCAAATTTGGTTTAAAAAACGGTTTTATCTTGGTCCTCTAGTGCAATTGTGATTTGATTGCATCCAAAGTACCCATTTAAAAAGCTATAAGCTTCCTTTCCTGCAACTCTTTCAAGCACATGATCTGAATATGGCAAGGGGTAATGGTCCTTCCTAGTGGCTGGATTGACCTTCTTGAGATCCACGCACACTCTGAGTTTCCCATTCTTTTTCGGCACAATAACTATTGGAGACACCCATTCTGAGTGCTCAATAGGTTATATGAATCTGCATTTCACAAGATTTTCAATCTCTTCTTGAATGATCTTTGCATACTTAGGATTCATTGGGTAGGGTCGTTGCTAGACTGGTTAGCCATGTTATTTATGGGAATTGCGTGTTTCACCACGAAAGGTGGAACACCTTTCATATCATAATATGTCCAAGAAAATATATCCTTGAATTCCTTGAGAGTTTCTTTAAGTACATACTCCTCAGTCTCTGTCAGATATTGGGCAATGAAAATAGGTTTGGACTCTTCTCTTGGGTCTGCTAACTCTATCTCCTTAACTATCGTTGGGCCATCATAGACTCCATTGCTTCCAACAATAGGTTTTCTTTGAGCCTTTGTATACACAACCTTATGCTCCTCCGTGGTGCAGGATTTGAAATGACTGGGTGCGGGGTGTAAGTCTATGCGGTCTTGTTGTTAGCCTTTAGCTGTACGATGTCAATGGGTTGAAAACTACACCACATAACACTTTGAAGGTATTCAACCCAGTTATCTACCAACTTCCGATGAGCATCACATCCCCCTATATAATTAAGCCATTATGCGGTAGATTTATTTTCATTTATTCTAGCATGCACATTTGCTCGATAACATCGCCTGTTATACCTCTTACTCTTTTTGTCTAATTTTTTATTACAGCCGATCTCCAATGAAGAGTCACTAGATGAATCGCTACTCGTGTCTTCTCCTCTCCTGGATAGATTGTCATCTAGGGTACCATTGGGCCTTGAATGGTTTTTCCCCACATTTGCACTAAGATTTAACTCAGGTTCTTCATCCTCAAAGTCTATTTCAATAGATGATTCTGACTTCAAATCATGTGGGCTATAGTCTTGTGAGACGCTACTGGTTCCAATGTTAGTCAAGCCCTCATATGAAAGGTCATCAGAAGCCATATGCATTGCTTCTATCATATTTAAAGGCATGAATGGTAGCATTATATCCCCCTTAGGTGTTACCGAGGTTGTCCCCCTATTTCCCCAAGTGTCTATGGTTGTTGTTAGGTGGACCCAATCCACATTCTCAGACTCAATCATCCCAGGCAGAACATCCATATAAGGAGAATCTTTCCCAACATCAGTGTCCACTTTACACGTGTAACAATACTGCAATGGGACCAAGTGAACTGTGATGTCAGATCTATGATCAATTATAAATCTGTTTGTCTTGGAACTGCAAGTAGACATGGTTTTTAGACCAGTCATGCACCATTTTTGCTTCCCTCATAAAAGGACGTCCTAAAATAAACTCAAATGACATATTGTGCTTGGAGAAATCCATAACAATGATGGTATTCCTTATTTTGTGTCCAAAGACCTTGATCTTGAGATCTTATAGCATCCAAATAGGCTTAACAATAGTCCCATTGGCCATCTTTACCACTATGTTTGTGGTCCCAAGGTGAGGTCTTCCCATGGTTTCCCATCACTTTTTAGTCACGAGGCTAACCCCAGCGCCACCATCAAGGATTTCCTTCACAGTTAATCCCTTGGTAGTGATTGGTATGGTCGCATTGGATTCATCACATTCAAAGTATTTTCCCAACTTGTTAACATGTATTTCAACAACAGAGTTCTCATCTAGGTTGGGTTGTGGATCTAAGTGTTTCTCCTCTATTGCACCTCCCTAGCTCCATCAATCTGTGCAAATTGTGGTAGCCCGACTTTCAATCTCCATTGAGGAAAGCTCGAAGAGCTAAGAATAGCTCGGGGTCTTCATATAGTTTGGACATGATGGTGGTTCTAACTTCTGAAGCCATGAAATCCATCAATTTGGCAAAATATCTAACGGCACCCTTTGGGCTTTAGTCCCTATATGTGGGGAAGATGGGATCTCCATTTCTTCGATAGAGTCAAGTAGTTCCTTTGTAAACATTATCTCCAACAAGAAGGGGGTATGTCCACTTTCCCACGACTTAAAGTCATTTTCTTCTTGGATGACACTAGTTATGGTTAGTGGTCTATGGACTTTGTGGGGTTGATTTTGCGTAGGGAACACTGTGTCTGTAATCTGGATCTGCCTAGGTGCTGGCTCTAGATCCCTTTGGGTCTCTTCTACCAAAAAACTCCTGAATTGCTGGACTCGCTTGATCTCCTTTGTAGGGTTTGGGTAAGTTCCTATCTTCTTCTTGGGTCCTAGCCATTGTGGCTCATGACAATCTTTCTTGTTTTTTTATTTCTTAATGGTTGTTTTGATCTCAATGGTTTCACCTGAATCAAAATTCTCTTCATCCTCATTCATGTATACGGGGTCATCACCAGTCTCTATGTTGGTCTTTGAATTGGGGTCTGACTTCGCTGCTTTTTGCAATCTCTTCCTTCACGTTTTCTTCTTCTTCTAAGATTCGGCAATTGATGTCGTATCTCTTTCTTCAAGAATATATTTTCATTTTTGGAGCATCAATCATGTGAGTACATTTACTGGTACCACGTGCGTACTTTGTGTTGGCTCCTCAACAACCTCAATTAAATTTAATGGCATTATCTTTGGCGCATTTGGATTATTAGGGAATTGGGAAATCAAATGATCTATTCCACATTGATTACACATGAGTATCAGCATTGTGGATGTGCTCACTTGATTAGTTTGCATCAATGTGGCATTTTTTTGTAATCTAATAGGACATTTGGCTACACGATGTGAACCCCCACACTTGTAGCATTGAAGAGGTGATCTCTTGGCAGTGTAATTCATATTTTGGCCTCTTGCAGCAAGTGCAGCTAATTGATAGACAGGTTTGACTTGTCCCCAATAGTCCTCCATGTAGTATTGTGGACTTTCTTCAAGTGCATCAATCCCATAGGAAATATTAGGGCCTATATCTTCCTCACAGCCTTCCAAACAAGCAATAGATGTCTCACAACCCACTTGATTCATAGAAGTGATTCTCGGATGTGGGGGTTGTGGTCCTAGCACCGGAGGTGGTAAGGGTGTTGTTTGAACAACATCTTGGGCCCTAGGGACCAGGTGTTGTGGAGTGTTTTTGAGAGGTGGGGCCGGCATGAATGCAGGCACTCGAGGTGTGTCTGTCCATGCTAAGCTTGGATCGCACGTTTAAATACTATGCAACCCTTGGCTTGATGACCATATCTTCCACATGCGTTGCAATTCCCATTAAGTTTTACTCTAAAGGTAGGGTATTCACTCGTACTATGCGGACCATAGCAGGGAGCACCATTGTTGCTTCCTTCTTGGATACATGTGATTGTTTTGCGAAGCACGATTGTCTCTAAGACTTTCTTGAATGGCCTTGGTGAGATCTGCTAAAGTCATCTTAGATATCTTTGGCTCTTTAGAAATAGGCCTTTATGGTCATTGGCTCATGCCTCGATGCTTGCGAGCTAGTAGATGTAGGCTCAACAAACACTCTTACTCCTTGAATCATTAAATTGGCCTCCAATTGGATCGCATTAATAGTGACTACTTCCAAAGTGGTGATTCCTCTAATGCTAGGCCATTGTAGACATCCTAATGTCGTAATCCCCTAATGAATCTATCAAGCAATTGGTTACTATTAAAGCATTCATTTGGATTCCAACGAGAATTCAAATGCTTCAAGCGACTAATAAAGTCTCTCATTGACTCTCCTTCCTCTCGTTGGGCTTTCTGGAGCTGAGATGCTACACCCCAAAGCACTCCCTCTCGTATGTATTCTTTCAAGAACAATCGCCTAAGAGTAGGGTAAATCGTTTTTTCTTCCACCCTTAGGGTTCTATACCAATCCCCAGCCTTTCCACTTAAGGTCAGGCTTAAAGAAATACTCTTATGCAAGTCATTGTGTTCTCCTAGGGAATCGCATATTTGTTCAAACACTTCGATATGCTTTCTCACATCCCCATCTCCACTAAATTTTTGTGTGAGCTTGGCTATTTGTACTGCCTTACTTCTAGGCTCCCTACCAAGTGTGTTACGCATATTCTCACAGCAATAGATTGATCGATAGCTTAAGCAAATATTGCCAAGTCACCTAAGTGAGCAGGCATTGTGGGTAAAGGCGCTCTCAAAACTACATGTGGAGTAGGTATTGGCATTGGGCTTGGTGCATAGGAAGCCCTGGGGTTCCAAGTTTGGTACGGTGGCGTGCCAGGTGATGGCCCATATTTCATATGTGTGGCCCTAGGCATAGCAGACATCGGATGTGACATGCTAATGCTAACCGGTATGGTCTCATAAAGGCTTGGATGTTGCGGTCTTGGAGCATAAATTGTTGAAACAATGGGAGGGGTAGGAGCTACATAAGCACAAGGACCCATAGGTGTATATGATTGGTACACACTTGTAGGTACTGTTCTAGGCATTGAGCTACCATGTAGTGGTGATTTAATAACAAATGAGGTCCATGGCGTGTTCCTTGGCATGCCCATCATTGGGGTAGGCACGGTAGACATGGTGTCATCAAGAGAAACATGAGCTAGACTTGGAAAGGTAAAGCTATTACTTGTGGGCTCAGATTGTACTGAAACCCCTGGTGGAGAAACAACATATAGAGGATCCATCGAGCTTACCGAGGGAGTATCCATTTGCGATAAAGTTGGTTTCTTAGCCTTCCCTGAGACCTGTGAAGGCATGTGGATCCCTTTGTTCTGTCCCTCTAGCTCAATAACCCTATGAATGACATCACAAACTCTTTGTTGCTGCTCCTCTACGCTAGTAGCACCCGATGTTGATTGTAGGACATCTAACCAACCCACGTGATAGGTGTGACGTGTGTATAGGTCGGTTAGAGTTTCCGTTTGTAGTTTGTACTCCGAGTTCTCATTCAAGAACGCTCCATCTAGGATTGAGGTGCTAGGAGTGTCCTTTGAACTAGATGCAATGTGGCTCTCTATGGGTTGACCCTTAGTGGTCGCTAATTCAGGAGTACTCGATTCCTCACCTAGCATGGATGTTGACATAGGGGCTTTCACTTTTAGCTCTCTCCATTGCTCTGCCTTGCATAGGCTCTCAATATCCTTTGGGCCTAGCCGCAAGGATATAACCCTCAACCTCTTGCACTTCGGCAAGGCTTCTCCCATCAGGTAGTATAACCTCGGAGGGGAATAGCTCTGAAGAGTCAGGGGGTGTAGTGAATGGAGTATTCACATGCACACTCTCTAAGAGCATGGGGTCTACATTGGTCATGAATGGAGAATCTACTTCTCCACCCCCTTCATTCACATTGCTAGCTCCATGTTCATAGCGAGTGGCTCTATTAAACGTTTTCTTCAAGTGGCTAAGCACGCTCAGTCCGGATCGTGGTCCCATGGCATGCACATCTTGGCGTGAACTATCGGGATTAGGCATCGGGTAACCTTCCATGATGTCGTAGTCAGAGGAAGAGTCACTAAACACAATATGTGGGTCTTGAGTGGTACTACCTTGGGTTCCAGCTGAGAGCCTAGAGCCTAATGTGGAGGAATAATGAGTGCCCATGACCAGAGCATAGGTGCATGTGACCTCAACACTCTAGAAGTGTTGGCGAGTGCCCATGAAGGCCGCTCACCTAGGTTTTTGGGCGGTTGCAACCCAAATTTACCCTCTTTTGTTGTTTTTGGGTCTTAGATTTTTCTATTGTACTACTATTGATAATTGTATTGGTACTGGTAATGTGCTTTTTTGTTTCAAATTTTGAGCTGGTATTGTACTAGTACTGGTACACACACTGGTACTAGTATTGGACACTCACAAATGTTTAAACTCAACCTACTCACTGGGCACTCGTACTACTGGTATACTAGTACTGGTACCACTGGTCTTGGCACACTCTGGGCACTGATACTATTGGTCTTAGATTTGAGTGTAGTGTTGGTACTGGTAGTATTGATATTACTGGTACTACTTGTGCACGTATATCGCACGTGTCAATGTAAGGAACTTGCTGATACAATGTGTGCGAGCCACAAATGGCTCCAAGCACACAACAAGCCTAAACTAGTAAGCTCAAAGATGGCATTTGTGTGTCACTCACCACTCTACGCTTCCTATCGTGGAGGATTCCTCGCCGCGAAGAAGAGGGAGACGCCGCTATGCCACGCTCAACCACCTCGCCGTCGTCGTGCCGCCGCAATGCTCGATCGCACTCTCTCTCTCTCTCTCTCTCTCTCTCTCTCTCTCTCTCTCTCTCTCTCTCTCTCTCTCTCTCTCTCTCTCTCTCTCTCACGCATACACATACACACAAGGAGATGAAGAAGAAGAAGATGGAGATGGAGCAAGAGCACTCTTCAATTGCACAAATGAGAGAATGAGTGAATTTTAGGTTTAGTTGACTTTTATATGAGCTCGCCCCATTCACACTTGGGCGCCCATGCTTAGCCAACTAATCCCTTGAATGTTCCAGTTAGAGTGCGCCTCTCATCGGCGATCACTCTTACCCTTTTCCTATTGGATCGACAAGCCCGATACCTGACTCTACCAAGTAAATAATACCACGTCCGTCGTAGGTGATATGGTGTCCGTGAGCCATGAGGGTTAACATGCCCCCCTTCCTGATGTAGATTCCGTCCTCGGAAGCTATTGAGTTGAAGATCGTTCGTCGAGGTGGAAGAGCATTTGAGATGAATGTCCTTAGCCTTCTTCAGTCACTGCAAAATCAAACAACATTGGCACAGTAATTGTTTTCATATAGAATTAAAAAGCATATGCAGTTGTAGGCAAACAATGTGATTGGTAACAAAATTTTAAACCATTTGTCAGCAATAAAGATTAAATTGCAATATAATCAAATGCATAAACAGATGTAAAGGTAAAAAATTAAACAAGTATGGGGTCGCTAATTTAACGGTTGAAAGGCACTAGGGATCGACTATTAATACCATGGATAAGCTTCTTAATTTTCTCTGGTCAATTAAGTTGTTTAATTGCGAGAGCCAAGTATTTCATGTTCAAGGGCTGACTATACCTAGAAGACCTTGAAGTTAAACTACAATAAAAGGAATTTCTCATGAAATCATCGCCTGACTGATTACTTTTGCTTTGACCCCCCAAAGTCTTTTCACAGTGATTCAATTTTGATGTGTGTGCGTATTTTGTATGCCTTGGGTTTTTTGCTTTTCAAGGAAAAGCGCCCACACTGGGAACCTCTACGGCTCTAGTATCATAGGCGATACATGTGAGTGAAGTACCAAATCAAGCTGAGATTTCTCTTTCAGCTCAAGATTTTACATTGTGGCACTTTGATTATTTTTTTTTTGTTTGTTCGTTTTCATCATTTTAATTTTGTAACTTTGGGGGGTCATATAACACTGTTACCCTCCCCAGGCTCATCACACTAGTAAACTCCCTTTATAATACTTAAGCTAAAGGTCAATAGGGACTAAGCCCACTAGAAACCCCTAGTACATTTCACACAATGCTGCCTAAATCGGATTAAGAACCTAAGTAACCATTGATTATTAGGGAGGCATTCCCCATGGTATTAAGAGAAGATCTCTAACGCCTAGCTTGGTCAAACTAGCTCGGACTGCTTGATTTTGAAGCCTAGACAAGTGATTATGACAAAAAAATTACATTGAATTTAATGTTTGGTGCTAAACAAAGGCACTAAATATTATGCTACCAATCACAATCAAAGCAGACAGACATAGATGCAAGAAAGATAAGGGGCAATGCTAATGGACAAGAAACACTTGTTTGTGTTGATGGTCGCGCTTGATTTGAAGAGTGAGTCGAGATAAAGATTCCATGAAGGTCCAAATCCTAACAACAGCAACACGCTCCTATACACACTAGGAAACACAAGGAATACCTCTAGGAGGCACATCAGTGGGAAAAGGTACCAACACTTATTGAATACAACAAACAAACATAAGTAACTCTAACCTAATTATTTACACTCCCCCTAGAGAGTCAAGGGGATAGGATATTGTAGAGATTGGGGGGAAACCCTAAGACTAAACCCCTATCCTCGTCGTCGAGATAAACAAAGTCATCATCCATGAGACCATATGTGCCATCCGTGTAGTCATGTAAATCTTCTTCTTCATCATAGGTACCCATGTTTACTAAGAAGGTCACTAGACGCCTATAGTCATTTTGGTCAAAAGGGTAGGCTTGTGCAATGGGAGAAACTCTCTCTACTAAGTATGGGTTAGTCGTGGTCAAGAGACGTATCAGCCATTATAAATCCTCGAAATTTCTCTCACATGCTAGCGTACCTACCAAATCCCATTCACATGCAAGCACCAGAAAGACCATGTGAAACATTTGTGAAAAGTAACGAGGGTACCTCTCACCCAAGGCACGAGTGGATGAGTCTAGTATACTAGCCATATCTGTACACACAAATAGATGATGGTTAGAGTGCAAATATTACAAGGGTCGTGTTCTTGTGCATAATGTGTTTTTATGATTTTGTGTTATGGCTATTGCTCTTTTACTTTTTTATCATGTTTTTGTGAGTATAAGGCTTTATATATACATTCCCTAACATTGGAGATTAAGAGGTCAGGGAGGAAGGTTGAGAGGGAAGCAAGTGAATGATGGATGTCAGCAAACACTCCCTCCTTCCTTGGGTAGATCATACCTTTTGGAATGATGTCATCACCTTTTGAAACCAATTGTTCCAAGTTGTTATGGGTGAAGGCTTTAACCAATAGTTTTCAACCGCCCTCCTTCCTCCTATCTTTCTCGACAAGTGCATTTTGCACAGCTAATTGCCTCTCTTAGCCTTTCAAGGATATATAATCGCTCAACTAAGGGGTTACCATCCCAACCTTCTTGAGAAGCTACTCAAAGACTAGGAACGACAAACTCCCATCGCATAACCGCTTCTTGGCCATACACCATCTTGAATGGTGTGTAGTTAATGGAAACTTTGTACGAAGTACGATAAGCCCATAGATCTGATGTAAGCTTTAAATCCCAGTCTGTGCGATGAGCTTCCACTGTTTTTGTTAAGATAGAGATTAAGGTCTTATTGGTGCTCTCAGCTTGGCCATTTGCTTGTGGATAATAAGGTGTGGACTTATGGTGAGCTATCATAAAGTTGGTAGTGAGTTCTTTTATTACTCCATTTATAAAATGAGTACCATTGTCACTCACAAACTCAAAGGGACAACCAAATTGCGTAATAATGTTCTCAAAGAGAAACTTGGCAGTTGATTTTGCATCGTCCTTACGTGTCGCCCTGGCTTCCGTCCACTTTGTCACATAGTCAGTGGCAACAATAATATATCGAGATTGAGTGCTACGAGCTGCCAGACTAATTGCGCCTACAAAGTCCAAACCCCATTTTTCAAATGGTTGAGTCACTTTAACAGGGTGTAAGGGCATCCTATCCTTTCGTTGTGTGATCTTGTAACGTTGGCATTCATCACATCCTTTTGCAAAAAGTGATGCATCCTTAAATAAGGTTGGCCACCAATAACCTGATTGCAACACCTTTCTAGCTGTTAGTTCCCCTGAGAAATGTCCTCCAGCTATACCCATGTGGGCTTCTTGCAGTATGTATAAATACTCATCCTCATGGGCACAACGTCTAAGAATATCATCTTTCCCTAGCCTGCAGAGAGTTCCTGCAATGAGAGAGTAAGGTTCACATTCTTTTAACAGTTTTTGAGCTATGTCTTTACGAAGCTCGTTGGGGGGAAAACCATTAACTAGAAAGTTCACAATCTTCTCACTCCATATGGTTTCGACTAGGAATAGAGAAGTATCGGGCAACTCATCAACGACTCCGGTAGGGGCTTCACCATTGGGTATGCGAGACAAATGATCCGCCATGACATGTCTTTTACCAGGTCTCACCACAACGGTAAAATCAAACTCAAGGAGAATTAACAACCATCATGTAATTCTTCCCGTGAAACAAGGTTTATTTACTAGATACAACAAGTCTTGATGATCAACATAGAACACAAACTTGTTGGCCAGAAGGTAGTAGCAAAATTTATTCACTGCATAAATCATACCTAAACCTTCTCGCTCTAAAGTGGTGTAGTTTCTCTCAGCATCATTCAACTGACGACTTGCAAAGCTAATGGGGTAGTCCAGTTTATGTTCTCTTGGTTGAGCTAGAACACACCCAATAGCAAAGTTCAATGCATCAATATGCACATGAAAAATTACATTCCAATCGGGCACTCGTAGAATAGGAGCACTAGTCAAGGTCTTTTTCAATGACGCATAAGCATGGTCACACTCCGCAATCCATTGGAACTCAATGAGAAGCTTGTACAAAGGACGAGCTATCTCGACAAAGTTTAAAATAAACCGTCGGTAATAACCAACATGGCCCATGAACCTTTGAACTCCTTTATAGTGTGTAGGTGGTGGCAATTCAGCAATGGCTTTAATTTTTCCCTCATCTGTGGAAATACCATTTTTTGACACTATATGCCCTAAAATGACTCCATGTTTAACCCAGAATTGGCATTTGAAAGGGTTTAAGGAGATGCGATACAATCTACACTTCTCAAAAACTTTCCGTAAGCATGATAGATGTTCTTTCCAAGAGAAATAAACACAAAGGTCATCTAAGAAAGATTCACAAAACTCCCTCAAATATTCTCTAAAAGCAGTGTTTATTAATCTTTGAAAGGTAGGAGGGGCATTGGTTAAGCCAAAAGCCATAACACGAAATGCGAACACTCCAAATTTGGTTATAAAGGTTGTTTTAGCTTGGTCATCCAGTGCAATTGTGATTTGATTGTAGCCAGAGTACCCATCTAAAAAGCTATAAGATTCCTTCCCTGCAACTCTTTCAAGCACATTGTTCTGAATATGGCAAGGGGTAATGGTCCCTCCTAGTGGCGGCATTGAACTTCTTGAGATCCATGCACACTCTGAGTTTCCCATTCTTTTTTGGCACAATCACTATTGGAGACACCCATTCTGAGTGCTTAATAGGGTATATGAATCGCATTCCACAAGCTTTTCAATCTCTTCTTGAACGATTTTTGCATATTTAGGATTCATTGGGTAGGGTCGTTGCTGAACTGGTTTAGCCATGCTATTCATGGGGATTGTGTGTTGCACCATGGAAGGTGGAACACCTTTCATATCGTGATATGTCTAAGAAAATATATCCATGAATTCCTTGAGAAGTTCTTTAAGTACACACTCCTCAGTCTCGGTTAGATCTTGGGCAATGAAAACAGGTTTAGACTCTTCTCCTGGGTCTGCTAACTCTATTTCCTTAACTATAGCTGGACCATCATAGACTCCATTGCTCCCATCAATAGGTTTTCTTTGAGCCTTTGTATACACAACCTTACGTTTCTCTATGGTATAGGGTTTGAAATGTTCAGGTGCAGGGTGTACGTTTGTGGGGTCCTGTTGTTCTGTGGACAGTAATTTCACTTCCGATTCCTTTTGTTGTTGAGCTAACTCTCGATTTTGTCGTCTCCTTACGGTACGGCTCAACTTTGGCTTCTCTGTAGCCTCTAATTGTGCGATGTCAATGGGTTGTGGACTACACCACATAACGCTTTGAAGGTATTCACCCCAGTTATCTACCAACTCCGATGAGCATCACATGCCCCTATATAATTAAGCCATCCTGCGGTAGATTTCTTTTCATTTATTCTAGCACGCACATTTGCTCGATATCGTCGCCTCTTATATCTCTTACTCTTATTGTTTAATTCTCGATTACGGCCGATCTCTAGTGAAGAGTCACTAGATGAATCACTACTTGTGTCTTCTGCTCCCTTGGATAGAAATTGTCATCTAGGTTACTATTGGGCCCTGAATGGTTTGTCCCCACATTTGCACTAAGATTTAACTCAGATTCTTCATCCTCAGAGTCAATTTAAACTGATGATTCTGACCCCAAATCGTGTGGGCCATAGTCTTGTGAGGCGCTACTGGTTCCAATACCAATCAAACTTTCATCTTGTAGATCATCAGAAGCTATATGCATTGCTTCTAGCATATTTAAGGATACAAGTGGTGGTATTTCATCCCCCTCAGGTGTTACCCAGGTCGTCCCCCTATTTTCCCAAGTGTCTATGGTTGCTGCTAGGTGGACCCAATCCACATTGTCTGACTCAGTCATCCCAGGTAGTACATCTATATAAGGAGAATCTTCCCCAACATCAGTGTCCACTTTACACGTGTAAAAATACTGCAATGCAGCCGAGTGAACTGTGGTGTCAGATCTATGATCAATTATAAACCTGTTTCCTAGAGGATGTGCTCGACCCGTCACAAGATCCACTCGAATGACAGAATCTTGGAACTGCAAGTAGACATGGTTTTTAGACCAGTCATGCACCATTTTTGCTTCCCTCTGGAAAGGACGTCCTAAGATCATCTCCGATGCCATAGTGTGTTTGGAGAAATCCATAACAATGAAGGGTCCAAAGACCTTGATCTTGAGATCTTCTAGCATCCCAATAGGTTTAACGATAGACCCATTGGCCATCTTCACTACTATGGTTGTGGTCGCAAGGTGAGGTCTTCCCATAGTTTCCCAGCAATTTTTAGTCACAATGCTAACCCCAGTGCCACCATCAAGGATTCCCTTCACAGTTAATCTTAGTAGTGATTGGTATGGTTGCATTGGATTCATCACCCTCAAAGTATTGTCCCAACTTGTTAATAGGTATTTCTATAACAAGGTTCTCATCTAGGTTGGGTTGTGGATCTAAGTGTTCCTCCTCTATTGGCATCTCCCCAACTCCATCCATCTGTGAAAATTGTGGTAGCCCAAACTTTAGTTCTCCATTGAGGAAGGCTCGAAGAGATGAGACTAGTTAAGGGTCTTTATATAGTTTGGACATGATGGTGGTTCTAACTTCTGAAGACATGAAATCCATCAATTTGGCAATGTTTAACGGCACCTTTTGGACTTCAATCCCTTGACGTGGAGAAGATGGGATCTCCATTTCTTCGATAGGATCAAGTAGTCCCTCTGTAAACATTCTTTCCATAAAGAAGTGAGTACGCCCACTTTCCCATGACTTTAAGTCACTTTCTTCTTGGATGACACTAGGTATGGCTAAGGGTCTATGGACTTGGTGAGGTTGTTGTTGCATAGGGAACACGGTGTCTGTAATCTGGATTTGCCTAGGTGTTGGTTCTAGATCCCGTTGGGTATCTTCTACCAAAATCCTTAATTGCTTGACTCGCTCAATCTCCTCTGTAGGGTTTGGATAAGTTCCTATCTTCTTCTTCGATCCTGGCCATTGTGGCTCATGAAGATCTTCCTTGTTGGTTTCTATCTTAGTGGTTGTTTTGGTCTCTATGGTTTTACTTGAATCAGAATCCTCTTCAGCATCATTCATATATACAGGGTCGTCACCAATCCCTATGTTGTTCTTTGAACTGGGATCTGACTTTGCTGCTTTTTGCGATCTCTTCCTTCGTGTCTTCTTCTTTTTCTAAGATTGGGCAATTGATGCCGTTTCTCTTTCCTCAAGAATATAATTTTGTTTTTGGAGCATCGATCATGTGAGTACGTTTACTGGTACCACATGTGTACTTTGTGATGGCTTCTCGGTAACTTCAATCAAGTTTAATGGCGTGATCTTCGGTACATTTGGATTATTTGGACATTGGGCAATGAAATTATCTATGCCACATCCATTACACATGAGTATTGGCATTGTAGATGTACTCGCTTGACTGGTTTGCATTAGTGTGGCATTCTTTTGTAGCCTAATAGGACACTCGGCTACACGATGTGGACCTCCACACTCATAGCATGGAAGAGGTGGTCTCTTAGCAGTGTAATTGATATTTTGGCCTCTTGCCGCAAGAGCAGCTACTTGATATACAGGTTTGACTTGTCCCCAATAGTCCTCCATGTAGTATTGTGGACTTTCTTCACGCACATCCATCCCATAGGCAATATTAGGATCTATATCTTCCTCACAGCTTTCCAAACAAGCAATAGATGACTCACAACCCACTTGATTCATTGAAGTGATTCTTGGATGTGGTGGTTGCGGTCCTAGCACTGGAGGTGATAAGGGTGTTGTTTGAACAACATTTTGGGCCCTAGGGACCATGTGTTGTGCTGTTTGTTCAAGAGGTGGGGCCGGCATCAATGCAGGCACTCGAGGTGTGTCTGTCCATGCTAAGGTTGGTCTATTGGCCATCACGCGCTTAAATACTATGCAATCCTTAGCTTGATGACCATACCTCCCACATGCATTGCAATTCCCATTGAATTTTACTCTAAAAGGAGGGCATTCACTGGTACTATGCGGTCCATAGCATACTGAGCACCATTGCTGATCCCTTCTTGGATTCATATGATTGTTTTGCAGAGCACGATTGTCTGTAAGACTCTCTCGAATAGCCTTGGTGAGATCTTCTAAAGTCATCTCAGATATCTTTGGCTCCTTAGCAATAGGCTTTAGGGTCATTGGCTGATGCCTCGGCTTGTGAGCTAATAGATTTAGACTCAACAGACACTCTTTCTCCTCGAATCATTAAATTATCCTCCAATTGGATCGCATTGGTGGTGACTGCTTCCCAAGTGGTGATACCTCTAATGACTAAGCCGTTGTAGATATCCTCATGTCGTAATCCCCTAATGAATCTATCAAACAATTGGTTATTATTGAAGCGCTCATTTGGATTACATCGAGAATTCAAATGCTTCAAGCGACTACTAAAGTCTCTCACTGACTCTCCTTCCTCTCGTTGGGCTTTCTGGAGCTGAGAGGCTACACCCCAAAGCACTCCCTCTCGTACGTATTCTTTCAAGAACAGTCTCCTCAGAGTAGGGTAAATCGTTTTTTCTTTCACCCTTAGGGTTCTATACCAATCCCCAGCCTTTCCACTTAAGGTTAGGCTTAAAGCATTACTCTTATGCAGGTCATTGTGTTCTCCTAGAGAATCACATATTTGTTCAAAAACTTCGATATGCTTTCTCACATCTCCGTCTCCACTAAATTTTTGTGTGAGCTTGGCTATTTGTACTGCCTTACTTCTAGGCTCTCTATCAGGCGTGTTACGCATATTCTCAGCAATAGATCGACCTATAGATTGAGCAAAATGTTGCCAAGTCACCTAAGTGAGCAAGAACCGTGGGTGAAGGCGCTCAAGAGACTACATGTAGAGTAGGTATTGGCATTGGGATTGGTGCATAGGAAGCCCTTGGGTTCCACATTTGGTACGGGGTTGTGCCATGTGGCGGTCCATAGATCATAGGTGTGGCCCTAGGCATAGCAGACGTTGGATGTGACACGCTAATGCTAGCCGGTATAGTCCCATGGAAATAAGAACTTGGGTGTTGTTGTTGTGGAGCATAGGTTGTTGAAACAATGGGAGGGGTAGGGACTACATGAGTACGAGGACCCATGGGTGTATACAATTGGTACACACTTGTAGGTACTATTGCAGGCATTGAGCTACCATGTAGCGATGCTTTACTAACAAATGAGGTCCATGGCGTGTTTCTTGGCATGCCCATTATTGGGAAAGGCATGATAGTCGTGGCGTCATCAAGGGAAAGATGAGCTAGACTTGGAAAAATAAAGCTGTCACTTGTGGGCTCAGATTGCACTGAGACCCCTGGAGAAACAACATATGGAGGATCCATCAGACTTATCGAGGGAGTCTCTATTTGCGATAAGGTCGGATGTTTAGCCTTTCCTGTATCCAAGGATCTCATGAGACCTGTTGAAGGCATGTTGATTCCCTTGTTCTGTCTCTCTAACTCAATGACCCTATGGATGACCTCACAAACTCTTTGTTGTTGATCCTCCACACTAGTAGCACCCATTGTGGATTGTAGGATGTCTAACCAACCCACGTGATAGGTGTGACCTGTGTATAGGTCGGTCAGAGTTTCTGTTTGTAGTTCGTACTCCCAGTTCTCATTTAAGAACACTCCATCTAGGATTGAGGTGCTAGGGGTGTCCTTTGAACTAGATGCAATGTTGCTTTCTAGGGGTTGGCCCTTAGCGGTTGCTAAGTCAGGAGCACTCGATTTCTCTCCTAGCAAAGATATTGACATAGGCCCTTTCGATTTTAATTCTCTTCGTTGCTCCATCTTGCGTAAGCTCTCAATTTCCTTTTCCCTCGCTGCAAGGATATATCGCTCAACCTCTTGCACTTCGGCAAGGCTTCTACCATCGGGTAATATGACCTCGGAGGGAAATAACTCTGAAGATTCAGGAGGTGCAGTGAATGAAGTATTCATGTGCACATTCTCTAAGGTTATAGGGTGTACGTTGGTCATGAATAGAGAATTTACTTCCCCACCCCCCTCATTTACATCATTAGCTCCATGTTCGGAGCGAGTGGCTCTACTAAAGATTTCCTTCAAGCGGCTAAGCATGCTCGGCCCGAACCGCGGGCCCATGGCATGCATGTCTTGGCTTGAGCTATCGGGATTAGGCATTGGGAAACCCTCCATGACGTCGTAGTCAGAGGAAGAGTCACTAGCCGCTATGTTTGGGTCTTGGTTCTTACTACCTTGGGTCCCCGCCGAGGGCCCATAACCTAAAGTAGGTGGATATTGAGAACTCGCGTAAGTCAAAATTCTATCTAGTTGCTCCGTCTCTAGCACACGACCAGAGCGTAGATGCATGTGCCTTTGGCACCCTACAAGCGTCGGCGAATAACCTCGAAGGTTAACCGCTTACTCTTTTAAGCGTCCATTTTCACTCGTGTTTTCTACGTTTTTAATATTTTTTAATGGTCGATTTTTTTGATTAAAGTGTGTGATAGCTCAAAACGAGCATATCACTCAGAGGGTCACAGTGTGCTTTACAGCACAACGTTCGGTCACCTGAAGCTCCGTTGGTCCTCAAAAAAGTTGATTTTTAGCTATGTGTGAAGCTAAAATTCGTAATTTTAAAGGGCGATAGATGCCTAAGCCTGAGCGTCAGCTTGGGCTTGGGTCTGGGAGATATTCCCGATCCCGATCATACCTTCAAATTTTTTATTTTTTTAATTTTTTTTAATTTTTTTAATTTTTAATTTTATAAAGGATAAGGTCGCCGCGGCCTGCGCGAGAGCACACACACACTCTACCTACCTACCTCTAACTAATGCACCTACTGTTACACACTAACACACTCTATTAGCTCTCACAGATCTACTTTTTACTTATTGCACATTACATTACACAGAACTAACAACCTTAATACTAACACCTTACACAGAGAAAAAACACAGTATCTTTGAAAACTCCATTAACAAAAAAAATACACAATAGTAACACAAAATCTTTCTTCTCAACACACACACCCTCCTTCCTTACCTTTCCTACAATTGAAATTGCACCACAAAAGAAGCACAGAGTGCCATTCAAACTTAGTGTATGGCATTCCCCAACAACGGCGCCAAAAATGTGCCCATATGTCGCACGTGTCAATGCAAAGAACTTGCCGATACACTGTGTGCGAGCCACAAATGGCTCCAAGCACACAACAAGCCTAAACTAGTAAGCTCAAAGATGGCGTTGGTGTGTCACTCACCGCTCTACGCTTCCTATCGTGGAGGATTCCTCGTCGCGAATAAGAGGGAGACGCCGCTACACCATGCTCAACCGCCTCGCCGCCGTCGTGTCGCCGCAATGCTCGATCGCACTCTCTCTCTCTCTCTCTCTCTATCTCTCTCTCATGCATACACACACAAGGAGATGAAGAAGAAGAAGATGGAGATGGAGCAAGAGCACTCTTCAATTGCACAAATGAGAGAATGAGTGAATTTTATGTTTAGTTGACTTTTATATGAGCTCATCCCATTCACACTTGGGCGCCCATGCTTAGCCAACTAATCCCTTGAATGTTCCAGTTAGAGTGCGCCTCTCATCGGCGATCACTCTTACCCTTTTCCTATTGGATCGACAAGCCCGGTACCTGACTCTACCAAGTAAATAATACCACGTCCGTCGTAGTTGATATGGTGTCCGTGAGCCGTGAGGGTTAACACTACTATACTGGTATGTACCGGCATTGAATTTTGTGTAGCAACTGTCAGGGAGAAGACTATCTACCTTGTCCTTCCTAGAAGCGCCACCTTGCTGGGTTGTACTGGTACTGGTATTTGCTATATATTAGTGTGATACTGGCACACACACTCAATCAGCTCAATGGTACTGGCACTACTGGTCCTTGACACACACTGGTACTGGACCTATACTGGCACTTGTACTACTGGTAGCACTGAAACTTGTTCACTGCCACTGATAAGGTTAAAGGGTTCCTTACGAGTCGGTTTACGGGTCGGTTCCTTACGAGTATTGGTAAACTGGTGTGTACTTGTATTGGCTCTGCTACCACTGTTGGTACTAGTACTGTACTACTGGTATTGAACACTCAGACATTAAACTCAACCACCTCACTATCTAACATAGCAACCTGACCCAAACCTACACCCCTTGGTGTTCTCTTGGGCGTGAAATATGCCATTGAAGAGCACTGCATAGTGCAACAACACAGCTATAACCCATCATCATTATGCTATCGAGCCTAATTGCTCTCTTCCGTGCTTCCCATCCATTCTCCCGTGCCACCTGTAAGTAGCACAATCAACACATTGCACGTTCTTGGGCAATGACATTGTTGTTGCGTATATTTAGTGACACAAGCAAATCGGGACTTGGCAAAGGAGCCTTTCAAGTCACACGTCGATGCAAGTTGCACTGCAAAGAGGTCTCCACTCTCTTCTTGCATACACTACTCGTGTGCTCATGGAGGCTGATGGCTTTTTCGTCTAATTCTTCCTTCTTACAAAGAAGTTCCCATTTAAACTAAGAAGGGTTGTATGAGTCGTTGAAGTGGCAACAAATGAAGAGAAGGTTATAATACAAAGGCACAAGAAAATGGGTGCTAGAGAGTAGGGTTGTTTTTTGAGGGGCCTTTTATCTGTTTTGGGGTATTTTTTGCCAGTCTTTAATGGGCAAAAATGTGAGCTACTTGTCAAAAAATACATGGAAAGGCCCAAAAAATCATAAAATCCTACGAACTTGAAGGGCAAAACCCTCTCGACGAGAGTGATAGCCTGGGTCACCGTTGGGAAAGGGGGGAAAGGGGGGGGGGGAGTGGGGATTTGTACAAAGAAATGAGCAGTTTAGTAGCACGTGCATAGGCAGGCGCTTAAGAGCCCCGTCCCGCCTAATGCTTGCAGGGGGTCTAAATCTTCGCTGCGTTGTGAAAAGGGGGTTCCACTGAGCATTCACAACACTTACAAGACTTCGATGTCGCACTGCAAGAGCTATAAAGAAGTAGAAAATGCTCATTTTTTGCAGAGCATGCGACTTGTCCAACAGGTCGAGACGCCTTTTAACGGGCTGCAAAGGGGAATCTGGTTAAAAAAAAAGGAAGAAACACTACCTACTGTCATCGCCACTCCATGAACTGCCTTTAAATTAGGCATGTAATGCAGGCTTGCACGTATCGTTGGCAGCATCTACGGGAGATGGCGGGACCATGATCATTGCACTGCGCTTGGCGGGACGCAGCTCTAAGAAGGGTTATTAGAAAGACCTTGAGGGCCGAGGGTGTGGGCTCCTAGGGCCGGCAGGGCGGCAGGACCGACACAGATGTCCGTTCAAAACGGCCGCGCACAGGGAAATAAAAGTCGCACTTGCGCAAAATATAGGGCTTTTGGTGGGCTCCGGGAACAATGCACACGTGCACGCGGGACACTGTTTGTGTCACCCATATATAAATGTTGTCTCACAAGCCGCAAATTTTGAAAGGAAGTCGAGCTGCCCTCTCTTATCTCTACCTATAAGCCATAGCTTCATCAATCAAACACAGATAGCGATATCTCTACCTATTGGATGAAGAAGCCATAGTTCCATCAATCAAACACAGATAGCCTATGGAGGTTCTCTTCTCTGTGAGTGCTCTCTCTCTCTCTCTCTCCCCCCACACATGTAGGCTTTTTAGAGTTTTAGAACTGTAGACTCATCAGTGTAGAGGCCCCTTTCTCTCGTTGCTTTGCGCACTTGTTAAAAGATCATGCTTTAGCAGCTGTACTTGAGCTCTTGAGATCATGCGCGCACGGCAAAGGCATAGGGGCACAGGCTACATATACATTTGAATTCTCACATTGTCTGTGTATTGTCTCTCTCTATTCCCTCTCTCTCAAACCTGCGCGGAACGCTGTCTTTCAGTACCTGGGTTTGCTGTGCTGTGTAATCTCTCTCTCTCTATACCTACGTTGCGTAGTGTGTATCCTACTACCTGAAGGATTTCTCTAGCCCGCTTTCGCTGAGGCTCTGCTAGCTTCCCCCCGCCCCTTTTTCTTCCCCCCTTTGCAATGCCGCCCCTCTGTAACCGCCGGCGCCGCTATGGCATTCATTGCCTCCCCTGGTTCATCATATTAGCTTCCCCTCCTTCCCTCTTTCCTCTCTAGTCCTGCGCTTTTTAATTCCTCTCCCACACGGTTCATGTGATGGGCTGCATTCCTTGCATGCATCGCCCCCTTCCCCTGTCCTTGATTCTTTTCTGCGCCTTCTTTCTTTTGCCATTTTCCTCTTCCTTTTGGCCATCCACGGCACGGCTGCTGGTCCCCTCCCAACACGCGTCATTGAACCTTTCCAAGCGAACGGAGCTTACTGTGGTTCGGCGTGCAACCTTGTCTCTCTCTGAGGCGGACGCCCTCCTTCAATTAAAGAACCAGGTCCAGCAGGACCCAGAAGGAGCTTTAGCAAATTGGCGTAACAACACCGACCTGTGCAATTGGACGGGCGTCCAATGCAATGCAGATGAGCATGTGCAGAATATTTCTCTACCTAGCCATAGCCTTTCTGGGGCTTTGAATTTCTTCTGGATGTCTGCTCTACCTCTGCTTCAAAATCTCGACCTCTCTGACAACGAATTAACAGGCAACCTTTCATCCATCGAGCTTGGAAGCTGCCGGAGCCTGCAGCTCTTGAATTTGGCAAAAAATCGTCTCTCCGAGCCCGGCTTGCCGGCATCGTTGCTCTCTGCCTGCAATGGCCTTGTCTCTCTCAATCTCTCAGAGAATGAGATTCCAGGTAAGATTCCGGCATCTTTTTTCTCAAGTTGTGGGGCTCTTCAAGAATTAGACCTCTCTGGTAACAAGCTCTCAGGGTGGCTTCCTGGTGGAGTGGAATTTTGTCTCTCCTTGCTCCATCTCAACCTAGCTCGCAATTCTCTCGATGGGAATCTGCCTCCTGGCTTCCTCTCCAACTGCTCTTCGGCTGAGTGCAACACAGGGCCAAGACTTCTCTCGCTCGACATCTCCAGAAACAATATTTCTGGCAGCATCCCTGATAATTTCTTCGCAAATTGCCAAGCAGTTGTCTCTATTGATTTGTCGTCTAATTTGTTCAGTGGTTCCTTGCCCTCTTCTCTTCAGAATTGCAAGAATTTGGCTGTTTTCAATATCACTGCCAATAGCCTTCTGTCTGAACTGCCAAAGTATTTGGGCCAAATGGCAAGCATCCAGAAGCTGCACATGGCAAACAACCATTTCACTGGGCAGATTTCATCTGCCTTGATTGCCTCCCTTTGCACAACTCTGCAGGATCTTGACCTTTCTACCAATAACCTGTCAGGTCCCCTACCTGCTTCCTTTGAATCTTGCAAAAGCCTGCAGTCCTTGAAGCTGCAAAAGAACAAGTTAGATGGCGATTTTCCGAGCAGCTTTTTTTCGCCTTTGCAAGAGCTTGAGGTTCTAAGAATGGGGTTTAATGCCTTCACTGGTCCAGTGCCGGTTGGGCTCATGAATTGTAGCAAGCTGAAGGTCTTGGACTTTGGGGGGAATCAGCTTACAGGGTTTGTTCCGGAGGAGCTGTGTGTTGTCCCTCCGTCATTGGTAGCTAATGGGATTGATAGCTATATGTTGGAACAGCTTCTGTTGCCCAACAATAAGCTTTCCGGACCAGTGCCCGTATCATTATCAAACTGCACGCGCCTTCTCATCCTCAACCTCAGCTTCAACAGGCTCTCGGGCACTGTCCCAATGGAGCTCAGCTATCTCACCAACCTTGAGCGCCTCTCGCTTTGGTACAATCAGCTTACAGGCAGCATTCCTTCAGCGCTTGGAAACCTTACGAAACTCAGAAGCCTAAACCTCAACAACAATCAACTTTCTGGTGACGTCCCAGTGTCTATTTCGCGGTGCACAAACTTGGAGTGGCTTAATCTCAACAACAACCTTCTGACGGGGACCATTCCTCGAGAGCTAGGTCTTCTCCAAAGTCTCACTCTGCTAGAGTTGGGCAACAATTCGCTAACGGGTGTGGTTCCCCAAGAGCTTGGAAACTGCTCACAGCTTTTGTGGTTGGACCTCAACACAAATTTCCTATCAGGCAGCATACCGACGGCTATAGGACGTCGTTCGACAATGCCTCTGACTACATCAGTGCTTGCCGGGCACCAGCTTGCTTATCTCCGCAATGCACAAAGCGCCAGTGCCTGTAGGGGCTTTGGCATGGGGTTCATGGTGGACTACACTGGCATCACCACAGAGGCCATTTATTCCAGCCCTTTCAGTACGGCATGTCAGATTCGACCGACAGTTTATTCTGAGGCCGTTTTGTATGACAATCCGGAAAACCATACCCTCCAGTATTTAGACCTCTCTTTCAATCAGCTATCGGGCAGCATTCCTTCCGAAATGGGGTTATGGATTTCCCTCATAATCTTGGGTCTTTCACACAACAAGCTAACAGGGGCTCTTCCGTCAAGTTTTAGCAAGCTTGCTGCAATCAATGTGCTTGACATCTCATATAACCAGCTGGAAGGTAGCCTTGCAGTTTTGTCAGGTAGCAATTTGCTTGTGGGTTTGGATGTCTCTAACAATCGGTTTTCGGGTGAGATACCGGGGCAGCTTTCCACTTATCCTCCTGAATCATTTGTCAATAATACTGATCTCTGTGGGCTTCCCCTTGGTCGATGTGATGCACCGTCAGTTCATGCGGAGTGCAATAGCAGCACGAATTGCCCCATCAGAAGTCGTCTCGGCCTCCTCTCTATGAATACTACTATAGTGCTTGCGGTTTTGGTGACAGTGTTGTGTGTGTTAGCATTTGTCGTCTGGATGGGCTTTGTGATGAAAAACAGAAACCAGAAGAAAGAAAATGCTCTTTTGAGCACCTTGCAACAATCTTCATTCAATGGAAGCAGCAGCTGGAATTTGAGTGGAGAAAGAGAGCCTCTAAGTATTAATGTTGCGACGTTTGAAAGGCCATTACGAAAGCTTACATTCTCGCAGCTAATTGAAGCAACAAATGGGTTCAGCAGGGAGAGCTTAGTGGGCACAGGAGGGTTTGGAGAGGTGTACAAGGCGGAGTTGAGGGATGGTACGGTCGTAGCAATAAAGAAGCTGCTTCAGTTTAGTCACCAAGGAGATAGAGAGTTCGTGGCGGAGATGGAGACGCTGGGGAAGATAAAGCACAGGAATCTGGTTCCATTGTTGGGGTACTGCAAAGTTGGGGAGGAGAGATTACTTGTGTATGAGTACATGCATGGAGGCAGCTTGGAGGAGGTTCTACATGGAAGTACCCAAGGGAGGGAGAGGCTGAATTGGGAGACGCGAAAGCAGATCGCGAAAGGGGCAGCGAGGGGTCTTGCGTTTTTGCATCACAATTGCATACCGCACATCATTCACAGGGACATGAAATCTAGCAATGTGCTACTGGATAAGGACCTCACGGCCCGAGTCTCCGATTTTGGGATGGCTAGGCTCATTAGCGCTCTTGATACGCATCTTAGTGTAAGCACACTTGCAGGGACCCCTGGGTATGTCCCGCCGGAGTACTATCAGAGCTTCCGGTGCACGACCAAAGGGGATATCTACTCTTTTGGTGTTGTTCTGCTCGAGCTTGTCACTGGAAAACGCCCCACGGACAAGGATGAGTTTGGGGACAACAATCTTGTGGGTTGGGTAAAGCTTCATGTAGCAAGCAACAGCAGCTTGAAGGTGCTTGACCCATCTTTGCGTTGTGCCGGAACAGAGTATGAGATGGTCCAGTACCTTAAAATTGCTTGTGATTGCTTGGATGACATCCCCTCACAGCGGCCCTCCATGCTCCACGTCATAGCCATGTTCAAAGAGGTCGGGCTTGAAGACCAGAGTCGATCTCAGAAGCAGTCACCTTGAGCTCACAGCAGCTAACACATTTGCAATCCATTTGTAAGCAAGTTTAGACACAGGAAGAGTTTCATTGTCAATCTCGACTAACACGTCAGGTCGATTGTTAGCGGTGCAAAAGCTGTGAAATATTTCTCTTGGACAATGGCTACTCTACTCACATATGAAGGTGTAAAGGGTTAGTCACAGAGTAGGACTTACTGGGTGCAAAATGTATCAAGAAAAGATTAGAGGAGGCATTTGTAATTGAGGACCAGCTTGTGATAACAAGATACATGTTGATATGTAGAGCAAGCAAGCCATTGACTAATTGGCCTACCTAGACCTGCTGAGCTTTGACCCTTGCAAAACACATTAAATGTATCTGTAGTCAATTCAACCCATGTTGTATGTAAATGAAATTATTAGTCATACAAAACATAGTGTTAATTACATCTAGTTATGACAAGGCAAGATGGGTTCAATGCCTTTCAGCTGTAGCCTGTATATAATAAGGTCCAAGAGAGAGAGGATTTGTTTTCTATTGTAATACTCAATTATCCAAAATAAGTGTGGCTTACAGGCGTCGAACACAGGACCCAAGATTGACTTCAGTAACTGGGAGGGAGGAAAAGTGGGCTTTTTATCTCGGGTGGAGTTAATGCCATTGCAATTTGTATACGTTAGTGTCCCTGTCGTGCCGTGCCTCTCGACTCTATTCACTGGTTTCTTGCAAGGACAAATTTGTGCAAAATCTCTGCTTCTCGTTCCTTCCCCCTGCTCTCTCTCTCTCTCTCTCTCTCTCTCTCTCTCTCTCGGTAGTAGCGCTTATTTGTCTTGACAGGATTTTTCATTATCCTTATTATCCTGCACGTTGCAACTTCCAAAGAACTGGTTAGCCAATAAAACGGCTTTGACCATTTGATGAAGTTTGAAGTTTGAACTAGATTCGACTTGCAGCTAGAGGGTTAACGCTTACTCGATTTGCGGTATCTTGTCCGATTTTTACTTGGGGTATTTCGTCCATTTTTCACTTATAAAAATGTGAGGTGCCCAGTGGGGACTCTCGCCTTCTAGAGTTTTTTTTCCTTTTTGGGCCAAAAACATGCGAGGTGAATTATATTCAGAAAGCCTTGCTAGGAAATAGCCAACTCTTAGCAAAACTTTTTGCAGACGATTCTCTCCTCTTCTTGAAGGCGTGCCCCCAGGTCATTAGAAAAGCTCTAGAGATTGTTCAAATATTCTCAGTAGCTTCGGGGTCCCAGTGTAATATAGAGAAGTCAAGGATGATTTCCCTATCGGAAAATGACTCATTTGACCGTTCTGTCTGGTGGGGGAGATTGTCACAAAAGGGAATATCTTTAGACATCTGGGAGCCCCCTTGGGAGTGGACGTAACTCACAAGCAAAGATTTGAGTGGGTGCTTGAAAAAATAAAAACAAAAATGAGTAGGTGGGAGTATGCTCTTCTCCCATTCCAAAGTCTGATAAAAGTGATGAATGCCTTTATGATTCCTTATATTGCCTTCACTAGCTCGCTTCTCAAGATGGCTAAGTGTCACTGGAAAGACTTCTTAAAAGCAGTAAAAAGATTCTTATGGAAAAATAACACGAAATCTTCCAGGCCATGGCAATGGTGTAAAGAAAGAGGATGCAAGAGAGCTACACAAAACAAGCACACACCACACAGAGATGGAAAGCTTCTTCTTCTTCTCACGGAAAAGAGAGTACAAAATGACTAAGTGCTAAAACTGAAAAGTAGCACATATGTACATGCGGTCACTAAGTGTGAACTTGCTAGAAGCGTACTAGGCTGGCACTATAAGTGTAGTCCAGCTGTAGAATCACTGGCAGAGATCCTTCGTGTCGGTCACCTAACGCGTCAGTGAGTAAATGCCGTAAGCGGCCAAGACCCGTAGTGGATGCCAGCTCAAGATGTAGAGCTCGACATCTCAACACTCCCCCTCGAGCTCTGCATGTCGCAGAGTCCAAGCATAGTTCGGAAACGTCGAAGCTTCTCAGCTCCGAGGGCCTTGGTAAAGATATCCACTATCTGCTCCTCTGTGCTGACGTAGACCAAGTCGATGTCGCCCGCCAACACTCGCTCTCGAACGTAGTGGTAATGGACCTCTATGTGCTTGGTCCTGGCATGGAACACTGGGTTCCTAGCCAACTGCATGCTGCTGAGGTTGTCACAATGGATGACAATCTGCTGGTCAACCTGCACTCCCAAGTCCTCAAGTAATGTGCGTAGCCAAGCTACCTCGCACGCCGCAACTGCTGCACCTCTGTACTCGGCCTCTGTGCTAGATAAAGCAACCGTAGGCTGCTTTTTGCTGCTCCAAGTAACAGCAACACTCCCAAAAGAGAACATGAAGCCACTCGTAGATCTCCTATCAACAATGCTACCTGCCCAATCTGCATGTGTATACCCATACAATGCTAATGGCGCATCTGCTGCATAGAACAATGCGTAGTCAAGAGTCCCTTGCACATACCGAAGTGTGCGTCGTACTCCATCCAAATGTGGCTTCCTCGGAAGCTGCATGAACTGACTCTCCAAGCCTACTGTGTAGCTCAAGTCTGGCCTCGTGATAGTCAAGTAGATTAGACTACCCACAATTTTCCTGTACATATTGACATCCTCAACAACATCACCCTTCTCTGCACTCAGCTTTGCATTCACATCCAAGGGAATAGAAATTGGCTTACAATTAGCAATACTATACTTTGACAACATGTCTAAAGCATATTGTCTCTATGACAGCCATACACCCTCTGGAGTCCTGATCACCTCAATGCCAAGAAAGTAGCGCAACTCGCCCAAATCTTTCATTTCAAACTCCTGTTTGAGAAGACCCTTCACATGGTCAATCTCCATAGCATTTGAAGGAGTACGAGCGGAAGTGCGACGAGAGAGAGAGTGCGAGAAGAAGAGCACGACGATATGGTGAACTCGCTCTACTGTAATGTGTAGAGCATAGTGAGTTCTTATTAGGTTTTTACAAAAGAATATGTGTACATACCTGGCGGCCCGCCCACTTACCTGGGCGACCACATTGGGATTTATACCCCAACAACCTCCCACTTGAAGTCCAATGTGGTACTTTAAGTGTGAGAGAAGCTACTATACAAGCTAATATACAAGAGATGTAGAGAAGTGATGTACTACCCTACACCTAACTGCTTGCGAAAATGCGCAAAGCTCTCTGAGGGAAGTCCTTTTGTAAGTAGATCAGCAGGATTTTCTGTGGTGTGAACTTTGACAAGCTGAAGTTGCTTATCCTCGAGCATTTCCCTGATGAAATGATACTTCACATCCACATGCTTTGTCTTGGAGTGATAAACTGGATTGCGAGCCAATTGTATAGCACTTTGACTATCACAATATAACACAGGCATCTCTTCTTTGATTCCCAAATCTGTTACTAGTCGATTAAGCCAAATTGATTCTTTGCATGCCTCTGATGATGCAACATATTCAGCCTCTGTAGTAGACTGAGTAACACAATCTTGTAATCTAGAACGCCATGATACTGCTCCACCAGCCAATGTAAAGACATACCCTGACGTAGACCTTCGGTTGTCTAAGTCACCTGCATAATCTGAGTCTGTAAAACCCTTTACACTTAGCTCCTGACTCCCATAGCATATACGCATACTCTTTGTAGCTTTCAGGTATCTCAATATTCCTTTCACTGCCTCCCAATGTTTCTTGCCTGGGTTTGACATGTATCGACTTACTACTCCCACTGCAAATGCAATGTCTGGGCGAGTAGCAATCATTGCATACATCAAACTACCCACTGCAGACGCATATGGAATCTTATCCATTTCAGCCTGTTCTTCCTCAGACACAGGACAATCGTGTTTGCTAAGTTTCACATATGGTGGCAATGGAACACTCAGTGCCTTTCCCTTCTGCATATTGAAACGTTGCAAAACCTTGTCAATACACTCTGTTTGAGATAACCAAATCAACTTCTTTGATCTATCTCTCTCAATGAGCATACCAAGTATATGACTTGCCTCACCCATGTCTTTCATGTCAAACGATTTTGCCATCTTTGACTTCAAAGCTGAAATTTCTTCCAAGTGCTTGCCAACAATCAACATGTCATCCACATACAAAATAAGGATCAACCAACTGCCATCCTTAGCCTTCTTTGTATATAGACAGTGATCGAACTCACTACGTTTGTAGCCTTGAGAAAGCATAAACTTGTGGAATTTATGGTACCATGCCCTCGGTGATTGTTTTAAGCCATAAAGACTCTTTAACAACTGGCATACCCAATCTTCCTTGCCTTTCTCAACAAACCCTTCTGGCTGCTGCATGTAAATTTCCACATCTAAATCACCATGCAAGAACGCTGTCTTGACATCCATTTGGTGCAACACCAAATCTAATATGGCAACCAATGCAAGAAAGCATCTCAATGTAGTCATCTTGACCACCGGAGAGAAGACTTCATCAAAGTCAATGCCTTGTTCTTGCTTAAAGCCCTTGGCAACAAGCCTTGCTTTCTACTTTGGCTGACTATCATGAGCGGTGATCTTATATCTGTAAACCCATTTACAAGGTAGAGCCTTTTTGCCCCGTGGTAATTTAACTAGCTTCCATGTCTGGTTTTTATGCAGAGCTGTCATCTCTGACTGCATGGCCAATTGCCAATTCCCGGAGTCCTTCATTTGCACTGCTTCCTTGTAACATGAAGGCTTATTGCAATCAGTCAACATGACATAGTTCATAGATGGAACAAACCTATCAGGAGGTCGCGTGACACGTCCATATCTACGCACAATAGGTGGCTCAGGCTCAGCCACAACCTGTGGTTCCAATCTATCCTGTCCTTGCTCCTCTTGAGCCCTGACATTTTGTCTTGCACGTGTAGGTCCATCTTCTTGGAAGACAACTCTTCTAATCTCCTCAACCCTCTCTGGTTTAGTATGATATTTGGAATCATTAAAGTGAACATCATTGCTGCGGACAACCTTTCTGGATTCGGGATCCCAAAGTCTGTACCCCATCTCACCAGAATTACCATAGCCTAGAAAGATGCACTTTCTACTCTTTGGCTCAAGTTTGTTCCTAAATTCCTTTGGAACGTGAGTATATGCCTCACAGCCAAAGACTCTGAGATGCTTGTATGAGGGCACCTTGCCTGACCATACCATCTCTGGCACTGAATCCTTTTGCAAAACCTTGCTAGGAGATCTATTTACAAGATGAACAGCTGTTGATACAGCTTCAGCCCAAAACCCATTTGGCAGCTGTGCATTAGACAACATACTTCTGACCTTCTCTTGTATGGTCCTATTCATCCTCTCAGCAACACCATTTTGAGGAGGATTGTAAGGAGCAGTAAGTTCACGTTTTATACCTTTTGAATCACAAAAGTCCTGAAAGGCCTTTGAAACGTACTCTCCACCATTGTCAGTGCGTAAGCATTTAAGCTTCTTGCCACTCTGATTCTCCACAAGTGTCACAAACGTTTTGAAAACACTAAACGCTTCATCCTTGTGCTTGAGAAAGTAAACCCATACTTTCCTCGAGTAATCATCTATAAATGTCATAAAGTAAGAAGCTCCCCCTAGAGATAGGTTAGGCATAGGTCCACACAAATCACTATGAACAAGTGCCAACTGTGTATCTCTTCTACTGCTTCTATGCTTATGCGGCTGCTGTGTTTGCTTACCATACAGACAATGTTCACAGAAGTCAAAATCATTAAATGAAAAGCCAGGCAAATAACCAGAACGAGACAAGATTTCCATTCCCTTCTTAGACATATGTCCTAACCGGCTATGCCACAAAGAAACGTTCGGCTGCTCGGTTACATTGATTACATTTTTAGAGACATTTGATACATAAATCATGTAAAGTCCTCCAGACTTTACTCCATGTGCTACTGTCAATGAACCCTTGGATATCTTCCACTTGTTCTGTCCAAAAGTGGTGACGTAGCCAGCATCATCAAGTAAACCTGTGCTGATCAAGCTCTTTGTAATTGCGGGAACATGTCTCACATTCTTTAGCGTGAAAGAAGAGCCATTCTGAAACTTCAATTGAACATCTCCAACACCTAAGATCTCACATGTCTGCCCATTGCCTAGCCGAACATGATCTTTAATGGTCACATAAGAGGTAAACCACTCCTTGTTTGGAGACACATGAAGTGATGCCCCTGAGTCTATAATCCAGTCACTCAGTGCATTTCCATCAGATGCTGTAAGAAGAGTTGAGTCCATTGTATTCTTCAAGAAGTAGATGTCTCCTGACACTAGACTATCATCCTCTGCAACAGTGTTTGTCACATTTATTTCTTGAATCTTCACTGAGGACTTGTTCTTCTCACTATGGTCTTCAGCTTTCTCTTTGCCTTTTTCTACTTTCCATTCTCTGCAGTCTCTTTTCATGTGACCCTTCTTGCCACAATGGTAGCATTCTATGTCACTCTTGCCTTTAGCACTGCGGGACTTGCTACAAGACTGATTCCTCTTTCCACCTTTGTACTTTTCTTTGGTCCTTCCCCTGACAACTAAGGCTGTTCCTTTGCCTTTGTCCATTGTCTTTCTATTGGTTTCTTCAGTAAGCAGACTTCCTTCTACACCTGCTATGTTCAAACCATCTGGAGGTGCAGAATTACTCAAAGCTGTGCGAAAAGTGTCCCAACTTTTCGGCAATGTGATCAACAGGAACATAGCTCTAACAGGTTCATCAAACTTGACACCTTGAGCTGACAACTGACTATAGATTGTGTTGAATTCATTCAAATGATTGGACATAGGTGTCCCTTCTTTCATCTTCAAGTCAACAAGCTTCTTAAGCGAGTATACCTGTGAAGCTGCACTCTGCTTCTCATAAAGATCACTGAGCTTTAACCATGCTTGATAAGCCGACATCTCGTCTGCTACATTGAAGTAAACGCTTTCTGCCAAAGTCAGCATAATGGTAGAAAGTGCCAATTCATCCATTTCGCTCCATTCATCTTCGTCCATATCTTCTGGTTTTATCCCCTTGAGCTTTATAGGTTTTATCTGCTTCTTTTGTACCAACACGTGCCAAATCTGCTTCTTCCACAATGGGAAATTGGTTCCATCCAGCTTCTTGATATTGTAAAGAGCAGTGTCCTATGATCCAGCCATAGCTACGCTTCACAGTGGTTTACTTTCCTGGGAAAAAATCGGCAGAGTTTCCCCTGTAAACTGACCTCTGAACCAATATCAACCTGTCAAATGAACCAAGAAAGCTTCAGATTCTGCATCAATTTCGACAGAGTCTCCTTTGTAAAATGGCTATGGTGTACTAAAAAACAGACCAAAAAACAGCTCAAAAAACACTGTCTCTCTGACACTCTAAGATGCGGGTAAACCTGTCCTGCACCTGTACTGTCTCTCACAGTCCTGTCACTGTCCTATAAGCATAGACTGCGACAATGCCTCAACGGCAGTAAAGCAAAGATGCAATCCCAACTGTCTAACTCACAGTCAATACATCCTAGCTGCCTATCTAAGGGTGCTCCAGGGATCGCTCCAAGACCTGTATCACCGAAAGGATCTCAACATTCGAGAATCCCCCAGCTCAATAAAACCTCACTCGACCCTCAACAAAGGCTGCAGTAAATCTGACAGTACATAGACTTCCCACAAAGTCATACATCCATAAATTTCCCACTGTATGCTGTAACCGCTGCGGCGGTTGTTTGCTGCGTGACTCACAGCCAGCAAACCCTCAATAGACATACATCATCTCTGACAATACATCCCATGTGGAAGTACCTGCAATGTCAGGATGAAATCTGGAATATCAAGCAGCAAACACAAGCTACTTATAGCCGTTTTTCGGCTCTCCATAATTTCCATAGTAAGTTACTCCACCCTACCAAATTCACCCAAACGCTATGGCTATCCCTACCATTTCACTATACATAGGCGTGTGTGAGTTAGGGGGCTTTTCCCATATCTTCTTAAAAACCCTCAGCTAGCTAGTCACTGGGCTAGTTGAGCCAAAAAAATAAAAATAATAAAAAAATAAAAGTATATTATGGCCTCTTTGTGTGTAAATATTTCATTGTATATATGGCATAAATATAGGGATTTTTTATAATTATTTTGGTATTTTATTTAAATATTTCTACTTAGGTGTGTGTTTTATTAAACCTATGTACACCTTCTTTCATCCTCTTACACCATAATTATATTTTTAATGTGTACATACTCTAACCTTATATTTTTTCTTTTATACAAATCACCCCCACATTTTCACCCTCACCCTCGTGAAAACAAAAAATTGATTTCTACTCATTGGTCACATTTATTATATTATTTACTTGCATACCTTTTTCTCTTTCACCCAAAATAATTCAAAGAGGGACCATATCATATGATTCCAATATCTTTCCATATCCATAACTCCTCCATATTTTTATTATTATTTTTACTCATTATTCTAACACCATGTGCTCATTGAGCTAAAGTCCATGAATAGCCCATACACTAGTCCCACCATGTATATATTTCTTTATCCACAAATAATCCTCCTCCATGCATGTGTCAAGGGCAACTTGGATGCTTTGTATTATGATATGAAAAAGGAGGGGCTCACTCTTGGATGCATTGTACAAATTCAACAAAGGAGGGGGCCACTAAAAGACTTTTGGAGGCATAAAAAAAGGCTTTTTGGTGAGAATTTTGGCACCTATCTCCACTCCGAATTTGGAGCAGTGGCCAAAAGAGAAAATGTAGCACACGCTCTGAATAATCACCTCAAATTTTTTCATGATTTTTGGAGCTACCAAGGGTGAGCTATGATTTTTTGAGTGGACCCCATTCTGCCCACTTTTCTCACAAGTAGCCCTTAGTCTTCTCTCACCCTTCCACACACCTACTCACTCTTACACATCCCTCCCTCTCCTTCCCTCACTCAAACCTGCAATTTCCATGGCTTCTCCCACCCTCTTCACCATTACCCTTCTCTCTCATCCCTATAGTTCTTTTATGAACCTCTACATACATACACCCTCTCCATGTCTCTCTCTCTATTGCTTCTATGTTACAATTTCATTTACCTCTCCTAAAAATATCTAAAATTCAGCATCTTAACCATGATAACTTCTGCAAATTGAGGATTTTTCATCAACAAATCCTCTTTTCATCGTGGTGGTCAACCGTGGCGACGACGTAAAGAAGCGAAGAAGAAGAAGAAGACCAGCGGTCATTTTTTCCACAATCTACACAAGGGTGAGTTCAAGCTTCTTCAAAGCTTCACCATCGCAATGATTCTCTTTTAATTCACTCCTCTTCCTTCATCAAATCAACTCATCCTACCCATTGTAAATGTATCACTAACAATTCTAGTGATTATTACCACTAACAACTAACTTCTCTTGTAAAAATGCACCCACACTATCAACATATGGAGTAGGCAACTGCACAAGTAAACCAAATTCAGTCACTCCCATGGAAGTTTCTCTCCTTTCACCACATCAATAATTCTCTTACTTGAGCCCACATCCATGTGACTCAAGAGAAAAGAGAGACCCCATTCTCATTTGAAATTCATAAAAATTCATAATCCTTGATCTTTCCTAATAAAATTGATTAGGCTTAATCCTAATCAAGGATTCTAAAACCTATAAATAGAACCCATTCCTCCTTGTAAAAGATATCACTATACCATTGCACACTAGATTGAGCGTAGCACACGCCAGTTCTATCTTGGTTGTAAAGAGAGAGTAAGCTTTCTATACACCATCACTTTGGTGCATAGAAAAGCTTGAGCTAGTTTGAGTGAGTGCGAGTAGAAGATATTCTTCCTACCATTGTTGTATCTACCCCAACATCAATGAATTGGTAGTTTTGGGTGCAATTCATGTCCAAAGGCTCATGCTTCTCCTCCAATTTGGCTTGGCAAACTCATTCAGCTTCATAAGGTGACTTGTTTCATTGAAAGTTGTTGTTTTGTTGCTTGTGATTCATTGGCTATTGTTTGGCTACCATTGTAAGAGGGTGGATGGTGAGAGGGCTCCCATAACCCTAAGACAATGTGCTAGTGATGCTATAACCAAATCTTGTCACTTGATTCCGCAAGCTCTAAGTTCCTTTTTGTGCAAAATATAAAAGTTGAAGCTAAGTTGTACACCATCTCTCTCTCTCTCTCTCTCTCTCTCTCTCTCTCTCTCTCTCTCTCTCTCTCTCTCTCGTGTTTTAGTGTGTGAGAGTGTTCCATTGGTGTTAGGGTTAGTGTAAATTCCTTGCTTGTTTGTGGGTTGCTCTAACGATTCTCCTCTTTTGTGTCCTAGTTCGCTCTTAAACTAGGTGGTGTCCCTTGTGTAGTTGGGATTTGGTTGTGGGTTTGTTGTTTTGGTCTGTGTTGTGTTGTGCCCCAGCCCCATTGAGCAGCACGGGAGCCTTGAAGGGTGTCTAGAGGTTGCTCTTCTTGTTGCCCGCCCCGGACCGCCTCAATTTTGGTGCTCCCACTAAGGACAGGCTTGTGTATGTTTTGTGAAGGCTCAACCTTTAGCATAATCAAGTAGCTTGCATGAATCACGAGAATTTGTATGATCCCTTCATTCCCATTGCAAGGCAAAAGGTACACATAATTGTTAGTACTAAGTTGCAATTTCAGCGAGTAATTCGTAGAATTTTAGGTCCTCTTAGGTTGGTAGAGATAAACGCATCAGTAAATTCTTTTATTTTGCCTCTCATTAGGTACGACCTTAGTTTGGACGTCTATATTTTTGTTTTGTTTTAAGAATTAGGTCATGCATAGACCATGGATAATGGCCTAGGAATACAGATTTTTCCCTTTCATTTCACTCCACACATTAGAGTAAACATTGCAATTAGTAGAAAAATCCATTTTCAACAACGTATGGTATTCATGTTTGGTACCCAAAGAGTAGGAGAAATTCTCGCGTCACCAAACCCTGTCATTCTACCTCTTATTGATTATCATAGGTCATTTGATGTGAATATTTTTATTTTATTGTAGAATAGATTGCAATTTAGAAAATATTATTGTGTAAATCTTTTAAAGAAAGAAAAAACAAAAACGCGTCACTTTGAAATCAATTCAATGGAGAGCCAACGCCAAATGTTTGGATATCCTCTTTTCTTTGGAGAGCCTGGAGAGAATGCAGAATTATTTCTAGCAAATTTCAAGATGTTTTGCCGTATCAAGAGGATAGTAACTGATCAAGAACGTGTAGAAATGTTTGAGGTGGTCCTTAGGAAAGATGCTAGCACTTGGTTTGAATCTTTGCCTGAGGAAGTTAAAGGGAATTACACGGAAGTTTTGAATCGTTTCAAGAAATACTTCTTTGATCCCCAAAACACTCAGAAATTATGGCAAGACATTGTTTCTCATAAGCAAAAAGACTTAGATGACTACTACTTGTACAAGCAAGAGTTCCTACGTCTTTGGGCTCTATGGATACGAAATGTTGCTAACCCTGGTGATGGTGCAGAATTTCTCAAGAAGGAGAGGTTCATAGCCGGACTCTTTCCTAACCTTAAGGTAAAAGTTGAGGCGGGTGCACCTGCTACCTTTGATGCAGCTGAAACTAGGGCTGCTGAGAAATATAGGAAACTCAAGTGCTTAAGGGGGGAGGTTCCAATAGAAGGTCTTAGACCCAAAGGTAAGTCACAAGCATCAACATCTAAGGAGCTTCCTGAGGTAACGGCGGAAGTGATTTAGAAGTTAAATGAATCTTTAAGCAGCTTGTCAATTCACCTTGCACAAGCCGTAGATCCAAAGCGACAAGCAAAGAAGTCTGAAGAGCGAGACCCACGACCTAGGAGAGTCTTGCAATGTTGGAATTGCGGTGAGTCTGGACATGGGATGTATAATTGTCCTTGGCCCCGTGGAGAGCCCGGGAGACCTAACTTGAATTACCCAGTGATGAATGCAGGTGAAGGAACTAGTCAGCAACCACGGCTTATACAAAGGCCAAATGGAGCAAGACCACCTCCACAAGGAGTGGAAGGAGTTCCACCTTTGCCAGACCCAAACGTGCATGTGGTAGAGGTGACAAATTCAAGAGAGGTTGACATGGAAGCAAATGGCATTAAGCGTGGCCGAGGGAAAGGTAAGGAGAAAGAAGGAGTTACATCACAAAGTGACCATGAACAAGAAAAGAAGGCAAAGGAGACCAAGGAAGCTAAGAGGACTCGACGTCGTATCAACCTCCAAGACTTTCCTCTTGGACATGGAATGGATCCATACAACCTGTTGGAAGACATGAGAGGTAAGGGTCCTGATATCTCATGGCCTCAATTTCTTGCATTATGTCCACAAGTTAGGAGGGATTTAACAAGGGCAGTTAGCACTAGGAGAAAGGTAAAAGAGAGTGTGCCTGTTGTAAAAATTGCACAAGATGAAATGAATGAGGACATTACACCTGTGCTAGATTGTTACATAAAAGGGAGATTGGTTAGGAAAGGTCTAGTGGATGGGGGTGCACAAATTTGCATCATGACAGAGAGACTCATGCAAAAACTACGCATGCACATCCATGAGACACCTGAAATTAAGGTCAAGATGGCAAACAATAGCAAGGCTAGGTGCGTAGGCATTTGTAAAAATGTTTTTGTGGAGGCCTTTGGCATTAAGAAGGCAGTGGATTTCTATGTCATGTCTACCAAAGGAAATGGTTACCCATTTATCCTAGGGAGACCATGGCTAATGAAAATGCGAGCTTTGCAGGATTGGGAGAGTGGAAAGCTAATTTGCAGGAACGACAATCATAAGAAGGTTGTCTTTGACATGAAGGAGCAACGCCAAGAGGAGCTCCATGAAGAATCATCTCAAAGTGAGACGGAAGAAGGTTGGACCGATAACACTTCAGAAGAAGAAAGTAGCGGAAGCATTACTGAAGAGGAGTCTTCCATCGAAGTCATGGGGGTAAGGTTTAAGCCAACCAACCAAGAGACCTCTTGTCAAGGTTTGGAGGAGGTAGGTTCCCAAGAGAACCAAAAAGTGGAAGATGAAAGAATGCTAGAAGGTGTGCTATCTACAACACTTACAAAGGATGAAAGAGAGGAGTTCAAATGTGTGCTAAGGAAATTTCCCAGGCTTTTTGCTAAGGACTACACCGATGTGCGTGGAGTAGATGCTGTTCAACACAAAATTGAGTTGAAGCTAGAGGCCACACCTAAAGCTCAGAAGCTACGAAGGCTAGGAGTTATAAAGGAGCAGGCTCTACTCAAGGAGGTAAGAAAGCTTCTAGTAGCAGGTTGCATTTATCCAGTGGAGAATTCAGAGTGGGTCTCTCCTGTTGTTGTCACTCCTAAGAAAAATGGCAAGTGGAGGGTGTGTGTGGATTACCGTCCCCTCAATGAGGCAACAAAAAGAGATCACTTTCCCCTCCCATTTCAGGATGAGATACTAAATGAGGTAGCTGGTCATGAGAAGTACACTGTGTGTGATGGCTACTCAGGCTACTTTCAAATAGGTATCGCATTGGAAGATCAATTGAAAACAACGTTTATCACTCCTTGGGGTTGTTATGCTTTTAGAGTCATGCCATTTGGTCTGACAAATGCTCCTGCAACATTCCAACGTTTCATGAACATGGTGTTTCAAGCATTCTTTGGAAAGTCGATTAGGGTGTTCATTGATGATTTCTGCATTTATAGCTCAAAATCATTGCATCTACAAAGGATAGAAGAAGGTTTAAAGAAGCTCTACGACATGGGAGGTCAACTCAACCCCGACAAGTGCCACATAGGTGAGGATGAAGTGATCTTGCTCGGTCAAAAGGTTTCCTTTAAAGGCATTGAGGTGGATCCTTCAAAGGCAAAGGCTCTTATTGAGCTCCCATCACCGAAGAGTCTTAAGGAGGTCATCTCTTTCATTCAGAAGGTGAAGTATATGTCACGCTTCATTCACTTAGCCTCGGAGTTGCTTCATCCTTTGCAAAAGTTGACACAACAAATAGAATTTGCATGGTCTGATGAGCTTGAAGAGTATTTTTGTAACATTAAAGTCATTTTGTCAGAGCTACCAACACTCATGCCTCCTTGTTGGGAGTACACATTCTTTGTTAGCTCTAGTGTTGGAAGGGAAACAATTGGTGCTGTGTTGCTACAACAAGATCCCCACAGTACAAGGATGCGACCCATCTACTTTGCTAGTAGGGTCATGAATGCTTTAGAGAGAGACTACACAGAAGGAGAACTCATGATGCTTTCTCTCATGTTTGCGGTGAGAAAGTTTAGATCCTACCTGCTACCAAAACCTTTTGTAATTCTCACTGCAGAAAATTTGTTCCCTTGGGTGTCATCTCAAATGAATCTTAGTACTAGGATCTCAAAGTGGATTATGGAGTTGCAAGAGTTTCAATACTCTTTCAAGGTAGAAGATAGTGTGCGTGCACAATTGGCAGGGATTCTCACTTATAGGGTACATGAGAAGGAAATTAAGGTGCCTCAAGTAAAGACCCTACCATTGCCACCACCAAAAAGTATTCCTAATGATTTTACCTTGTTCTTTGATGGAGCTTTTCGTCGAGCCACAGAGAAAGCAGGGGGAGGGCTAGTGTTGCTCAACCCAAGTGGAGAGGTGGTCATGAAAGAGAAGGTCAATCTACCAGGTTCAACTAGCAACAATGAAGCAGAATACGACACACTACTTCATGGTTTGAAGATATGCATTGGCCAAGGGATAAAACGTCTCATGGTAAAGGGAGATGCACTTCTCATTGTTAAACAGATTTTAGGCATTTGGGCATGCAAGAATGAAAGCTTAAGGACAAAAGTTCATGCCATTCGTAGGATGTTTAATCAGTTTGAAGAAGTGCAACTATATCATACTCCGAGGAAACAAAATGAAGATGCCGATTTACTTGCACAACAAGCAGTTACATGTGTTGAGAGAGAAGTGCAGGTCATCATGGTGGCAGCAGTTGTCAAGCAACCGAGATACCAGGGATTGGAGTCATTGGCTCCCATTATTGGCTACATTTTGGAGGGTGAGTTTCCACAAGACTTCACGAAGGCTCAGAAGAGGAGACTCATGAAGAAGGCAAGTTTATATCTCTTCCTAGAAGGCTCCCTCTATCAAAAAGCAAAGGATCAAGTGTGCAAACGAGTACCAACTATCAAGGAAATTCCAGCCATTCTAAAAGGTTAGCATGAAGAGGCATGTGGTGGTCATTTTGCCCAAGAATTAACTGTGAAGAAGATTTTGCTTTCGGGGTATGTTTGGCCAAGTTTGCATGTGGATGTTCAACATTGGTGTAAAAGCTGTCACATTTGTCAGATAAATGGAAATAGAAGGTTGGTGCATGGCCCGAGGCAAATAGTGCTTGCAAATGGACCCTTTGAAAAGTGGGGCATTGATGCTATGGGTCCTCTGCCTAGGACAAAAAATGGTAAACTCTACATTCTAGTGGCTGTAGACTATATGACTAGGTGGGTGGAAGCACAAAGTGTGGCAAAGGTAAATGAGAGGACAGTGAGCAAATTCGTCTACACTCACATTTGTTATAGATTTGGCACACCTTTGGAGATTGTTTCTGATAATGGTCTAGGGTTTAGAAAGGGATTGCTCACAGAAGTCTGTGAAGAACTTCACATTCTACATCGTACACCCTACTATCCCCAATCAAATGGTTTGGTAGAAAAAGCTAATGGTGTCATTGCAGGCATCATTAGAAATATGGTGAAAAACAAGACAAAGTTGTGGGATGACTTCTTGGATGGTGCCTTGTGGGCGTATCGAACCACATATAGGGAAGCCACGGAGTTCACACCATTTCACTTGGTCTATGGTCAAGAGGCTTTACAGCCAATTGAGCTAAACATTCCAACAATGCGACTTCATGGCAAATCAACACAAGATGATCAAGAAGCATGGATGGATCGACTTCTTACGTTAGTGGAGCTTGAGTGGAAAAGAGAAGCAGCATATGAGTGCTACAAGAGGAAAGCCACACAAGCGAAAGAAACGCACGACAAGAAACTGAAGGACAAAGGCATCAAGGAAGGAGAGCTTGTGCTAAGGTATGACAGTCGACTTGACAATCGTTTTGATGCCAAGTTTGAAACTAGATGGCAAGGGCCATACATAGTCAAGAAGGCTTTCAATTCTAGTTACTATCAACTTATGGACTTGAATGGTAAAGAGCACTCCAGGAAGGTAAACGGGTATCGCTTGAAGCCCTATTTGAGTCGCCTTCTACCAAAGGACCTACCAAAGATCTGTCCAAAGGCCGCTGTCTCATGTAAGTATTGTTACATGAAACATGAGTGTAACTCCAGCCCAAATTTTGAGGGGCCAAACAATGAAGATCTCGTCAAGGACTCTGAAGCACTCCCTTTGGAAAAGATGCTCTATGATGGTACATGAATATACCATCATCCTGGGGGAGGGCTAATGATAGCCGTTTTTCGGCTCTCCATAATTTCCATAGTAAGTTACTCCACCCTACCAAATTCACCCAAACGCTACGGCTATCCCTACCATTTCACTATACATAGGCGTGTGTGAGTTAGGGGGCTTTTCCCATATCTTCTTAAAAACCCTCAGCTAGCTAGTCACTGGGCTAGTTGAGCCAAAAAAATAAAAAAATAATCGTATATTATGGCCTCTTTGTGTGTAAATATTTCATTGTATATATGGCCTAAATATAGGAATTTTTTATAATTATTTTGGTATTTTATTTAAATATTTCTACTTAGGTGTGTGTTTTATTAAACCTATGTACACCTTCTTTCATCCTCTTACACCATAATTATATTTTTAATGTGTACATACTCTAACCTTATATTTTTTCTTTTATACAAATCACCCCCACATTTTCACCCTCACCCTCGTGAAAACAAAAAATTGATTTCTACTCATTGGTCACATTTATTATATTATTTACTTGCATACCTTTTCCTCTTTCACCCAAAATAATTCAAAGAGGGACCATATCATATGATTCCAATATCTTTCCATATCCATAACTCCTCCATATTTTTATTATTATTTTTACTCATTATTCTAACACCATGTGCTCATTGAGCTAAAGTTTATGAATAGCCCATACACTAGTCCCACCATGTATATATTTCTTTATCCACCAATAATCCTCCTCCATTCATGTATCAAGGGCAACTTGGATGCTTTGTATTATGATATGACAAAGGAGGGGCTCACTCTTGGATGCATTGTACAAATTCAACAAAGGAGGGGGCCACTAAAAGACCTTTGCAGGCATAAAAAAAGGCTTTTTGGTGAGAATTTTGGCACCTATCTCCACTCCGAATTTGGAGCAGTGGTCAAAAGAGAAAATGTAGCCCACGCTCTGAATAATCACCTCAAATGTTTTCATGATTTTTGGAGCTACCAGGGGTGAGCTATGATTTTTTGAGTGGACCCCAGTCTGCCCACTTTTCTCACAAGTAGCCCTTAGTCTTCTCTCACCCTTCTACACACCTACTCACTCTTACACATCCCTCCCTCTCCTTCCCTCACTCAAACCTGCAATTTCCATGGCTTCTCCCACCCTCTTCACCATTACCCTTCTCTCTCATCCCTATAGTTCTTTTATGAACCTCTACATACATACACCCTCTCCATGTCTCTCTCTATTGCTTCTATGTTACAATTTCATTTACCTCTCCTAAAAATATCTAAAATTCAGCATCTTAACCATGATAACCTCTGCAAATTGAGGATTTTTCATCAACAAATGCTCTTTTCATCGTGGTGGTCAACCGTGGCGACGGTGTAAAGAAGCGAAGAAGAAGAAGAAGACCAGCGGTCATTTTTTCCACAATCTACACAAGGGTGACTTCAAGCTTCTTCAAAGCTTCACCATCTCAATGATTCTCTTTTAATTCACCCCTCTTCCTTCATCAAATCAACTCATCCTACCCATTGTAAATGTATCACTAACAATTCTAGTGATTATTACCACTAACAACTAACTTCTCTTGTAAAAATGCACCCACACTATCAACATATGGAGTAGGCAACCGCACAAGTAAACCAAATTCACTCACTCCCATGGAAGTTTCTCTCCTTTCACCACATCAAGAATTCTCTTACTTGAGCCCACATCCATGTGACTCAAGAGAAAAGAGAGACCCCATTCTCATTTGAAATTCATAAAAATTCATAATCCTTGATCTTTCCTAATAAAATTGATTAGGCTTAATCCTAATCAAGGATTCTAAAACCTATAAATAGAACCCATTCCTCCTTGTAAAAGACATTACTATACCATTGCACACTAGATTGAGCGTAGCACACGCCAGTTCTATCTTGGTTGTAAAGAGAGAGTAAGCTTTCTATACACCATCACTTTGGTGCATAGAAAAGCTTGAGCTAGTTTAAGTGAGTGCGAGTAGAAGATATTCTTCCTACCATTGTTGTATCTACCCCAACATCAATGAATTGGTAGTTTTGGGTGCAATTCATGTCCAAAGGCTCATGCTTCTCCTCCAATTTGGCTTGGCAAACTCATTCAGCTTCATAAGGTGACTTGTTTCATTGAAGGTTGTTGTTTTGTTGCTTGTGATTCATTGGCTATTGTTTGGCTACCATTGTAAGAGGGTGGATGGTGAGAGGGCTCCCATAACCCTAAGACAATGTGCTAGTGATGCTATAACCAAATCTTGTCACTTGATTCCGCAAGCTCTAAGTTCCTTTTTGTGCAAAATATAAAAGTTGAAGCTAAGTTGTACACCATCTCTCTCTCTCTCTCTCTCTCTCTCTCTCTCTCTCTCTCTCGTGTTTTAGTGTGTGAGAGTGTTCCATTGGTGTTAGGGTTAGTGTAAATTCCTTGCTTGTTTGTGGGTTGCTCTAACGATTCTCCTCTTTTGTGTCCTAGTTCGCTCTTAAACTAGGTGGTGTCCCTTGTGTAGTTGGGATTTGGCTGTGGGTTTGTTGTTTTGGTCTGTGTTGTGTTGTGCCCCAACCCCATTGAGCAGCACGGGAGCCTTGAAGGGTGTCTAGAGGTTTCTCTTCTTGTTGCCCACCCCGGACCGCCTCAATTTTGGTGCTCCCACTGAGGACAGGCTTGTGTATGTTTTGTGAAGGCTCAACCTTTAGCATAATCAAGTAGCTTGCATGAATCATGAGAATTTGTATGATCCCTTCATTCCCATTGCAAGGCAAAAGGTACACATAATTCTTAGTACTAAGTTGCAATTTCAGCGAGTAATTCGTAGAATTTTAGGTCCTCTTAGGTTGGTAGAGATAAACGCATCAGTAAATTCTTTTATTTTGCCTCTCATTAAGTACGACCTTAGTTTGGACGTCTATATTTTTGTTTTGTTTTAAGAATTAGGTCATGCATAGACCATGGATAATGGCCTAGGAATACAGATTTTTCCCTTTCATTTCACTCCACACATTAGAGTAAACATTGCAATTAGTAGAAAAATCCATTTTCAACAACGTATGGTATTCATGTTTGGTACCCAAAGAGTAGGAGAAATTCTCGCGTCACCAAACCCTGTCATTCTACCTCTTATTGATTATCATAGGTCATTTGATGTGAATATTTTTATTTTGTTGTAGAATAGATTGCAATTTAGAAAATATTATTGTGTAAATCTTTTAAAGAAAGAAAAAACAAAAACGCGTCACTTTGAAATCAATTCAATGGAGACTTTAATAGATCCAAGAGCCTCAATGATACTCTTGATCTTCAAAGCATAATCATTGATGGAGAGGTTGTTCCTCTTAACCCGATTTAGCTCTGACTTTAGTTGAAGCTTCCTGGCCTTGGTGTTCACCTCGAACACTCTGCCTATGTTCTTCCATGCAATCGCAGGGGTTTTAGCATCCTGTAGATAGCCCATCATGCCATCTGTGATGCTCATAGAAATTCAATACATCACTTTGCTCTGGCCTTGTTGCCAGTCCCTCAAAGCTTTCCTTTGTTCCGCTGTAGCATTTGCCTCGGGAATCTCTGGTTCCTTTTCATTGTCTCCTTCTACATAGTCCCAAGAACCTTTTCCTTTTAGGAAATTAGTTATTCTGAACTTCCATGCAGGGTAGTTATTTTTCTCAAGCTTCTCAGTAAGAATCTGACTGAAACCGTCAGACATCTTGAAGCACTAAGACAAAATAGCTGCAATCTGCAAAAACCTGCAAATCTGCTAAACCTGCTATCGTGGTACCTGTAACGCTTTCTACACTCAACGAGTGTCCACAATCAAGCGTACATACAACCACTGTACTTGTACAGTAAATCTCTGTGTACTGCACTTTGGAGACCTGTTTAGAAACTTGTACGAAGGGATTGTGATGCTCTTGCTCTCTTAGCCTCTCTTGCCTCCACCAGGCTCTGATACCATGTAAAGAAAGAGGATGTAACAGAGCTACACAAGACAAGCACACACCACACAGAGATGGAAAGCTTCTTCTTCTTCTCACGGAAAAGAGAGTACAAAATGACTAAGTGCTAAAACTGAAAAGTAGCACATATGTACATGCGGTCACTAAGTGTGAACTCGCTAGAAGCGTACTAGGCTGGCACTCGCTAGGTGGATAATCACTGGCAGAGATCCTCCGTGTCGGTCACCTAACACGCCAGTGAGTAAATGCCGTAAGCGACCAAGACCCGTAGTGGATGCCAGCTCAAGATGTAGAGCTCGACATCTCAACAAATGGGCCCGGTGGGAATTAGTTGCTCGATCGGGGAATCAAGGAGGCCTCGGGATTATCAACCCTGAGGCCCATGCAGAAGCTTGTTGCGCCAAATTTGTTGTTTCCTTGGCTAAACAAGATCAAGTTTGGGCTGTCATGATCAGAGATATGATAGAAGCAGCTAAACTTGGATCGAAGGGTGGAAAGTGGAGAGGGGTTGAGGTTCATGACAAACTGTTAGCCCCGGCGTGGGCTACCTTAAGACTTGGGGGCATCTCAGGAGAATTGATAAGAAAATGCAATAGAGCTGCAGGAGTCTTAAAGTGGGGGGAAGAAGCCAGATACTTCTAGAACTCCATCTTGCATTGGTCCCCCTGGCTCTCTAAAGTGGTAGATCTGCCACAAACTCCCTATTGGATTGAGACAGCCAGTAACCTGAATAATAAGGGTCTGAAGCGGCTTGCGCACTTCTGGGACAGTTGCAACAAGAGTTGGAAAACCATTGACCTTATGGTTACTCAGTACCAACTTAATAGCTTGGAGGTCCTGCTTGTTCACAAAGTAATGAAAGAGCTTGAAAATCTAGTGATGCCAATCTGTGATTCGGAGTTGGACTGGAATGCCTGGAAATGGTCCGGAAGGAGTCTCTTATGGAAACCCCATACTAAAATCATTTATCAGACAAGCCCCCTTAACAAGCTATGGAAAAAACAATGGCCGGAGGAAAGGTGGGAGCATGTAATGGAGAACATATGGAAGCCAAAGATTCCGCAGCACATGAAGGTTTTCTTATGGAAGGTTATTTGGGGTGCTCTACCGACGGGGGTGAAGATTCAGGAGAGAGGAATTGGGTTAGATCAATGTTTGGGGTGTAGGTCAGCTAGTGAAGATCTGGCCCACCTTTTCATGGACTGCCCAGCTATCAAAGGCCTCGCAGGGAAAGTATGCAAGTGGGTCTAGAGAACATGGAAAATTAGTTTTTTCAAGACTGACCTATTCCTTGGAGGTAAGAATTCAGTTAGTCGTGCACTCGTCGTTAGCACTCAGATCGTCAGATACTACTTCTTTCATAATGTATGGTAGACAAGGAACCGCCGTGTTTTTGAAGGAGGTTTTGAGGTGGCAAGCTTCGCAGAAATTGTGCAAGAAAGCAAAGTGCTAATATGGACACTCGGGCACAAGCATCACTCGGAGGATTGGGATAGGACTACTTCTGCCTTGTTGTCAGTAGATGGAATGCCTAGGATGGGGGCAAATCTTGGCCATCGGTAAATAAAAGATCTCAGAATGGAAAGAGTATGGACCTTGTGTATCTAGGATGAGGGGGTGGGTTGGTAGGGTTGGCTGCCCTGATAGCCGATGTAATTATGATCCCTGGATGACGTCATGGCTGAACATGAGCATGACAAGACCTTGTAATTTTTTGGGCTGCTCAATATAATTCACTCACAATTGTGAGTTTTGCTATTAAAAAAAAAAAAAGCATAGAGGATTACGAAGGACCCAAGGTTAGGTTAGATTGCATGAAGGTCGATGTACAAACTTTTAGTTCCTTACAAAAATTGCAGCCTTGGAGGCTTGCACTAGGTATATTTCCACTTAACGACAACACAAGCAGGGTCATCAACAAGGGGGGCATCCGGTAAGGGGACAGCCAATCACTCCAAGAGGATAGCAATCTCCACCTGGATGGCTTCAAACAACTCCTTGGTCCTGGCTAGGTTCTCTTCAGCTTCTTTCATATCAAAGGTGATCTCATCAATCCAATCCCTCGTGACTACCAATTTCTTTCCATATCCCTCAGGACTAAATAACACATAGCATTAAAGAGGGTTGGGGGGGGGGGGGGGGGGGGATAAGGGGATCGAGGGCAAAGAAGTGCACGCACAAAAATCGGGGAGATTGCAGTAGTAGATGGACACTTAAAAACTAAACCCGGCCACAGACTAAACCTGGGCAGCGCCTATGTTTTAATAATAAAACCCAAAAAAACGGGCCATGGTAACAACATATGCGCGCGGGTGGGATGGTTACCCCATGCGTCTCAATCTGGGCGACGAGGCCCTGGGTTCAAATCGAGTCGATACCTGCCTACTTTTTCGCGTTGACGTGCTGCGCGCCCGGGTTTAATATGCCTCGGGCTTCTCGCATCCACTTCCGGGCCGTCGATCCCATCACCCTCGTGTCTTTAATGTTATGTGTTACTTAGTGTCGTGGCTTCAAGCGGTAGATCTTGCATTCCTTTTCGAGGTCTTCTTGGCCTGGAGATGAACATCATCAATAAATATTCTCAAAGATGAACTTGTTGTAAGCTCCTTCAAACAAATAGCCATTACACTGCCTCCATATCAGCCACATAAACTCAGCTCTAACATGATTCCAAGCTAAGGTGTAGAGTTTAGTCCTGTCGCCAAATATGACCTGTTGCCAAGTGAGGGGGGCTTCTAATGTCTTGACAAATCGTGCCCAGATGGGGTGGTTAAAAGGACACTGGAGAAGAGGTGGGGAAGGTCTTTACTACTCGTTTACATTTGGGGCACAGACCATTGCCTTTGTCTTCTATGCGGACTTTCTCCCCAGTCCATACTCCTTTGAAGAGAATAACCCAGAGCATATCAGGGGTGGAGGGATTGGTCCACAGCTTCACAAACGCAGAGGCCTTTGAGGGAGAAAGAAGAAAAGTCCTTCACGAGCGTGCGTTGGTGAGGAGGAAATTGCTCGATACGTTTCATGAGGTAGGAGATTTCCCAAGGAGCGAGGGAGAATTGCATGGAGAGATCCAAGTCTGAGAGCCGAGTCCCAAATGTGATACCAAGATACAATTCCCTTCTTGGGGCTTGCCTTGTGGCATCTTTATTGATTATTTACAAAATCTATTTATTGAGCCACTAGATAGAGTCAGTTGTGGTGAGGGGGAGGAGGCTGTGTTTGGATAGCCTGTTGGGCTTGATCAGATGGTTATGTCTCTCCCATGCAAGCCAAAGAGACTTGACTAGGTCAGACTTGGCTGCCCTCGTCTATATCTCACACGGGCATCTACGGTGGGATGATTGAGCACCGTAGATCTCGGGCTTTCGTGGACAATGTAAACTCGGGAAAAATGTAAACCCACAACCTAGGCTATGAGAGCCATTTGGCCTGACCACATCGCCCGCGCACGTCACTTGTGGAATGTAGACGTTTCCATGGAGTTTTGACGTGCAATTGTATCGAGGCGGGAAAAAGTAAACTTGGGTATTTTTGTAAACTCGAGTACCCGAGTTTACTTTTGCGACAAGATCTACGGCGGCGCCTAATGTCGGGGCCCAAAATTGATGGGAGTCTTTGATCCCATCTCCCATGCCCGTGTTAGATATAGCTGAGGCTTGGCTGCGTTGAATATTGTAGAGGACAAGAGATTCCTCCATTTCTTCTAGTCTTTGTAGTGGAAGGCTTCTAGCTACCTAAAGAGAAGAACAATCCATTCTGCACTTGGATTTTTGCATGGCTCTAATGTTGGTTTTGACGGCCAGTCAATCGGTTGTGAGAGGGAGATTCCATATCCCAAGTCCCCTACTAGTTACTTGGGCACACAATAAAAACCCCATCGGGCTTTGGAGGTCTTCATTGTGTAGGGGTCTCCATTGCATAATAAATCATGAAAATTTTTGTCTATCTCATTAATGTGAGAGTCCTGAGGGATTCACTATGGAAAACTTCTCGTACCATGTAAGTGCAGAGAATAATTTATCTCCCAATCTTAAAAATAAAGGAGGGGGTATTATATTTATGCGTTGGGGAGGGGGGGGGGTGAGAAAAGGGGAAAATGAGAGGAAGTTTTATGTTTCAAAATTATGGCTTCCCAAAACAGTCTCTCCTCGAACTTGTGAGTCAAAAGCTACGAAGATACATGCAAGAACTAACATTTTTTTGTATCAATTGCTTGTTTTGTGATTATAGTTCATTTGCTGAGGGATGAAAGCTATAAAGAGTGTGTATAGATGCAAATTTACACGGAGAACCTAACACAACTTTATAACCATGTCTTTTGAGTAATTTAAATGGGTAAGAATTGACGAGTAGCTAGAGTGCATGCTAAATGAGCACATAGTTTGAAAGTCAAACTAAGACACATTGAGGGTACATCTAGTTATCAATAGAAGTGGCTCATTAGTACGTTGCCAATCACTATGCTACACACTCTTTGACTAGTTTTACTTAGTTAGCTCATGTGAGACCTAAATTTTATATGTAAGATAGGGGTATGATAGTTTTTTGCATTGCTTACCATATAAGCGTAGAAAGGGGGGTCATATTCCCTAATATGAGTCGTATATAGGGGTTTTATCAAAGTTGTCCTCTCACAATTGGCGTCCCATTTTGTATATAGAGTGAATCCCCCGGGGTGAGAGTCTAAGGGCCTCCAACAAGCTAGGAAGAAGATGACATAGTGTGTTAGGAAGTGATTGATGACCATCATCCTTCCCGTTAATGGACCTTGCAAGCCAACCCATTGATTGAGCTTACTCTTGAAGTTTTGAATGACCCAATCCCACCTTTGCTTTAGAGTTACTGCGAAGCCCATAGGAATACCTAGGAGGCAGAAGATTGAGCCCACCTCGATAATCTTACATCCTGATTTGAGCAACCATTGGGGAAGGGGAACTTCTCCTTAGCGGACTCCAGTCTGGTAGATTCTTGAACCTGAGACACTGCAAAAGACTTCCATGCAACTCTAGAACTCTTTTAGAGTGTTCTCTTTGTTAGAGCGGATTTTCATGAGCGAGGATGCTACCCCTGTCGTGCATCAACAATTTTGGCATGTATTTAATAATAGCAGCATGCGTTCTGTGTGCAAGCAATTTTCTTGATAAAGAAGGTGGGGATAGAACACACATTTTTCAACTCTGCCAAGTACAGCAGTGTTGAGCAATGAAGGCATGGTGGGCGGGGTTAAACCCTGCCCGTGCGGATGCACCTTTAGCTAGTAGGGCGGAAACAAGAAAAGAGAAGCCATTCAAAGCTGAATAGGAAGAGCCAAATATTCTCTGACATTTGATGGGTTAGCAAAGGTCCACATGGAAAAAGGGAAAAGGGAGGAGGTAGGGGGATTGTTTTGAGTCACCCCTCTATGCTCCCTCCCTCCAATAACTACACCTAGGGTGAAGTTACATTTTACCCCCTCCTCTCACTTTTATGATATCATCATGTTTTAGAAAACTCATTATCCTAACCAGACAACATCTTTTCATTTTTATAAAATTTGGGCTATTTTTACACTATTTTGATTCAATTTTAGATGGAATATTTTCTTTTCCTCTTGCTCTAAACCGACAGATTTGAATTTTCAAGGGGAACCATTGTAAGTTGAGACACACTTTTTTCGAACACTTAGGCAATGTTTGGTCTCAATTTTGGACCATGTAAGAAAGCATGTAGATGGGTAATTGATGCCTCTATAGTAACATTGGATTATGATTTTTCCTAGAGTATTTGGAGGTTTGGCTTTATAGTGTAAACAAAAAAGATTTAGATTAATATTCCAATTGGCTGATTAAATAATCTATGTTATGTGCTACAAATTGAGATTTTTTTTGGCATGAAGATTAGTCTTATAATAACCTTGTTGTTCTGAGATAGACTTAGGGAACTTCAAACTAATATGTTGCTGGCCTTTGAAAAATGCCCAATATCTCTTTGGTACCTCCTCTAGACCAACTTAAATAGGAATCATTATGCTGTAATGCTCTTGTAAAAATAAGACTTGAACGAGACATTTATTGTAATTTAACTTTGATTTAAAAAGTGACATAAGATAACAATTGAATTGAGTGTGTTAACACGTCTGATACATGTCCAAGCCTAACATGATGCCAATATTTTGGTTGTATGGATGTAGGAAAGGATCCTCAAAATTTTAATGCGAAAAGTAGTTGCTATACAAATTTTTTTGTTGGATGAATATAGATCCACCCCTTCCGCTTTGAATGAAGAACATGTTACAAAGTGGAACTGACATTGTTAAAGTGAATTCAATGGACATGTACGAAGAACTGGATATACATGAGGCGCATACACATATAAAGGAGGATTTGGGTGAAACAGTGGAAGTCCAGGTAGAGAGAAAATATAAAACTGCTGCAAAGAAGGTGAGGATGGTGGCGACACCTTTGCCAAAAGGAAGTGATGGAGTGATAGAGAAATCTTTTCAATAGCCTATGCTGAGAGATCCAAAGAACATTGGGCATAAGTTTACTGAAGAGACATTAAAGCAATCAAAGATTGGGGAGTAGGATTTCCTTATTGAAGAGGAGATCAAATTCTTTTGATGCTTAAAAACCATGGTAAAGACTTTTCTTTTGAGCCAGGTGAGATTGGGTGTGTAGATCCAAATTTTGTTTCTCCTATGGTTATATTTACCGTTCCTCATATGCCATGGACTTTACAACCTATTCCAGTTCCTAAAGCTCACTTGCTGAAGCTTATTAATTTTCTAAATGAGAAGATACAAATGGGTATTTTGGAACCATCATGTGGACCATATTCCAATCGGTGGTTTACTGTTTCAAAGAAAAATGGTACCTTAAGGTTTATATAGGATATGCAACTTGCCAACAAGGTAACGATCCGCAATGCCGGTACAGGACGGATTGTGGTGGATGAGTTTTTTGAAGCCTTGTAGGGAGATCTATCTACTCTATGGGTGATCTTTACTCAGGATATGATCCATTTCAACTTTCTTTGGAGAGCAAGGGTCTTACTACTATGCATACACGGTTTTGATAAGAATGTGCACTCTACCACAAAGTGCTACTAACTCTGTTGCTGATATTCTCATATGATGAATGATATGGATAAAGTGTTGAGGGATTTTATTCCTCATGTTACTATGCTTTCGTTGATGATTTTCCAATTAAAGGATGTGCAAAAGGTTCCAAAGATGAGGTAAAAGATCAAAGGGGTGCTAACGGTTTGTTACAAAACACATTGCTGATTGTGATACTATTTTATCCAGGCTTGATGAAGTTAACTTGACATTTTTAGGGGAAATTTTTATTTTTGGTGCTAAAACGGTTTTAATTGCGGGGCATATGTGTGGTCCAAATGGAAGAAGGCCGAGTCCAGCTAAAGTTGAAGCATTACAAAAGACAAAAGAGACATACACAAACATTACTGAAGTTCGTCGATTTTTGGGTGCATGTGTATTCTACCTTATTTGGTTGCCTCACTTTGCTCATGTTGCAAAGGTGTTTTATCAATTGTTAAGGAAGGGTAAACTGTGTGTATGGGAAGTAGTTCATACAAAGGCCATCAAAAAATGAAAGAAAATGCTTCTCAAGGCTCCCACCTTGAGGAAGGTTGACTATAAATATGGAAGGCTAGTGATCTTGAGAGTTGACACTAGTCTGACAGACATTGGGTGGGAAATAGGTCAAGATGATCAAGAAGGCCACACATATGTAGTCCAATTTGGGGCAAAAGTGCTTAATGCTCATCAAAGAGGTTACTTACAAGTTAAGAGAGAACATTGGGGTGTTGATACTGCCCTGAGGTCTCACAAAGAATATTCTATAGGTGCTTCAATTGTAGTAGAGAAAAATTATTTTCCATTAATAGGGATGATAACAAACTGCTCTACTCCGAACATTGCTATGCTACTATGGATAGTCTTTATTGAATCCCTTAACCTTGACTTTTGTCATATTGCATGTAGAGATAAACGTAATGTAGATATGTTGTCAAGGGCTAGATATGAAGATGAAGAGGAGATACTTACCACCAGGGATATTATGGGCTTAAAGTCCTACACCTCTTCTCATTTACATGCAAGATACGGTACTCTTGTTCGTGTTTTTGAAGTATTTTCTATAGAGATGTATGATGGGGAATATATTTTGATAGGAGCTCTACCTTAGCACTCTTACCAAGAAAGAGGGATGGAGTGATCAAGAGTACAAGAGGTTCAAGAAAAAGGCTTATGGCTATTTTTTTAGAGATGATCATTTATGGAAGTGGCCAAAGTGTTCATGAGGGGTACCACAATGTGTTGTTTTTGAGAAAGAAACTCAAATTGTAGGTGATGAAAGAGTTTCATAAAAGTTTATGGACTAGACACAGAGGGATATGGGCAAATTTTGTCAAAGTCAAAGACCACTACAGGTGGAAAGGAATGTACAAAAATGTTGCTTAGTTTGTGGAGACTTGTTTAGTATGCCGACAATATTCTAATGTATGGCATCGAGATGGGTTACATCCTACTTATCCACTAGCTATCCATTACAAGTGGGGTAGTAGATTTGATTACAATGCCAATGGGGGTTTGGCAGATGAGCTATATTTTTCTTGCTAGAGAAGATCTCACTAATAAGGGAGAGCTTTGTGTACAAAAGCTACAAGTTTTGTGTGCAATTTTTTTCTTGAAGATGTAATTTCTAGGTATGGTTGTATTGGTAAAATCACTGTTGAGATAGAGGAGAGTTGGAGCGGCCGATGAACCTCACGAGTTCTTTGCTTGTTTGGGCATCAAATTGGCTCTTACTACAGTGTAAAATCGAGAAGGTAATGGGAGAAGTTAAAGAGGGCATTTTCCTATTGTTAAGGCTCTAGTAAAGGCATGTCAAGGGCATATTGGTGATTGGCCTAAGCTGCTACCTCTTGCTTTATGGCTGATCATAGTACATATAGTTTTGTTTTTATAGACCTTATGCCATTTGAATTGATGCATGGACAAAAACACCTTATGCCTACATAGGAGGCGGTTATGTCTTTGACTATAATGCCATGGGAAGTAGGTATGTATACATAAGGTTTACTTGCTTTATGTATTTTCTAACTTGAGAGGCATCAAGAATATACTGAGCAAGCCAAAGCAAATCTCAAGGAGGCATGATTGAAGAATAAAGCAGCATTTGATGAGAAGCATAGGCTAGAACCTTATGCTATCAAAGATGGTAAATGGGTTCTTGTTTATATTAGTAGTTTGGAAAACCAATACTCTGCTACAAGAAAGATGGTCAAACATTGGTTTGGATCGTATATTGTAATTCATGCTTATTACAATGCAACATATAAATTATATAAGCTAAATATTGCAAGGAAAAAAATCAAACTAGTTAAGAAACTGGAGGGTGAGTTCAATTTTGAGAATCATAGCTTAGATCAGCTACCAAGGGATGATGATGATATGTATGCATTAGAAGATGTGTGTGATGAAGCTTTTGATGATGCAAAATAATGAAAAAGATGGTTGGCACATGTCGGAGTTTGTGCAAGTTCAGAGGGGTGGATGTCATGATGCTGTGCGTCCACAAGGGGAAACTCAAATTGGACTCATGGTTTTTGACTTTATCATTGCGCTCGTGCCAATTTAATGGTATATGTTATCAACTTGATAATAGGCTACTAGGGAAAATGTCTTGATTGTCGATGCTTTGATTGATTTGCATGCCGATGTTGCAGATGGAAAATATTTGATCAATATGTATGCTAATTATTGGCTAACTTTGTGGCCGTTGAATAAGATTGTGGTGTTTGGCAATGCCTGATATTCATGCCCAATACGGTGCACTTTAAACAGCAATACGTGCTTGGGGGATATGTAGTTTATGGGCATAAAAATGATGTGGTACTCGACAATGCTTTAGTCAAAATCTATGCCGAATGTGGTGATTGGAAATGCTTTTGTTAATATGTATGCCAAATGTGATGAACTTCATACAACAAAAAATGTGCTTGAGGAGCTTCCAATCCGGGATGTTCTCTTAAATACAATGAATGTCGTCTCTTGCACTACATTAATTGTGGTATAAGCCCAAAACAGCTATGATAGGGAAGCTATTAGTTGCTTTTACTAGATGCAAAGGGAAGGCCTTTTCCAAAGCATTCACCTATGCTTGCACCTCAAAGGGAAAATGGCCTTACAATGTCTACCCTAAAAGCCCAAGGGATGGTTGCTTACAAGTGGACATCCACTGGGAAAAATTAAGTGGCATAATGTGAATGGGGGGAAAAATACACAAGAACAACAAAAAGAAAGCATGGTGAGCAGTGCATAGCCATGGAAAGCCACTTAGGAGCTCACGCTGGGCTTTGGGGGCCCTGTGAAAAGTGGACCGTGAAGCAAAAAGCCTTCATCTGATCATGACACAACCTTTTGTCTCCAAAATCATTGGATTTTGTGTAGGTTAGAGTTTTCTACTGCCACATCATCATGCCCCATGCCACATCAATCACAACACCATGATTGATTGTGGAAGCATTAAAAGTTTTTTTTTATAGAAAAGAGGAGGGTATAGTGTGTGGAAGAAAAACAAGGAAGAAGGAGGGGGATCGGGAGCTTACAAGTTCTCTCTCTCTTTGTCAAATTTGTGAAGCAAGTAGGAGGGGAGAAACGACATCGGAAGGGGAAGGAGTTGGGAACTCTCTCTCTCTCTCTCTCTCTCTCTCTCTCTCTCTCGCCCTCTTTAGGCATACCTCTAGCGTGCTCATTCTTAGCCCTTTCCTCATCAAGTACATCATGTACATTTGCATCAGTAACATGTTGATCTGTAACATTTTCAAAAAACCTTGTAGTATGTATATTTGTGTCATTGGAATTTACATTCAAATTTCCACCATTGAAAAGAGAAACAAACTGTCATAAATGGCGTGTGAGCTTACATTACTGTCTCTAGTACATGACAACAAGGGCTGAACAAAATCTTCCACAAACACAACATTCCGTGAGACCAAGATATGCTTTGTTTGTGGATGATACAACCTGTAACCTTTTCTTTCATCGCTATTAAAAAAAAACATTTGACATCCTTATCATCCAATTTTCTATGCTACATTTGTGGCACCAACGCATATGCCAAATAGCCAAAAACACACAAGTGCTCAATAGAAGGCTTTCTAGCATGCCATCCTTCATATGGAGTCATAGACTACAAAGCTTTTGTAGGACACCTGTTTAGTACATAAGTGGCACACATGCTCGGGAGGTTCACCGTTCAGTACCCCCCTATATAATGTGCATTCACGGGGTATTGAAAATACCCCTCTTTTAACATGTATGAATGAATACAATGATCCTTTATTTTAAGAAAATTTTCCAAAATTGAATATAAAAGCCCATTATTTTAATGTATTTGTTAAATTGAGCTTAAATTTTTACATTTTAAAAGTCCCTCCTGACTATATAGTGCACCCTCGGGGCACACATGATGGCCTCAAGCCAAAATGAATGCGATAGAGCTAGATTTTTGACCATACATCATGCCATTTTCATAAGTGACTTGTTTTTCCTCTTAGGAACATCATTTTTCTGAGGTGTAGACGACACTATACATTGGTGTTTTATCCCACGATTAGCTAGAAATGCATTAAATTCATGAGACATATACTCCCTCCCTCGATCGGAATGGAGGGTGCCCATAGTACACTTCGAGACATTTTCATCCATAGCCAAAAATTTTTTGAAGCACATAAATACTTTGGAATTTTCTTTAAGCGGACACACCCATGCATGGGTGGAGTAATCATCAATGAAATTCACGAAGTAAAGGTAATTGCCCAAGGACGGAGTTTGCATGGGTCCACAAACATCACTATGCACAAGCTATAACCTTCATGTGGCCCTAATTGAACCATCCTTTGGAAACTTGGAACACTGCATCTTACCCAATATATAGCCTTCACAAACATGTACGACAGGTGCTTCAAGAGGTGGAAAATAAGCAACCATATCATATTTCTACAAACGCAACAATCTAGCAAAATTCAGATGCCCAAAACGTGCATGCCAAAGTTTTGCATCTGAAATGGCCTTAGAATCCACAAATACATTTGAAAAATTCTACCCACACTTGTCATACAAAGTGAGCTTATACAGCCCACGGCATAAAATGCCAGATGCAACAATTTCATCATCGAAACTGAGATCATGTACTGTACATTTGTCATCCACAAATTTGACTACAAGTCCAAGTCTAGCAAGTGCAAATACAAATAAAAGATTCTTCTTGAACCTAGGTACATACAATGCATCAACAAGTGTGAAAGAACTGCCATTTGGAGCAGTAAGCACAATCTTTTTAACTCCCTGAACCGGATAAGAGGCATTGTTGGCACAAGTGTCTAAATTCCCATGAGGGACAGACTCAAAGAGGTAAACAAATCACGATGTGAGGTAATGTACTTTGTAACACCACTGTCAAAATACCGCACATGTGAATCTGCACCAACTAACATGCATGCATCATGGATAGTAGGATCCCAAGTACACTCTGTACTAAAAGGCCATTCTGCATCAACATCAACATCACAATCTCCTTTCATAGAAGACTCTACAATAGCTGACTTGTATTGGACCTTGTACTTGATCTAGTCTCTTTCTTCTTAGCCTCTTTTGCCTTCAATTTTGGACACTGCTTGATCAAATGATCATTAGCTTTGCAATAATGGCAAAGCATCTTCTTTTTTCACTTTTCACTAGGATTCCCATACGAATTTCTGCTAGCAAAATCATTAGGAACATAATATTTTCCACCAGAGAAGAACCATTCGAAGTGGTTACATTGCTGTTACCACCTTTTCTTTGTGCAAAAGTAAAAGCCTGTTCAAATGCACGTTGTTTAGCCCTGTTTTTTTGGAAAAATGACTCTTGAAACAACAATGTGCATAATGCATCAAACTTGACAACTTCAAGATCTCCTTGGGTCATAAGTCTTTGACTCCAACTCTTTACATAGCAATGCAATTTTAGCCGCATTTTGCGACTTGCATAAAGACCAACCAAAATATCCCAAGCCTGTTTTGCAGATTTCAATGAACAAATGTGAGGAGTAATAGTGCGCTTCAATGCATGAGCCTGCACATATTTTATATCCCAACAAGTTTGCTCAGTTGTAAGAAAAACAACTCTAGCAACAACAATCCTACCACCAAAACCAACAACATCCTCAACATCGCCTTCATCCTTAGGACCAGGGTGTATATCAATGCCATGCAAAATATTCCAAATTCCCTTTAACACAAGGGGCTGAAAGCAAGGGATGGTGGTACAAAAAAAGGACCAATTTTTTTTCCACCTTATTGGTACCACTAAAAAAGTGGGGACTGGTAAAATTTTTGTAGTTTGTGTCAAAACTTGTCCGACATTATATTTTGATGTTCCTCTTTTTAAGATGTATCCAATGATATATAATATGATAACTAATTTTTTTTATGACTTGGATAAATCGCATTGCAAAGATTTGTCAAAGTACCATCAAAAGGTACTGTCAAGGACAACCAATTTTGTACCACCATCCCTTGATTTTAGCCAAGGACATGTTGCATCAAATAAGCCCACATAGGGTAATTGTCCCCATCCAATTTGTCCTCAGCAACAATCTTGAACACATCTTTGTTGTTGTCGGCCATGACGAATGCTGCACCTCATGTGAAAATTACCCAAAAAGAGGAAAAACAAAGTGGGAACAACACATGCTATATAGAACAAACCGTAGAAGATTGTAAGGGACCTGTTATGCAAAAAACGACATTGACAAAAATTTTGCACAAAACCACAAAATAGTATGTGTAGTATTGCTTGTAGTGGAAACGAAGGCCGAAATAAGCTCAAATCAGAAATCTAAGAAGACTGAGCTCTACGACCTCACTTGAAGTATTTGTCGACCCATTGACACTCACCAAATCTCACAAAAATCAAAGAAAGTGAGCAGGCGTATGCTAGAGCTGCTGGCGACTAAGCCCGAGAGGATGCAACCTGCTCTGGTACCAATTGTTGGAAATAGGGTTGCAAGAAAACTCACATAGCTTAAGAAGACAAAGGAAGCTCAAGGCACACAAGAGAGAGTGTATTACTTAGTGTGTGCAATGGAAAGATAAGGTAACCCTAGAGTGATGGGCGTATATACAATGCATGGGGGAAAAACGTCCTAGTGAGGGAAAAAATGCCCCGACGGCCCTAAGTGTGTTCACGTACACCACTACCACATGTATATGGTAACACAAGCTACTAGCAAAAAAAGTTCTTGTTTCTTGGTCCTAAAACTATTTTGAGTGTTGTTTCAAGTGCAATTCCTCAAAATTGCTCCAAGTTTTTATACAAAATGCTCGATTTGAGTCAGGCATAGCAGTTTTTAAATAGGATTCTCAATTTCAAACCTTTAGGGTATCTAGAGTAGGTAATCTGAGATATAAGCGCCACCATTACTTGACTTTCTAGAGACCTAACACTGGACAAAAAGAGATTGTTTGCACTAGGCCAATGCAACCCAGTCAATCTTAAGAGTAGTCAGTGAGCCTCAACCATGTCAAATTATACACCATCAGGTTTTTAGACTCAACTCACAGATACGCTGAGGCAAGCTTTTCCATGCATGGGAACCCCCCCATATATCTTTTCCCTTTTACCAAAATATTTCCTATTACATAAGTCACGTTTGATTTTTCTTCCCTTTTTCACAAAAGTTTTAGCCTTTATTAAATAAATACGACTTATGCTAATCAATCACGATGTAGCATAAATAAGTAAGATTTCTTTGTTGATCTCTCTTTTGACCTTAAATATTAAATATATATATACTAAATTACATTATATATTTTTTAGTATTTTCTAATATATTTTTCATATATGTATATTATTCCACCCTACCAAATATTTTATTCACTAGTTTTCATTTTCAAACCTCAACCCCACTTTCAAATTTCAATAATACCTCCATCTAGATGATTGCCAATCTTTTCAAAACTCTAGGTCATGTTTACATACACATGAAGGAGCTTACACTTGAAGGCAAGAGAGAAGTCCACTCAAAGGGGACCACCAAAAGACCTTTGCAGCCACAAATAATACATTATTTGGCTGAATTTTTTAAGTAGAGAAGAACCCCGAATCTGAAGGAGCGTTCAAAATGAAAGATGTATCTCGTGATCTCAACTTTTAGCTCAAATTTTTCAGAATTTTTGGAGTTATGAACACGGAGATATGATTTTTGTAGTGGACCCCAGTTTTCTCGTGTAATGGTGACACAGGCCATCCCCAATTTTCTTCCCTCTAGAATGTCTATGGTTCTACAAGTCTTCAAGCATGATTACAAGAGACAAGGCTCTTTTAATGAGGTCTTGGCAAGTCTAGAGTGATTCTATCACCATTTTTGGAGGATCCATCCTCATCAAAAACTATCCACCTTCGACAACCTCTCTTGTAAATTTCTTACCTCTCTCTTTTCTCCCTAATAAGCTTATGTCTCTAGCCAAAGCTAGACTATTGTAAATATCTCCTATCCTCTACATCCTACCCACATTCTCTCTTCTCCTCTCTCTATTGACTCTTGTATTTTAAATAATGAGGAGACAAGATGGGAGCCACAGTCACATGCACCCCATTTTCCTAGTCACCAAAGTGGGACACTCACCTCAAATAGAAATATTGCTAAATCCTTCCCTCCTTCCCTATATAAGGAGGCCATGAGAGCTCACTTTGGGGGGGGGGGGGGGGGGGGGGGATAGACACACACACACACACACACACACACACACACACACACACACACACACACACACACATACCTATCCATACACACTCTTGTGCTACATGATTGTAGCATGAACCCTAATCATATAATCACAACACCATCATCATCACCATCACCATGCACAAAAGATGAGCACCACACCTCCACACCACTTGTAATTAAGGGTTGAAGGCACAATTTCAAGAAGAAGAAGGGTGGACACACTCATGATATTCCTCGCCATCAACTCCCATCTCTCCATTATGCCTCCTACGATCTTATCCCCTTCTCATTTTCCTACCATACGCTACCTATTGTATTCATCTTTTGCAAGCAATCAACACACTCCATCTTGGTGTCATACTTTGTGTCGCTTTGGATACATCTCATTGTGAGTATGGTATATGCTTGTTCCTTGCCTTTTTTTCTGCTTATGTAAAGGTGTGCGGATTCGCCACCATACACACACACACACACTCTCTCTCCCTCTCATATTCCTATCATCTTGCTACTTCCATCTTGAGGTGTGCGGATTCGCCACCTCTTGTATGATAAGTGAGCATACTCGCAAGTTTTCCCTACCTCATTATCTTCCTTACTAACATGCACAAGTAGCAAGCCCATTCTTACTCATTCACCACTCCTCTCACCTTATTCTCCGACCACCCCATTCCACATTTGGGCGTGGATCTTGAAATTGTTTTCCATGGCATGCTTCATTGTGTATATGTATGCGTCCTAGCCGCATATCTTGCTAGGTGGTTCCCCTATTGTGTATCCCCCACGATGAGGCCATTGTGCATAGTCTTGGTGTAGAGGTCACCGAGTCTATTTTTCACTTCCGCCTCTCATTTGGTGCCCCCACGGAGGAGGGCTCTTGAAACCTTCAGTTTACAAGGCTGACATGTTTACTTCTCTTCATGGACGAGTAGCTTCTTGAATTCTCTAATTGGACCACTGAAGAGGAGGAGCTTCAAGCAGGTTTGACACAAGTCATCAAGACACTCTTGCCAGGGTGTTGTATTGTTAACGTAGAAGAAGTGGTAAGACCCTCTTTCCCTACTCAGATTGTTTACATTTCTCATCATCCCCGCAAGCGTAAAAGCAAGGCACAAGCTGCATCATGCTCACATTGTAGCCAAAAACCGCACCTTCGACATGAGTGCAACCCAAAGTGAAGAAAAGGCCATCATTTTCTCCATCGACATCCACACAGGCGCTCTCACATCAGTAGGCTTTCAAGTAGCACCAGGCTTCTCTACATCTACGTCCCCATCTGTGCCACCTAGTCCACCTACATCCACAACAAGCCTTCACAACTTGAGGAAGCTACTACGAACGCGTGGTCCCTCCCTCTCCCTTGCACCAAAAGATTCAAGGGTTTTCCAGCGCCGACAATCACCCCGTCTCCAAAACAAAAGGGCAAATCCTCCAAAGTATTTCTATACCTCACTCTCATCTCATGAGCCAGGAACTAGAAACAGCAGCATGGATTCTACGTCGTTTACCGAGTGAAGTGGCGGAGCTTGTCATCGACAAGGTCTTTGACACAGGTTTTGCTTGGTGGAAAGACAAGACCCTCCACCTTCAAGGGGTGTTGCTTGTGAATCAAGGCTATGATGACGACTTTACATCTTGCTATGTATCCATCCAACTTGGATTAATACAAGTGGTAAGACTCACCACCTACCTCATCACACCTGTGTATACACTAGATGGCACTCTATCTTGCAGGAAAGTGAAGTTGCTCAAAGAGAGAGAGTTCAAGCTTTTTCAAGAGCTTGCTAGAGGGAAAGTCCTAGAGCTAGAAGACGAAGACAACCTTGTCCTATGGTACTATAAATTTGACCTCGACTACCAAGAGCTCTACACCTCCGACTATAACCTTCCACCACGAAGGAGAGAGCCTTTCCGAATTATCATGTGATGGACCCAACGCATCAACCTTTTGCAAGGAACCAAACTTATGCACCACAACGAATTCAATCAATCAAAGTGATCTTGGACCGCAAGATGTTTTATCAGCAGATCATTACAACCATGTTTGGGAGAGAAGGACTGCAAGAGATAAACACCTCTTCTGTACCCTTTATCCTCCCTATGATTAATCATGAAGTGTCTTTTGATGTAGTTATTTTCATTCTTGTATAGTATGTTTTCCATCTACCGAGCACCCATGTATATTATAAAAAAAATAAAAAAATAAAAAAAAGATCTAAGTCGAGTTAATTTTCTCACTCTCACCATGGCAAGTGTAGCATTTCCAACCTTTACTGGTAAGGTGGGTGAGGATGCTGCAGACTTTCTAGACAACTTGGAAATAGTATGTGTCATCTCTGCGAGAGATGATGATGCTTCACGCTTGTGCATCTTCCCACTTCTAATGAAGGTGGAGGCAAGATCATGGTACAATGCCTTGGCACAAGCAACCAAGGAACGGTGGGACTTATTAAGAGCAGCCTTTGTCAAACGTTTTGGAGAGGGCACAACATCAGAGAAGCTATGGCAATTGTTGACAGAGTTGAAGCAGGGTAGTATTAGAATATGCATCATATGAGTCAAAGTTTTTAGATTTATGGGGGTGATGGGTTGCATCGCTAAGAGAGGATGAGGGGGCACCTGATTTCCTAAAGAAGGATCGGTTTGTGGCTGGGTTATGGCCAACTCTTAAAGAGAAGGTGAAGGGAAGGTTTCCTGCTACGTATGAGCTAGCATTTGAAGTGGCCCGCCTTAAAGACAAGAAGTTGCGCCTACAAGCCAGGAATATCGATGAAGAGGAAGCCGTTAGGACCCGACCACCTCTAGCACCACCTGCAACAGCCGCCCAGAGGATTCAACCACAAGAACCAATTGAAGATCAACAAGATCTGCTCAATCGAATCACCAATCAACTTGAGAATCTCTCAATCCATTTGATACAACAAGGGCATGCGCACAATTGCAACCAAGAGCAAGGGAGAGGACAACGAAGGAAAAACCAAGAATACCATTGCTACAATTGTGGGGAGGATGGTCATGGCATGTACTACTGTCCACACCCAAGGAGGCAGAATTTCAACAGAGGAGCCAAGCAAAACCAGGTTTCACCACCGAGAGCAAGACCACCACCACCGAGGGCACCACAACAAGCACCACCCATGCAAATGCTACAACCACCCATTCAACCACAACCACCACCACCACCACAACCTCTCATTCCACCCTTACCCCCACCACCAGTTGGCAATCAAACAGTAAACGTCATCAGTCTTGAAGGTAAAGGAAAGGAGAAAGTGGAGGAGGATAAGACCAAGGTTAAAGGAGTAGATGCCATAGGGGTAAAACGTGCTAGGCATGGTGAATCTTCCCAAAAGGAAGAAAAGATGAAGACTAAAGGGGAATCTAGCAAAAAGCCGTCCAAGTCACGACGTAAAATTGACATTGTAGATTTCTCTTTGGGTGAATGTTCTAAACCATATGATTTGGTTCAAGATGTTTCTGTGCAGGCCCAAAAATCACCTGGCCCCAGTTACTCCACCTAGCACCTAGGGTGAGGAGACAATGGACAAAGATGGTTAGCACGAGACGACCAAAGCCAAAGATAGCTGGGGCTATCTCTGGGAGGAATCTAGATGACATACTACCAGTGATGGATGCTGACATCAAAGGGAAACACATCTCCAATATCTACATTGATGGTGGCGCACAAATATGCGTCATGAGTGAAAAAATGATGCACCGTTTGGGTTTACAGGTGAGTCGGCCGGCACCATGTCGAGCCAAAATGGAAAATAATTTAAAAGTTCAATGTGTTGGTGTCATAAATGCAGTTAGGATAAAGGAATTCAACACCGAGGTAGATGTGGACATCTTTGTCATGCCACACAAAGGGGAGGGCTATCCTATCATTCTAGGGAGGCCTTGGCTTATGGCTATGAGAGCTAAGCAGGACTGAGACACTGGCATAATCCAGATGAAGGATGCAAAAGGGATGCCAATACTTTACGACATGAAGATAGGTCAACAACGCGACATGGATCTAGAAACCTCCGAGGATGAGTTTTCTAGTGGTGACTCTTCAACCACTTCAGAGGAGGAGTCAATAGTGAGTGAAGAAAGTGACAGTAGCATTGAGGTGATGGGGATCATTCTCAAGGACCCTAAGAATATGGAGCAACCTGATGCCTCATCATCAAACCAAGGGGAGACACCAGGTATACAACCTCTGGTAGAAGCAAGTAAGCTACATCAAATGCTCTCTAGTGAGTTGTGTGGGAAGGAGCGTGAAGATTATATTTTGATGCTAAGTAATTTTACCACATTGTTCATTGATGAATATGATAAAATCACTGGCATCAAAGTAGTTCAACATCACATTAAGCTCAAGGAGAGAAGTAAACCTGTAGTGCAGAAGCTCAGGCGGCTAGGAGTAATTCAACAAGACGCCCTGCTCAAAGAGGTGAGGAAATTGCTAGAAGCCGGTTTTATCTATCCTATTGAAGACTCAGAGTGGGTTTCTCCAGTGGTAGTCACACCAAAGAAGAATGGTAAGTGGAGGGTTTGTGCTGATTACAAGCCTCTTAGTGCAGCCACAAAGAGGGACCATTTTCCTCTTCCTTTTCAAGACGAAATTCTCAATGAGGTAGCAGGACATGAGCGCTACACGGTATGTGATGGCTACTCAGGCTACTTCCAAATTAGCATCGCTGAAGAAGATCAAAAGAAGACAACCTTCATCACACCATGGGTATGTTTTGCTTACACAGTTATGCCTTTTGGTCTCACTAATGCTCCAACCACTTTTCAGCGATATGTAACATTTGTTTTTCAGCCATTCTTTGGAAAATCAATCCGTGTTTTTATTGATGAATTTTGTATCTATAGCTCTCGCTCTCTTCATTTGGAGAAAGTTTATGAAGGTCTAGCTAGGCTACAAGCTTTGGGGGGCCAACTCAATGTGGAGAAATGCCACATTGGTGAAAGCAAGGTTACTCTTCTTGGCCATGTGATCTCGGCCAATGGCATTGAAGCTGACCCAAGCGAGGTTCAAGCCTTGCTGGCTTTGACCTCTCCCACCACAACAAAGAAGTTGGTCTCTTTTATTCAAAAGGTGAGGTATTTGAGTAGGTTCATTCACTTGCTCTCCCAAGTGGTTCTCCCTTTACAACAAGTTACCCATCAAGAGATCTTCACTTGGAGTGAAGAAAATGAACAACAATTCAATGAGGTAAAACAAATTCTAGCTTCACTTCCCACCATAGCACCTCCAAAGTGGGACGAGCCATTTTATGTAAACCCTAGTGCGGGCAATGACACACTTGGGGCTGTATTGATGCAAAAGGATCCTCAAACTTCTTTCATGCGTCCTATCTACTTCTCTAGTTGAATGATGACTCCATCAGAAAAGGGATACACGATAGTGGAGCACATGGTGCTTGCATTAATGTTTGCTACCACCAAATTTCGCTCTTATTTATTGTCTAGACCATTCATAATCTTAACAATGGAAGAAGTATTTCCTTATGTAATGCAGCACATGGATGTTTCTTCTAGGATTTCCAAATGGCTCACAAGGTTGCAAGAGTTTGACTACACAATGCAAGTGGAGAACTCCACCAGGGCCAGTCTAGGAGGTATTCTCACTCATCGCCACTATGAAAAGAAGCTAAAGATAAAGCCAAATGATCAAGATATTACACCTGTGTTGGAAGTCCCTAAGGTAGAGGAGGCTCACTCTCTTTTCTTTGATGGAGCCTACAAGAGGAAAGTGGACAAAGCTTCAGCAGGCATTGTCATCTTCAACGAGCAAGGGGATAAGGTTTTATCCATTGGGAATATCTTGGATTCTCACTCTAACAATGAGGCAGAATATGCAGCCTTAACTCTTGGGTTAGAGTGGTGTGTGACACAGGGCATTCAACGGCTAAATGTATTTGGTGATGCCATGCTTTTAATAAAACAAATACAAGGAACTTGGGCTTGTAAAAATCATATCTTGCTAGGCCATTTGCGCAAAGTCAAGGAACTTTTAGGAAAATTTCAAGTTGTACAATTACATCATGTCCCTCGAGCAGAAAATCAAGAAGCAGATGCTCTAGCTAGAGAGAAGCTGCAAGATGTTTCAATGGTGGGTGCTATCAAATTGAAGCTACCTCTCTTCCAAGGTAGAGATGCTATGCCTGACATCATGAGTTTTTTGGACACAGGAGAGTGTTCTAAGGATCTTACTAAGGGCCAAAAGCAGTGGCTTGTGCGCAAGGCAACAAAATACCGCCTTATCAATGACGACCTCTACTGCAAGGGTAAGGATCAAATTCTTAGGCGTGTACCTCTCTCTAGAGAGATCACTGAAATCATTTCAAGTTTCCATGATGGTGTTTGTGGAGGACACTTTGCACTTGACATCACTAGTAGAAAGATTCTACAAGCCGGGTTTGTATTGCCTAGTCTACATAGGGATGTGCATCATTGGTGTAAAACATGCAAGGAATGTCAAAAGGCAGGGGATAGGAGGCTCGCATATGAGCCACAGACTCCTATAATCTCATATGGACCATTTGAGAAATGGGGAATTGATTCTATTGGGCCTTTGCCAAGGAGCCAATCAAGTAAATTTTATATCATCATAGTTGTGGACTACATGACCAGGTGGGCTGAAGCAGTTGCCACCACCCGGATTACAACTAAGGAAGTTTCTAAGTTCGTATTTGAAAACATTTGTTGCCGTTTTGGCACTCCTCTTGAAATAATTTCTGACAGGGGACCAGGTTTTAGAGGAGACCTTGTAGGAGAGCTAATAGAGAAGTTAGGTATCTCACGACGACACTCAACTCCCTACTACCCACAATGCAATGGTTTGGTGGAAAAGGTAAATGGTATGATCTGCAAGATCATCACTAAACATGTAAACAATCACAAAAGTGATTGGGAAAAGCATCTTATGGCTGCACTTTGGGCTTATCGCACTTCATTTCGCACATCCCTTGGGTTCACACCATATCACTTGGTGTTTGGTAAGGAAGCCATTTTACCCATTGAAGTACAATTGGCTAGTCGCAGGGTGCTAGCTGGGCAGGTGGAACGTCCTAATGCTCATCTCCACAACCACATTCTTGATCTAGAGAGGCTTCAACTAGACAGAGAAGATGCTATCAACTATTATGCAGCACAGTCAGAGCAACGTCGACTTACCTTCAACAAGGGACTTAGGGAAAAAGGTCTCAAGAAAGGTATGTTGGTCCTACGGTATGATAACAGGTTTGACACTAGAAAGGATAAAAAGTTTTCACCCAGATGGGAGGGGCCATTTGTCATTAGAAAGCACTACGCCAATGGCAGTTACCGATTGATGGATGCAGATGGTAGGATCCACAAAACACGTGTCAATGGATGGAGGTTGAAGCAGTACTTTTTGAGATTTGATCAAGCACCTATGATGGAAATCCCCGAGGAGGGAGACTCCTCCACCTCAATTGAAGAAGAATCAAGTACAACGCTAGAGGCATGAATACCTCTAGCCTTAGGGGGAGGGCTAATGAGGCAAGCTTTTCCATGCATGGGAACCCCCCCATATATCTTTTCCCTTTTACCAAAATCTTTCCTATTACATAAGTTACTTTTGATTTTTCTTCCCTTTTTCACAAAAGTTTTAGCCTTTATTAAATGAATAAAACTTATGCTAATCAATCACGATGTACCATAAATAAGTAAGCTTTCTTTGTTGATCTCTCTTTTGACCTTAAATATTAAATATATATAGACTAAATTACATTATATATTTTTTAATATTTTCTAATATATTTTTTATGTATGTATATTATTCCACCCTACCAAATATTTTATTCACTAGTTTTCATTTTCAAACCTCAACCCCACTTTCAAATTTCAATAATACCTCCATCTAGATGATTGCCAATATTTTCAAAACTCTAGGTCATGTTTACATACACATGAAGGAGCTTACACTTGAAGGCAAGAGAGAAGTCCACTCAAAGGGGACCACCAAAAGACCTTTGCAGCCACAAATAATACATTATTTGGTTGAATTTTTTAAGTAGAGAAGAACCCTGAATCTGAAGGAGCGTTCAAATGAAAGATGTATCTCGTGATCTCAACTTTTAGCTCAATTTTTTTTCAGAATTTTTGGAGTTATGAACAGGGAGATATGATTTTTGTAGTGGACCCCAGTTTTCTTGTGTAATGGTGACACAGGCCATCCCCAATTTTCTTCCCTCTAGAATGGCTATGGTTCTACAAGTCTTCAAGCATGATTACAAGAGACAAGGCTCTTTTAATGAGGTCTTGGCAAGTCTAGAGTGATTCTATCACCATTTTTGGAGGATCCATCCTCATCAACAACTATCCACCTTCGACAACCTCTCTTGTAAATTTCTTACCTCTCTCTTCTCTCCCTAATAAGCTTATGTCTCTAGCCAAAGCTAGACTATTGTAAATATCTCCTATCCTCTACATCCTACCCACATTCTCTCTTCTCCTCTCTCTATTGACTCTTGTATTTTAAATAATGAGGAGACAAGATGGGAGCCACAGTCACATGCACCCCATTTTCCTAGTCACCAAAGTGGGACACTCACCTCAAATAGAAATATTGCTAAATCCTTCCCTCCTTCCCTATATAAGGAGGCCATGAGAGCTCACTTTGGGGGGGGGGGGGGGGGGGATAGACACACACACACACACACACACACACACACACACCTATCCATACACACTCTTGTGCTACATGATTGTAGCATGAACCCTAATCACATAATCACAACACCATCATCATCACCATCACCATGCACAAAAGATGAGCACCACACCTCCACACCACTTGTAATTAAGGGTTGAAGGCACAATTTCAAGAAGAAGAAGGGTGGACACACTCATGATATTCCTCGCCATCAACTCCCATCTCTCCATTATGCCTCCTAGGATCTTCTCCCCTTCTCATTTTCCTGCCATACACTACCTATTGTATTCATCTTTTGCAAGCAATCAACACACTCCATCTTGGTGTCATACTTTGTGTCGCTTTGGATACATCTCATTGTGAGTATGGTATATGCTTGTTTCTTGCCTTTTTTTTTGCTTATGTAAAGGTGTGCGGATTCGCCACCATACACACACACACACTCTCTCTCCCTCTCATATTCCTATCATCTTGCTACTTCCATCTTGAGGTGTGCGGATTCGCCACCTCTTGTATGATAAGTGAGCATACTTGCAAGTTTCCCCTACCTCATTATCTTCCTTACTAACATGCACGAGTAGCAAGCCCATTCTCACTCATTCACCACTCCTCTCAACTTATTCTCCGACCACCCCATTCCACATTTGGGCGTGGATCTTGAAATTGTTTTCCATGGCATGCTTCATTGTGTATATGTATGCGTCCTAGCCGCATATCTTGCTAGGTGGTGCCCCTATTGTGTATCTTCCATGATGAGGCCATTGTGCATAGTCTTGGTGTAGAGGCCACCAGGTCTATTTTTCACTTCCGCCTCTCAACGCTACATATGCAACTAGCAAGAAATATCGTAACACCTTTGACAATGGGTTTGGGGCAAAAATAAGAGATGCACTAATTATATACCACACTAGGGTCTAAGGCATGGATCATGAAGTGGTTATCCTGATTATTGGGACCAATACCAACCATTACATCCATCAACTCAAATACGTGCGCGGAGGCACAAAATAAAAAAATTGATGATGACGTAGAGGAGGAACATCCTTTAATCAATAAACCCAATTTGAGATTCATCAAAACCAAAAATCCATGAGAGTCCTAACAGATTATGTTAATATGGGTTTGTATAGATTCATAAATGGTGATCAACATAACTTCTATAAGTGTGTAGAACCCAATGCTAAAGAGTTAACAGACCACAAAAACCTCTTTACGTTGTCATGTTGTGACACATACATAGTGGGAACAAATCGTACAAGATCTATCTTGCAACTTTTTATATACATAAGTATATTTCCTATAATGTACATATACATATCTAAGTATAATAATAATCTTTCTATCTCATCCTAATATTTATCTCAAGGGTAACATATTGTTACTTTACCATCAGAAAATACTATGGGAAAAGCATCAATAGCTTTGCCTCTTTAACTTGAGGCAAAAAGCATTGGTTCTTTCTTTATACTATCTCATTATCATCTCACACCCTAGCTAGATCCTATATCTAGGATAAATTTTAATATATATATATATATTTTATGTATTTTTTATATTTCTTATGTTTCTTTTTAATAGCTACTAGGAAGGAATCATATCCTAGTGGGACATTAGCCTGCATGATTTTCAAAGATGCACTCATTTTAATGAATTATTGCAAGGATGCTTACAAAACTTTGTCAAGGAGAAATTTCATGCTTTCATATTGCATGAGGTGTCCTTTGGAATCAAAGGAAATTCTAAGCTAAGGGGACCACAAGAAGACTTTTGCTGCCAGAAATGTATCCTATTTGGATGATTTTTTAACACAAGGTTCCAATCTGAATTGGAAAAATTATATAGAATGAGAGTCGTAGCTTATGAGCTGAATGTTTTGTCCCTATTTTTATTTTTTTAATTTGGAGCCACGGTTGAGTAGCTATGATAAAAATGGTGGACCCCAGTATGCCCACATCATGCAGGGACAACTCATTTTAAACTTTGCCAGTTTTTGTTCACATTGGCTCTTCTCTTCTTGTGTAAACCCTTGGGGGTTCCCTTCACCTATAAAAGGGGACCTCTTCTTCCTTGTAAACCATTCATGAGATGAATTCATGAGGAAGTGAGAGTAGTAATGCCTAATTGTACTTAGCCATAAACATAAGCCTAAGCCTACACTTACTCCTAGAGGAAGACTAGCCAATCTTGTAAGCTATTCTTGGAAGATAAGCCCTAATAAAAAATGGACTTGAACTTGGTGCATCAATCAAGGCTTGAAGTCTTCCCTCTTCTTCTTTTTCCATAAAAAATGGTGAATAACTCCCAAAGGGTTTGTCAAGTATGATGTGTTTTACTTTGATATTTTGTTGGTTTCTTGTTGTTTTGTCTAATCCAACATATATCTCTAATTTCATCTCCCTTCCTAACCAAATCTATCTCTCTCACTCTTAGAAAGTCATTCTCCCTACAAATTCTAGGTTCTCCTTGCTACAGGTACAACTCTTCCTGCAGTATCCTTATTGTCTACGGGCAAGAATAGGGCTTGGAAGGGAAACTTATCATCTTTTCACTTCTCTCATATCTACATTTCTCACATACTAAAGTTATCCTAGATGAATAATCCACATGATGTGAATTTCTATCGCTTCCACTCTATGCGATCTATTACAATTAACGTATGGATTAGCCATAAAATACACTTTCAACAACATATAGTGTTTCTCTTTGGTCTAGAAAGGCTCAATGAAATACTTCTTTGACCAGACCCTATCATACTACCTATAACTTTTCTTTTGACATAAGTGTAGTTATCTTGCTATGAACCAAGAGGATTTGTACACACAATTAATCCCAATCACTAGACAAAACATATATATTATGGTAAGCACAAAATTATAATTCCAAAGAACAATTTGTAGCCTGTTTGGTCGGCAAAGATTGAACGCCATTAATTCATCTATTAACCCTTTCATATTACCCATGATACGATACGACCATAGCCTTGATGTTTTCATCTTTGTGCTGTTTTGATGTTCTCTTTTGTGTTCTTCTTTGTGTGTGTGAGTGCAAGAGAAAAAGAGTGGGGCTTCTTTGATTTCTCTTCCTTACAAATCCTAAACTTCATGGCATCTATGGTATAACTCCTTCATATAGTTTTTGGAGCTCTCACAAACTCTCACAGCCAAAAGCCCGGTGCTTTCTTGGCAAGACCGCAAATTTCTTAACATATTTTTGGTGAACCCAACGTGAATCTGCCAGGGTGAGAGTTTTTGGGTAACCATGGGTAATCATGTTGAGCAACAGGGTATGTATTTTGACCCAGCAACAATGCAAATGTTTCAAGCATTTGCAATGTTCATGCAATAACAACATGCCACTGAAAGAAGGGAGATTTCAGCAACCAAAGACATACAAGCGTTCATCAACAAAATGGATCAGTTCAATGGCAAAGATGTAACCAAGTACTTGCCCGAGTATGTGAAGGAGATGGAGTCGCGTGTCAGAAGGTGAGATGATTCAAAGGTTTGAGCTAGTTGTTGCTCCAAAAATTAGGGAACATGATAGGGGAATTAAAGATGGGCATGGGAGAAACTGGGAAGAACTCAAAGTAGGTCTTTAAAGAAGGAATATTTCATGAAGGACTTTGAGAGAGTGACCAAAAGGAAATTTGTATAATGGGTAGTCAAGCCAAAGCAAGGATGTCCAATAACAGAGCTACTTAGGGAATTTGAGTGGCGCTATGCAAAACTCACCAAGACAGAAAAGGCCACACTAGATACAGAGGAGTCAGATCTTTTCTTACAAGCTGCAGGTAAAGAGTTTCAAGAAAATTTGAAGCTTCTTCTTGAAGATAAGGATGCTGAGCAAGGACTAAAGACCGATTGGAATGAAGTTGAAGGTGCTGTCTCACTGCTTACCAAGCGACAAAGAAGAAGGGAGAAGATGGTAGTAAACACTACAAGTCCTTCCACCTCAACTTCTGATAGAATGTTAAATCCTTCTTTTATAGCTCCTAAGTTTGATGAGTCCATTCTAGATGAGCTTGTGAAGGGAATGCATGACTTGAAGGTGAAGCTTGCAAATCTTGAAGAAAAAGGCTAACCATTAGGGCCACTTCCTAGGCAAAGACAACAGCTTAAAGAAGGTTTTGTTAATAAATGTATTTGGTGTGATGTACAGACCATGTAAGAAGGGATTGTGATAGTTTTAGTGATGCTTTGACAAAAGATGTTGTCTTTTTTAAGGATGGTAAAATCCACTTAAGAGAGACAGGTCTACCCTTGAGAACTAACTTTGGAAAGGGGGAATGTAAACACTTAGTTGAAGATATGGAAACTAACCATGCCACCTCTTCAGTTGAGGCAGCTACTTATGGAGTAAAAATTGAGAATCTTAGTGACGAAGAGGTGAGTGATCATCATGGTCAACTTTGGCCAAATGTCATGGAATTAGCTAAAAAAGGAAATATTACAAAAGAGATTCTACATGAACCAGGTGATTGCATGCAACTTGAAACAAGGTGGAGTGATCCAATGGATCCAATGTCTATCCATGCCTACATTACAAACTGCCAAAGCCATGAAGCCATTGTAGAAGACAAGCATATATGTGAAAATGGTGATGAAGGGCCTTCAAAAGAGCTACAAGAAGTGGAGGGAGGAATGATGTAGCACCTTTGCGAGCACCACCAACACAGGAGGCACCTTCACCAGAAGTGGCCATGGAGGAATCTACAACAGGAAAGAAAAAGGAGCGAACAAAAGGTAAGCCAAAAGGACCAGCTTACAAAATACAATCTGACATTGAGCTTGCTACAGACTTGAAGAAAGTTCTAGAGGAGGATTTTAAATATCCAGGTTGAGTTTACTTTGGGTGAGGTGCTTGGCATAGCCAAGCGTGAATTCCATGAAGAAGTTATCGACATCATCAAGAGAAAGAAGCAAACACTTGGAGAGTCTATTCGCCCACAAACTGAAGGCGATACTGTGAAGACACAAGGAGTACATGTGTGTGCTAAAGAAGGTGATGAAGCTATGGTGGGATGCTACCAGTCTTCTTGGAATGTAAGAGAAGTGAGATTTGCTGATGATGGGGAAGAATCTCAAAGTATTCCTAGGAGCCACTATTCTAGAAGCCATTGGGAACGGGCTACTACAAAGACATTGATCAAGGTAGGTGATCTTGAGGAACCATTTGTTGCCTTAATTGACCATGGTTCTAAAATAAATATACTGTCAAAAATTCTTTACAACAAATGTAAATGGCCAATGGACACAGAATATGGTTGGATGGTCAGAGTGACAAACAATCCATCAGGTGAATTTTATGCATCATGTCCAAGTGTAAAGGTGATCATAGGTGATGTAAAGGTTGAACAAAACTTCTTTATACAGGACACATCTTCATATCATCTTATCCTTGGACAGACCTACATTGTGGGAGTTCTCCTTGCTACAGGTACATCTGTCCCCACAATATCCTTATTGCCTACGGGCAAGAATAGGGCTTGGGAGGGCAATTCTCTTTCCTTCACTTCTCTCATATCTACATTTTTCACGTACTAAAATCCTAGATGAATAATCCACATGATGTGAATTTCTATCGCTTCCACTCTATGCGATCTATTACAATTAAGTATGGATTGGCCATAAAATACACTTTCAACAACGTATAGTGTTTCTCTTTGGCCTAGAAAGGCTCAATGAAATAGTTCTTTCACCGGATCCCATCATACTACCCCTTATAGACTATAACTTTTCTTTTGACATAAGTGTAGTTATCTTGCAATGAACCAAGAGGGTTTGTATACACAATTAATCCCAATCACTAGACAAAACATATATATTATGGTAAGCACAAAATTATAATTCCAAGGAACAATCCGTGGCCAGTTTGGTCGGCAAAGAATGAACGCCATTAATTCATCTATTAACCCTTTCATATTACCCATGATATGATACGACCATAGCCTTGATGTTTTCATCTTTGTGCTATTTTGATATTCTCTTTTGTGTTCTTTCTTTGTGTGTGTGAGTGCAAGAGAGAAAGAGTGGGGCATCTTTGATTTCTCTTCCTTCCAAACCCTAGACTTCATGGCATCTATGGTATAACTACTTCATATAGTTTTTGGAGTTCTCTCACAAACTCTCAAAGCCAAAACCCCAATGCTTTCCTGGCAAGACCGCAAATTTCTCAACAGTGTTCACTTGATGCTTACGGTGTGCAAGTTTTGGAGGTAGATAAGTATGGACAAGAATACAAATCTATCAATCCAATTGAGCTAGACCCGAAGATAGAAAGATATATGTATATGGGTAACTCAATCTCTACATACTACATTCAACCGAGTGTGACTGCACTAAGGATATCTAAAACTTATCCACAAAGATTTGAGACACAAATTGTGGGAATAATGGGATTCAACAAGTTTTGAGGATCTACACATGTTTTAGAGACTAAAGATATATGATCAATAGGATCCCAAACATTTGAGACTTCTCTTTAAGGGAGTGTGGTTTCTGATCCATTAAGCCAAATAGGTGGTTATACTTCCAGAATGGGGTCAAGAGGACCACAATTCACAAATGGAATTTCAAAACCCACACAGAGTTTGTGACCTTTCACCATGATTTCCTCCAAGGATACAAGAAGTAGAGAGAGATATCTTTACAAGAGATCTAAGAATGATTAGACATGTGGTTGAAGCATGAGGAATGAGACCATATCAAGTAGTAAAATCCATAAACAAGAAATATTATGGATTGGGAGATCTTCATGCACATGTATCTCTGTTTAGCCAGCTATTGAGAAGAGATCAAGTGCATGATTTCCACACACAATATGAATGATTCGGCTTGACCTTAGAGGAATAGCTTTGAGTTGGTTCCAATCGCTAAATAAAAAATCTTTTTCCATGATAGAGGATCTCTTAACATGCAAAAGAATTTTTCAAACTAGGAATAAAGCATAATATCATGTCATAGATATATGCTTTTAAACAAAAGAATAACGAGAATGTGAAGGAAGCCTCACACTAAGATTCAAACAATACCTTGAGAGATGCTCACAGTGAGAGGTATTACAACAATACATATTACTAGTATTGTTCACTAAATGCCTAAAAAATTAAACGCTTAAAAAGGATCTCTACTTAACGGTTTTTGCATCTCGAGAAGGAGTGACAAAGGAAGCCTTGTATCTTGTGGAAAGATATCAAAGTTTATGGAAAGATATCAAACGACATTGATACCTCAACCAACTAAACAAGTCCCACAACAAGTGAGACTGTAACCAAAGAAACAAACACTATATAATAAGTGGCCAATGTAGATCAATCACTGATGAGGTAGTCATAAGAGTAAATTAGGTTTCCAAACAAGCACAAAATGTTAAACAACCTCAAATGAGGAAGTGTGACATGTGTGGGAGATTATCCTACAACTTAGTGCTACATACAACCAAGACTCATAGTGCCAAATGTACCACAACAACCAAAATGGTGTACCATTGAACAAAAGTGGACCAATCATGAAACATTATTACAATCCCCAAGTTGGTGAGAGCAACCATACAATCCTCCACCTATGAACCAACCACCATCACCAAGATATCGAGTGGAACAAAATAATGTTGCACAAGGGGTGGAGAGACCACAACCTGAGTTAGGATAGGGATGGGATACCAATCACCTCTTCCGAATGAAAATATAATATTTATGGGAACCAATTAAACCTTAAGAAAGTCAAGTATTAATGCCTAATCCTTCCTACTATGAGGGGCCCAATAAATCTTATGGTATCATTGCATAAGACATTCCATATGAGGAGGTACGATATTCTCCATGGTAGAACAATGAGACATTGCACCAACCCTCATATATAACACAACCAACAAGGGCCCATTATCCAAAAAATGAAAATTGTTGAGATGTCAGTCTTAACATGTACTACTCCTGGATCACTATCATCGTCAATCATTATCACTGGTACGCCTTGAAGGATACACATGTTTTCACCATAGTGATACTACAATTGTACTACACCGACATGGTCTACCTACTAGAGTGATGGCACACTTATCCATCCAGTTCCCTTGCTAGCAATTCACATTAGATTGTTGTACTAGTTTCCCCTTATGTTTTACTTTCTCTTATATGCATTGTAGACTCCTTATCTTGACTTAGTGAAGAAGCAGATGTAGAAGGTTTTCCTCCATCTCTTTGTGTGTGTGTGCTTGAAGGAGCTCAAGATATCGCTTTCTCTATCACTTAAAATGGTATTAGAGCTTGGTTGCATATGAGGAGCTTGGAGTAACAAGCAAAAGCAGCTAAAGAAGCGATCTCGAGATTCTTGGGAGCCGTTGTCAAACCATCTTTGATTCAAATGCTTATTTTTTGAGATTTTTCATCTTGAATTTGTGTTCAATCCTTTGGAATATTGATGTGCAACAAGATTTCCATTTTGGATGCATTTTTGCCCTTGTCTTGGAGTTAAAGTGTGTTCGCATGCAAAAACGCTAAGGTTCAAGATTCTACAAATCTACATTTTGGTGGTGCAAAAGGTTTTATTTTGGCTAAAGTGTTCATAGATACTATTTAGTATTATGAAAAGGTGAATGTATATATATTGTGGTTGTAGGTGGTAATTGACTGTTCTTAGTAGGCTGCTCAGAGATTTGGTGAAGTGTTGGCAATGTTGGACTTAAGGAGATTGATAGCAAGAATCTTAACAAGAACAACTTCCTTCCTTGGACCTTTAGAGTCACCAATTTCCTTATGGGTAAAAGTTATTAGGAGTACATTGATGGAGAGCATGAGATAGCACCAATGTTACCAAAGGAAAATGAAACTGCTATGCATATAAAGGTATTTATAGATTGGAACCAAGGAATTCAAAAGGTTAGGTATTGGCTTTCTATGAGTTTGTAGGAAACTAGGATGTGACCAACAAAAAAATAAGGAAGCTACAACTCAAGACTGATTCAAATACAATACAAAAGAAATCATGTCTATCAATGACTATGCACTAAGGATAAAGAAATATGTGAGTCCTTTGCATCAATTGGTGTCACAATTGATTATGATGATAAAATGGAAGTATGTCTGCAAGGTTTGGGTCTAGAATACAAAAAGTTTAAGACTGATATCCATCTTTGAGAGAACATTTCTATGTTTATAGATTTGGTGTCCTTACTAATTATGGAAGAGAAGAAACTTGAGGAAGAATCCTCTACGAAGGTTCTTTTTTTTTTGAGCAAGTCCTCTTTAAATAGAGGAAGAGGAAAGGACATGGTACATGTCATGGAGGTGGTCAAGGAAGATTCAAACACCAAGCACAACAATAGAATAATGTACAAGGATAGAACACTTGTGGTCAATGAAATCTCCAAGACAGAGGGAGTCCAAGAGGTCATGGTAACGTGAAACGTAACAATACACAACAACATGGGAATGTAGTATGCTGAGCAGACATGAGGCAACAAAATAATTGTGCAACCACTAGCAGGAATTTAGATGAGCCTGAGAGGCTATTTGTGGTGCATCACATGTTAAATACTATGTCTGCAAATGTGACAAGTGATAATGCCTATTATGTAGAATCACATGCATCAAATCACATGACCAATCATGGTGTGAGTGGTTCAAGGAAATGCTAACTTTGTAGAGTCCTGGTTATGTAGAGATTGTGAATGATATTGCATATCCCATTATGCATACAAGAAATGTACCACTATCTATGATAGATGGTAAAGTAAAGTACATGGCTGATGAACTACATGTATCTAATATCACAAAAAAATTGGTTTCTATTGGATAGATGGTTGAACATGGTATAAGAAGGATGGAGAGTTGTAGGCATAAGGAAAGAAAGTAGGCAGAATGTTTACTTTGAATGTAAATGTGCCCAAGGTGAATTCTACCATGTTTGCACAAGGTGCAAGAGTTTTTGTAACTATTGAGATTTGGGACATACAAACTTTGTTCATGTAAATTTTCAAATGCTGAAGATGATGCAAACTAATGAGATGGTTATAGGTTTGCCAACCTTTGAAAATGCTAAAATGCAAAAAAATTGGGAGGCTTGTCAGTTTGAGAAGCATGCAAACACATTGTTTTCTCATGACAAGCATGTAACTAGAAATGCATTGGATTTAGTACATACAAATGTAAATGGTCAGACAATGACTACATCTATGGGTGGATGCAAGTACTTTGTGAGCTTCATTGATGAACATACAAGAAAGATATGGGTCTATTTCTTGAAGGAAAAAGGTGTGGTGTTTATGAACTTTTAGAATTTCAAGGCTATGGTTAAAAAAAGACTAGGAAACATGTAAAGTGCTCCAAATGGAGGGGGATAATACTTCTCCAATGAGTTTAATGGTTTTTTGAAAATGAATGGAATTCAGAGGCAGTTTTCATACCTGTATACTCCTTAGCAGAACAATATTTTGAGCAAAAGAACAAGCACATAGCAAAAGTTGCTAAAGATTTAATGAATGAGATGTATCAGATTTTAGAGTGTTTAGATGTATTGCTTATGTGCATCTGCCGACGGATGAGCTCAGACATAAGCTTGACCCAAAAGCAAAAAGATGTTTGTTTATTGGCTATTCCCTTGAGCAAAAAGGGTATAAGTTTTATAAGCTTGTCACGGGGAATGTGAAGGTGAGCAAAGATGTTACTTTAATGAATTGGCAAATTGGTATGCTGATGTGAAGGACGATTTAGGGATGCTGTACGTGAGAATCTGGTTGCAAAAAATACAAGTGCTCAATCATAGGTTTTGAGTGGGCCACAAGGGTCACCTAGTGTAGGTCATGGTGAGAAGCCATCGAGTGACAAGTTACATGAAAGAGTGAGGCCTACTAATTCTTCAAACGTATCATGAAAAGGTAAGGAAAAAGTTGATGATGCACAACTGTGAAATTTGAGTGTTGGTCATGATGATGGTGACAACACTGGTTCTTAGCAGAATTCAAATGATGAGTTTGGCATACCCTTTGTGAAAACTCTAGGTGCAAGAAGGATGCAAGTAGAGAATAAGGCACCTGCAAGTGATCTTGGACCATGCAAGCCTGAGAGAGTAAGAAATCCAATGCAGAGATTGACTTATGACAATTATGTGGCTCATCATTGTGCATATATGGCAAAGATTACAAATAAAATAGACCTTGCTTGTTTTAAAGATGCTTCCAAAGATGAGAAATAGTGGAAATGTATGGATGAGGACATGGCTACCCTTGATGCAAATGGAACATGGAGTTTGTGACAACTACTAGAGGGAAAGAAGGTAATTGTATGTAAGTGGGTTTACAAAAGAACAATTTTCATGGTAGTGTGAGTAGGTACAACAAGTCTTGTGGCCATGCACGAACGTATGGATTTGATTATGGGGAGACATTTAAGCCTATAGCCTAGATGGCTATCATTCATGTGTTTATTGCAATGGCAATAGCTTTAGGATGGGTGTTGAAACAGATGGGTGTAAAGAATGCTTTCTTGAATGGAGACTTAGGGGAAGTTGTGTGTATGATGCCACCATAGGGTTGTGTGAATATGAGGCTACGTGAACTTGTATGTAGGTTAAATAAAGGACTATATAGGCTAAAGCAAGCACCTAGATCTTGGTATGAGAGAATTGTGACATTCCTCCTCTCTTCAGGCTTTAAGATGTTTGATGCATATCATTCATTGTATGTGCAAAAGAATGAGGCACGAATTGTATTGATATACATCTATGTTGGATGACTTGATTGTTGGAGATAATAATGTGATTGAAGTAGAGGGTGTACAATCTCTACTTATGTAGGACTTTGGATGAAAGACTTGGTTTCTTGGGCATTGAAATTGTTCGCACAAAAGAGGATGTATGGCTTTCACAAAGACAATATTCTTTGGACATACTAGAAAAGTATGGTATGGCTGATTGTAAGCCTATTATAGCATTAGGAAGATGATGGGGTCTAGCAAGGCCTCTTTATTTGCCATGAGCTTATGGAGGTGATTAACATTTTGCTAAATAGGTGTATGTGTAAGAGTGCTCAAAGGATTCACTTCTCCCCCCAAAGAAGAGATGGAAAATTTTATGATTTTTGGCCTTCCATAACTTGCACACCTTATCTCTGATTTGAGCGGAGATCATAGATCTGTAATCTATGCGTCGAGCTCTTTCCATAGATATGCTGCATGATATGGTTTTACTTGCTAGATTTTAAATTCCATTTTTGAGGGGGGAGGGGGGGCATTTGAATTCAAATAAATTAGCCGTTTTTCTTGTTTGAATTCAAAAGCTTTCCTTTGATTGCTTTCTTAATACTTAACTTTTGACTTCCTTAAATCGGCAAATAAAGAGTCCCTCCTAGACCCCATTCTCTTCCTAATGTGCCCTTAGATTGGAGTTTGAAGTCGAAGAATGATATAGGTCAAATAATTGAGAATGGTACCATGTACAAGTTGATTGCGGTTAGTTTAATCTATTTGACTATCTCATGTCCAGACTTGAGCTACTCGATTGGATTGGTGAGTCAGTTTATGCAATCTCCCAGGAAGCTACACTTAGATGTAGTGAGATGCACACATTGCTGAATGTGAGTGCTAATTTGAACTTTACACTCTTGAGTCTTTTTAGGGCTAATATTGAGTTGCAACTCTATGGTTACACATACGTGGATTGGGCTGGTAGCACATTTGATCATAAATCTACTAGCGGAATCATGTTTCCACTTGGGAGTGCTACTACACATGGATCACAGTTCTACTAGCAGAATTATGTTTCCACTTGGAAGTGCTACTATCACATGGAGCAACAAGAATCAACCTATGGTTTCTCTATATTGATATAGGGGTTTTGCAGTGGCAACATGTGAGGTTGTATGGTTGGGATTTCTACTTCACGAATTTGGAGTACAAGTATAGAGATTGGTTGTCATATAATGTGACAACCTTAGTAGCATACAGTTAGGTTAGAACCTAGTGTTTCATGTGAGGATGAATCACGTTGAGGTGCATTATCACATCATCACAGAGAGGGCCTTGGCAAGTGACATAGACCTTAATTATGTGACGACAGACGAGTAGGTTGCAAATATCTTCAAGAAGACCCTTGGAGCAGCAAAGCAACGATGGTTTCAAGCAATACTTGGCATACCAAAGATGAAGAGATGTGTATCATATGCATGTGGAGCTTTGACAAGAGTATGAGATGCTCTTTAAGAAAAAAAAATCAAACACCATTTTTTGAAGTCTTGAACGAGAACTTTGGATCACATGGCATGAAAAATGTGGACTTTTGGGTGGGCAGAAAAATTTATCCTAAGCATCCCATCACAAGCTCCACTCCACCTTTCAAGGATACAACCTCATCGGTGAACTAGGTGGGAGATGACCACAATGGCATATATGGCTACGACTAGCAGTTGGCTATAGATGGACGTATTGGAAATCCTCAAACTTGAATGTGCCACTGATCGTCTATTGGTGGTAGGTGTGTTCAAAATCTGTAATGAAAAGTTTGATATAAGCCACCCATTCTTGTAATGAGTAGATAGGGTTAAAGATTGGCTTGATTTTTTTTCGTTGACTATTGAAGACCAATCCCATAAAGAAATTGGAAGAGCTTGTCGTTGGGTATGTCATCAAAGAAAGCTTCTCCTCCATCTCCTTTTGGAAGGGCTCCATTTGCGACAGGACGCAAGCAAACCTAAAACGGGACAAAAAGCATTGAGTAGGTAGCCTCTGTCTATGACTGGAGAGTATAGGGAAGTGAAGTGGGAATGTCATGATGTCATGTTAGTTGCCCTAATGAATGCATTAATGGTGGTGCCTTTAATGCGGCACATGGGTTGAGGTAGGCTTTACCTTACCTGGTGACACATGTTCGATTGGGGTGAGTTATGTAGCCAAAATAGTAGCGTATTAATTACCAAAACTCCATCATGCATATAAATTTAAAATCACCCTCAATGCACAATTCTAACCTGGCCTAGATCTACACATAAGGCACAAATGGAGAAGAAAGAGAACAAGAAACCATCAAAGATAAATGAAGAAGAGGAATAGTAGGAAGGGAGAAAGAAGTTAGTGCATCACTCACATTTTTTTACCTTGTATTGAAAGCTTAATGGAGGATTTCATGTATATTTTACTAGGAATCTTTTTGCCTTTATCCCATATTGCTCCTTTGTTTGTGTCTCAGTGTTGCATTTTTTTTTGGTCCTCATTATCATCACAATGTGAGAGCGAGAGTTGGTAAAATTTCACATCTCACTCCCGCATTGTGGCACGATGATAAAAAATCTACTTTGCCAACACAAGAGTAGGGTTTGTTTTTACAATCAAACACCTAACGTGTTGTTTCAATGACATAAACATGTTTCACATTGTGGCGTGCACCAAAATTTTTGCCACGCGACAATGTGAAACAACGGGAATAGGAGGGGAAGAACCCTCCATGTTGCAGTTTGGTGCAGCAACCACTCAATTCTTGTCATGCCACAATGTGAGCGGGGTTATGATTTTTTATCCCTCCCCCCCCCCCCCCCCCCCCCCCCCCAACCAAAAAAAAGAAGAAGTTTTGAGCTACAATATAGCCTTATATGTGACTAGCTACCATGCATTCTCCATGTGAGTGGGTGCACACTTTCCAAAGTGCCACTTCTCACAAGGAACAAAGCTCATAAATGGAGCCACTATCTTGTGAGTATCCCACCATCCAGTATGATAATGATGTCTCCCCTCATATATAGCATCCCTCTTTCCATAAATTTCAATATTGTCAGATCTAGGTGCTCCACTCTCAAATCTATCTTTCACACTCATACTTTCTTACTAGTCAATTTATTCCTCTCTTTCATATTTCTAATTTTTGTAAAATTTTAGGCTTTCCATTGAGTGCACAAAGCAAACAATGAGGAAGGTGTACCCACAACTGGGTCAAACTTCATCCTCTTGTGTTGCAGGAAAAAGCCTTGCAAATTTATGTGCAACTATAAGGAGTTAAAGATATGAGTAGAACTAAATTTTTATACTTGAGATAAAAAAACTCCAGAGGTACATATCTCTCGCTATCCTTAAGATCCCTTTTCAAAGAGTTGTGCAAAAAATCTACAAGAGAATATGCCTTAATTTTCAATGAGCAAGAAGTGCAATGTGTTGCCTACACAAGGCAACCAAATAATTTCGCATTGAGCTTTTAAGGAGAGTTATATCTTCACAAGTCATGCCCAAAAAGTTATTATGATGCCCTACGATATCAATTCCCTGCTGAGGCTTTTGCAATTCAAGTACAAGAGGATACTTACACCATTGTCCATTTTTTATAGAAAAATGGACAATATTTAGAGTATACCTCCCTAAGTAAAGTAAAGGTGACGGATGTCTCTACCACTCAATACACTTATGAAATATGTCTAAACATGGAACAGGACCATGAACCAATAGATGAAGAGTCCCACGCTTAATTGAGAGACAAAGAGGTAGCGGGGGCCATTCATGAAGCCAACAAGGAAGCTTTTGTCTTCCTTGGTCCCCATTTTATTCTTGTGCGGGGATGCATTTTGTACTTTCCCTTTGGACCACAAGAGATGATTATATTGCTAGATGGTACAAGGGAGCTATCATCCCAAATTATAAATTGTGGTCTATGGTATGTGAAGCTCATTTTGTGTACTCTATTTTTTATTCATTAATATTTACTCTCCTAAACAGAATATTTTCTACACGTAGGTTGTTGGTCTCTTAACATTTCTTGGAATATTCAATTTGAGGTAGCTATGACAGATTCACAATTATCAGTGGTACTCCACTCGGATTCCACCTCCTTGATTGATGTCGTTGATTGGTTTCAATCCATCAACATGGACTTAATCAAGGTTTTACTCTCAGCTTACAATGAAGAGTAAGTGTTGTGATGTTTTGTCATTCTTTAGATATTGTGTATATAGTCTCTAAGTGATCAATTCCTTCTTGTTTTATGCTCTACTCAGCATACACAATGCTTACTCTATATTCTTGAACTGAAATCCTAGATTGGTAAAATCTTCCTAACCTTAGAACCATGAAGTTGTTACAATAGAAGTTCAAGCACAATCATAACTTCTTACCTCGAGCTTGAGATTTTGATTACGTCTCCTCCTGAGTCACAGTTCCTTGGATAGCTTGATTCCAAACCTATAAGGTAATTAAAACTCAAGGGTTCTTCCCTATCAATTTCAACCAATTTGGTAAAACGTGCAAAATATGTCAGTTTTAGACTCTGAAACCTTATTGTGAGTAAATGTATTAATCCAATTTGACCTTTGAAAGTACTTGTGGTCTCCTGATAACTAGACCTATCAGTGCAATAATTATGGTCCTTGTTTGAGAGAACTCTTGAATTGCAATCCAACCTTTCTTTGCTTTAGAGCTAATATTTCATTAGGTGTTTTTCCTATGTGAAAGGATATCATTTATGTCATCTATGATGGAAAAAAGCTCTTTAGTTGACAAAGGTATATGGATCGTGATCCATGTCTTGCCAAATATGAACTTCAAACTTTGTTCACTATTGGAATAAGCTCTTTGATGGTCAAAACACTACCCTATGGTTGAATTTCATACCCAAAGTTCAGCCCTTTGTTGATTTTTCCCTTTGGTGGATATTTTTTGGCGAGGATTTTTTGGTGAGCACTTTTTTGGAATCCGGTGAGCACATTCCAAAAAGATTTTTCTCCCTTCTTGTCTCATCTTTGTTCTCTCTCTCTTGGGTCTCTCTCTCTCTCTCTCTCTCTCTCTCTCTCTCTCTCTCTCTCTCTCTCTCTCTCTCTCTCTCTCTCTCTCTCTCTCTCTCTCTCTCTCTCTCTCTCTCTCTCGTTCTCTTAGGTTTTTTTTCTTGGTAAACACACCTCGAACCCACATTGTCTTCACCATCGCATTTGCTCCTTTTTTCTCCCCCTTGACTCTCTCTCTCTCTCTCTCTCTCTCTCTCTCTCTCTCTCTCTCTCTCGGTAGGAGCAGTATACATCGAAATCAAACTACATCAAGACTATTGCCAACAGAAAGAGATATTAGAAGTTTTATAACCCAAGATACTCCAAAAAATCTTTGCCAAAGGTCGCTACCCAATCTATATCAACTTTGCCAGCTACAATACATGGCGAAAAGTGTGTCACAAAATTGTACAATCATCGACTTCACTCCAAGTTTGGATATGTGCATTCACGGCTAAGATCATTGTAGACATGTACTTTGCTTAGCACGGGTTGACATATGAACATCTTTTTATTTTGTCTCAATTCAAGAACTCTCAAGAAAATGAAGTACAAGTGCTTGCAAGCCAAATAATATTTTTTCTTGGCCTCCCTATCGGTGAAATCAAGGCAAGTGCAGCACCTCATACACCCCCACATGTCTATCTACTGCGTGATGCTCAACCTTGAAGACTTCATGTGCTTTGTCTACAATGCATTTCTCTTCAATCACCTTTGTCTTTAAACAAAGAGCAAGCCCATTTTTCTTAGCTGCCTCCTCTAAAATGGAAGTCCAAAATTTGACTCTTATGCCATTTCTTAGTATTGAACCACTGCTACTTGCTTTTGTTGAAGCGAAAGAGGAATTACCTCCACCCTTAGGAGGAGTTTGCATGGTTGTTGCACTCACTCTTTCTCTTCCAATTGTCTCCACTTGAAATCCTCATTCAATAAGTACCTCAACTTCTTCATCTGTGATATTTGTTCCTGGATCAACCGGCCAAGTTGTTGGAGGAGGAGCTGGCCTTGGTTCTATATTATGATCCACCACATAGCAATGAATAACATGTCCGGGAAAAAACCAAAACCATTGTCCGAGTAGCCCATTTGGATGTTTTCTATATCCCTCAAAGGATGGTGTAGGAGTCCCTTTACTACATGCCACAATATTTTGTCCACATCTTTTTCCACCGCTGGGGGTGCTACTACATGTCGTACGACTACCGATCAGGGTTCTTCTGATTGCCCACATAGCTTCATTGACCATTCATTACAAAACACAAATCTCCGTCTTATCTTTGGAATTATCACTCCCATCTACTACCCCTGAGTCTTCCATGAAAATGATCTTCCTTGGCCTTCCGTGTGTTGTGCGGTCTTGTGTCTTTGCATTGTACTCTGGCCTATGTGTCGATTCATCCTCAGCATCAATCAAAATTGCCGGCCCTCCATTTTGGCGAATGGTTTCTTTGTCTCCTTCAAGCGGGGTATGAGCCTTATACATGGGTGTTCCAGATTAGCCTCATTTACTACTCTTATCACTTGTGCTGCACTTGAGGAAACTCTTTCCTTTAGCCTCTGTAGTGAAGGAACCTTTCCAATATGCTTACCTTGAGAGTAAGAAACTACCTTTGTGCTTTGTAGTATTGCATTTTCCATATCTAAAGTACATGCATCATACAATGAGATTTTTCTTTTGAACCCTTCGCCCGCAAGCCAGCTAGTACCATGATTTCTCTCGGCCAAGCTGGTTCTTGGAGTGTTTGCCCCATCAACACTTCTCTCTAATGCTAACATGATGCTCCCTCAATGTGCAATACGCACCTCCCACCAACTCAACCAAGAGTCCATTGCAGGGATATTTTTATCCATTCAATTTCCATTTCGCCACCATTGTCAAAGTAGACGAGTCTCCGTTGCAACCCTCTTTAGAGGGTCTAGACGCTACTTTTTGCACTTGTCTTTGTGGGTTTGTTGAGATAAGGAGACAATGTACTTTGTGGTGTGTGCCATTATGCTTTATTTCCAATGAAAAATGCAAGATCGCTCTTGATGTTGCTGAACATGGTCTTTGCCACCATTGAACACTTTGCGAATTGCATTCCAGTTGGCTTGAGCTTTGTCTGCCATGAATCCATGAAGACTTGCTCTCTCACATCCATGACCCTCCATAACTTCATTTATGCACTGCTAGAAAAGAATTTGTGATTCCATGTCTTCCTCTTTCATCTCACATGTTGCAATAGTGAGGAGATCTTGCATGCTGCAAGAAGATAAGCACATTAGTAAACATGTTGCTGGTTGTTTCTTAAGATATGCCAAACTTTTTATATATGTTCTTAAGACAACAAACCCTGGATCGCAAACGTGACATGCCATGGTCACCCAGTCCACCACGATGAGTGTGATCAAATTGCACCCAAGCATGCCGAAGATCTCCAGGTCCACTTTGTCGCATTCAATTAACCAAATCCAATCCAGATGTAGGACCTATTGTAGACATCTTGAACGCAAAACAACGCTCCCCTTCCTCTCCTTGCCCGGGAAACCTACTTTTGTGAAAAAAATCATATGTGCAATCTCTTTTTAGCCGCAGCAAGGAGTCCATATCAAAGCTCTCCTTTATTGGCCCATTCCTAGTTGTAGCCACGGACCTTCAAAACCTGTACTTTAGAGTTAAAGACTTTGAAATATTATGTCCAAACAAGAGAAAATGAAAGCATCCTCACCAATTGTCCTCCACCAAGGGGCCCATTGCCTCAACAACATTTAGAAATTCTTGCTCAGGAAGTACATGGGTAGAGCCCCCCTCTTGCATCAAAGTTGTCGTCACAATTTCCTTTGCCACACACACTTGCACCTTTCTTGCGCTTGCATGTCTATCCACACTGAGAACTCGTGCAACCATTTCTTTTGTTTTATCGGTGAGCCATTTTGATGACCCATCCCACATGTCATGTTGGTGATTTCCTTGATGTACCATTAATCTGCTCATACTCTCATCCCTTGGCATGACATAATACACGAAGCAATCACATGTATGCAAACAAATGGGCAATTGACCTTAATAGTGGCAATTAAGCTTACCACCTAGTCCGTTGCAAAACTCGTCCACGTAAGGTAATTTTAGCATGCTGCCATTGAAATGTGTTGTGTTTGACTTCCCAAAATTAACCAATTTGGGACAACTTTCATTGAGACATTTTAGAGCACCTGTACACTGATTTTTGCAACAAATACAGAAAATTCCATATTTGAGGTTTGTGGTTTGATCCAATGGTATGGATCATACTTATGTTCCATAGCATCCATTGGATGAATATTTCCTAAGGTCGGTGGAAACTCAAACATCATGTTACCATTGTACACCTTTGGTAGTTTTGACACTTGTTTGATTTCCACTATCTTTGAAAGAAGCTTTGTCATTGCGCTTCGTCATTGCATTAAAAAATGACAAAATACTAGTTGTACTCCTTACCTCGATAGAGTTTTGCAACGCTTGTTCTCCAAAGAGTTGTTCCTTTCTTGGACTAGTAAGGTCTATGTAGGGAACATCCACCAATGGAGTAGCCTTGCTAGTAGAATTTGAGACCGTGTCATCTTCAACTAGCACCACGAACTTTGTAGAAAGAGATTCATTCACAACATAAAACTCCTCTCCCAAGTGATTGCTTGTTCTCTCCATTGGCACTGTCAACTCTTCACTCTCAACCATGACAATTGATGCAAAGCAAAAAAAAGTTTGTGGAGAAACATGCTCTTGCAGACATTTAACCCCAAAGATAATCTTCCCATTGGTAAGGGAAAATCCCTTTCAAAAGAAGGGAAGACTATAGAGCATGACATGATAGTCGAGTAGAAATCTCTTGCAGGTGTTTGAAAAGATGAGAGTGAAAGTGTTTAGTTGTGTTTAGAGGATTTAAGAGCATTTTATATTGGTCTTAGTAGTTATTAAAAATATTTAATAAATTTTGAAATCCCCTCTGTGCCTCTCTCTCTCTCTCTCTCTCTCTCTCTCTCTCTCTCTCTCTCTCTCTCTCTCTCTCTCTCTCTCTCTCTCTCATTCAACAGAAAATGCATCCGTTTTTTGACCTAGTAGACAACAGTTCACTCCTTGATCATACCTTCTTCATCCGAACTCTGATTTGGGTGATCTATAGACTCAATCAAAGAGCACAATGTCCTCTACACATTGATGTAAAGACAAAAAATTTCAAAGTTATGAAAGTCATTTTTGTAGCAGCATTTTTGAAGTGAGCAGGTTCAAGAAAGTTGACTCTCATCTCTTATTTTACTATTACCATATACATGTGGTAGTGATGTGTGTGAACACACTAGGACCGCCGGGGCATTTTTTCCCTCTTTAGGAGGTTTTCTCCTCCGAGCATTGTATATACGCCCATCACTCTAGGGCTATCAATCTTTCCATTGCACACTAAGTAATACACTCTCTATTGTGTGCCTTGAGCTTCCTTCGTCTTCTCCAAGCTGTGTGTGTTTCTCTGCAACCCTAATTCCAACAATTGGTATCAGAGTAGGTTGCGTCCTCGCGGGCTTAGTCGCCAGTTGCTCCAGTACACGCCTGCTCACTTTCTCCGATTTCAGTGAGCTTTGGCAAGCGTTCGCAGGTCAACAAATACTTTGGGAATACTCGTAGAGCTTGGTCTGCTCAGATTTTTGATTTGGGCTCATTTCGGCCTCCGTTTCCACTACAGGCAGGTCTACACAGGCAATTTCGTCATTTTGTGCAGAATTTCTGTCAGTGACATTTTTTGCATAACAGGTGCCCTATAGTCTTCTGCGGTTTGTGCTATATAGCAGGTGTTGTTCTCGCTCCGTTTCTCCTATTTTCGGGTAGTTTTCACATCAGGTGAAGCATTTACCATGGCTGACAACAACAACACAGATGTGTTCAAGATGTTTGCTACTGAGGACAGGTTGGATGGGGACAACCCTATGTGGGCTTATATGATGCAATATGTTCTTGTGTCAAAGGGCGTCTGGAACATTGTGTAGGGCATTGATGTACGTTCTGGTTCTGAGGATGTAGGCGATGTTGAGGATGTTGCAGGTCTTGCTGCAAGGATTGCTGCTATTAGAGTTGTTTTGCCTACGGTAGAACAAGCTCGTTGGGATGTTAAGGATGCACAGGCTCATGCATTGATTGCATTATCTGTGAAGCGCACCATTGTTCTTCACATCCGTTCAGTAAAATATGCAAAACAGGCTTGGGATATTTTGGCTGGTCTTTATGCAAGTCGCAATGAGGCTAAAATTGCTTTGCTGCGTTAAGAGCTGGAGTCGAAGATTATGCATGGGGAAGATGATATGGACACTTTCCTTGCTAGTGTCAAGGATATCAATGAGAAACTTATTTCTGCAGGTGAAGTCATTTCAGACATTTCCCTTGTGCAGACTGTTCTTGATGCCTTACCAGATTCTTACCAGACTTTTGCTAGTACTTGGAGACTTATGACCCAAGGAAATCCTGAAGTTGTCAAGTTTGATGCATTATGCACATTGTTAGGAAATAAGACGTAGCTAAATAGATAATTGAGTAGATTACTTAATGGAGAGAGACAGATTTATATACACGAGATTATAGAGTAGAGAGAGAGAGAGAGAGTACACACAATATACGTGGTTCACCCAATGTGGGCTACGTCCACGGGAAAGCAGCCACTCAATGGCTTTAGTACTTCAAAACAAGAAGTAGTTTACAAAGGGATTATACCCTTAATGGAGCTCCCGCCTTGCTTCACTCTCACCACCTCACACTCACCTTGTTGCATCAACTTCACACTATGAAATGTGTGTAGAAATGGCCTCCTTTTATAGTCCAAAAGGGCTGCCCTCTCTTATGAGAGACAGCCATGTGTAGCCGCCCTTGTGCGAATAAGTCCAAATCGGACCCTCCAATCCGCCCATGTGTGGCCGCCCTTGAGAAGACAAGTCCGCTTTTGAATTCGGCCACCGGCCATTGAATTCGGCCACCGGCCACCGGCCATTGACTTCCGACCACAGGCCAACCGACCGGTTGTTTTCCGACCACTTTCCGGCCGCCGACCGGCCATAATATTCCGGCGAAAAAAAAGTCTCGGGGCCTTTAAAGTTGCCCCTGATTCTTGTTTGTGAAAATTTTGGTTTGCGGTGAGTGATTTTCCTTCACGCACGATGGCTTCTCCTCATAATGGGGGCCTTACAAATGTGCGCTTTTACCACAGAAAATTACAAGGGTAAATCAGGCTCCATACTTAACACACATTGCTCTTGCAAGAGTCACTTTCCAGGAAAAACAGGACTAGGTAGCGTGCAGTTGAACAAGCTTTTTATTGCTTCTCAGAGAAAGGGTGGTAACAGCAATGCAGCCACTTCTTATGGTTCCGCTGCAAGTGGCAAAACTTCTATTCCTAATGCTTCTACTGGCAACAATTCATCTGGAAATTCTAGTGATAAGGACAAAAAGAAGATGCGTTGCCATTATTGTAACGCAATGATCACTTGATCAAGCAGTGTCCTAAGTTGAAGGCCAAAGAGGCTAAGAAGAAAGAGGGTGGTTGCACTGCAAATGCTGGTTCCACTACAAATGCATCCATTGTTGGTCTTCTGTGAAAGGAGACTGTGATGCTGATGTTGATGCTGAATGGGCTTTTAGTGTAGAGTGCACTTACAATCCTGTTGTCCATTATGCATGCATGTCAATTGCTACAGACTTACATGTGTGGTATTTTGACAGTGGTGCTACAAAGCACATTACCTCACATCGTGAATTGTTCACCTCTCTCGAGTTTGTCCCTCATGGAAATTCAATCACTTGTGCCAAAAATGCCTCTTATCTGGTTTAGGGAGTTGGAAAGATTGTGCTCACTACTGCAAATGACAGTTCTTTCACACTTGTTGATGCACTTTATGTACCTGGGATCAAGAAGAATCTTTTGTCTGTATCTGCACTTGCTAGACTTTGTCTTGTAGTCAAATTTGTGGATGATAGATGTACGGTACATGATCTCAGTTTCGGTGATGAAATTGTTGCATCTGGCATTTTATGTCGTGGGTTGTATAAGCTCACTTTGTATGACAAGTGTGGACAAAATTTTGCAAATCCAGTTGCAGATTCAAGGGCTATTTCAGATGCAAAACTTTCGCATGCACATTTTGATCATCTGAATTTTTGCCAGCTTGTTGCGTTTGCAGAAATCTGATATGGTTGCTTCTTTGCCCCCTCTTGAAGCACTTGTCAAACATGTTTGTGAAGGCTTTATTCTGGGCAAAATGCAGTGTTCTAAGTTTTAGAAGGATGGTTCAGTTAGGGCAACATACAGGTTGCAGCTTGTACATAGTGATGTTTGTGGGCCTATGCAAACTCCGTCCTTGGAAAATTACCTTTACTTCATGACTTTCGTTGATGATTACGCATGCATGGGTATTTTTTCTTAAAGCGAAGTCCAAAGTTTTTATGTGCTTCAAACAATTTCTAGCTATGGCTGAAAATGTCTTAAAATGTACTATGGGCACCCTCCGTTCCGATCAAGAGGGGATTATATGTCTCATAAATTTAATGCATTCTAGCTAGTCGTGGGATAAAACACCATTTTACAGTGCCTTATACGCCTTCAGCAGAATGGTGTAGCTGAGAGGAAAAATAGGTCACTTACGGAAATGGCACGATGTATGGTTGAAAGTCAAGCTTTGCTGCATTCTTTTTGGCTTGAGGCCATCACGTGTGCCACATATGTATCTAACAGGTGTCCTACAAAAGCTTTGCAGTCTATTACTCCATATGAAGCATGGCATGATAGAAAGCCTTCTATTGAGCACATGCATGTTTTTGGCTGTTTGGCATATGCTTTGGTGCCACAAACACAACCCAAAAAATTGGATGATAAGGCTGTCAAATGTATTTTTGTTGGTTATAGTGCTGAAAGCAAAGGTTTACAGGTTGTATCATCCGCAAAAAAAGCGTATTCTGGTTTCACGGGATGTAGTGTTTGTGGAAGATTCTATTCAGCCCTTGCTCTCATGTACTAGAGATAGTAATGTAAGCTCACAGGACATTTATGACACTTTGTGCCTCTTTTTAGTGGTGGAAGTTTGAATGTAAATTCCAATGAGGCAATTGTACAGCCTATGGGGGTTTTTGAAAATGTTCTAGATCAGCCTATTACTATTGCAAATATACATGATGTACTTGATGAGGAAAGGGCTGAAAATGAGCAGGCTAGAGGTATGCCAAAATGGTGGTGCACACTTTGCGTGACAGTAAATTGGATGCACCTTTGTCTAGTCGTACTCATTCAGGATCTCGCCATGCATCTTATGCATTAGATTGTTATGCTTTGGCTGTGTCTAGCTTACATGATGTTGAGGAGCCTCTGTCTTTTGATGAAGCACAAAATTCAAAAAATTGGATGGCTGCCATGCAATCAGAATATGATGCACTCATAGAAAATGACACATGGACTTTATGTGATTTGCCTCCTGTCAAAAAGGCCATTGGTACGAAGTGAGTTTACAAGTTGAAACGCAAGCCGGACGGTGAAATTGATCGCCATAAGGCTTGACTTGTTGCAAAGGGTTATGCACAACAAAAAGGCATAGATTATGAAGAGAATTTTTCTCCCACTTTTCGTAGGACTACTGTGCATTTTCTATGTGCATTGGCAGCTCATTTTGGTTGGGATGTACATCAATCAGACATGATTACTGCTTTCTTGAATGGTGACATATTTGAGGAAGTTTATGTAACGCAGCCTCGCGGTTTTGTCATTAAAGGACAAGAGGACAAAGTGTGCAGATGTAAGAAAGCTTTGTATGGGTTGAAGCAATCTCCCCGTGCTTGGTATGAGCAAGCTGACACTCATTTGGTTAAACGAGGCTTTCGTAACAGTCCAACAGAAAGCACATTGTATGTAAAGCATGAGGGTGATGTACTTCTCATCGTGGTTCTTTATGTTGATGATTTGCTGATCACTGGACCAAATGAGAGACATATTGCTGACTTTAAGGCTGATTTGAATTCTACTTTCAAGATGAAAGATTTGGGGCTATTGCATCATTACTTGGGTATACAGTTTAAGCAGTGTAATGGTGGTATTGCCTTGTGTCAGAAAAGCTACATAGAGACATTGCTATGTAAGTGTGGACTTGAGGATTGCAAACCTATTGCCACTCCCATGGAAACAGGTTTGAAGTTGAGTCTACATGATGCTGGTGATCCTGTTGATGTCACTCTTTACCAAACTGCTACTGGCTGCCTCATTCATGTATGCAACATGAGGCCGGATATTCAGTTTGCAGTCTCACAGGTCAGCAGATTTATGCATAGCCCAGGGTCTAAGCATTGGCAGGCTGTCAAGAGGATTTTCCGCTACCTTTGTGGCACTTTACATCTTGGCTTGTTTTATCCCAAGGGGGGATCATTGCCGCCAGACTTACATGCTTTTTCGGACTCAGATTGGGCTCGTGGTTTTGACACGCGAGTGTCCACAAGTGGTTTTTGTTTCATGCTTGGCAGTTCATGTATTTCATGGTTGAGCAAGAAGCAACCTACCGTGGCCACTTTGAGTTGTGAGGCTGAGTACAGGGCAATCTTCACAGCTACGGTTGAGTGTGTATGGCTCAGATGCCTTATGGTTGATTTGGGTGTTGGACAGGACACTGCCAACACTATCTACATTGACAGTCAGAGCGCATTGGCAGTTGCGAGGAACCCAGTTTTTCATGCTCGCACAAAGCACATTGAGGTGCATTACCATTATGTCAAGGAGAGGCTCTCAGTAGGAGAGATCAGCTTGGCTTATGTGCCAACACAGGACAACCTTGCCGATCTTTTCACAAAGGCATTGTCTCGTGAGAAGCTTGAAGCTTTCCACAAAGCTTTGGGCTTACTCCCCTTTGTGGGCTGATCATGTCCTCAGGGCATGGCACTTTCCTTTACTCATGTGCCAGCTCTCATTCACCGCATCACTCCAGGGGGGATTTGTTACCATATACATGTGGTAGTGATGTGTGTGAACACACTAGGACCGCTGGGGCATTTTTTCCCTCTTTAGGAAGTTTTTTCCCTCGAACATTGTATATACGCCCATCACTCTAGGGCTATCAATCTTTCCATTGCACACTAAGTAATACACTCTCTATTGTGTGCCTTGAGCTTCCTTCGTCTTCTCCAAGATTTGTGTGTTTCTCTACAACCCTAATTCCAACATTTACATACAATGTCTTCCAGTACTTGCAAGGGTTCTTCTTCTTCAAACACAACCATTGTGAAAAATGATCCAGAATCTTCTAAGTGTGGAGATAGCAACACAACCACCCAACCAACGACATCGAAAAGCATGATCATGGCATACTTGGTATCGTTGCAAGAGACCGTAAACAAACAAGGTGAAGACTTGCGAGCACTTGCAATGGAGAATGGCACACTAAGGATACTTGTGGTTGAGAATGAGAATCTCAAGAGGACACTTGATATGCAAACAACATGTTTGATGCAACTTGAAGAGGAAGTCAAGGAATGTAAATGCTCTCTTGTGGACTTGAATGCTTTGAAGGAGCACATGAGCAAAGTAGAGCATGACCATGTATTGAAAGAGGAGAAATTTGACACCATGAGCCGGGATCTATGCGACATGAAAAATGTATGCACAAATTGTTGGGATTAAAGCCCAAGTGGCCTCTTATGCGGATATGGCCGACCGCCCGCCTAACTCACTTACCTCTAACTCTATGTATATACTCACATATACTTTGTGAATACTAAGGTATTGGGAGATAACCCTTCTAACAGTTCTCTGCGTACTGTACTGTGTAAGCTCACTGTGTGTGTGTGAGAGAGTCGACCCACGCTCCGCTCCGCGACTTCAATTGGTATCAGAGCCTTGGTTCAGTGCGGTTTTGCGCAATCGCGCGCGCGCACTTTTTCGGCAGAATCTGGATCCGGAGTTCGAAAATTCACACTCGGCGTTCCGGGAGCATTTCCAGGAGGCGACCTGGGGTTTTACCCCCCTTTCGAAGCCGTTTATGCCCTCAAAATTTCGTTCTGAGCACTACAGCAGAAGATAGATTTCAGCCGCAAAGAAATCCGTCTTGTGTAGATTGGCAAGCAGGAGGTGGTCGACATCAATATCGGCATCGACATACATCACTTATTAGTCTTCAGAGCATCATCTATAGACCAGGTACACATATATATCATCAGATATATATATTGCAGTCTGCATTGCTACTTCTTGTGCTTGCCAGGTTCCAGGGGAGGTGTGGCCATACAACGGCTTGACACCACTGGCATGTATTGTAGATTGATGTACTGTGATTGTGGGTCTGCTAGTTGTGAGTCACGCTAGCAGACAGACCGCCACAGTGGTCATAGGACAGTGATTGGTCTATTATAGGATGTATGCTAGTTCTGGGCAGTTTGCTGAGCCATCTGAGAGGGTCGTGTGTGAGGTTTTTTGAAGCCAAGCACTGGGGGCTGGGTTACCCAATGTGAGGTGGATTAGGTTGCTAGAGTTCCCCTCTACACGCAGCCTCTTCGGCGACTTTTATCCCTTAGGATGTATGACTTTGTGTAGACACTGGATTGCATCTTATGCGTCAGGCCGTTGAGACATTGTTCAGGGTTCAGTCTTGAGACAGATACAGGTTCTGTCATCGCCCAGAGAGGAGACAGTGTATGCTTACAGGACAACATATTACAGAGATTTTTTAGATTTGTCACTGGTCAGCTATTTATGATTGTTTTTTGAGCTATCTTTTGGTTCCCAGAACTCAGTTTACAGGGGAGACTCTGTCAAAAATTTTCAAAATACTGACAGTTCCTGAGGAGAGGTGTTCAGCTTGTTGATTACAGCTTGTTTACTGTGTACAAAGGCCAGTTTACAGGGGAAACTCTGCCGGATTTTTCTCAGGAGTAAACAGTTTGGCAGATATGGCATCTTCTCAAAGTGAGACTCTTTACAACATAAAGAAGCTGGATGGCACAAACTTTCCATTCTAGAAGAAGCAGATTTGGCAGGTTTTGGTGCAGAAAAAACAAGTGAAGCCACTGAAGCTCAAAGGGGAGAGACCAGAAGGTATGGCTGAAGATGAGTGGGAAGATCTTGACGAGTTAGCTTGTTCCACAATCATGTTGACACTGGCAAAAAATGTTTACTTCAACGTAGCAGAAGAGACTACAGCGTATGGCGTATGGCAAAAGCTATGTGGTATGTACGAGAAACAAAGTGCTGCTTCTCAGATTTACTGGCTCAAGAAATTGGTGGATTTGAAGATGAAGGAAGGGACAGCCATGTCAAATCATCTGAATGAATTTCACACAATTTTTAGCCAGTTAACAGCACAGGAGATAGTCTTTCCAGATTCAGTGAAGGCTATGTTTCTCTTAATCACTTTGCTAGACAGTTGGGATACTTTTCGTACAATGTTAAGTAATTCTGTCGCTCCAGAAGGTCTTACAAGTGCCAATGTAGAAGGCAGCTTGCTCACAGAGGAAGTGAACAGGAAGAACATTGACAAAGGCAAAGGCAATAGTGCTTTGGTCGTTCGAGGGAGACAACAGTTTAAAGAGAAGAAGGGTAAGAAGGCACAAAACCGAAGTAAGTCTCGTGATTCGAAGTCAAAGGATGACATAGAATGCTACCATTGTGGCAAGAAGGGTCACATGAAGCGAGACTGTACGAAGTGGAAACAAGAAAAAGGAAAAACAAAGAGTTCTGAGCAAGATGAAAAGAAGAGTTCAGTGAAGATTGAAGAGGTGAATGTCACTGGTGACATCTTCCTTACAAGCAATCTTGATTCTGTTTTCTTGACTGCAGAGGATGGACATGCTATGAGTGATTGGATTATCGACTCAGGGGCATCTTTACATGTTTCTCCGCACAAAGAGTGGTTTACATCATATGTGGCTACTAAAGATTATGTCAAACTTGGCAATGAGCAGGTTTGTGACATACTTGGAGTGGGAGATGTGCAGTTGAAGTTTCAGAATGGCTCTTCTTTATGGCTCAAGAATGTCAGACATGTTCCAGCAATCCGAAAGAGCTTGATTAGTACAGGGAAGTTGGATGATGCGGGTTATGTGACAGTTTTTGGGAACAGCGCTTGGAAGATCTTCAAAGGTTCGATGACTGTAGCACATGGTAGCAAGTCAGGAACTCTGTACACTTTACATGTTTCAGAGGTTAAAAACCATGTAATTAATGTGATTGAGCAGCCAAGTGTGTCACTGTGGCATCGTAGGTTGGGACATATGTCAAAAAGAGTAATGGAAATACTTTCTCATTATGGTTATTTGCCTGGCTTTTCATTTCAAGATTTTGAGTTTTGTGAGCATTGTGTTTATGGTAAGCAAACACAGGAACCGCACAGATCAAAGAGGAATCGTAGGGATGAACGGTTAGCTCTTGTACACAGTGATCTATGCGGACCAATGCCTAGTTTGTCACTAGGGGGAGCAGCGTACTTTTGTACATTCATAGATGACTATTCTCGCAAAGTATGGGTTTACTTCTTGAATCACAAGGATGAGGTGCTCAAGGTCTTTAAGACATTCTTGCAGCTGGTGGAGAATCAGAGTGGTCAGAAGCTGAAGTGCTTGAGAACTGACAATGGTGGAGAGTACGTTTCCAAAGCTTTTCAAGACTTTTGTGAAGCAAAAGGGATTAAGTGGGAACTTACTGCACCATATAATCCTTCACAGAATGGGGTTGCAGAACGTATGAATAGGACCATACAAGAGAAGGTCAGAAGCATGTTGTCAAATGCTGAGTTGCCTGATGGATTTTGGGCGGAAGCAGTGGCTACAGCAGTCCATTTGATCAACAGGTCTCCTAATAGGGTTCTGGATAAGAGTGCAGTGGCCGAGATGCTATGGACAGGCAAGGCACCTTCGTATAAGCATCTCAGAGTCTTTGGTTGTGTAGATTATAGTCATATTCCTAAGGAGTTCAGAAATAAGTTAGAACCAAAGAGCAAGAAGTGTATATTTCTTGGCTACGGAGAATCGGGCGAGATGGGTTACCGGCTTTGGGATCCTGAGTCCAGAAAGCTTATTCGTAGCAATGATGTGTATTTCAATGAAGCCAAGTTTCACGCTAAGCCAGAGAAGACAGAGGAGATCAGAAGAGTTGTCTTCAGGGAAGATGGACCTAGTGCTAGCACATCAAGACAGCATGGTCAGGCTCAGGAACAGCCTATAGTGGCTAGAGAGGCAGAATCAGTTGTGGTGAGACGTTCTGAGCGTGTCTCCAAACCACCTGATCGTTATGTGCCATCTCTAAATTATGTCATGCTCACAGATTGCGGAGAACCATCTTGTTACAAGGAAGCATTACAAGTGGTTGACTCGAAAAAATGGCAGTTGGCCATGCAGTCAGAGATGACAGCTCTGCATAAAAACCAGACATGGAAGTTGGTTAAATTACCACAGGGCAAAAAGGCTCTACCTTGTAAATGGGTTTATAGGTATAAGATCACCGCTCATGATAGTCAGCCAAAGTACAAAGCAAGGCTTGTTGCCAAGGGCTTTAAGCAAGAACAAGGCATTGACTTTGATGAAGTCTTCTCTCCAGTGGTCAAGATGACTACATTGAGATGCTTTCTTGCATTGGTTGCTATATTGGATTTGGTGTTACACCAAATGGATGTCAAGACAGCGTTCTTGCATGGTGATTTAGATGTGGAAATTTACATGCAGCAGCCAGAAGGGTTTGTTGAGAAAGGCATGGAACATTTGGTATGCCAGTTGTTAAAGAGTCTTTATGGCTTAAAACAATCACCGAGGGCATGGTACCATAAGTTCCACCAGTTTATGCTTTCTCAAGGCTACAAACGTAGTGAGTTCGATCACTGTCTATATACAAAGAAGGCTAAGGATGGCAGTTGGCTGATCCTTATTTTGTATGTGGATGACATGTTGATTGCTGGCAAACACTTGGAAGAAATTTCAGCTTTGAAGTCAAAGATGGCAAAATCGTTTGACATGAAAGACATGGGTGAGGCAAGTCATATACTTGGTATGCGCATTGAGAGAGACAGATCAAAGAAGTTGATTTGGTTATCTCAAACAGAGTATATTGACAAGGTTTTGCAACGTTTCAATATGGAGAAGGGAAAGGCATTGAGTGTTCCATTGCCACCATATGTGAAACTTAGCAAACAAGATTGTCCTGTGTCTGAGGAAGAAAAGGCTGAAATGGATAAGATTCCATATGGTGATCTTTGTACATTTATGTTCATAGATTTACAATTACTTAAAGTGCCACATTGGACTTTAAGTGGGAGGTTGTTGGGATTAAAGCCCAAGTGGCCTCTTATGCGGATATGGCCGACCTCCCGCCTAACTCACTTACCTCTAACTCTTTGTATATACTCTCATATACTTTGTGAATACTAAGGTATTGGGAGATAACCCTTCTAACAGTTCTCTGCGTACTGTACAGTGTAAGCTCACTGTGTGTGTGTGTGAGAGAGTCGACCCACGCTCCGCTCCGCGACTTCACAAATAAGTCTTGGACTGTTGTATGTGGTAACAATGAGGTTCCTAATTCCTCACTCATGCAAGCTATGGTTCAAACAAATAATTTTGAGAATGTGGATGTGGAGGAGTTGAAGGAACGGGAGCGACGTTCCAAGAACATTGTTATTCGTGGAATTCTCAAAGAGAAGTTACAAACACCTCCTTCTCTTGCCATTGTTATCAAAGATTTCTTTAAAACCCACTTTGGCATGTCCGGAGTTATGGTCTACGGAGCACATAGGGTGGGGAAGCAAGGAGCTCCTTGCTCGGGAGAACGGCCAATTGTATGCACCATGCCGGATGAGATCAAATAAAAGATTATCCTTGATAATAGTTGGATCTATTTGAGAGATACAAAATGTTTTTTATGTGAAGATTGCACTATTAAGCAACAAAATCTGCATCGTAAGGCATATGAAGAATAAGGAGGTCTCTCACGAAGAAAATGTGCCCAAGGAGGAGGCAAGTCCCTTGAGCAAATAGGGATACGTGACCTATGATACCGAGTTGCAATTGAAAATATGCTTTTGAAATTGTAATGGATATCCATGGAATGCGGGGGTTGGCATTGATGAACTAAAAAGAAAAGCCGATGTTGTACTTCTTGTTGAAACTTGGGAGCATGATACACAAAGGATTAACGGCTTGGAGGATTACAATGTACATTCATTGATGTGGTCAAAGAATCTCAAGCAATGAAGAGGGAAAGGAGGGTAGCATGTATGGTTAAGAAAGGATTGGAAGATGTTGTATCAATTGTGAAAGATGACAAGTACAAATGTTATGTATGGCTGAAAATTATAACACCAAGAAGAGCACCCATTTTTGTAGCCGGTTGCTAGATTCCTCAGCATGATTTCCCCTTTTATTCTTGCATAGATAGGGGCGGCCATTTTTTTTAATTTAAAAGAGGACATTGCTTATTTCAAAGGCGAAGGTGATGTTATTGTATTTGGGGATATGAATGCTCGCACAAAAACATTGTAACATGATACTCAATAATTTGATATGCCATACATTTCAAGGGAGTTGAAGGAAGTTCACTTGTATGATCGTACTTCAATGGGTGAGAAAGAGCCGTATCACTATGAAAAGTTACTTTTACAAATGTGTAATAGCACGGGTATGATCATTGCCAATGGTGTATCTTTGTGGAGTGGAACCAATGGATTTATATGTAGGAAACATAATGGGGACAGTGTGATTGACTATATGCTACTCTCCAAAGCCATCACGTATCACATAAACAGTTTTATGTTTGGCCAATGGACCCCGAAATCTGACCATCGGACCTTATGTATTGACCTTTCATGTGGAGAAGCAACTAAGCATGATAATCTTAGCCAAAGGAAAGAGAAATTATCACTACGTATGGATTTCAAACGGGCACCAATGTACATTGAAATGGTTGAGCAAAAGTTATGGATGACAAAGCTTCAATATGATGCACCATTGGAAACTAAATGGGAAGCTTTCAAGAAAGTCATATGTTCTTGTGCCGAAGAATGCTTTGCCATAAAGCATCTCCATGGTATCAACAAAGATAGATCACGCAAAAGGTGGTTTGATAAAGAATGTCAAGATTCTCAAAAGTCCTTGATAAAGCTTGATACAACTATGGACAAAGACAAACATCAAAGTCATTTGCATACATACAAGGCATTGATTCAAAACAAGAGAAGAATATGGGAAGTAAAGCAACAAATTTTTCAAGTCCAAGAAAAGACACATGCATGTGGAAGATTTTGGAGAAACTAGAGGGGCAAGCGGGTTGAGAATTTTGGTAACTTGAGTCTTGTAGATATGTACAGACATTGTAGGCAATTATATAAGCAAAAAAATGTTGAAAAAATACCATTTTATGATTCACTCCCACGTATGCCCTCTTTTTTTACTGTTGAGGATGTATGCGGTGGACTTGAAAAGTTGGCTACTCGCAAAGCGGGAGATCTTCAAACAAGGTATCAAGCCGGCAATGATCAAATGGCCGGGAGATTTTATCCATGAGTGGATGTGTGATATGTTCAATCTTGCACTTCAACATGGTATGCCTTATGATTGGAGTACTAATTGGGTTAAACCTTTGCATAAAGGAGGGGATGTAAAGAATGTAAACAACTACCGGACTATAATGATTCATTCTGTTGTGGAAAATTTGTTTGGGTGCATAATGAAGATGAAATTGAGTGATTGGGCTGAAGAGAATGACAAGCGTGCAAAAAGACAAACGGGTTTTTGTCAATGCCATAGCACCATTGATCATCTTGTCACTCTTCGTGTTCTCATGGAGGAAAGCCGATTGAAAGGCAAGCGATTTTATTTTTGTTTTGTGGACTTCAAGAAAGCCTTTGATATGATTCCACGTAACAATTTGTGGAGAAGGATGGAAGAACTCCAAGTGCCAAGTGAGTTTATGCTTGCGATTTCTTGAATCTATGAGAAGGTGATTTGTCAATTGCGCATGGGAAGAGAAATTTCAGAATTTTTTGTAAGCACTATTGGGGTTAAGCAAGGATGTCCGTTGTCACCAACTCTCTTTGGTCTATGCATTGATCAATTGGAACAAATGGTACTTGACTTTATGCAAGAAGAAGGCATTGAAGAAGTCACTATTTGCAATGCGATAATCATGCTTTTGTTGTATGCGGATGATGTAGTGCTTCTAGCACACACTTTAGAAGATGCACAAAAGCTTATGGTTGTCCTTGAGAACTTTTGCTTGCATAGTGAGTTGATTGTGAATGAATCCAAAACAAAGGTTATGTTTATGAAAACTAACCATTAGGAAAATCCATACATTGTGTACAACAACGAGACACCTGAAGTTGTTGAGAGCTTTAAGTACCTTGGCCTTGAGGTTTTGTCCAATCACAAGTGGCATGAATGTGCTATGTGTCATTTGGAAGCGGGAAAGAGAGCATATTATGCATTTGAGAACATGTGTTATTCGGGAAACATCAAGTGTTGGGTTCTCAAGAAGTATCTTTTTGATGCATTGGTGGCACCGGTTCTTCTTTATGGAGTTGAAGTGTGGGGCGGGAGCATTTCAAAGTCTACTTGGAAAGAGTTTGAGGATGTCCAAAAGCGTTTTCTTCCAAACTTTCTCCAAATTAGACACAAACACCATATATGCTCCTACTTCTTGAGTCGGGATCTCTTCCAATTGAGGTTATGGGCATGGAAAGGGTTGTGGAGTACATGATAAAGATGCGTCAAAACCCCTCACATCGACTTCCTACAGTTGCATGGGAAACAAGCAAAAAAGTTCAAAAGACGCATAAAAGCAAGATCTTGAGCACGGGATGGATGCAAGATAAAAAGAAGTGGTTTGGGAGATGGGATGCATTACACTTGCTACATGATGATCCAATTGACTCCCAAGTGAATGAAGCTTTTCTAAACGGCAATGTATTATGGCTTAGGAGAAATCCGGTGGGTCACGCTTCATACATTACACCACCCATATTGAACCCAACTACAAAACCATGTTCTTCGCTGAAAGAGGAAAACATACTCACACTCAACATTCTTGAGCCTATCCCCTTGTCAGTGATACGCACTATCACAGCCATTCGGCTTAGCTCCCATTTCCTTTGATGCGAGACAGGGCGTTGAGGCAACGGAGAAGAGTCAAATCAACTGTGCACATTATACTCACTGCAAATTCAAGAGTCTAAGTACCACACACTACTAGAGTGCTCATCTTTTGGTCACATCCGAACTTGCTTCTCTCACATTTTCAGCCATGACTTAGACCTACACACTTTCCTCTCCCAGCCACAGTGTGGGCTCTCCGTTGCGACTCTCATCACCACAATTTTGGAGCATCAAGAGTCACTCATCAGCCATACACGTACTACATCACATGTAACTTTGGTCCCATAGGTCATATTTGACCTCCGAGGACGATAATAAAATCTCTCTCTCTCTCTCTCTCTCGCGTGAAACTCCCCCAAACACCCCTTCTCGTGTGGACTACCCCCATCCCCCCCCCCCCCCCCCCCCCCCCCCCCCCCCTCTCCCTCTCTCTCTCTCATATATGGTGGACCAAATGTTAAGCATGACAGAGCATCAAGAGAGCCCAACATTAGAATGCAAGTGGAAAGTTTTCAAAGAAGTAATTTGCTCTTGTGCGAAGGAATGCTTTTCGGTGAAACACATGTCTTGCAAAAGGTCTAATAAGGGTAGCACCAAGAAGAAATGGTTTGACATGGAATATAGTCAAGCCCGAAAACACTTGATAAGGTTGGATGCAAGCAAAGACAAGGAAGTTTACTTGGAATGTTCACACACATACAAAGCACTTGTTCAAAAAAAGAGGAGAAGGTGGGAAGTCAAAAAATGACTTCTTTTAGCGCAAGACAAAGCACATGCATGTGGCAAGTTTTGGCAAAATCTAAAAGGCAAGCGTGTTGAGAGCTTTTGTGACTTGACACTTGAAGATATGTATACGCATTGCAAGAATATCTATGAACAACTCAATGTTGATAAGATGGAGTGTTGTAGCTCCCTTCCGTTTGTGCCTCCCTTCTTTATCATTGAAGATGTATGTTCACTACAAGAGGCTATTCATATTAGCGACGCTCACACAGCGACGCTCAAAAAAAAAATCCCCGGCGTCGCTATGAGCGTCGCAAATTTACTTGAATTTGCGACGCTCATAGCGACGCCGGCTGGGCTAAAAAAAATAACAGAGAGCGCCCAAAAACTCAGATCTCAGATCTGAGTTGTTCGGCGCCCTCAAGCAAGGAGCGGGTAACGCTCTCCCTCTCTCTCTCTCTCTCTCTCTTTCTTCTCCACACACACACACACACACACACACACACACACACACACACACACACACACGAGGAGAGGAAGGAGAGCCAGGTATGCTCCTTCCCTCTCCTCACTCTCATGTTCCCTTCCCCTCTTTCTCTCTCTCTCTCTCTCTCTCACACACACACACACACACATAGTGTTTTTGAGAGAGAGAGAGAGAGAGAGAGAGAGAGAGAGAGAGAGAGAGAGAAGAGTACACACATAAACAAAAACGCACACACACATACATAAATAAAGAATGCACACACACATTGAGAGAGGAAAAGAGAGAGAGAGCATGCATAAACAAAAAACGCACACATTGAGAGAGGAAAAGAGAGAGAGAACATGCATAAACAAAAAACGCACACATTGAGAGAGGAAAAGAGAGAGAAAACATGTATAAACAAAAAAACGCACACACATTGAGAGAGAAAGAGAGAGAAACTAATTTAACGTCGTAGGAAACTAATTAAAATTAAAAGACCTAAAGATCTAGCCGACGAGGAGTTGAACTCAAGACCTATTATTCAAGAGGGAAATGGCATAACCAATCTATCATACTTGGCATGGGTGATAGAAAGGTTATACCATTTATCTCTTTTTATTGGCACACACATCCACACACGCGTACACACACAAGAAGAAGAGAGTTATAACGTCGTAGGAAACTATCCTAAAAGACGTTAAAGATTAGGTTAGATGTAGACTTACGTTAAATTAGATTTAGGTTTATTTAAGTTAAATTAGATTAGATTTAGGTTTATTTTTAGTTAGATTTACGTTTATTTACGCTAGATTTTGATTTACGTTATATTAGATTAGATTTAGGTCTCCATAGACTGCGATGCCTGCATGAAGCGGGTGAAGAAAGCCCTCAATGGAATATAGGGTATTGTTGCCTTCACTCATGGTGGGCTCCGTCAATCCAAAAGTACTGGTGAAATGTCTTCAGAAAATAGGGAAGAAGGTGGATCTTCAGGGCGGCAAGAGTCACTACATCCCCGACAATGACCATCTAGACAACCTCTAGTCATTCAACAACAACTTCAAAGTTAGTAACAAGAGCAAGAACGGTCCAAAGGGCCAATTGCTGTCGTCAGATGTGGATGGAGATGAGGCAGCGTCACCGCCGGAAGTTAACTCTCACATCTTTAGTGATGAGAATGCCAACTCTTGCCGAGTTATGTGAAAAATTATGTGTTAAATCAGGTTTAAGGTTCTTATAATCCCTGTTAGTTTAGTTCTTTGTTTTTAATATAACATAATTTACGTTAGATTTAGATTTATGTTATATTAGATTAGACTTAGGTTTATTTAGGTTTACCCACACACACACAAGAAGAAGAGTTTTAACGTCGTAGGAAACTATCCCAAAAGACGTTAAAGTTTAGGTTAGATGTAGACTTACGTTAAATTAGCTTTAGGTTTATTTTTAGTTAGATTTACGTTTATTTAGATTTACGCTTATTTACGTTAGATCGAGTCCACACAAGAATTACTTACGGTTTAGGGTTTAGAGTTAGACGAACAGTGAAAAGATCTACTGTGAAAAGATGTTAAGATGCTGTGAAGTGCTACAGCTAGAGAAGAGGCAAAGGGGTTTTGTCCACTACATGCAGTATCATGTAGACGTGGGTCTGTAGATTTCTTGTACCCACAAATATAGGTATTGACCAATAAAGACGAGATTATAACCCGGTGGTTCTGATCTCCGTGCACCTCTAGACCGAGGTGTGCGGGGATTGGACATGACTAGAGAATGTGAGGTAGAGAGAGAGAGAGAGAGAGAGAGAGAGAGAGAGAGAGAGAGAGAGAGAGAGAGAGAGAGAGAGAGAGAGAGAGAGAGAGATAAGACGAAGAATGCCAATAGAATATTAAATTTGTTGTCCAGGTTATAAGATTTTTATCCTCATTATGAGTAGTGACGAGGATGTGGGACCGTCCAACCGAAACACCTATCTCTCAACGAGGGTCTTATGTCCTTGTAATCAATGCAAGCATGCTGTGCGACGGACAAGACGTGTTTCTTTGCAGCACGTTCGCGAATTTGGCGAGTTCGATCCATCTATTATAGATCGAGTTGTTGCCAATTATAACTCGTCGGACTCTGACGCTGGCCAACAAGCAGCAATCTTGCAACCCAATAGACGTGTTCGCAGGCGCTTTGGTCAAGCAGCATATGTGAGGCCACAAGATGTAGCCTCTGACAGCTCGGGGGATGATCATGCAGAGCACATTCCCAACGAGGCAATGTTTGAGCCCGAGATTGATGAAATGATCGAGACGATCATGGATTCAGAAAGGCTTATCTATGATGATATGAAAAGTGAAGCCGATACGCCATTGTATAATGGAGCACGTATGTCTAGATTGAAAGCACTCCTGGTTCTTCTCAACATGCAGGCAAAGTTTGGATGGAGTGACACTAGCGTCACAGCGCTTTTCAGGTGATCTATTACAATTAGTTTACTTTAATAAAACTCTAAATGTATAATGATCTGATAGATTTTTACACGACTGTATCGTATTTTTATGTTGTGTAGATTGCTTAAAGAGCACATACTACCAGCTGACAATGTGATGCCAGATTCCCGAGATGAAGCAAGAAAGATTTTGCGAAACTTGGGGATGGATTACAATTCTATCCACGCTTGTCCTAATGACTGCATTCTTTTCAGAGGGGAATACATAGACATGGAGAAGTGTCCGAAATGTGATTCCGAAAGATATCGAGTAGATCTCCACGGAACAAAAATTCCACAAAAGGTTTTGCGACATTTTCCTCTGCTTCCTCGCATCAAGCATTTCTTCGAATGTAAGTCCATGGCCGCCCTAGCATCATGGCATGAGGAGAATAAATCTTCGGATGGTGTGCTACGAATTCCTGCAGATTGCGCAGCCTGGAAACATATAGATGGAACATGGTCGGATTTTGCCAGGGAAGCTCGAAATTTGCGCTTAGGCCTGGCTATGGATGGCGTAAATCCATTTGGTCAAAGATCAACATCTTACAGTGTATGGCCCGTTGTCATCGTCAACTACAACATTCCCCCGTGGTTGACTACGAAGAAGGGGCACCTATGGCTAAGCTTGATTGTGCCAGGGCGATATAAAGTGGAGAATATGGATGTGTATCTTCGTCCACTATTGGAAGAGCTACAACAATTGTGGATTGGCATAGAGGTGGTGCATATGAGCCGACACACAGGACGACGGAATGCTTTGATCAGAGGCATTCTAATGTGGACCATGCATGACTATCCCGGGCTAACAGAATGCTTAGGTGATCTATTGACACTCCTCACTCAGACACTGTAAATCTTGTTTTTTCCCATAGTTGATCTATTATCATGTGTATACATGCAGGGCTTCAAACAAGCGAATACAGAGCATGTGTCACATGTGGACCTAGACTGAATGCACGTAGGGCGCCCTCACTGAAGAAGAAAATCTACGAAGGTCATCAAGCGTATCTTCCAGAGAATCATGTGTTCCGCGACGGCTTTTTGGGAAGAGAGCCACCAAGGATGTCTACACAAGCATGGTTAGAGCAGAAGGAGATGTGCGATGACGGATTGCCTCCAGGGATGAAGAGACCATCTCTATGGTACGAGTTACCATACTGGCCCCGACTCATGATCAATCACTTGCTCGATCCAATGCACATATTCAAGAATGTGGGTAATCTACTATGGGACCATCTGACCGGCAAGAAAGATACTTTGGGAGCCAGAGTTGACCTTAGAAATGTGGATCTTATGGAGCAATATTGGCCGCAAACAGCGTCTGATGGATTTTCACAGGAGCCCAAGAACGCAAAGTAAAAGAGACCATTCGATCTTTGCGGACCCCCACTCGCGTAATGCACTCGCTCCGAACGTGTTTTACTAAGGAAGGAAAGCTTACCGGTTTGAAGTCACACGATTGGCATAAAATGTGTCAGGTACGTTCATAGTGGACTTTAATATCATTGCATAAAATGTGGACTTTAATATCATTGCTGCACATACTTTACAGTTTATTTTACCGGTTGCCATTGAGGGATGTTTGTCTCTCGACATCCGTAACACAATCTACAAACTTGCAAAGCTGGTGCAATGGATCTCACAAAAGGAGATCAACGTAGACTCCATACCATTCGCCAAACTAAATGCTGCGGAGCTTGTGTGCATGTTTGAGAAACATTTTCCTACTACCATGCTAACCATTCAGGTGCATCTTCTTGTTCACATAGTTGATGAGGTGGAAATAGCTGGCACAGTTCATTCCAGATGGATGTTCTTCTTAGAACGTTTCATGAAAACGCTTAAGGGATATGTGCATCAAAAGGCACGTCCGGAGGATAGCATGGCAGAAGGTTGGTTGGTATCAAAGTCCCTAGTGTACATTGGAGAGTGGCTAGATGGATTTGATAAAGCCCGGGACACGCTATGGCGAACCATAGATGATGAGCGCATATCTGGGATTGTCATGTGCAATCTCGGTGTTGAGAAGAAGATGACGGAAGATCTAGAGGCTAAAATCAACCGATTTTGCATGCTTCACAATCCAGTGATGCAAAAGTGGATTTCACAATATGAGGATGCAATGCAAGAGCGACAAAGGGTACGAATCGAGTGGAGACGGGGAAGACGACCACCGATGCACTATCCGACGGTTCTGGAGAGCCTACCAACATTCATGAGCTTAAGATGGTTGCACAACCAATTGAAAAGCGCACAACAATGCGGTGACGAAGTGACTGAGGAAGAGTGGGAGTACTCTCGGGGTTGTGCGACCAAGGTAAGTTTGCAATGTACGACTAGCTAGTGACTTTATTCCTAAACGTTTGAACGGCCACTCATAATCTTTGTTCCTTGTAGTATAAGTCATACACAGCAGCATGGTGTAAAGGTCGACATTTTAGGGTGGAACGGATCGACAAAAAGCGTTTTACTCAAGATTGTGGAATCATGGGAAAATTCGAACAGTCTAGTCGACGACGTTCCTCTGATGCAGATCCTGTGGTGGTGGAACTCACTTACTTCGGCACGCTACAAGAGATTTTGAGGATCGATTACAGAGGATTTTTTGTCGACTTGTTCGACGTGCAATGGTTCAAGATAATCATGGAGGGTCGCAACGCTATTGTGCGTAGAGGAGAGTCTCGTTTTCTTGAGGTGGATTCTACTAAGAAATGGACTGACCTAAGAGACACTTTCGTACTACCCGAGCATTGTGAACAAGTAAGTATGTAAATAGTTAACATCCCCCTTTTACAAGTTATGTGCTTGAAAGCTCTCATGTAAGTTATGTGGCTCTGGCAGGTAATATTTCATCCTACAAAGTCTACATCAAACTGGTGGTACGTCATAGAGGTAGCCCCTCATAGTGCAAGGACGTATGAAGGCTACCATGTGCCAATCACAACGGCATCAATGGAGGAGATTAGAGAATATGCTCAATCAGAAGCCGCTGCGGTGGTGCCAGACGAGCATCAAGATGCTACTACTCTATATGGGGTGCATGCAGAGGAGCTACAAAATGAAACAGAGGATATGTGTTTAAACGGAGAGCTTTATATAGATATAGGAAGTTATGCTGAGTTATGCGAGGATGAGAGAGAGATCTCTTAAAGCCACAAATATTGTATTTGAACAATTTTGCTCCATGTTGTAAAAGCTTTGGCTCTCTAAGTACCTTCCATGGTGTATAACTCTCTTTTCTACTCGCACTCACATCTTTTGATTGAAAATTCTGAGTTTTCGACTTGCCTCTTCTATCACTCAATTCATTGCGTCATTATGTCATTGTATTTAATGGTCTTTGCGTCATTGTCTACTCTATTCATTCAATATTAACTTTAAATATTCGTGTGTTTAATGCAGGTATGGATGATGAGGAGTTTCTTTATTCTTTGTCACCGCAGCAGAGACAGTGGTACGTGGAGCGTCATCTCTCTGGCGCATCATCGCGCGTTCCTACTCCATCCGCATCTCCCTCTCTTTCGGAGCATTCGGCGTGCTCCGAAGCTTCGGCGTCGATGAGACGATCTTCACACTCGTCTAGACACCGGCGCTCTAGTGGTGGCGGTGGCGGTTGTTGTGGGGATTCCGCCACCGATGCCTCCACACCGCCTCGTGTTCGACGAGGCTCTTTACCCTCCCCTTCTTTGCCCGACCCCACACATGCCACAGCATCGCCATCTACGCCAGGTTTTGCGCGGCTGATTGTTCCTAGCAGCTACACACCTCTACCTACTCCGCCAGGAGCCACCCCACTCGACACTCCTCGCTTCGGGGCCCAGACGCCGGTGGAGACACCTGACGTCCGTACCCCCATCGACACGCCGCTAGAGACCCCTGCCGGGACACCCAGGTTCACGCGTCACCGGCTAGAGGGCTTGCCTTACTCCGTCGACTTCAGCGGCGCCATCATCATGGATGATGACGGCAAGAAGGTGATCTCGCGCATGCGTGGTCTTTGCTCTCAGCTGTTTAGACACTACATACTAAACAAATGGAGTGAAGTACCAAGTGATTTAAAAAACAGAGTCATCAGCATACTTCATGATGAGTTTCTCGTTCCAACACGGGATCAACGCTTCAATGAAGACCTGATGAAGATTCGAATGCGCGAATACTGCAAACACAAGCGTTCCGAAGTGCAAAAAGCAATCAAGCATGGGTGGAACAGGCCAGATTGGCTGGCCAAAGAAGATTGGAAGAATGCGAAGAAAGCAGCGCGCGAGAATCCCGACAAGTGGAAGCAACAAAAGGATGCAGCCAGAGCGCAAGTAGAGGCAGGGAGCTCGCACCACTTGGGGAGCGGTGGATGGGCATCATTTGAGGCCGATTTTGTAAGTGTTTTCGCGTTGCTCTTTATGTTCGACAGTTTAGGGTTTATGAGTTTTTTAATTCTAACATAATGAAATCTTTGTATGTTTTGACAGTGGTCGATGACAGGACGTGATTCCACACCGTACGAGCTCGAGTACGCAGGCAGAAAGGGCTTAAACGCCCTGATGGACATTCTCAGTTCTCGCGGCGGCATGGTTAGTATTAGGGTTTACTCTTTTCTATTTTTTGTATTGTTTTATAAATGTCGTTATATGTTTATACTTACTGAAAGCTGTCTTATTGTCTTTTTTTGCAGAATTCGACAGATACGCCGCTTGGACGCGATGAGACGTCTGACTAGACGACGTCAGTTTAGCCGTAGCTAGATAGCATTAGTTTAGGGTTTCTCATAGCTTATGTATCATGAGACGGATTTTATACGTCTTTTTGAACCATGCCAATCAATTCTTTATGCTTATGATGTTGTACAATTGTCATTATTACATTTTCCAATCAATTCATTTTGAGTATGATGTGTACAATTGTCAATTTTTCGCTTGTCAATTTTGCAAACAATGCATCTTGTGGGTGACTATTTTGGGTCTATTATCTACCCTTGCACTTTTTTTAAAAAGTGAATCAAGTACAATATGGTTGATGGGTGGCAGGGCATTCAATGCCCTGTCACCAAAAAAAATTTCTCTCGGGCGTCGCTATAACCGTCGCTATTTATGGCTCTGGAGCTTCGCTATAAGCGTCGCTATAGACTTCTGTGTAAACGTCGCTATAATCGTCGCTATGACCATCGCTATGAGCGTCTCTATATAGCGACGCATATAGCGACGCTCTCGTGGCGACGCTATTAGCGACGCTGGGGGTTATAAAAACCCAGTGTATTTCCGTCGCTAATAGCGTCACAAGAGCACACAACCTCTTGTAGTGGTTGAGCTCTTGAAAAACTTGCTACTCGCAAGGCAGGGGACCTTCAAGGTGTCAAGGCGGAAATGTTTAACCTTGCATTGTGAACAACTATCGCACTATAATGGCTTTTTCTTTGATGGCAAAGTTATCTAGATGTATCATGGAGATGAAGATAAGATAGGTTGAAAAGAACGGAAAACGTGTGCTAGGCCAAGCAGGTTTTTGAAGGCATCATAGCACTATCGATCACCTTGTCACTCTTTGAGTTCTTATGGAAGCGTCTTGATTAAAGGAGAAAAGTTGTATTTGTTGATTTGTGGATTTCAAGAAAGCTTTTGATATGATACCGCGAGGAAAGCTTTGGAGACGTATGCAAAGCCTTCAAGTGCCGAGAGAATTTATGCATGCACTCTTTCACATCTACCAAAAAGTGATATGTCGACTACGTATGGGAGATGGCATTTTAGAATTTTTTGCAAGCTCCATTGGTGTCAAACAAGGATGCCCACTTTACCCAACCCTCTTTGGGCTACTCATTGATGAATTGGAATGCATGGTTCTTGATTTTATGCAACAAAAAGGCATAGAAGAGGTTAAGATCGTAAATGTGGTGATCATGCTTTTGCTTTATGCAGATGATGTAGTGCTCTTGGCACATACCTTTAGAAGATGCACAAAAGCTTATGAGTGTCTTGGAACGCTTTTGCCTACATAGCGGGCTGATCGTGAATGGATCCAAAACCAAGGTTATGCTTGTAAAGACCCTCAATGACAAAAATCCATGCATTGTATACAACAATGAGCAACTTGAAGTGGTAGATAGCTTCAAGTACCTTGGCCTTGAGGTTCCATCCAATCATAAATGGAAGGATTGCGCAATTTGTCGCTTGGAAGCCGGAAAGAGGGCTTATTATGCATTTGAGAACATGTGCAATGCTAGAGAGATCAAGTGTTGGGCTCTCAAAAAGTACCTCTTTGACACATTGGTGACACCGGTGCTTCTTTATGGAGTGGAGGTGTGGGGTGGTAGCATTGGGAAGTCTGCTTGGAAAGAGTTTGAGAATGTCCAAAAGCATTTTCTCACCAACTTTCTCCAAGTCAAGACATAAACACTCTACATGCTCTTACTTCTTCCCATTGAGGTCTTTGACATGCAAAGGGTTGTGGAGTACATGCTTAAGACACAACGTAGCCGTTTGTATTGACTTCCTGGAATCGCATATGAAGCAAGTCAAAAGGTCCAAAAGACATGCAAGAGCAAAATACTAAGTTCGGGGTGCATACTTGACATCAAGAAATGTTTTGGAAGATGGGATGCATGTCACTTGGTCAAGGATGCGTCAATCGACTCCCAAGTTAATGACGCCTTCTTACAATGCCAATGTATCACGGCTTGGGAGAAATCCGGAGGTTCTCCCTTTAGCCATTACACCACACACATTGCCCCAAACTACAAATCTCTCTTCTTCTCCGAACGCGGTAACCCTACATCCTTGAGCCCATCCCATTGAGTGCGATCTACACCATTGCCTCCATTCGTCTTAGCTCCCATTCTCTACGCTGCGAGACAGGACGTTGGGGCACTAGCGAGGAGTCTCATCAAATTTGCACCTTATGCCCTCGTCAAGTGCGAGAGAGTGAGTACCACACACTACTTGAGTGCTCAGCTTTTGACCACATTAGGTCCTCTTTTCCCCATATATTCATCCATGAGCTCTCCCTACATACCTTCCTCTCCCAACCACGATGTGAACTCTCTATTGCGATGCTGATTTCAATCATTTTTGAGCATCGAGAGTCACTTATGACCTCCACTCACACCACGTGACATGTTCATTTGGTCCCATAGGTCATGTTGACCTCCGATGACGATAATAGAACTCTCTCTCTCTCTCTCTCTCTCTCTCTCTCTCTCTCTCTCTCTCTCTCTCTCTCTCGTGTGAGTGAAGCCCCGCCCGCCTCTCCCTCTTTAAGGTCTCTTGGGATATTTTCCTACGACAATAAAATTTTCTTCTTCTTCTTCTTCTTCTTTTCCCCCCTGTGTGAATCACCCTAAACCCAAATTTCCCCTCTCCCTATTGCTCTTTCTCCTTGTGCCTCTCTCTCGCTCTCTCTCTCTCTCTCTCTCTCTCTCTCTCTCTCTGGCGGCCGGGAAAGAGGGGGCACCACGAAGGGCAACGTAGGGGGAGGAGGCCTGCCCCCCCCCCCTCTCTCTCTCTCTCTCTATCTCCCTCTCTCTCTCTCTCTCTCTCTCTCTCTCTCTCTCTCTCTCTATTCCCCCCCCTCTCTCTCTCTCTCTCTCTCCCTCTCTCTTTCTCTCTCTCTCTCTCTCTCTCTCTCTCTCTCTCTCTCTCTCTCTCTCTCTCTCTCTCTCTCTTTGTGGGCAGCCGAGTGATGCAGGGGGAAAACGCAGCGCGCGGGCTCTCTCTCTATGTGTGTGTGTGTGTGTGTAGCAAGGGGCGGGCAGAGAGGGGACGCGAGGGGGGTGGGGCAGTGAGGGGGGTGCGAGGGGGGGGGGGGTTTGGGGGTGGGGGGAGGGTCTCTCTCTCTCTCTCTCTCTCTCTCTCTCTCTCTCTCTCTCTCTCTCTCTCTCTCTCTCTCTCTCTCTCTCGCTGGGGGGGTAGCGAGGGGGCAACGTGGAGGGCGGGGACATGGAGCGCGAGGGAGGCGCGAGGGCAGGGTAGGTGGGTGCGCCCCTGGTGTCCATGTGGACTACCTCGTGGACAGCAAGAACGCACCCACACCCGCCCATACTGCCTCCCGTGTCCCCCTTGTTGCACTGCCCCCTGTCGCCCACCCGCCCATTTCCCCTCCAATGTCCCTTGTGCCCCCTGCATCCGCCCCCTGCCACCTGCCCAACCCCTCTGTGCCCCGCCCCCAATGCCCCTCGTGCCCCCTGCACCTGCCCCCTGTCCCCGCTTCCCCCCCATCGCCCGCCACCCCCCCCCCGCCCCCAAATCCCCTCTCACCGCTTGCACCTATCCCCTGCCCCTCGCCCCTTGCACTTGCCTCCCTCACGCTCCGTGCCGCTCGTCCCGTGCCCCTCCTGCTGCCTGCACTCGGCTCTTGCTGCCGTGTCCCCCCCCTTTTGGTCCTCGCGCCTAGCTACCCCCGCGCCTTATGCCCCGAGTTGCACCCCCTCCCCCTCCCCTTCCCTCCACGCTTACATCCCCCCCTCCTTTTTGTTCACCCCCTTGCCCCCTCTTTCGATAAAAAAAGTATGTGGCTTTTTGCCCCCTCCCCCCTCTTCCGAAATGCCTATAAGAGCTCACATTTGGACTTTTTTATTTCTCCTCATAGTTCTACTCTTCCTTCCTTCAGCGTTAGTGATCTATATCTTTTAGAAAACAATTTTTTTTCATTCCTTTATAGCTTTCTGAACCTTCTACTCCTACTCTCTTCTATTTCATTTCTCTTAAACCTTATTCCCACCCTCTACACCTTCAACCCTCTCATATTACTTTCCCCTTTCATCATTTTTCTTAAATCTTGTTCCCACACCTTCAAACCTCTCATAATACTTTCACCTTCCATTAGTTCTTTGAAAACCATCGGGACCCTAATTAACAAACAAGATGCCAATTTTCACAAGAAAACAAACCAAAGATGTGGAATGCCAAGAATAGATGAGAATTCAAATCACGCAAGAAGAAAATCCTCTACATACCACTCAAGAGAGTGGTTCCATGGTTGAATAGTCCGTTTTGACAACGACCTCCTTCTCGACGAGTGCAGTCACGTCGATGACCATCCTTGCAAAAAACACGGGTAATGATCCTCTTACTAATTTCTTTGGTTCTGTGGTTGATACCCACATCTCATTGGGTTGGATAGATGCATATGTTTTGCCATACAATCACTTGTTGCCTCGCATCCCCCTTTTCTGTCTTTTGGCCAACCTGGCCATTAGAATGAATGATGATTGTGTGGCTGAACTAATACCTCTATAGCAAAAAAAGGTTACCAGTCCATGATGGCTCGCTTCATTGTGTCCAAAGCTTTTCCTGGACAAGATCTTATACCTTTCGATAGGCGTGGCACTTACGGGAGAGAGTTAGTGATGTAGGCCACATTTGATGACCAAATTAGAGACATCCCCGAACTCCCTCACATGGTGAAAACATAGTGTTTTTTTTTTTGAAAATGAATTTGATTTGGTGATTTGTATTGCAGAAAGAGTGATGCAATGTATCGGCTGAAAACAAAAAATTTACCAGTGAAGGGGAGTAGAGAGTACCACAAGCACAAAGAAGACTACAAGGCAAGCTATGATTGGCAATGAAAGAGACCGAGAATTGTTTTCGTGCGAAAGGGACTAGAGATAGCAATCATAGCCAATCCCAAAAATAGAACACATTTTTTTCAAAAATGCATCTCATTTGTGGGCTGGGGAGAGAAGGGTTGCAAAATGACACCCTTTAGAGTCTCCGAGGTTGTACGGGTATGGATTAGTCCTTCGGAGTAAGTACTATTTGAATATGAAAGCACTATTTGTTCTCCTTAATTTATTAAGAATTTTATCCAATGATACATTGCAAAAAATATGGCTTGATTGATATATTGGCAAAGGGCGATGTGTCGTTAGTGGAAGCATCTATTCCGACACAGGAGAAGCCATTCTCACAGTGATTGAGAATGCACGTATATTGGTGGCAGCTTGAAAGGTGAGCGTACTAGCACTAGAGTTTGGGGTCCTTTCTAGTAATGCCACATTAATAATACTTAATGTGCAGGGGTGTATTGAGTGTGGCTAAAAGGATGGAGGCCACGATATCCACATTAAAGAAGCTGCATGCACGCGCCGCACGTGATTGTGGCATGTCCCTTAGTGATGCACCACAGGCTTTTCGACAAAAGCACTTTGGGAAGGCGTTTGTGCGATGGAAGCAAACCATACGAGCTACCAATGATGCAGAGGAGCAAGCACATTTTGCTTGTACTGTTTGATGAATGCTATATAAGTATTGAACTATCCAATACACCAAAATTGTGTGTTATGAAAGTTTGAGTTATTCCTCTTGTTTTTTGTAGATGGTGGTTGGGCGCCCTTAAAATAGGCCTTCGCAGTCCATACCCTGAGCATCCCAGCGATGCGTGGGTGGAGTATGAGAGAGAGGAGAGTGGACTCTATCCTGATGATTGGATAGAGAAGCTCCATGGTAAGGAAATGTGGAGAGACTGTCCATGGTTTTTGGATTGTGTGGATGGCGAATTTCTTGAAGACGAAGATGAAGCATACAATGGTAAGTAATGTTTTTTTTGTTCAAGTAATGTGTTTAATTTGCTATAGTGTCCTCACTTTTTTGTGGACTTGCAGCATTACACAAGAAGGTAAAGGGCCCGGGGGATTCACTATTAATAATGGAAGGTGTCACCTACGTACATCAAAATTAGAGAAACCCCCTTATGTACGGTATCTTACATGCTAACCCACCCCCCTACATATGGAAAGATATGGACGTTCTTGCAATGAGCCGTCCCCCCTCATACAGATTTTGTAAGGAATTTCATGGCCCACTACTTCATTTGGGATAACAAACCACCATGAAAAGCAACAAATATAATGAATATTTAAATAAAATAAACCAACCGATTCAATGTAATTTGTCAAAAAATGAATAGCATTTGCCTTGTAAACTGATACAAATCTCAATCTCAAAACATATGATACTAGCCACCTAGGACAGGCAAAATTAGAGATCAACCCAAAAATTGCCAAGACGTAAGGTGCAAGCGCGTCTGAAGGATTTGCACATTGGAAGTCAATTTCAACAAGAAAGAACGCTTGGAACATAAATGTATCTTTCAATAGTAGCTTCATATATTGATATGTTTGTCTCCAACTCTCTCATTATCTGAGAGAGTGAAAGATTCCGACAAGGTTTCCTTCTTTTTCAGGTACTTAGTGTTTAGAGAAGGTGTCATTCTTTATGTTTTCCATTAAAAGAAGGCAATAGTTATTCATTTTTTAAGAAATATCTATTGTTTTTTCCTCAGGATGTGGCACACTTGGATCATGAAACAAGTGATATACACTCTCAAGGAGAATTTCATAAGCAAAGAAACATTCCTTGATATTCAGCTCTCTTGCCACTTTGTAGTTCTTCTAATCAAGATAACTAGAGAAAAGTATACACATCTAGAAGTTCCTTTGTTTGCAATGGGTTCAGACACTTGTGAAAATTTCTTTAGCAAAGTTGGCCATATGGTTAGAAATGAGAGGATTTATGATGCAGTTGATTTGTTAAGCAATGCTGGTGTGCTAAACAGGATCGTCGATATTCAATCAAGCTCCATGCTTGTTTTTCCAGCAGCACACTCTAAGCAAGAAAACATATGGACTGTAATGAATCATGCACCAAGTGTTCCATTTTCCAATCTTGGTGACTGCATGTTCATATCTTATGATGAGGACACAGTACGAGCTTTAAGAGAGGTCTTTTGTGAAGCGAAGGATGTGTGCAAAATACTAGGCATTCATGATAGCTCTTGGTGGCATGACACATGGCAAGAGAGAGATCTTGAAGATATAATGGCTGCCAATGCAGATGACCAAATTTTGGATTATGGAGTTGTTGATGACGTTCCGCTTGAGATATACAAAGGTGCAAATGAGTTGAGCACATGTGACAAAGATGATGTAATAGTCACAGAATGTGAGTTAGGCCATCTGTTTGATGAGATAGTTGATGAAGAGGAGAAAGTTCAGTGCCAAGTCTGTTCTTTTGTAGAGATAGATGGAAATAAAATGTGTAAGAGTACTCTTGTGAGTCGGATAAATGGAAACCCAACTCTATTTAAGGACAGACTAACAAGGGTGAAAAGTGGGACTTATTCTTCAATGGATAAAAAGATTAGGTTACAAACAGGAACTTCTGTTGTAGTAGGCTTAGATTGTGCAATTTTATTTGAGGGTTTGTCATCCAAATATGACATAAGGTGCAAGAGGAAAGGAAAGATCTGTAGCATTAGCGAAGGTGCAGATAAAGGTACATGGTATTTTGGAAGAGTTGTGTGTATGAGAAGAAAAGTGGGAGCTGCTATCAAAGAGACCAGGGGTCCTATTGATCTTCTTGACCGGCCTGCAAATGTAGAGATACATCTTGCATGGTATCAAAAAGTTAAGGGTGCAAGGAGCTATACATACAATCTTGTGGACAATCAATGTGTATCCTTGGAGTCTATAATTTCACTTGCGAACTTGAAGTATAATTTGGAGACTAAGAAATACCAGCTTGATGCTAAGGACTACAAGGTCTTCAATAAGTATGTGAAAGGTAAATTGACTTCAAACAAAATGAGCGTGTTCAACCCCCTCCCCGTGTTGACCCTGTCAACAATGTGCACGCCACTTATATTCTCAATAGTGTATATGCTATGAATGCAGTATGCACAACATAGAGTGCACACAGCTACACAAACTCCCTCCATGCAGTCGATGCGGCCACAAGCTCTTTATTCAATGAGATGCAAAACCTTGAATTCAATGCACATCTAATCTAAGGGGATATTGATCAAGTTGCGGCACTAGCCAATAATGCAAGTATGGTTTGGGGAGAACATGGTTTTTGCACCCTACAGGAGTGTGCATCCTTCGAACGACATGTGGAGGCTTGGGTAGAAGTGTGGATGTCAGACATTGCCGGGCATGGAATAGCCAATGGATCCAACAACAACAACAACAACAACAACAACTAGATCTCACCTTTCCTCGCTAATATTGGAGAAATAAGGCATTGACACCATATTAGCATATTGTACTGTTTTTTTTCTCCAAATCTATCTTATTATAGTTGTTGTTTTAAGTTGTGTACTCTAAACCCTTTTAATAATAGTCTGTGGTGTTTCTATTGTAATCTTTAAATGTTGTTCAAAATTGATTCCCATAATTATGTAAATCGTTGAATTAATTTGTTACATGTGTACGAGTGATCACAAGTGTGACAAGATAGAAGGACACTTATCACGTTGGTGGTTTATCTTATTGCCCAACGTATGTCACAACATTTGAGAAGACGTCTCATGTTTGAGTGAGAGGATATTGACAGAGAGAGAATTATAAATTATGAATGCTTGATCGAATGTGTGTGTGTGTGTGTGTGTGTGTGTGTGTGTGTGTGAGAGAGAGAGAGAGAGAGAGAGAGAGAGAGAGAGATGATGATGGAGAAGAAGAAGCTTGGGTGGTATAATGATAGAACCATTTATTAATTTTTTTTAAAAACACACATACAACCATCGTCAAAGCGAGACATATTTGAGAGAGAGAGAGAGAGAGAGAGAGAGAGAGAGAGAGAGAGAGAGAGAGAGAGAGAGAGAGAGGGAGAGATGACAATGGAGAAGAAGAAGATTGGGTGGTATAGTGACATCATCAAAGCACACACATATCTGTGAGAGAGAGAGAGAGAGAGAGAGAGAGAGAGAGAGAGAGAGAGAGAGAGAGAGAGATAACGATGGAGAAGAAGAAGCTTGGGTGGTATATTGATAGAACCATTTACCACCTTTTTTTTAACATACATATAACCATCGTCAAAGCACACACATATCTGAGAGAGAGAGAGAGAGAGAGAGAGAGAGAGAGAGAGAGAGAGAGAGAGAGAGAGAGAGAGAGAGAGAGAGAGAGAGAGATGACAATGGAGAAGAAGATGATTGGGTGCTATAGTGATAGGACCATTTACCACCTTTTTTTTAACACACATAGAACCATCTTCAAAGCACACTTACGCTGCGTTCACACTGAGGCGGTGGAAGAGATCCTCCAAAAGTAGCTTTTCCGGATGGTAGAGTTTACATAATGCACACTTCCACCACCCACTTGTTCACATAGAGGGTGGAAGAAAAAGTCACTCGAGTTTCTTCCACCGGCTTGTGTGAACATTGGGCGGCGGCGGAACAAAGAGTGAAAGGTAGAAGCATTTAGCATTTGCATCAATAAAGCATAGTACAAACCATAGCATAAAAATTATTAAATTGAATGCATTTGTTATAAAATCTCTAACTTGAAGATGATGATGAATCTACTTCCTCGAAAGCCTCATTTTCAAAAAATCCTTGGACATTCATCCATGCATGTTCTTTGTACATTCCCTTTGCAATACTATCCCTCCTCTAGGAGCCTACTCCAAGGTCATTGGAACCTCCTTCATCGCTGCCTTGTGCACGCTCCATAGCCTTCTCTATTCCGACATCCCATGTTGCCATAACCTCCATCATGGATGTAGCACCTGCTCTTCGATCCTCTACTGCACGTCCATCGTGACCCACCAATTCTGCTTCTGCCTCCCTCACCCACTCCATATCAAAAGCTTCTCCATGGAAAATACAAAGGTTGTGAAGCACAAGACAAGCTGCTACAAGATCTATCACATAGTGTAGATTCATGTCACATCTTTTTAACAAAATTCTAAACCTTGCCTTCAACATTCCAAAATCTCTCTCAAGTGGAATCCTTGTACTTGATTGAATGAAATTCCAGTAGTACTTGGGACGTGACAGCCCTTCCTTGCACCCTTTGAAAGGCACTAGCATATATGGCCGTGCAGGATAAGCGTAATCACCAATTAGACAGTAGTTGCCTAGTTCCCCTTTTGCACATCTTTGACCTAGCTCACTTCTGGTGAAATTCAAGGAGTCATGCACTGATCCGGCCCATCCAACATCAAAATTCCATATTGAACAATTAGCAGATACGGTTAGTTGCAGCAAAATAGAGTGGAAACCTTTTCGATTGAAGTAGTCAACATGGTTGTCCCTTGGTGCAATGATGGGAATGTGCGAACCATCTATCACACCAACAACAAAGGAGATTCCTCTTGCTGCTTCAAACTCACATGCCAATGTCGCAAGTCAAGAGCTTGAAGGCCATCTGATGTACATATCCCTAAGACCAGATTTCACGATTGCCTTGCAAAAATCAAGTACATTTCCACAAGATGTACTTTTGCCACATCCATAAGTGTCACCAAGGCAGCGCATAGCAGCATAGCAGCTAGTATATTGAGCCTCTCCTTCTCCAAGGCAATATTCTGGCTAGCAATATCCTTGATATGCTCCAAGAGAAGTTTCCCTGTACCAACCATCTCAGCCAAGGACTCCTCGTACTTTGAAGCGACTTTTCGGCTTGAGGACATGGTGGGTTGGGTCTTCTCTTGATGTGGGGAGGGGTTTTCTTCTAAGGTGTTACCAGTTGTTGGGGTAACATCCTCCATTGTTGATGAAGAAGCGTGGCTAACAGGAGTAACAGTGGCTCTGGCGTGGTAGTATTCATCCACTATGTCAAACCATTTGCATATATGCCTCCTATCATTACCAGAAATTGAGTTATGGGCTTTGTCTTGACGGTATTGTTGCAATATTGCTTGCCATTTTTGCGGTAACTTTCACTATCTTTATCAAAGTCAGGGTAGGCGGCGGCTAGTTTAGTAGCCACTTTTGCCCATAAATTAATCCCTTGCTTCCCGAGATTATTGAACTCATCATTCATGCCCCCTCGGATATGAACGAGTTGGTCCACCCACCAATCTTTCCACTTGCTTTTCTTGTTGTCGCCGTCATTATCATCTTCCAAGTCGATGGTGCTCTTCTTCTTCGAGGCTTTGGGCCTCTTTGTTGCGGTTTGGTTTTGTAGCACGATCTCCTCGTTGGTGACTTCTTTCCTCTTCGACGATTTGGCACGGCTTGCCTTGGGTTGAGAAGCTCGCATGGCATTAGGGGTCGGTTGGGTGATGGAGTGGATGCCACATGATCGGGGGCACACTCCATAGTGGAGTTAGGACTAGTGGCACTCAAAGGGGGCAAGGGATGAGAAGGGCTTGTAGCTATAGGAGAATGTGACCTCTGAGAATTTAGAGAAGGAGAGGGATGAGGTAGTAGAATTTGAGATCCATAATTCAGGGGTCTAAACATAAAGGGAGAATTAGGAGAGATGAAGGGATAGTTCATCATGGCTTGGTAGCCATGAGGTGGCATATGGAAAGAAGGGTGGGGAAATGGATAGAAAGTGGATTGAGAAAATGGAGGTTGGGAGAGAATAGGGTCATCATCTTCCCGTTGGGAGTCGAAAAATTGATTTGGGTTGGAGTCCATGGTACCCACAATGCAAAAAAATAAAATAAAATGATTAAAGATGTGCACACAAAGTTGAGATCAATGCATGAAAGTGCGAATTGTAAAACTCATAGCGACCTTAATGAATTGATTTGCACCGCCATCGGCCTCTTAATGCTTCAACCCTACAAGAACTCCATTTAAAAATTGTTCGTACATCATAGAGCATAAAAAATAAACAGCATGTGAAATAAACTTGGAATTTTAAGATAACTCATTATGCTTGAAAAGCCCTCAAATGTAAAAGAGCATGGCTTAAGCTGTGCATGCACCTCAAATGTAAAAGAGCATGACCTCCTTGATCTTTGTGTTGATGTGATAGAGCTCACAAGCTAATTTTCCATTTTATAATGAGTGGAAGAGGGGGGGGGGGGGGTTGTGAAGGTTGCACAACCTGGAGAGCCGTTAAATATTTTTAGGAGGGGGTGGGGGGGTGGGAAAGGGATTTCATACTATTTAGGGAAAAGGAAATGCAAAAGTACGTTGAAGAGCCATGGGTGAGGGGGCGGGTCGGAAGATTTCACGCTTACTTCTGTCGTGTGCTAGCAACTAAAAGCGGACTGTGCCACCACCCACTGTGAATGCATTTGCTTACACGGTGGATAGCGATTGGCTGCAGCAAAAGGTGCGGACTGTGCCGCCACTCACTGTGAACTTAGTAATATATTTGTGTGTGTGTGTGTGTGTGTGTGTGTGTGTGTGAGAGAGAGAGAGAGAGAGAGAGAGAGAGAGAGAGAGAGAGAGAGAGAGAGAGAGAGAGAGAGAAGATAAAGATGGAGAAGAAGAAGCTTGGGTGGTAGCAAGAGAGAACAAAGTTGAGAAGGGAGAGAATCTTTTTGGAATCTGCTCGTCGGATTCCAAAAAGCGCTTGACAAAAAATGCTCACCAAAAAATTACGTCCTTTCCCTTTTAAGGATAATTTTTCCCAAACTAGAGGTTATGGGTTTCTTTGCACCAGTTTTGAGTCGGTTTTGGGTTCCTTGATTTGTTTTGTATTTTAGTACCTTTGATTAAGTGACCCTTCTTTGTTGAAGTTTTCTAGGTTAAGGTACATGGAACGGGATCCATGGTCCTCAACCTTTCAACCTCAAACTTGGGTCTATGGTTATTCTTCGTATGCTTGTTTGATTTCCATTGTTCAATCAAAAATTGGCTTATAATGGGTTGGTGAAATTGTGAGTTTAGTGTCTGCATTGTGCTTTTTTGGGGACTGAAATGCCAAAATAATACTCAATCACAACTCTTTGCTTCTAAATGGTATTCTAAACTACCCTCGACCGCTAGGCTACCAAGTGACAAAAACTCGTCTTGCCACTATCTTGCTAAAGTAAACTGGAAAATGGTTTTTGGGTGGTGCTTCTTATAAGATATGACTATGGTCACAAGGTCACTCAACCACCATAGAATCGGTTCCCCAAAAATTTCACCAATGCTAATGGATTTACTCAATGGAAATCTATATCATAGCGACCTGGCATAACACAATCTATGTCATACTCAAGTGTGGGACGGGTGTCTAACCTCACTCCTATCTTATTGCAAACGTAGTGAGAACCACCAATATAATTGTGAATCCATGGGATGAAGCTGACTGGACTAGTGCATAGAGGCTACAAGAGGTTGTCAATCTCTTGGAAAACAACAAACAACTCGCATCTAACTCAAGCTACACTCAAATGACTGAAATCATCAAAAGCTAATCGCTCATCGATAAACAAATCACATCCATTACAACATCAAATGACATCCAATCGTTACGAAAATTATAGGACATGTTTATAGGACCTAAGCACACATGCTTATGGTCTCAAATCTCACTTTAGGTCAAGTGCAAAAATCACAATTATTAACAGCAGTGAGTTTTTGACCTAGTTAGTTTTGACCCAGAATGCATCTTAATGCTTAGCAATGGTGCCCCAATACCTCGCCTATACTTAGTTTTTTATTTTAAAGCTTAAATTCCAACTTATGATGAAATTAGGCCACGAGTCAGTGACGCCAAAAGCTATGGATTACCATGAAATGCTTACATAAATTCGTAGAGATCTTACCTACGGTTGCAATGCAACAGAGGGCGCTGCAATGTGACAACCGGGAAGAGAGTAGGAAGCACAAGAAGGAAAGAAGTGAGCACTGTTAGCTCACACTGTGTTTCTATTATCAAAAACTTATAAAAAGCTTACAAAAATTGGCTTTTATGCTTTAGCCAAGGTTTTTGTGGTCAAAATTAATAATTTAGGAGCTCTAACTAAAGACAGGTTGATACAATCAGGAAGCTTGTAGCCGCGGCTCATCAATTACAATGTTTATCTTAGAAAGTAGGAGTTACAATATTCTTGATTCATCAAAATAATAAGTTTTTTTATGATGAAAACTCCAAAAAATGTTATCCGAGTTATCCGAGTTAGCTTGATGCTAACATCCCTCCCCTCCTCGTCTGTGTCATAGCTTCATGGACTGAAGTAGTCTTCGGGTTGACAGCTGGCGAGGAGGTCTTTAAGCGCCTCATATTTGAGTCTTCACTCTTTGCCAAGAACCTGCAAGAATTGCATGGTGACTCTGTGTTTAAGCTCAATGGTGGAATAGCCAACAAATCTGGATGTAAGGTTGCTAATCACTGGCCCAAATATCTTCATTCACCAAGTGAAGGACCCTGTATATAATACTTCCTCAAACACCAACATATTGCTAGAGGGCAAAAACATGCATCGGGCATAGAAGCCGTAAAGGACTTCTTTGGAAGGCTGGCCACTTAAGTCATAGCAGAGGCCCGTATTGCCTTTGAGGAAAGACATCCATGGCGCTGCTGCTTGCTCTGGCTTGTGAAAATCTTGAATACATGTGAGCAGCATTCTGAAAATTTTGTATAGCATGGCACATGAGAGGTCAGGAAGGATATTGAAGAAAGTCATGGAGCCTGTTAGGGTATTCACCATGTATTCCTCCGTCGGTGTTCCCTGCTCTGGAGGTGGAAATCGTGGATAATTGGGTCATGTAGGCCTCTTCTTTCTCAGTGCTTCATATGCTTGCCATGTCCTTACTCTTGGTACATGTTGGGTCTTGTTGTAGTGTGGTAGGTGCTCTTGTGAACAGAATTAGATATCTCAGATTCTTATTCAACCAGCTCTTTCTCCACTTGTGGTGGACATCCTCTATGCCTTCTGCCTACATTTCTTTGTATAATCTTTCTTTGACCTCTAATAGATCTACCTTGATCAAAGGGTATGGCAATGATTGTTGATGCCACTGTGCATTGATTTGGTTGGGAGTGAGTTGAGTGACATTGACTGAGTGGAGAAATGTGAACTCCCAATCCATCACTGCTTTCTATTCTGTATCTGTCTCGTGAGCAACCTGTTCCTTTAGTGCTTCTTCCTCAGCCTTAGAAAACTGGACCATGGGTATTTGCTCACTATTTGTGAGTGGGACTTGAAAATCTTCTTCTCCAACTTGCTTTTTTGTCGGTTGTGTTTCCATCTCAGCAAAAGAGACTGATGGAATGTCAATAGTTGGTTGCTCCGAGGGATTTGCTTCTTCTTGTGTCTCTAGTTGTCCCTCTCTCAGCAGTTGATTGACTCTTTTTAGCTCTGCTATCTCCTTGAGTAGTTGCTGTTCTCGTTGTACCCGCATCAATGCAAGGTCTCTTCTTTGTGATTGCTCTAGCTTGAGATCCTTGTTTTTCTTTTCCAAAGCCTTATAGACTTCATATGTACCTTTTGTTGAAGCGATAGCAGTATTTTCTTTGATCTATCTCAAAAACGTTGCCTGATCATTGATCCTTTGCTCTGAGTATTGCAGAGAAGCGTTCGCTACATTGATCTGCACTTGGATCTTATGTACTGACAAGTTATGGTTAGGAGTTCATTTGTTACCTCTGTCAGCTGTTCATCTTTGGTCTTGCTTGCATCAGATAACTTGGTTAGAAGTTCTCCTAGCTCCTCCATTTCTTTATGCTGCTTTTCTTTGGCCAGCTAGTGTTGTTTTGCTTCATCTTTCAGCTCTTTGACTTGTCTTTGCAGATCTGAAATGACATTCATCCTGTCATCTAACTCTCCTTGTAGAGCATTGATGACCAGCTCAAGCTCCCTAGCCTTAGCACTACCGGCTAAGTGTTGCTGTTCGCATTTTTTCGGCCATCACTTGCATCTTCTTGGCATATTCATTTACTTGCATGATGACATCATCATTTTTCTCCCATTTTTCAGTCTTTGTAGGCTTTCTAAATGTTTCATCCGTTGTCAAGAAGTAGGCGGTCTTGCCAGGAAGGCACCGGGCCTCTTGCTGTGAGAGTTTGTGAGGAAGCTCAAGGGTTATGAGAAAGAGCTAAGATGTAAATAACATATCTTCTAGAGCTAAAGAAGAAATGTAGCCAAAGAAGCCACTCACTTTTCCTTACAAACACACACATGATGGAGAGAACTCATGAAAGATAGTCAAAACAAAACAAAAATGAAAACATCGAGATTACGATCATATCGTATCATGGGTAGGATAAAAGGGTTAATGGATGAGTTAATGATATTTAATCTTTGTTGTCCAAATAAGCTGCAGATTGCTCTTTGGAACTGTAGCTTTGTGCTTACTATAATGTATATGTTTTGTATAGCGATTGGGATTAGTTGTGAGTACAAATCCTCTTGATTCATAATAAAATAATCACATTCACATCAAAAGAGAATTCATAGTCAATAATAGGTAGTACGATGGGATCTGGTGAGAGAAGTATTTCGTTGAGCCTTTCAGGACCAAATAGAAACACTATGCGTTGCTGAAAGTGAATATTTTGACTAATCCAAATGTTGACCCTAATAGATTGCACTGAATGGAATTGAAAGAATATACTTAGTATGTTCAAAGATAAAGGTGTGAAAGAAGTGAAAGGAGAAGAAGAAGAGAGTTTCTCTCCCAAGCCCTATTGTTGCCCTTAGGCAATAAGGATACTGCGGGGAGAGAAGTACCTGTAGCAAGGAGATTCTAGAGTTTGTGGAAGAGAATGAGAACCTTAAGAGAGAGAGATGCTTGTGGAAGATGAAGATATGGTTACTAACCTTGTGCTCAAAATTGTTTCCCGCAAGAAGGTTGTACTCATTACATTGACAAGGTTGCTGCTTGAATACCTTCCAATGAAACAATTAGGACACAACAAGAGAGATCAAAGGAGTAAGATAGAATTAGAGATAGATCTAAGTGTGGTGGTGGTAGTAAAGATAGATAATGAGAGATAGAGATAGAGTTAGAGACAAGTATTGGACTAGATATGCAAATGAAAGTAAAACTAGCAACATATATCTTACATGAGAGCAATCGCCACCACCTTAATGGAGAAAGAAGATGAGGCAAGACTTCCGCCTTTGTTCAAGAGAAAGTGTGGAACTAAGATGAGTGTGTTACTATGGAATTGAGCTATTCTCACTCACTCATAAATTCCCCCAATGAAGAGAAGGTTGCCCTTTTTATAGGTGAGGGAGCCATGTTTTACATAATCACTTGATTAGGCTAAAGAGTTAGCCCAAATCAAATGTTCTTTGGATATTTCATAAAATGGGCAATATTAGGACTCAAAATATCATGAAATTCAGCATTTTTGGTCGTTGAGGCTCCATGTGGGTGCATGATGTATGTGGGCCCCACCTAGGCATCTTCTATGTGGCTCCAGCAAGGGGTCCCAACTTGTGTGTCTTGTCCTTCAAGGCATCTTTGAGGTGTCACATTCACATGCTTATGTCTTTTATCCTCCAAATATCTTATTTTATGGAAAAAGACCAAGATTACCTCTTTTCACTTGATTCACTTGTTTACCATCTCTTCTTGCAGTGTAGTTGTGAGAGGGTTTTTCACTGGTTTCCCTGTAACTTTTGACCTGTAACTCGGATTGACATGCTTCAAAAGGAAAAATTGGCCTACTAAAAGATCTTGAATTGGTTTTGGCCTTTTCTCTACGCCCTTAGGTCAAGATTTTCAAATTGGGATGGTCCAAGAAGCTTTGGATCTTCCTTTTCATAAAGTCTTGTAGTAGGCCCTTCCCTCTTGTATGTATCCAAGAAGGTATGCATTATTGAAGGGTTATATTATTAAATAAATGTGAAAAGAAGAAAATAATTTATATATGGTAGGGTATAGCTGAGATATTAGAAGAAATATACAAATGATTTTCCCCCAGACAAAAAGAGGCACAATCATTGATACTTCTCTTGTAGTAATTTCTAATAGTAATGTACATTTATATTACTTCAAAGGTAATACTAAGGTATGGTAGAAAGATTTTACTTATGCATATGAGTATTATATGAAGTATACTTGTAACATTTAATGGCCTAATAACTTGTGTGTAGCGGAAATGAGCATGAACATAGTGGGCATTTCATTAGAATAGATTCCTAATGAGAATTACAAGCTTGGGTGGAGAGAGCAACAAAAAGCATAACACCTAGTTAGATAGCATCGACAATACTTTCAAAAGAGAGAGAAATTAAGCTAATGACAACAGTTGAGGACCGGATTTGCATGGAGCCGGTCCCCCCTCCAAAAGGCTTTGTATTATGGTTTCTCCCATCAAGAGAGACATTGTACAATACAATTCTTTGTGTTCCTTCAAGACTAGCTAGTGCAATGAAGATGAAAGCTTCATGCACTAAGCAAAACACTTAGCAAACACAACTTGAATTATCCCCGTTCTTAGACCCAAGACCTCACACACCTTCGAAGATGGTGAGAGCTAGCAGGGTATGAGAGTAGATTGAGAGGAAGAAGGAGTATCTTACGAGAAAGATGTACATCTCCTCACATAATCACTCATATTAGCATAGCTTAGCTTAGTAATTAGCTTGGTAGAGGAGATGAACATGCATTGAAGCTTGGATCTTGGTTGGATTTGCATCCACATGCCAAGAGAGTGTTGATGTAGGCTTCTATCTCACAAGCTTGGAGTAGGTGATGAGCTCTCCATTAAAGCTTGGGAAGAGATAGTCTTCTTTGCTTCACACATGAGATTGTGTGAGTGTGTGTGTGTTAATGCCTTGCAAAAATCAGCCCCCTCTCTCTCTTGGGCGAGCCCTCTTGCTATTTGCTCTTGCTGAGCCCTCATTGGCTCTCCCCAAGTCAAGCCAATGACCATTAAGCAGCATAAGTAATAGCCTTCTGACATGTGTCCCCCTTTCCCCTTTTGTGAGAGCTTTAGGTAATTAAATTATTAAACTAAACTCTCATTGGACCCCTTTGCCTCCTGGCCAATAGGAATCAGGCAAGCCATTGGGATCCTGAATGCTCATTGGACCCCTTGGGAGACTGCCCAATAGTCTTCTAGGAGACTTAATTCTCATTGTTTTCTTTTATTAAATGTTTTTTAATTAATTAAACTAGATTTACTCTAGCTTAATTCTCATTGGTCCACTTCAAGGGTCATCCAATAGAAACTGGGCACACCTTGTGGGCATCTGGCCTAGGGAGCTGACATGTGTCCCTCATTTCCTTTGTGTAAAGGGAGCCTCTGTGTGTGTGTGTGTGTGTGTGTGTGTGTGTGTGTGTGTGACTTTCTCTCTCATCCCCTACCTTCAGGGCTCGCCCCCTCCCATGTAGGGATATGCAAAGACTTCTTTTTTACACACACAAAGCATCCAATTTCCCCTAGGTTTGACCTTTGGACACAACCTTTGAATTTTGGAACCTTAGCATTTTGGAAGTCTTAATGGGCTGAACCTTAGGGTCTTTTTAGCCCATTGTTACACATGGCTCTTTTGCAGATGGCCCCCCCTTTGGATCCCTATTTTCCCTCCTTTGGATCCCTACTATGGCCGGTCTGCTAGCTTAACCAATATTCTCGCCTTTTCTCCCCTGGCACTTCCCCACATTAAATGATCAGTTTAATATGCGAAATGATCAGTTTAATTTTCGAAGTCTTAATGGGCTGAACCTTAGGGTCTTTTTAGCCCATTGTTGCACATGGCTCTTTTGCAGATGGCCCCCCCTTTGGATCCCTATTTTCCCTCCTTTGGATCCCTACTGTGGCTGGTATGCTAGCTTAACCAATATTCTAGCTTTTTCTCCCCTGGCACTTCCCCACATTAAATGATCAGTTTAATATGAGAAAATCCTTTAGGAGAATTAGATATTGATTATTATGACATTACCTCTCTCTTGAAATCATAGTCGTCCTCGACTATGGTGTAGAGAAGATAAAGCATATTCATGAGTCCTTTTCTTAGCAGGTAGAGGATCCCTATGTTACCCTACGACATCATTCCACAATGGATGACTAGTCCATTTGGTACTTGAGAGCCTGAGGCTGCCGCAAGCATGTCTGCATATTAGTCCTATCAGTCTTCCATAGTAGAGTGACAAGTTCTACTTGGTGTTTGGGAGACGTCGTCTCTGCAAACTTGATCTAAGCATGCATACTACTTCATTTTTGTGCACAATAAAGAAAAAGAGAGTCTTATAAGACAAAAAATTTGTTCATTTTTAACATTTTGTACATTTGCTTACTCTTGGGAAGCATTGTAAGCATTGACAAGGTTTAGGTTATCCTTTAATTGTATGCCTTGCATCAATCTATCATCTTCAAAAGGATAATTCTTAAACTTAATAAGATATCATCGGATAGTCTTACCGCCTCTTAGTACCTTGTCTTCATGTCGGAGAATGGACTCGGGCTGCAGCACCTCCTCTTGGTCCTCGATCTCCGGTGGGTCTTCAATAGTTGGTTCTTGAGGTGGCTCTCCTTTGTAAGGCTTTAATAGGCTCACATGGAAAGCATTGTGTATGAGCCAATGATTGGGAAACTTGAGTTGATAGGCCATCTCATTGATTGGCCTAAGAATCTGAAAGGGACCATAATACCTTTTTGCTAGTTTAGCATAGTGCTTTTGGTGGCCCGTAGGATTCTTGCCCGTCGTGTGCCTTAATCGAGCCTTGGGAAACTTTAACAAGACCCAATCGTTTTCTTTAAAGGTTTGGGCTCTTCTGTGCTTGTCAGCAGTAGCCTTTTGCCTTTGATATGAGATAGAGATAGCATCCTTAATCTTTTGGAAAGATTCTTGTAGGTCTCGGCTATACTCATCTGCAACGAAGATCTTCCCATGTACCTTAAGTAGCAAGGGACTTTTTGATCTTCCCTCAATTACCTTGAAAGGTGCTTTTCCCGTGGAAGTATGTACAGTATTATTGTAAGAATACTCCACTAAGGGTAAGTACTTCTCCCATTGGGATCTTTGATCTACTTCCGTTACATAGGCTTTTAGTAGATCAAGAATGGTTAGGATAGCTATTTCACTTTGGCCATCCGTTTGTGGATGATAGGCCGAAGAGAAGTTTAGCCTTGTCCCTAAATTCTCAAAGAGACCCTTCCAGAAATTACTGGTCATTCTAGGATCTCTATCCGACACTATGGACATTGGCAAGCCATGGTACTTGAAGATTTGTGAAATGAAGAGGGTTGCCATTTGATGGGCTTTGATAGTCTTTTTGACAGGTATAAAATGAGCTTGTTTATTGAACCTATCTACTATCGTCCATATTCCCGTATTCCCATGGATAGACTTAGGCAATCCAAAGATAAAATCCATGGATATGCTCTCCCATGGTGAATTAGGGATTGGCAAGGGTTGAAGCAATCCAAGTTGCTTCCCACTATCAAATTTTGTCTTTTGGCATACCACACATTTAGAAACATACTCTTGCATGTTCACTTTCATGGTAGGTCAATAGAAATATGTTTTAATTCCCTTTAAGGTAGACTGAATCCCTCTATGCCCCGCATAAGGTGGAGCATGAGATTCATACATTACTTTCTCACGTAGTGAGTTAGTAACGCATAGTCTATTGCCATAGAGAAGATAACCATCTTGTAAGGTAAATGGTTCTTGTTTCTTCCCCAATGCAAGGGCTGAAATCACATCTCTAAAATCGGGATCAATAGCATACTCATCTATCATTGAAGATAGATCATTGTGAGTTGCTATGGAAACCGCATTCACTCTCGGCCGTCTTGAGAGTGCATCAACTACTTTTATGCTTGCCAGCAATGTGAGAAATATGAAAATGAAATTGCGAAAGGAAATTTGCCCACCTCATTTGTTTGTCAGAGAGCTTGGTATGCGTCATGAAGTACTTAAGACTTTGGTGATCCGTTCGCAGAATGAAAGGAGTCCCCAATAAATAGTGCTTCCATGAGTCTAAGGCATGTAGAACTGCAAGGAGTTTCTTTTCATATATGCCTAGAGCTTGCTCAACAGGGTCGAGTCTTCGACTCTCATAACCTATGGCATGCCCTTCTTGGAGGAAAACAGCTCCAAGGCAATCACCACAAGCATCACATTGGACCTCAAATGGTTTTGAGAGATCCGGTAGTGTAAGCACAGGTTGAGAGATAAGCTTTTCGAAAGCATTGTTCTCCTTAGCAGACCATGTATACCTAACACTTTTCTTTGTTAGGTCATGCAATGGTCCTGCAATTTGTGAGAACTTTTCTATGAAGCGTCTATAGTATGCACACATACCTATAAAGATTCTTAGTTCATGAAGATTCCTTGGTTTAGGCCATCCTTTTATTACCTCTAACTTAGATGGATCCATTGGATGCCATCTTGAGAGATAATATGACCTAAATACTGAATCTCTTGCAAGAAAAATTCACTTTTCTTTCGATTAACATAAAGTTTATTCTCTCTTAAAACTTGAAATATTACATGGAGGTGTTGCTTGTGTTCCTACAATGAATTAGAGTAGATGATAATATCATCAAAGAACACTCCAGTGAAGGTTCGATGAGGCCTGAACAGCTTCTCCATCAAGCGGTTGAATGTGGCTGGTGCATTGGTCAAGCCAAAAGGCATGACAATGTATTCGTAAAGACCAAATGTGGTACGAAATGCGGTCTTTACAATGTCTTGATCAACTATCCTTATTTGATGATAGCCACTTTTTAGGTCAATCCTACTGAAGGAGGTCGATCCTTGTAGCTTATCAAATAGGTCTGCTACCCGTGGAATGGGAAACCTATTCTTGATAGTTATCCTATTTAGTGATCTATAGACAGCACACATACGATATGTGCCGTCTTTCTTTTGCACTAATAGCACAGGTGAGCAAAATGGAGATGAGCTTGGCCTAACCATACCCTTCTCAACTAACTCATGCACCTGCCGCATAATCTCGTCTTGTTGAGCTTGAGAAACTCTATAAGGAGGCTTGTTAGGCGGTGAACTTCCTGGAAGAAGTTTGATTGCATGGTCATCATTACCTCGTTTAGTAGGTAGCTCACAAGGGATGTCGTCAATAAAAACATCTTGAAACCCCTTGAGAAAATTGGATAACTCTAATTCCTTGTGGTTGCTTTTATTTTCTTTTGCTAAAGCATTAGGTTCATTTTGAGAGTCTTTAATAAAAGTCATGTACACGGAAATAGAGCTCTTTATTGACTTGTTGAAAGCTGGTGTATGTACAATGGGGATAGTGTTACCCATTTCCTTAGCATCTATATACATGTCTTTTTCCCTAAACTTAAAGGAGATTCTCCTTTCAGGAAATTTAACATCGGCAGCCAGGTGGTCAAACCATGGTGCCCCTAGGATTACATCCTCATGCTTGAGAGGAGAGACAAAGAAGTCCTCTTTGTCCACATAGCCTTGGACATGAAGCCTCAATTTCCCAATTAAGGGAGTGACTGAAGCTTCTTGCCCCTTGAAGGCACTGTCTGCGGGTAGGACATCTCCCATCTCGTAGGATTGTATGCCTAGCTTGGTGGCTAACTCCATAGATATAAAATTATTAGTAGAACCAGGGTCAAAGAGAATAAAAGCATCATGTTCTCTTAACTTTCCCCAAGCATGGCATAGAGGAGATCCGTTGTGGTGAGTTTGGTGAGTCTCCCCCTCTTGGATTTCAACCAAGGAAGCTCTAGGAGGATCTTGGCAGTTGTTCTTTTGGGGACAAGTGCGGTACGCATGCCCTTGTTCGCCGCACTTGAAACACCGGTTATCCTTACGATAACGCTCAAGATCTTCAGGAGAGAGTTTATTCTTACCTTTGTAAACTCCCTTCTCTTTAGCTTTGTTGGAGTTGCCCTTAGGAGACTTTTAGACATTGTCCTTCCCCTTAGGCTCATTGGAACCCTTGTTTTCCGGGGGCTTATTATTTCTTTTAGCCCCCGTTTGGAAATTGATTCGAGAGGCCACCATAGTGTGGTGTATTACCGCCGATATGGTACGTGGCCTTTGGGAGTTGACATACTCTGCCATTTCTTCGGTTAAGCCCGCACAAAATTGTTGCTTTTGCTCTCCAAAATCCAACTTTTTGAAGACAGTGGCTTTGAGTTGTAGGTCCAAAAACTTGTCTACATATTTGTGGATGGATTCATTGGGAGAGAGCTTTAAGCTTCGCCATTCGGTGAGTACTTTGTCTTTGGCATCGATGGCCAAAAACTGCTTCATAATGGAAGCTCTTAAATCTTTCCATGTTCGTGGAGCTTCACCGTTGGCTCGTAGGCTAGACCACCATTGTCTGGCGGACTTTTGAAAGTGCATAGCTACATGGCATAGCTTAGAGGACTCTGTGAAGCCCTCATCTCCAAACGCCGCATCAAATTGTTGGATAAAGGCCAAGACTTTGTCTGTAGCACCAAAGGTGCCATCATAGGTAAGGAAAGAGATGCTCTTCCCTCCCTCTTTGAATTTCTTCAGCTTGGACGACCTCTTGCATGCGGCATAGGATTGATTTCCTATGGCCTCTTATTTTTGATGGTTCAAAAGTTGCACCATCACTTTCTTCAGAAGGTGAAGAAGGTGGAGAAGAGGGTAACCTCTTTCTCGCCTTTTTCTTGTCTTGATCTTTGTCGTCTTCACCATAGCTTTCATAAGTGGAAGAGGATGAAGAAGATGGAGAAGAGGGTGTCCTCTTTCTCACCTTTTTCTTCTCTTGCTTTTTATCATCCCTCTTTGAATTATGGCGTGGAGAAGAGTATGATGGTCTTCTCCGCTTTGGTGGTGATGCAGAGCGTTTAGCCCGCCGTCTTCGTGGAGCCATCTCCGCCGAGGTGGCGGGACACTCGCTTCTTTCTCGTTCCTTTGGTGGAGGCTCTTGAGTTCTCCTTTGGGAAGGAGATACATCGTCAAGAAGTAAATTCTTGAGCCCTTCGTATGGATTCTCTTCTTCCCGAATCCGAGAGAGACCTCTTTTGGTAGTCTCACAAGGAGGCTTCCTAGGTGTTCTCTCGTCATGGTGATGAGCTTGGAGAATCCCATGAGCATGGAGCTTCCATTGCACTTCACTTTGGAGAGATGGATTGCCCATGGCTTGTTGAAGCCTAGAAACAAGATAGTTAACAAGCATTGAAGCATCATTAGTAGCTTGCTCATGAGCAAAATTAAAGTTATCAACATTAATTTCACACTCTTTACTATTGTCAGGCATTCTAACAACTTTTAGGTGTAATTTGGCACTTCAAGCCCTAGTTGCTACTCCTCTTTACCCCTTTAGAAAAAGCACTCAAGCTACTGTACCCGCGGCTCGAATACCATTAATTGCAAGGAATAGAAGAGAGGGTCTTTCGACACCAAAACAGCACCGGCTCTTGTCAAGCTTCTAATAGCTCAATGGTGGTTAAGCCATAGGCAAGCCCCGTAGGACTCCACTATTAAGACCACAGCTCTCGACGGTGATGCCCCGTTAACTGCACAAAGGCAGGCGCACTGCAAGGCTGAAAAATCCCTATTCTACTTACTCATAGGCAATTAATAATACCAACCATTTGTAGCTAGCTTGAGGACCTCTCTTCTTGAGCAAGAAAAGAGAAACCTTGAGCTCTGATACCAATGTAACATTTAAGGGCCTAATACCCGTTCTCAAACCCAAGACCTCACACACCTTTGAAGATGGTGAGAGCTAGCAGGGTATGAGAGTAGATTGAGAGGAAGAAGGAGTATCTTACGAGAAAGATGTACATCTCCTCACATAATCACTCATATTATCATAGCTTAGCTTATTAATTATCTTGGTAGAGGAGATGAGCATGCATTGAAGCTTGGCTCTTGGTTGGATTTGCATCCACATGCCAAGAGAGTGTTGATGTAGGCTTCTATCTCACAAGCTTGGAGTAGGTGATGAGCTCTCCATTAAAGCTTGGGAAGAGATAGTCTTCTTTGCTTCACACATGAGATTGTGTGAGTGTGTGTGTGTTAATGCCTTGCAAAAATCAGCCCCCTCTCTCTCTTGGGCGAGCCCTCTTGCTATTTGCTCTTGCTGAGCCCTCATTGGCTCTCCCCAAGTCAAGCCAATGACCATTAAGCAACATAAGTGATAGCCTTCTGACATGTGTCCCCCTTTCCCCTTTTGTGAGAGCTTTAGGTAATTAAATAATTAAACTAAACTCTCATTGGACCCCTTTGCCTCCTGGCCAATAGGAATCAGGCAAGCCATTGGGCTCCTGAATGCTCATTGGACCCCTTGGGAGACTTCCCAATAGTCTTCTAGGAGACTTAATTCTCATTGGTTTCTTTTATTAAATGTTTTTTAATTAATTAAACTAGATTTACTCTAGCTTAATTCTCATTGGTCCACTTCAAGGGTCATCCAATAGAAACTGGGCACACCTTGTGGGCATCTGGCCTAGGGAGCTGACATGTGTCCCTCATTCCCTTTGTGTAAAGGGAGCCTGTGTGTGTGTGTGACTTTCTCTCTCATCCCCTACCTTCAGGGCTCGCCCCCTCCCATGTAGGGATATGCAAATACTTTTTTTTTTTACACACACAAAACATCCAATTTCCCCTAGGCTTGACCTTTGGACACAACCTTTGAATTTTGGAACCTTAGCATTTTGGAGGTCTTAATGGGTTGAACCTTAGGGTCTTTTTAGCCCATTGTTGCACATGGATCTTTTGCAGATGGCACCCCCTTTGGATCCCTATTTTCCCTCCTTTGGATCCCTATTGTGGCCGGTCTGCTAGCTTAACCAATATTCTTGCTTTTTCTCCCCTGGCACTTCCCCACATTAAATGATCAGTTTAATATGTGAAATGATCAGTTTAATTTTGGAAGTCTTAATGGGCTGAACCTTAGGGTCTTTTTAGCCCATTGTTGCACATGGATCTTTTGCAGATGGCCCCCCCTTTGGATCCCTATTTTCCCTCCTTTGGATCCCTACTGTGGCCGGTCTGCTAGCTTAACCAATATTCTAGCTTTTTCTCCCCTGGCACTTCCCCACATTAAATGATCAGTTTAATGAGAAAATCATTTAGGAGAATTAGATATTAATTATTATGACAATACTTATGCATCAAAAAGTCAGAAGATAAATCGTTTAATGCCCGTTCCCACTATATACGTGCCACAGCATGACATGCACCCCCTCTAAACCTGCACATCCTCCGGTATGTGCCACGTTGTCTCTTTGTAAGATCGGACCTTGTACATCTTCCTTGTTTTCTTCTTCACTGGATGATTCTAGAGCTTCATGTTCACTTTGATCTTCACCTGTGTTTTGCTCTTCTTCCTGATCAACATCTTCTAGGTCATTGTCTCCTCTTCTCTTAAACATTTTAATCCTTTTTCCTGCAATGGGAATCTTTAGTTCTGTACCATCTAGTTTAGACAAGCTGTAAGTAGCATTTTCATGCACATGCTTTACAACATACAGTCCAAACCATCTTTTTGAGAACTTACGCATGACTGTGTGCTGGTTATCAAGGCTACTATCATACACTAAAACCCAGTCACCTTTGTCAATTGCTTTGCTCCTGAGTCGATGTCACTTATCAAAGTAGTCCTTGTTTTTCAGCCTTGCATTTTTGAGTCGTTCTTTTGCAGCTTCAATGTCTCCAGGTCTTCTCTCGAGTTGCCTTATACGTAGTGCAAGGATATCATCCCTGCTAAGCCCCTCTTGACAAGGTAGTACATTCCATGTGGGAATTGTATCTTCAATCGGCATCACTGGCTTTTGACCATACATTAGCTCCGCATGCATGTAGCCAGTTACTGAGCTATGTGTTGTACGATCAGCCCATAAAGCATATGGTAACAGTTTTGGCCACTCACCAACTCTTCCTTCACAAGCCTTGGCCAAAGCTTTGATGATAGGAGGATGCCCTCTTTCACTCTTTCCATTGCCTTCAGGGTTGTAAGCTGTAGTAAGAGAAAGATTGATTCCTAATCTAGAAAACAACTCCCTTGCTTCTTCGGCATCCAGTTCACCTCTATCTGCAGTGATTTTTCCCACACAACCATAACGGAAAATCACCTCATCAAGAAGGAATTTGCACACAGCTTTTGTGGTTTTATCTCTTAATGCTCTTCCTTCAACCTGATTAGTTAGGTCTTATCGTGCAAGAACCAATTATCTCATCTGCCAGAGTCCTAAAGGCATTGTGACTAGATCCACAACCCATTTATAGTGCATGGCTAGTGGATATGTAGGTTGCAATCCATCACGATGTCGAACATTTGAATACATTTGACAAGTTACACATGACTCTACAAATTGAGATACATCTTTATACATACCCTTCCACCAATATTTTTCTTTCAACCTGGAAATGTTTGCCCACACACCCCTGTGTCCAGCCCATAGACTCTCATGAAACTCTTGCATGAGCTTTACTTGAGTCTCTTTTTTGCATATAACCCGTTGTGGTGTAGCACCATTTTGTTTAGGATGCTTCCACAAGTAACCATCCCTCAAAAAGTACCCATATGCTTTCCTGCGTATCCTCTTGAATTCTTGTTCAGACCATTCATCCTATTTTGTTAGAGTACTCAAGTAGCTTCCAATAAGAAGCCAATCACCTTCATAAAGCTCTTTCAAGAATGATTCAAGTAGACTAGTCATGCAGACATTGTTACCTTTGACATGAGAGATAGAATAGAACTTTGTGCCTACATCATCTCCCTCATCAATCATTTGTGAATCATCTTCATATCTTGCCCTTGATATCATATATGCCACTGTATTGTCTTTACCTGCAATGTGCTTAAACTCAGGATTTAAGGACTTAATGTAGGTAATCCACCGCAACATAGCAATGTCTCGCTTTGTTCCGTAGCCTCTGTAAAGAATGAGGATGCAAGAGAGCTTCACAAGACAAGCACAAAGCACACAGAGATGGAAAGCTTCTTCTTCTTCTTCGCTTAGAAAAGAGAGTACAAAATGACTAAGTGCTAAAGCTGCAAAGTAGCACATATGTACATGCGGTCACTGAGTGTGCACTCGCTAGAAGCGTACTAGGCTGGCACTATAAGTGTAGTCCACCTGTAGAATCACTGGCAGAGATCCTCCGTGTCGATCACCTAACTCGCCAGTGAGTAAATGCCATAAGTGGCCAAGACTCGTAGTGGATGCCAGCTCAAGATGTAGAGCTCGACATCTCAACACTCCCCCTCGAGCTTTGCATGTCGCAGACTCCAAGCATAGTCCGAAAACGTCGAAGCTTCTTAGCTCCGAGGGCCTTGGTAAAGATATCCGCTATCTTCTCCTCTATGCTGACGTAGACCAAGTTGATGTCGCCCGCCAACACTCGCTCTCGAACGTAGTGGTAATGGACCTCTATGTGCTTGGTCATGGCATGGAACACTGGGTTCCTAGACAACTACATGCTGCTGAGGTTTTCACAATGGATGACAATCTGCTAGTCCACCTGCACTCCCAAGTCCTCAAGTAATGTGCATAGCCATTCTACCTCACACGCCGCAACTGCTGCACCTCTGTACTCGGCCTCCGTGCTCAATAAAGCAACCGTAGGCTTCTTTTTGCTGCTCCAAGTAACAACAACACTCTCAAAAGAGAACATGAAGCCACTCGTAGATCTCCTATCAACAATGCCACCTGCCCAATCTGCATATGTATACCCATACACTGCTAATGGCGCATTTGCTACATAGAACAATGCGTAGTCAAGAGTCCCTTGCACATACCGAAGTGTGCGTCATACTCCATCCAAATGTGGCTTCCTCGGAATCTGCATGAACTGACTCTCCAAGCCTACTGTGTAGCTCAAGTCTGGCCTCGTGATAGTTAAGTAGATTAGACTACCCACAATCTTCTTGTACATCTTGACATCCTCAACAACATCACCCTTATCTGCACTCAGCTTTGCATTCACATCCAAGGGAATAGAAATTGGCTTACAATCAGCCATACCATACTTTGACAACATGTCCAAAGTATACTGTCTCTGTGACAGCCATACACCCTCTGGAGTCCTGATCACCTCAATGCCAAGAAAGTAGCGCAACTCGCCCAAATCTTTTATTTCAAACTCCTGTTTGAGAAGACCCTTCACATGGTCAATCTCCATAGCATTGTCACCCACAATAATAAGGTCATCTACATATATGGTAATGACCACAATCCCCATATCACTCTCACGTACATAGAGTGAATGATCAGCATGATCTCTCCTAAAACCAACACCGACAAGATACGTGGCAATCCTATCATACCATGCTCTAGAGCCCTACTTCAAACCATACAAATCTTTGAGAAGCCTGCATACATAATCCGGGTAACCTGAATTGACATAACCAGGTGGCTGATCCATATACACTTCCTCTTGAAACTCACCATTCAAGAAGGCATTCTTTCCATCCATTTGATGCATAATCCATCCTCTAGATGTAGCCACTACTATGACAGCTCTCACAGTTGTCATCTTTGCCACTTGAGCAAAGGTCTCCTCATAGTCTATGATATACGTCTGTGCATAACCCTTTGCGAACAGCCTTGCCTTGTGACGCTCAATGTTACCATCAGCCTTATGATTGGTTTAATATACCCATTTACAGCCAATAGCTTTCTTGCCACTTGGCAATGGCACCAACTCCCATGTGTCGTTTGCTTCCAATGCAGCCATCTCTTCACTCATTGCATCATCCCAATGCACATTTCCAACTGCATCCTCAAAACATGTGGGCTCCACATCTTGTATCACCTTAGCCATGTAGGCTTGGTGATGCGCTAGATACCCATCATAAGTCAATTTCTGAACCATCAAGACTTTGTTCAAAACCATCTGAATCCATGTCTATATGTGAAAAACCTGATGATGCATCAGCCATAAAGGGAGGTTCATCAACCTTTTCCTTTCCGTTTCGTGATACATTCCCTGTACCTGCTGGTGGAGTAACCTGCCTGTGTAGTCTACCATTCCATGGCTTCTCAACATAGCCACAAGAAGAGGACTCTTGTGGTCCACTCAAAACTTGTGACTCTGGCCTCACATTTTGTACAACCACATCATCTTTTACATCAGCCCCAATAGTGCCATGTGCATTACTGTACCGGCTGCTCATCTCATCAAAGACTACATCTCTGCTCACTCGTAATTCTCGTGTAGTAGGATTGTAGCACCTGTACCCCTTTTGTTCAAGGGAATATCCCACAAGAATACATTTCTCTGCTTTAGGATCCAATTTCCTACGCAACTCATCTGGTACATGCACGTAAGCTATGCAGCCAAACACTTTAAAGTGTGCCAAATCAGGATTTTAACCTGTAAACTTTTCCTCAGGTGTTACATCATGCACCGTAGCTGTAGGTGTCTTGTTCATAATATACATAGATGTATTTACAGCTTCAGCCCAGAAATGATGAGGCATGTTATTCTCTTTCATCAATGCACATGCAACCTCTGCAATGTGCCTGTTTTTCCTTTCTGCGACCCCATTCTGCTGTGGAGTATATCTGCATATAAACTGCCTGCGTATACCATGCATTCGCAGAAAATCTAAAAAATCATTGGAGAAGTACTCTCCCCCTCCATCTGACCTCAATGTCTTGATTTGCATATCTGTCTCCTTCTCAATCATGACTTTGAAGTCCTGAAAGTGACCAAACACTTCACTTTTGTTACGCATGAAGTAGACCCATACTTTCCTTGTATGGTCGTCAATGGAAGAGACATAATACCTGCAACCATGTATACTTGCAGTATCATGGACCCCAAACATCTGTGTGCACCACCTCAAGTGGCTTTTTACATACATTGGGCTCATGTAGAAATGAGCCCTTTGACTGTTTTCAAAACTGGCATCATGCATGCTGCACACACTTTATGCATACCATCCACCTTGAATTTGGGCAAACCTTTTACAATCTGTTTTGATTGCATGCTGCGTAATCTCTGCTCATTGGCATGGCCAATGCGTTTGTGCCAAATGTCAACATCAGCCACAACACCTGTGCCCTGTGAAAATAATGCAGCTTTTACCTCAGGCATGTCTACATTCAACATAAACATTCTGCCCACACATTTGCCCTCTGTGATCAGCTTACAGCCATTCTGGAAATCTTCTACATAACAACCATTCGGATTGAAGCGAACCTGCAAGCCTTGCTCAAACATTTGTCTAACAGAAACAAGATTCTTTGTAATGTTTGGGACATGAATTACATCTGCTAAGTACTTTGATTTCTCACTCTTTGTATTTAGAGGTATGTCCCCTACATGAGAAATGGGGGGAGCTGTGTCGTCTCCTGTTTGCACATAGCCTGACACATTTGGTTTGCGCATATCTCTAAACCACTCTCCACGAGACTTCATGTGATTAGAGGCACCTGAATCCACATACCAAACATGATCTTGGGTGGAATTCTCTGCAATCATTGTATTCATTACATGCTGCATAAAAAACATGCACTCGCTTCTGCTGTCATCTGCATCTCTGCTAGTAGATGCATAGTTGCCCTGTTCTCTCTTTCCACTTGCTTTTCCCTTTGGACAGTCACGTGACATGTGACCTCTTTCACCACAAGTCCAACATTCTCTGCTATCTACAGTATGTTGCTGCTTGCTTGATCCTGCACCACGACCTCTTTGACTCCCCCTGCCTTGAGACTGGTTTCGCCTGCCACCTGTATTGTTTTGATTTGATTGACCTTCTCAAGATTGGCCCCTGCAACCACTTGGGCCTCGACCACGACCTCTACCTCTGTTGGAATTAGAATAGAAGGCCTGTTCAGATTTATTTCTGCCATGAGAAGAAGATGTGTCAAGACCAAGGTTCTTCTCCTCAAGAATAAGCATAGAAATAAAATCTTGGAACACGGGGATGTCGTCTCTTGTATTCATGGAAAACCTGAAATGTACATGCTCATCTCCTAGACCATCCAAGCATGCATGGACAATGTCATCGTCTTCCACTGAGACTTTAATAGATTCAAGAGCTTCAATGATACTCTTGATCTTCAAGGCATAATCATTGATGGAGAGGTTGTTCATCTTAACCCGATTTAGCTCCCACTTTAGTTGAAGCTTCCTGGCCTTGGTGTTCACCTCAAACACTCTGCCTATGTTTTTCCATGCAATGGCGGGGGTTTCAGCATCATGTAGCTAGCCCATCATGCCATCTGTGATGCTCATAGAAAGCCAATACATCACTTTGCTCTAGCCTTGTTTCCACTCCCTCAAAGATTTTCTTTGCTCTGCTGTAGCATTTGCCTCGGGAATCTCTAGTTCCTTTTCATTGTCTCCTTCTACATAGTCCCAATAACCTTTTCCTTTTGGGAAATTAGTTATTCTGAACTTCCATGCAGGGTAATTGTTTTTCTCAAGCTTCTTAGTGACAATCTGACTAAAACCGTCAGACATCTTGAAGCACTAAGACAAAATAGTTGCAATCTGCAAAAACTTGCAAATCTGCTGAACCTGCTATCGTGGTACCTGTAACACTTTCTACACTCAACGAGTGTCCACAATCAAGCGTACATACAACCATTGTACTTGTACAGTAAATCTCTGTATACTGCACTTTGGAGACGTGTTCAGAAACTTGGCATCTGGTACGTGGATTGTGAACGAAGAGATTGTGATGCTCTTGCTCTCTTAGCCTCTCTTGCCTGCACCAGGCTCTGATACCATGTAAAGAATGAGGATGCAAGAGAGCTTCACAAGACAAGCACAAAGCACACAGAGATGGAAAGTTTCTTCTTCTTCTTCGCTCAGAAAAGAGAGTACAAAATGACTAAGTGCTAAAGCTGAAAAGTAGCACATATGTACATGCGGTCACTAAGTGTGAACTCGCTAGAAGCGTACTAGGCTGGCACTATAAGTGTAGTCCAGGTATAGAATCACTGGCAGAGATCCTCCGTGTCGGTCACCTAACGTGCCAGTGAGTAAATGCCGTAAGCGGCCAAGACCCGTAGTGGATGCCAGCTCAAGATGTAGAGCTTGACATCTCAACAGCCTCTGCTTGTCTTTGTTGCTTAGCCACGTCTTCTTTGCTTTCCTCGCAGCTTCTTGAGATTCTTTTAACTTGAGGGCTTATGCGTCTACATACATGCATTCAAGGAAGTCTGTGGGGTCCTCTGCTTCTTTCCTTGCAGGGTTTTTGGTTTTGGGTCCCCTTATCTCTCTTGGAACCCACCTTTCCGAGTCCTCACCTGCAGCTTGGCGGCTTCTTTCATATGTTTGGTTTTCCCTTTCAAACCTCGCCTTCTTTTGCTAAGGTTCTTCTTGATGTGCAACTACATCTTTCTTCTTCATCTCTTCAATTCTGGCCCTTCTCTCCTCATTGTGAGCTCTCAGTGCTATGAGCTTCATGAGAGCTTTCTATTGATTCTTCATTTGACTTATAAACTCTCTTTGATGAATGTGTGGTTCTGGGAGAAGGTTGTGCAAACACAATCCATGTGTTTTGATCTGGGGTTGGCAGCAAATTGTCAACCATGCCAATAGCATGATAGGCTATTCTTGTCAATACTTCAGGAGCACCCAGATAGGTGATTTTACCTTCTTTCTTGGTGCCCTTTAGCATTGTCAGCACATACTGCCCGTGATCAATTGGTTGCCTGTTTGTCGACTTCAACACTTGGGTGAAGGTAGTCGCAACCGCATGGTTTGGGATGGTATACCATGGCGGTCTCTTTGCTAAAAAATGGAAGTGTTGATGGTATAGACGTGCTAGTTCTTCCACTTGCCTTTGAATGAGGTCGCTAAAAGTTGCAGCAGCAATCTCCTTGGTGAATGTGCCTACTGTCTTTCTGTCTCGAACCCACATTGTCATCCCTTCAGTTGGAAACTTCAATGCCTCGGACACAATCTCTTTTGTGATAATGACTTCTACTTTCTGCCCTTGTTGGTCGGTGATTTGGGTTGATCCATCCTCTTTGATAGAAGACAATAACTCATAGGCTTTTTGGATATCTACGCCGCACGGTTCCTAGTTGTAGAAGTCCCTGAGGCCCAACCTTCTATTGGCTTCTTTTGTGTCTGGCTTTGCAACTACATCATATATTTCTTTTGGTAGCATCTGCAGCTCTACTTGGTGTCCTTCTTTGCTCTTGAATCTGCATGTGTAAATCGTGGTGTTGTTCTCTTCATGCTGTTCTCTTGACAAGTATGTTGCCTTGGCCGTCTTCACTGAACTTGGGTCTAGCTGGTAGGGTGGAAACTCTTGCAACTTTTCCTTCTGGAACACCCTTTTCTTGGCCTTCTCTGCAGCTTGCACTGCTCTTGTAAGGGGAATACAGTGCCAAAGTTAGAAAATTCTGTAGATTCTGCTCTGAAATGCCTTTCAGTCTGAATTGCTAACAAATTGAGTCCAATTTGGTTCAAATCAATTTTGGAGCATGCATAGATCCATAAAAACATGTAAAAAGACCATATTAGGTATTTTGGTAAAAATCTCACATTATGGGAATCTCCAAATCGACTAAATTCATGTAATTTGGGAATTTTCCACTTAAAGTGGGAAAAATTGAGGTGTGTGGTTAGTAAATAAAGTGAAAATCTCATAGGATTGTGGTGTTGATAAACACCAAAAGTCAAGAGGATGTACAACACATGGATTTGAATAATAACTATAAATTACATAAAACAAAGGAAGATACAAAAAAGATTCTGTTTACAAACTGACTAGTATAGTCACAATAGAAGCTCCACATAATTCTACTCCACATTTGATACCATATCTGAACTTTGATCCAAGTGTAGTTGATGTGCACGAGTGAGGCCTTCTTTGGCTTTTAGAGCATGCCTTTCTGGAATCTTTATTCTAGAAAATGGTCCTTCTTTGTTGGGTCTCCAGGACCAAACAATTGCATCTATAGTTTCCCACACTTGTGGGTCCTTATAGTTGACAGCCCAATAACCCTTCCAACAATTGCTGTAAGCTTGAGTATCTGTCATCCCACTTTTTCTCGTGCAAGGTGCCCAATATTGAATCAAGAGTTTTCTGTAGTTTGGTGATGTAGGCTCATTATCAATGTCAGATAAAGCCATTGCAAGCCACACTGGATAGATTTCTGTGTCACTCGGAACAAGCATAAGAAAGTCACCTTGGTGCACATCAGACATAGGGTCAAACTCTTCCCTTGGCCTATCTCGTTGAGGCCCACAAAAATGATCGTTCAACTCTTCAAGGCCTAGGAATCTTTCTGCTCCTTGTTGCAAATTCATTGTAGTGCTTTGTAGGTGAGAATATTCTTGAGTTTTTGGCCAAAACATTTCATACAAGACTCCCTCTGATATGATTGCTTTTCCAATCTCTTCAATTACCTTACTCCAATAATCTATCACGGGTCTATAATATCGCGGAATACTTGAACCATTCCCTAAATTTTTCCAAAATTTTATATAGTTCTTTAGCCCCAAAATGACTTCTTCGTGGGCCTTGACATACTCCGCCATTTGTACTAGAGGTGGATCTCCATGTGGTAACATTGGCTTGCCTTCTGTGTCTGTTTTCCAAAGGCGAATACTTCCACTCCAACTTGATACACCTACATGTGCCTTATATTGCATCATTGGTGTCTCATCCTGCATAAAGAACCTGAACTGAAGCGGTTTGGAATGTCCAACAAGTATGTCTTGCCATCACAAAGATAGCCATCACAATATTGCTTGAAATCGGGGATCTTTGTGAGAAAAAATGGAGTTGGAGATGAAGATGAGCTGTTTCGTAATGTATCCATCAAATGTGGCAAAGTATAGGTTTGTGTAACTCTCAGCTTCTCTGAAAACCTACTAAACATGGCGTCTATGTCCTCATGTGTATGCCCAACCATAAAAAATCCCAGCTGGATGGTTTTGAAAACACCCCTTGCAACAAGCATTGACAAATAGGCAAATAAGTATCGATTTTTGTTTTCCCCTGCACAATTATCCAATTGTAGCAACAAGTTCTCTGGCAATCTGAGAAATGTTGACCCCAATTCCTCTTCTGCAATTTTTGACGACTGCACAATGGGCTCTTTTCCATCACTCAAGTTATGGTAGTCCAAAGCATCCCTTGAGTTCAAAGCATGTAGTAGTGAAATATTGCTCCTTGGAAGTCCATTTGTTACTAGATCACCAAGAGGATGCTTATCTATCCTCTCTAGGTTATGTAAACAATTAGCAATTGAGCCAATTGTAAGATTTGGATCAGCTGGCCACAAACCATTCAAGACAAAGTGTCCGTAATGACCTTCTCCATGTCCATGAGTGATCATGCCAATCAATGCCACCTGCAGATTATATCTTGAATCCACACCCTTGGGAACAATGCGTAATCTAGGAATGGCAGTCTTCTTTTGATCCATCTTATCATGGATTATGCATACATATTTTTGTGGTTGAGTTTCTGAATACGTGCGCCATGCATAATATAGGCTTCTGCAACTCTTTTGTTGTGCCATGTGAACTTCTCTCTCCCTCAAGAGAAGAGCTCTCTCTTCAAGAGAAGGTTTAGCTTCTAACCTTGCCTTGATTGAGCTACAAATATTGCACTTAGAGAACTCACTCGTCTTTGTTAAAGTGACATGTGGGTACTCTTTGTTCCAAATTCTACCAAAAGAAGATTGGGATAGCTTCTTCTCATAGCCCATTTGGTCAAGTGTCGTGTTGATTTCACATAAAATATCCACTTGTTTGTATGTTGATGGAATCACCAATTGAGTCTCTCTTGAGCCATCTAGCAGTGTTCTACTTCTATGTGGCATCTTCTCAGAGTTGTTTTCCACAAACTCATTTAGTAGTGCTCTTGCTAAACTAGTATGTTGAAGTCCCCTTCTCAATGTACATGTGTTCCCATGTACATATTGGCGCACACCATTTTCAAAGTTCTCCTTGTATCGATAAAATGATGTCTTTGGTATTCCATGTAGCTCATACCATGCTCTACAACAAACAATAGAGCCATTTAGCCTGAATTGGTATCATGACTTCTTATCTTTCTGATAACATATAGAAAGAACATCATAAACATAATTAGTGCGTGATTTTTGAGACTCTCCCCAAAACTGTTGTCGTAACCTTGTCACCATATCACGATCTGCAAACTGGCAACATTTTTGTGCACAACAATCAATGCATGATACCCTTTGAATTGATTTGTTTGAAAGGTAAAAAGTCGAAGCTGGTGCTGCTTTTGATTTTTGAGTCCTGTTCATGAAAGTGTATCGTCTCTTCCTTGACAACTGGACAACATTACTCCCATCAATTTTTTTTCCAACATTGTCATCGTTGGATACATCCTCATATGTAGCATGCATGCCATCAACAGGAACAAAGCGTTGTAATGGGGTCCCATTCAACATTGTTGTCTGCTTGATGGGCCACTTTAGCAAAGTGATGCTACCCACTTCAACCACATCATCAATGCTTGAATTTTCTCTTTCAATACCCACACCCACACAATCAGGACCAAGTTCCTGAAAGTTGACATAATCATGTGGAAATACATATAAGATGGTCCCTTCATTCATGGTTTGCATCATTGTGTCATCTTTTAAAAGGAACCTCTGATTTCTCCAAGACTCTCGAATCATTGCTTCAAATTCTGGGCTTGTCATAGGTATTGCATCTGTAACTAGAGGATTAGAATGATCATGTTCTTCATCACCATTGTAGCTTTTGTGTGGATCAATTAAGTTCCCATTTAATACAAAAGATTGCAAAAGAAGCTTTGACCATCGAACAACACTCCATAATGAGCCTTGGAGAGATGAAGTATCCATTGTAGGAAAAGGTAGGACCACATCCTTCAAGCATTCCTCCACTAGTATGGAGACATTTCCCAGCCCTATCTTTGTACCACCACAAGTGGAATCTGGATCTGTTCTACACACACAACCAATACCAACGATTTCATTGTCAAGTATCATATGTACTTTCTCCCTAGATTCGAAGTCCATCCTGTAAGTAAAAAGATTACATTGTTAAATCCATAGCTATAGAAAAATACTCTTCAAACAAAAAATCATGCTACAACATGAAAAAGGTTTGCATAGGTTGGACAAGTGGTGAACCTTGAGACCAAATCCTCCTTGCTATATTAATGGAAGCAAGGTTGGACAAGTGGTGGACCTTGAAACCAAAGCCTCTTTGCTATATGAGAGCATAGGTTGGACAAGTGGTGGATCTAGTTTTAATACCCACTGCCACCTATCAACTACTATAGGACTATGCTTTCCAATGTCCAAGTATCCCTTGAGTCTTTCAAGGTTGAACACGTGGTGGACCTTGAAACGAAAATCCCCTTTCTATATTAGAAAGGTTGAACACATGGTGGACCTTGAAACAAAAATCCCCTTTCTTTATCAGAGCATAGCTTGGACAAGTGGTGGACCTAGTTATAATGCCCAATATCCAAGGTGAAACACCTTAGGACCTTGCTACCTTGCTTGCCAATGTTTACGTAGCCCCTCATTTCTTTAATGGAAGCAAGGTTGGACAAGTGGTGAACTTGAAAGCAAAGCCTCTTTTCTATATGAGAGCATAGCTTGGACAAGTGGTGGACCTAGTTATAATGCCCAATATCCAAGGCGAAATACCTTAGGACTTTGCTACCTTGCTTGCCAATGTTTACGTAGCCCCTCATTTCTTTAATGGAAGTAAGGTTGGACAAGTGGTGGACCTTGAAACCAAAGCCTCTTTGCTATATTAGAGCATAGGTTGGACCTAGTTTTAATACCCACTGCCACCTATCAACTACTATAGGACTATGCTTTCCAATGTCCAAGTATCCCTTGAGTCTTTCAAGGTTGAACACGTGGTGGACCTTGAAACAAAAATCCCCTTTCTATATTAGAAAGGTTGAACACATGGTGGACCTTGAAACAAAAATCCCCTTTCTTTATCAGAGCATAGCTTGGACAAGTGGTGGACCTAGTTATAATGCCCAATATCCAAGGTGAAACACCTTAGGACCTTGCTACCTTGCTTGCCAATGTTTACGTAGCCCCTCATTTCTTTAATGGAAGCAAGGTTGGACAAGTGGTGGACCTTGAAAGCAAAGCCTCTTTTCTATATGAGAGCATAGCTTGGACAAGTGGTGGACCTAGTTATAATGCCCAATATCCAAGGTGAAATACCTTAGGACTTTGCTACCTTGCTTGCCAATGTTTACGTAGCCCCTCATTTCTTTAATGGAAGTAAGGTTGGACAAGTGGTGGACCTTGAAACCAAAGCCTCTTTGCTATATTAGAGCATAGGTTGGACCTAGTTTTAATACCCACTGCCACCTATCAACTACTATAGGACTATGCTTTCCAATGTCCAAGTATCCCTTGAGTCTTTCAAGGTTGAACACGTGGTGGACCTTGAAACGAAAATCCCCTTTCTATATTAGAAAGGTTGAACACATGGTGGACCTTGAAACAAAAATCCCCTTTCTTTATCAGAGCATAGCTTGGACAAGTGGTGGACCTAGTTATAATGCCCAATATCCAAGGTGAAACACCTTAGGACCTTGCTACCTTGCTTGCCAATGTTTACGTAGCCCCTCATTTCTTTAATGGAAGCAAGGTTGGACAAGTGGTGGACCTTGAAAGCAAAGCCTCTTTTCTATATGAGAGCATAGCTTGGACAAGTGGTGGACCTAGTTATAATGCCCAATATCCAAGGTGAAATACCTTAGGACTTTGCTACCTTGCTTGCCAATGTTTACGTAGCCCCTCATTTCTTTAATGGAAGTAAGGTTGGACAAGTGGTGGACCTTGAAACCAAAGCCTCTTTGCTATATTAGAGCATAGGTTGGACCTAGTTTTAATACCCACTGCCACCTATCAACTACTATAGGACTATGCTTTCCAATGTCCAAGTATCCCTTGAGTCTTTCAAGGTTTAACACGTGGTGGACCTTGAAATGAAAATCCCCTTTCTATATTAGAAAGGTTGAACACATGGTGGACCTTGAAACGAAAATCCCCTTTCTTTATCAGAGCATAGCTTGGACAAGTGGTGGACCTAGTTATAATGCCCAATATCCAAGGTGAAACACCTTAGTACCTTGCTACCTTGCTTGCCAATGTTTACGTAGCCCCTCATTTCTTTAATGGAAGCAAGGTTGGACAAGTGGTGGACCTTGAAAGCAAAGCCTCTTTTCTATATGAGAGCATAGCTTGGACAAGTGGTGGACCTAGTTATAATGCCCAATATCCAAGGTGAAATACCTTAGGACTTTGCTACCTTGCTTGCCAATGTTTACGTAGCCCCTCATTTCTTTAATGGAAGTAAGGTTGGACAAGTGGTGGACCTTGAAACCAAAGCCTCTTTGCTATATTAGAGCATAGGTTGGACCTAGTTTTAATACCCACTGCCACCTATCAACTATGATAGGACTATGCTTTCCAATGTCCAAGTATCCCTTGAGTCTTTCAAGGTTGAACACGTGGTGGACCTTGAAACAAAAATCCCCTTTCTATATTAGAAAGGTTGAACACATGGTGGACCTTGAAACAAAAATCCCCTTTCTTTATCAGAGCATAGCTTGGACAAGTGGTGGACCTAGTTATAATGCCCAATAGCAAAGGTGAAACACCTCAGGACCTTGCTACCTTGCTTGCCAATGTTTACGTAGCCCCTCATTTCTTTAATGGAAACAAGGTTGGACAAGTGGTGGACCTTGAAAGCAAAGCCTCTTTGCTATATGAGAGCATAGGTTGGACCTAGTTGTAATACCCACTGCCACCTATCAACTACTATAGGACTATGCTTTCCAATGTCCAAGTATCCCTTGAGTCTTGCAAGGTTGAACACATGGTGGACCTTGAAACCAAAATCCCCTTTCTATATCAGAGCATAGCTTGGACAAGTGATGGACCTAGTCATAATGCCCCTCCTTTCTTTAATGGAAGAAAGGTTGTAAAAGTGGTGAATCTTGAAACCCAAACCCTTTGGCTATATATAGAGGATAGCTTGGACAAGTGGTGGGCTTAGTTGTAGTATCCAATGTCCAAGGTCCAAGGTGAACTATGTAAAGACCTTACTTCCAAAAACAAAGTCGTACAAGTGGTTCTCCTTGAAACCAAAACCTCCTTAGTGTATTAGAACATAGCTTGGAGAAGTGGTGGACTTAGTTGTAATGGTGAATGTCAAAAGCAAACTATTATAGGACCTTGCTTCCCAAATCAAGTTTGGACAAGTGGTGGATCTTGAAACCAGAACCCCCTTACTCTATTAGAGCATAGCTTAGATAAGTGGTGGACCTAGTTGCCATGGAAAATGTTCAATCTGAACTGCTGCAGGACCTTGCTATTAAATGTCTAAGTAGAGCTAGCTTCTTTAATGGAATCAAGGTTGGGAAAGTGGTGCATCTTGAAACCAAAAGCCCTTTATTGTATTAGAGCATAGCTTGGACAAGTGAGGGACCTAGTTTTAATGTGTGATGTCCAAAGAAAAGTATTACAAGACCTTGCTTTCCAATATTTGAATTGGTCAAGTGGTTAAAACTAAGTATAAAACTTTGACCATTTTCTTCTCGAATTGCCAAAAAGCTAGTTTTAGACACCCCTAAATGAAAATGGTTTAGGGTGGCCTTAAACAATGTTTTTTCAAAGACTTGAACAAAAGGGTTGCCGAAGAGTAATGAAAATTTATTGTGGCTTGAACTGCCTGAGTATGTGAAAACAAGCCTAGGTTTTCCACGAGGCAAAAGGTGACATAATAAGAACATTGGAAACTTAGGATTGACCATGTGGCCTAAATCTTTGGCAAGTGAAGTGGTGGCCAAGTTTTGTGGCACAGTGTGCACTTGGTCCTATATGTGTTGACCACTTGGCTAAATCTAGGACCATAAGGCCAAACCTTTGGCACCTTAAATATAGTATGGGACATAATCTAGAACTGCTATAGTAAATTAGTAGTATAGTTAATATGTAATATTTGTATTATATTTAAGTATATGCTAATATAATTTATGTTCAAAATTTCACTAATGAAGAATGTTCCCATTTAGCACTCCAGATGCGGGGTCTTAGGGCAATGCCACAATGGGGTGATAAGGCAGCGCTTCCACGTGAGGTTTGGGGGTAGCGCTCTTGATGGGGATGTGGAATATAGCACTCTCGATGGCGGGGCTTAGGAGGTTGATTTTGGGATATTGTTCCGGGCGGGGTCATATTTTCAACAATGATTTCTTTAATTTTGGCCGTGTGAATTGGTTAATGTTTTATATTGCTTTTGTTTTTTTTAATCCTATGATAAAACATGGACTTGTAGCATACGTGGCATTCTAATAAACCCTATCAAGATTAGGCACACAGAGAGCGCACGAGAAACGCACACAGAGAAAGCAGGCGAGCAGCAAACACACAGAAAGCGCACACGGATCGCACACAGTTGGAGTATACGCGCGCGTAGAGGAGCAAGCTCGGCATCGTACACAACACACAGGTGGAGTGCACAGGATTGAAAGTTCGCGCATAAGATAAAGAAACAGCAGCGTACACAACGCTTTCCAGAAGGGCAGGATCGGGCATAGCTTCTTCTCAGGAGACATTGCACACCTCACGAATAGAGAAAAAACAGGTATTTCTCTCTCTCTCACTCTCTGTCTTTCTCCATATGGAGAAGATGGTTCTCTGTAACTCTTCTTGCACACACACTCTCTCGTCAAAAGACAGAGATACATAGTTTAAAAGTATCCCCGCACACATACACATATTCCCACACATCGTCTTCCTCTCTTCCACATACATAACCACAGTGAAATTTGTTATCTTGCTGTCTCTCTCTTGAAAATACATGCACATATTCCCACACATCGTCTTCCTCACTTCCACATACATAACCACAATGAAATATGTTATCTTGTTGTCTCTCTCTTGAAAATACGTGCACATATTCCCATACATCGTCTTCCTCTCTTCCACATACATAAACACAGTGAAATCTGTTATCTTTCTCTCTCCTCTCTCTAAAAAACAGGTATTTATCTCTCTCTCTCTCTATCTATCTATCTCTGTATCTTGCTATCTCTCTCTTGAAAATACATGCTCATGTATGTGTGCGTCTGTGTTATCTATGTGTATGTATGTATATTTGTGTTATTTCATTGTAATACTCATACATAATGCAGATACACAATTACACTTAATTACGATATGCACACATAGTATATATACATACATAAATATCACAAATAACTAACACATTGTAATACTAGTAAAATTGAATAGAAGACTTACTTGCGTGATCTGTTAAAGTTGATTCTTGTAGCGAGTTCTGGATGTATCTTGAGCTGATTTTCCTCTAATCCATTTGTAGATATGATTGTAACTTCTGTTTCTCAAAAAAAGTAGTGTTGTTTAGTGATACACCTAATGGACATAAATGGTTGAAACTAGGACATGTAGACCACAAATACGTGTATTTTTTGGATGAATATATACACTTTTTGGTGACCCTTACCACAAGTGGTGGACCTTGAGACCAGTGGACTATAAGGACCTCCAAACAATACCTTGTACACTCAATCCTTCTTGGTATCTAGGTTGGACAAGTGGTGGACCTTGTTCAAATTCTCTAACCACTCTCTCTAACATGGTGACATAATTTAGGTGTGATAAATTCATATCTATGCAAACTAATATCAGTTTAGGCTTGTTAATTTGAATTTGTTTGAATTTATGTACAATATAATGATTTGAGGTTTACATATTTGAATTTAGGTGGTATAATGATATCTTTTTGTGGTAAACTTGAATTTAAAATCAATTTCGCGTAGAATATTTTAAATTTAAGTGGTAAAATTTAGATTTTATAAAAAAGTTTGAATTTTAAAATTTGGGCGGGATATTTAAAATTTGGGAGGGATATTTTAAATTTAGGCGGGAAGGTTTTGAATTTATAGAGAGATCTCCCTTACATAAGAGAGTATAGGTTGGACAAGTGGTGGTCCTTAAAGCTAGAGCATCCATGCTACTGGACATGATAGGTAGAGAATCTAGTTGAATATTGTATGTATAATATATATGTAATAGATCTAGCTTGGACAAGTGGTGGACCTTGAAACAAAACCCCATGTAAAACATATCATGCACATTCCAAGTGGTGAGAAAAAATATCATTTAAGATATAGCCTTATAGGTTGGACAAGTGGTGGACCTTAACACCCATATATTCTTCATATAATGACATAGAGTGGAAAACTGGTGAATCTTGAGACCAAACCATGCTACTAACGATAATAGCTTGGACAAGTGGTGGACCTTGAAAGTAAACCCCCCATCTACGAAATATCGTGGGTTTAAGGTATTTCGATGGAGCCTAGCATCTTGGAGACATCGTGCATCTTGCTTCTCTTCATGTTTCAATGGAGCCTATCTTGGACAAATGGTGGAGCATCCTTCTCTCCATGTTTCAATGGACCCTAGCATGGACAAGTGGTGGACCTTAGAACCAAGCCCCCATGTAAAACCTATCATGGTCACTCCAAGTGGTGAGAAAGTATAACCTTTAAGATATAGCCTTATAGGTTGGACAAGTGGTGGACCTTAACACCCTAATATTCTTCATATAATGACATAGAGTGAAAGAGTGGTGAATCTTGAGACAAAACCACTCATGCTACTAGCACTAATAGCTTGGACAAGTGGTGGACCTTGAACGTAAACCCCCCATGTTTCAATAGAGTTAGCTTCGACAAATGGTGGAGCATCCTTCTCTCCATGTTTCAATGGAGCCTAGCTTGGACAAGTGGTAGACCTTTTCTTCTCTCTATGATTCAATAGAGTTAGCGTGGACAAGTGGTGGACCTTGGAACCAAAGCCCAATGTAAAACCTATCATGGTCACTCCAAGTGGTGAGAAAGAATAACCTTTAAGATATAGCCTTATAGGTTGGACAAGTGGTGAACCTTAACACCCAAATATTCTTAATATAATGACATAGAGTGAAAAAGTGGTGAATCTTGAGACAAAACCACTCATGCTACTAGTGATAATAGCTTGGACAAGTGGTGGACCTTGAACGTAAACCCCCCATGTTTCAATAGACTTAGCTTGTACAAATGGTGGAGCATCGTTCTCTCCATGTTTTAATGGAGCCTAGCTTGAACAAGTGGTGGACCTTTGTTTCTCTCTATGTTTCAATAGAGTTAGCTTGGACAAGTGGTGGACCTTGGAACCAAACCCCTATGTAGAACCTATCATGGTCACTCCAAGTAGGAAGAAAGAATAACCTTTAAGATGTAGCCTTATAGGTTGGACAAGTGGTGGACCTTAACACCCACATATTCTCAATAAAAGTGGTGAATCTTGAGAACAAACCACTCAGGCTACTAGCAATAATAGCTTGGATTGGGTGGTGGACCTTGAATGTAAACCCCTCATCTACGAAATATCGTGGGTTTAATGTATTTCGATGGAGCCTAGCATCTTGGAGACATGGTGCACCTTGCTTCTCGTCATGTTTCAATGGAGCCTGTCTTGGACAAATGGTGGAGCATCCTTCTCTCCATGTTTCAATGGACCCTAGCTTGGACAAGTGGTGGACCTTTGTTTCTCTCTGTGTTTCAATAGAGTTAGCTTGGACAAGTGGTGGACCTTGGAACCAAACCCCCATGTAAAACCTATCATGGTCACTCCAATTAGTAAGAAAGAATAACCTTTAAGATGTAGCCTTATAGGTTGGACGAGTGGTGGACCATAACACCCACATATTCTTAATAAAAGTGGTGAATCTTGAGACCAAACCACTGAGGCTACTAGCAATAATAGCTTGGACAAGTGGTGGACCTTGAATGTAAACCCCTCATCTCTGAAATATGGTGGGTTTAATGTATTTCGATGGAGCCTAGCAGCTTGGAGACATGGTGCAGCTTGCTTCTCGTCATGTTTCAATGGAGCCTATCTTGGAGAAATGGTGGAGCATCCTTCTCTCCATGTTTCAATGGACCCTAGCTTGGACAAGTGGTGGACCTTTGTTTCTCTCTATGTTTCAATAGAGTTAGCTTGGACAAGTGGTGGACCTTGGAACCAAACCCCCATGTAAAACCTATCATGGTCACTCCAAGTGGTAATAAAGAATAACCTTTAAGATGTAGCCTTATAGGTTGGACCAGTGGTGGACATTAACACGCGCATATTCTTAATATAATGACATAGAGTGGAAAAGTGGTGAATCTTGAGACCAAACCACTCAGGCTACTACCAATAATAGCTTGGACAAGTGGTGGACCTTGAATGTAAACCCCTCATCTACGACATATCGTGGGTTTAATGTTTTCTGATGGAGCCTAGCATCTTGGAGACATGGTGCACCTTGCTTCTCCTCATGGTTCAATGGATCCTACCTTGGAGAAATGGTGGAGCATCCTTCTCTCCATGTTTCAATGGACCCTAGCTTAGACAAGGGGTGGACATTTGCTTCTCTCTATGTTTCAATAGAATTAGCTTGGACAAGTGGTGGACCTTGGAACCAAACCCCCATGTAAAACCTATCATGGTCACTCCAAGTAGTAAGAAAGAATAACCTTTAAGATGTAGCCTTATAGGTTGGACAAGTGGTGGACCTTAACACCCACATATTCTGAATAAAAGTGGTGAATATTGAGACCAAACCACTCAGGCTACTAGAAATAATAGCTTGGACAAGTGGTGGACCTTGAATGTAAACCCCTCATCTACGAAATATCATCGGTTTAATGTATTTCGATGGAGCCTAGCACCTTGGAGACATGGTGCAGCTTGCTTCTCGTCATGTTTCAATGGAGCCTGTCTTGGAAAAATGGTGGAGCATCCTTCTCTCCATGTTTCAATGGACCCTAGCTTGGACAAGTGGTGGACCTTTGTTTCTCTCTATGTTTCAATAGAGTTAGCTTGGACAAGTGGTGGACCTTAGAACCAAACCCCCATGTAAAACCTATCATGGTCACTCCAAGTGGTAATAAAGAATAACCTTTAAGATGTAGCCTTATAGGTTGGACAAGTGGTGGACCTTAACACGCGGATATTCTTAATATAATGACATAGAGTGAAAAAGTGGTGAATCTTGAGACCAAACCACTCAGGCTACTACCAATAATAGCTTGGACAAGTGTTGGACCTTGAATGTAAACCCCTCATCTACGACATATCGTGGGTTTAATAATTTGCGATGGAGCTTAGCATCTTGGAGACATGGTGCACCTTGCTTCTCCTCATGTTTCAATGGAGCCTACCTTGGACAAATGGTGGAGCATCCTTCTCTCCATGTTTCAATGGACCCTAGCTTAAACAAGGGGTGGACCTTTGCTTCTCTCTATGTTTCGATAGAGTTAGCTTGGACAAGTGGTGGAACTTGGAACCAAACCCCCATGTAAAACCTATCATGGTCACTCCAATTAGTAAGAAAGAATAACCTTTAAGATGTAGCCTTATAGGTTGGACAAGTGGTGGACCATAACACCCACATATTCTTAATAAAAGTGGTGAATCTTGAGACCAAACCACTCAGGCTACTAGCAATAATAGCTTGAACAAATGGTGGGCCTTGAATGTAAACCCCTCATCTACGAAATATCGTGGGTTTAATGTATTTCGATGGAGCCTAGCATCTTGGAGACAGGGTGCAACTTGCTTCTCATCATGTTTCAATGGAGCCTGTCTTGGACAAATGGTGGAGCATCCTTCTCTCCATGTTCCAATAAACCCTAGCTTGAACAAGTGGTGGACCTTTGTTTCTCTCTATGTTTCAATAGAGTTAGCTTGGACAAGTGGTGGACCTTAGAACCAAACCCCCATGTAAAACCTATCATGGTCACTCCAAGTGGTAATAAAGAATAACCTTTAAGATGTAGCCTTATAGGTTGGACAAGTGGTGGACCTTAACACGCGCATATTCTTAATATAATGACATAGAGTGGAAAAGTGTGAATCTTGAGACCAAACCACTCAGGCTACTACCAATAATAGCTTGGACAAGTGTTGGACCTTGAATGTAAACCCCTCATCTACAACATATCGTGGGTTTAATGTTTTTCGATGGAGCTTAGCATCTTGGAGACATGGTGCACCTTGCTTCTCCTCATGTTTCAATGGAGCCTACCTTGGACAAATGGCGGAGCATCCTTCTCTCCATGTTTCAATGGACCCTAGCTTGGACAAGTGGTGGACCTTTGTTTCTCTCTATGTTTCAATAGAGTTAGCTTGGACAAGTGGTGGACCTTGGAACCAAAACCCCATGTAAAACCTATCATGGTCACTCCAAGTAGTAAGAAAGAATAACCTTTAAGATGTAGCCTTATAGGTTGGACAAGTGGTGGACCTTAATACCCACATATTCTAAATAAAAGTGGTGAATCTTGAGACCAAACCACTCAGGCTACTAGCAATAATAGCTTGGACAAGTGGTGGACCTTGAATGTGAACCCCTCATCTACGAAATATCGTGGGTTTAATGTATTTGTATGGAGCCTAGCATCTTGGAGACATGGTGCAGCTTCCTTCTCGTCATGTTTCAATGGAGCTTGTCTTGGACAAATGGTGGAGCATCCTTCTCTCCATGTTTCAATGGACCCTAGCTTGGACAAGTGGTGGACCTTTGTTTCTCTCTATGTTTCAATAGAGTTAGCTTGGACAAGTGTTGGACCTTAGAACCAAACCCCCATGTAAAACCTATCATGGTCACTCCAAGTGGTAATAAAGAATAACCTTTAAGATGTAGCCTTATAGGTTGGACAAGTGGTGGACCTTAACACGCGCATATTCTTAATATAATGACATAGAGTGGAAAAGTGGTGAATCTTGAGACCAAACCACTCAGGCTACTACCAATAATAGCTTGGACAAGTGTTGGACCTTGAATGTAAACCCCTCATCTACGACATATCGTGGGTTTAATGTTTTTCGATGGAGCCTAGCATCTTGGAGACATGGTGCACCTTGCTTCTCCTCATGTTTCAATGGAGCCTACCTTGGACAAATGGTGGAGCATCCTTCTCTCCATGTTTCAATGGACCCTAGCTTAGACAAGGGGTGGACCTTTGCTTCTCTCTATGTTTCAATAGAGTTAGCTTGGACAAGTGGTGGACCTTGGAACCAAACCCCCATGTAAAACCTATCATGGTCACTCCAAGTAGTAAGAAAGAATAACCTTTAAGATGTAGCCTTATAGGTTGGACAAGTGGTGGACCTTAACACCCACATATTCCTAATAAAAGTGGTGAATCTTGAGACCAAACCACTGAGGCTACTAGCAATAATAGCTTGGACAAGTGGAGGACCTTGAATGTAAACCCCTTATCTACGACATATCGTGGGTTTAATGTATTTCGATGGAGCCTAGCATCTTGGAGACATGGTGCACCTTGCTTCTCCTCATGTTTCAATGGAGCCTACCTTGGACAAATGGTGGAGCATCCTTCTCTCCATGTTTCAATGGACCCTAGCTTAAACAAGGGGTGGACCTTTGCTTCTCTCTATGTTTCAATAGAGTTAGCTTGGACAAGTGGTGGAACTTGGAACCAAACCCCCATGTAAAATCTATCATGGTCACTCCAATTAGTAAGAAAGAATAACCTTTAAGAGGTAGCCTTATAGGTTGGACAAGTGGTGGACCTTAACACCCACATATTCTGAATAAAAGTGGTGAATCTTGAGACCAAACCACTCAGGTTACTAGCAATAATAGCTTGGACAAGTGGTGGACCTTGAATGTAAACCCCTCATCTACGAAATATCGTCGGTTTAATGTATTTCGATGGAGCCTAGCATCTTGGAGACATGGTGCAGCTTGCTTCTCGTCATGTTTCAATGGAGCATGTCTTGGACAAATGGTGGAGCATCCTTCTCTCCATGTTTCAATGGACCCTAGCTTGGACAAGTGGTGGACCTTTGTTTCTCTCTATGTTTCAATAGAGTTAGCTTGGACAAGTGGTGGACCTTAGAACCAAACCCCCATGTAAAACCTATCATGGTCACTACAAGTGGTAATAAAGAATAACCTTTAAGATGTAGCCTTATAGGTTGGACAAGTGGTGGACCTTAACACGCGCATATTCTTAATATAATGACATAGAGTGGAAAAGTGGTGAATCTTGAGACCAAACCACTCAGGCTACTACCAATAATAGCTTGGACAAGTGTTGGACCTTGAATGTAAACCCCTCATCTACGACATATCGTGGGTTTAATAATTTGCGATGGAGCCTAGCATCTTGGAGACATGGTGCACCTTGCTTCTCCTCATGTTTCAATGGAGCCTACCTTGGACAAATGGTGGAGCATCCTTCTCTCCATGTTTCAATGGACCCTAGCTTAAACAAGGGGTGGACCTTTGCTTCTCTCTATGTTTCAATAGAGTTAGCTTGGACAAGTGGTGGAACTTGGAACCAAATCCCCATGTAAAACCTATCATGGTCACTCCAATTAGTAAGAAAGAATAACCTTTAAGATGTAGCCTTATAGGTTGGACAAGTGGTGGACCATAACACCCACATATTCTTAATAAAAGTGGTGAATCTTGAGACCAAACCACTCAGGCTACTAGCAAAAATAGCTTGAACAAGTGGTGGGCCTTGAATGTAAACCCCTCATCTACGAAATATCGTGGGTTTAATGTATTTCGATGGAGCCTAGCATCTTGGAGACAGGGTGCAGCTTGCTTCTCATCATGTTTCAATGGAGCCTGTCTTGGAGAAATGGTGGAGCATCCTTCTCTCCATGTTCCAATAAACCCTAGCTTGAACAAGTGGTGGACCTTTGTTTCTCTCTATGTTTCAATAGAGTTAGCTTGGACAAGTGGTGGACCTTAGAACCAAACCCCCATGTAAAACCTATCATGGTCACTCCAAGTGGTAATAAAGAATAACCTTTAAGATGTAGCCTTATAGGTTGGACAAGTGGTGGACCTTAACACGCGCATATTCTTAATATAATGACATAGAGTGGAAAAGTGTGAATCTTGAGACCAAACCACTCAGGCTACTACCAATAATAGCTTGGACAAGTGTTGGACCTTGAATGTAAACCCCTCATCTACAACATATCGTGGGTTTAATGTTTTTCGATGGAGCTTAGCATCTTGGAGACATGGTGCACCTTGCTTCTCCTCATGTTTCAATGGAGCCTACCTTGGACAAATGGTGGAGCATCCTTCTCTCCATGTTTCAATGGACCCTAGCTTAGACAAGTGGTGGACCTTTGTTTCTCTCTATGTTTCAATAGAGTTAGCTTGGACAAGTGGTGGACCTTGGAACCAAAACCCCATGTAAAACCTATCATGGTCACTCCAAGTAGTAAGAAAGAATAACCTTTAAGATGTAGCCTTATAGGTTGGACAAGTGGTGGACCTTAACACCCACATATTCTGAATAAAAGTGGTGAATCTTGAGACCAAACCACTCAGGCTACTAGCAATAATAGCTTGGACAAGTGGTGGACCTTGACTGTGAACCCCTCATCTACGAAATATCGTGGGTTTAATGTATTTCGATGGAGCCTAGCATCTTGGAGACATGGTGCAGCTTCCTTCTCGTCATGTTTCAATGGAGCCTGTCTTGGACAAATGGTGGAGCATCCTTCTCTCCATGTTTCAATGGACCCTAGCTTGGACAAGTGGTGGACCTTTGTTTCTCTCTATGTTTCAATAGAGTTAGCTTGGACAAGTGGTGGACCTTAGAACCAAACCCCCATGTAAAACCTATCATGGTCACTCCAAGTGGTAATAAAGAATAACCTTTAAGATGTAGCCTTATAGGTTGGACAAGTGGTGGACCTTAACACGCGCATATTCTTAATATAATGACATAGAGCGGAAAAGTGGTGAATTTTGAGACCAAACCACTCAGGCTACTAGCAATAATAGCTTGGACAAGTGGTGGACCTTGAATGTAAACCCCTCATCTACGAAATATCGTGGGTTTAATGTATTTCGATGGAGCCTAGCATCTTGGAGACATGGTGCAGCTTGCTTCTCGTCATGTTTCAATGGAGCCTGTCTTGGAGAAATGGTGGAGCATCCTTCTCTCCATGTTTCAATGGACCCTAGCTTGGACAAGTGGTGGACCTTTGGTTCTCTCTGTGTTTCAATAGAGTTAGCTTGGACAAGTGGTGGACCTTAGAACCAAACCCCCATGTAAAACCTATCATGGTCACTCCAAGTGGTAATAAAGAATAACCTTTAAGATGTAGCCTTATAGGTTGGACAAGTGGTGGACCTTAACACGCGCATATTCTTAATATAATGACATAGAGTGGAAAAGTGGTGAATCTTGAGACCAAACCACTCAGGCTACTACCAATAATAGCTTGGACAAGTGTTGGACCTTGAATGTAAACCCCTCATCTACGACATATCGTGGGTTTAATGTTTTTCAATGGAGCCTAGCATCTTGGAGACATGGTGCACCTTGCTTCTCCTCATGTTTCAATGGAGCCTACCTTGGACAAATGGTGGAGCATCCTTCTCTCCATGTTTCAATGGACCCTAGCTTAGACAAGGGGTGGACCTTTGCTTCTCTCTATGTTTCAATAGAGTTAGCTTGGACAAGGGGTGGACCTTGGAACCAAACCCCCATGTAAAACCTATCATGGTCACTCCAATTAGTAAGAAAGAATAACCTTTAACATGTAGCCTTATAGGTTGGACAAGTGGTGGACCATAACACCGACATATTCTTAATAAAAGTGGTGAATCTTGAGACTAAGCCACTCATGCTACTAGCAATAATAGCTTGGACAAGTGGTGGGCCTTGTATGTAAACCCCTCATCTACGAAATATCGTGGGTTTAATGTATTTCGATGGAGCCTAGCATCTTGGAGACATGGTGCAGCTTGCTTCTCATCATGTTTCAATGGAGCCTGTCTTGGACAAATGGTGGAGCATTCTTCTCTCCATGTTTCAATGGACCCTAGCTTGGACAAGTGGTGGACCTTTTTTTCTCTCTATGTTTCAATAGAGTTAGCTTGGACAAGTGGTGGACCTTGGAACCAAACCCCGATGTAAAACCTATCATGGTCACTCCAAGTAGTAAGAAAGAATAACCTTTAAGATGTAGCCTTATAGGTTGGACAAGTGGTGGACCATAACACCCACATATTCTTAATAAAAGTGGTGAATCTTGAGACCAAACCACTCAGGCTACTAGCAATAATAGCTTGGACAAGTGGTGGACCTTGAATGTGAACCCCTCATCTACGAAATATCGTGGGTTTAATGTATTTCGATGGAGCCTAGCATCTTGGAGACATGGTGCAGCTTGCTTCTCGTCATGTTTCAATGGAGCCTGTCTTGGACAAATGGTGGAGCATCCTTCTCTCCATGTTTCAATGGACCCTAGCTTGGACAAGTGGTGGACCTTTGTTTCTCTCTATGTTTCAATAGAGTTAGCTTGGACAAGTGGTGGACCTTGGAACCAAACCCCCATGTAAAACCTATGATGGTCACTCCAAGTGGTAACAAAGAATAACCTTTAAGATGTAGCATTATAGGTTGGACAAGTGGTGGACCTTAACACCCATATATTCTTAAAATAATGACATAGACTGGAAAAGTGGTGAATCTTGAGACCAAACCACTCAGGCTACTACCAATAATAGCTAGGACAAGTGTTGGACCTTGAATGTAAACCCCTCATTTACGACATATCATGAGTTTAATGTTTTCCTATGGAGCCTAGTATCTTGGAGACATGGTGAAGCTTTCTTCTTGTCATGTTTCAATGCAGCCTATCTTGGACAAATGGTGGAGCATCCTTCTCTCCATGTTTCAATGGAGCCTAGCTTGGACAAGTGGTGGACCTTTGCTTCTCTCTCTGTGTCAATAGAGTTAGCTTGGACAAGTGGTGGAGCTTGGAACCAAACCCCCATGTAAAACCTATCATGGTTACTCCAAGTGGTAAGAAAGAATAACCTTTAAGATATAGACTTATAGGTTGGACAAGTGGTGGACTTTAACACCCACATATTTTTAATATAATGACATAGAGTGGAAAAGTGGTGAATCTTGAGACAAAGCCACTCATGCTACTAGCGATAATAGCTTGGACAAGTATCGGCCCTTGAATGTAAACCCCCCATGTACAAAATATCCTAGGTTTAAGGTATTTCGATGAAGCCTAGCATCTTGGAGACATGGTGCAGCTTGCTTCTCTTCATGTTTCGATGGAGCCTATCTTGGACAAATGGTGGAGCATCCTTCTCTCCATGTTTCAATAGACCCTAGCTTGGACAAGTGGTGGACCTTTGCTTCTCTCTATGATTCAATAGAGTTTGCTTGCACAAGTGGTGGACCTTGGAACTCAAACCCCCATGTAAAACCTATTATGCTCACTCCAAGTGGTGAGAAAGAATAACCTTTAAAATATAGCCTTATAGGTTGGACAAGTGGTGGACCTTAACACCCAAACATTCTTAATATAATGACATAGAGTGAAAAAGTGGTGAATTTTGAGACAAAACCACTCATGCTACTAGTGATAATAGCTTGGACAAGTGGTGGAACTTGAACGTAAACCCCCCATGTTTCAATAGACTTAGCTTCGACAAATCGTGGAGCATCGTTCTCTCTATCTTTTAATGGAGCCTAGCTTGGACAAGTAGTGGACCTTTGTTTCTCTGTATTTTTCAATAGAGTTAGCTTGGACAAGTGGTGGACCTTGGAACCAAACCCGCATGTAAAACCTATCATGTTCACTCCAAGTGGTGACAAAGAATAACCTTAATGATATATCCTTATAGGTTGGCAAGTGGTGGACCTTAACACCCATATATTCTTAATATAATGGCATAGAGTGGAAAAGTGGTGAATCTTGAGAGCAAACTACTCATGCTACTAGCGATAATAGGTTGGACAAGTGGTGGACCTTGAATGTAAACCCACCATCGACAAAATATCATGCGTTTAAGGTATTTAGATGGAGCCTAGCAGCTTGGAGACATGGTGCACCTTGCTTCTCTTCATGTTTCAATGAAGCCTATCTTGGACAAATGGTGGAGCATCCTTCTCTCCATGTTTCAATGGACCCTAGCTTGCACAAGTGGTGGACCTTTGCTTCTCTCTATGTTTCAATAGAGTTAGCTTGGACAAGTGGTGGACCTTGGAACCAAACCCCCATGTAAAACCTATCATGGTCACTCCAAGTAGTAAGAAAGAATAACCTTTAAGATGTAGCCTTATAGGTTGGACAAGTGGTGGACCTTAACACCCACATATTCTTAATATAATGACATAGAGTGGAAAAGTGGTGAATCTTGAGACCAAACCACTCAGGCTACTACCAATAATAGCTTGGATAAGTGTTGGACCTTGAATGTAAACCCCTCATCTACGACATATCATGGGTTTAATATTTTTCGATGGAGCCTAGCATCTTGGAGACATGGTGCAGCTTGCTTCTCGTCATGTTTCAATGGAGCCTATCTTGGACAAATGGTGGAGGATCCTTCTCTCCATGTTTCAATGGAGCCTAGCTTGGACAAGTGGTGGACCTTTGCTTCTCTCTCTATTTCAATAGAGTTAGCTTGGACAAGTGGTGGAGCTTGGAACCAAACCCCCATATAAAACCTATCATGGTCGTTCCAAGTGGTAATAAATAATAACCTTTAAGATATAGACTTATAGGTTGGACAAGTGGTGGACCTTGAATGTAAACCCCCCAGCTACGAAATATGGTGGGTTTAAGGTATTTAGATGGAACCTAGAATCTTGGAGACATGGTGCACCTTGCTTCTCTTCATGTTTCAATGGAGCCTATCTTGGACAAATGGTGGAGCATCGTTCTCTTCATGTTTCAATGGACCCTAGCTTGGACAAGTGGTGGACGTTTGCTTCTCTCTATGTTTCAATAGAGTTATCTTGGACAAGTGGTGGACCTTGGAACCAAACCCCAATGTAAAACCTATCATGGTCACTCCAAGTCGTGAGAAAGAATAACCTTTAAGATATAGTCTTATAGGTTGGACAAGTGGTGGACCTTTACACGCAAATGTTCTTAACATAATGACATAGAGTGAAAAAGTGGTGAATCTTGAGACAAAACCACTCATGCTACTAGCAGTAATAGCTTGGAAAAGTGGTGGACCTTGAACGTAAACCCCCCATGTTTCAATAGAGTCAGCTTCGACAAATGGTGGAGCATCCTTCTCTCCATGTTTCAATGGAGCCTAGCATGGACAAGTGGTGGACCTTTGCTTCTCTCTATGATTCAACAGAGTTAGCTTGGACAAGTGGTGGACCTTTGCTTCTCTCTATGATTCAATAGAGTTAGCTTGGACAAGTGGTGGACCTTTGCTTCTCTCTATGATTCAATAGAGTTAGCTTGGACAAGTGGTGGACCTTTGCTTCTCTCTATGATTCAATAGAGTTAGCTTGGACAAGTGGTGGACCTTGGAACGAAACCCCCATGTAAAACCTATCATGGTCACTCCAAGTAGTAAGAAAGAATAACCTTTAAGATGTAGCCTTATAGGTTGGACAAGTGGTGGACCTTAACACCCACATATTCTTAATATAATGACATAGAGTGGAAAAGTGGTGAATCTTGAGACCAAACCACTCAGGCTACTACCAATAATAGCTTGGACAAGTGTTGGACCTTGAATGTAAACCCCTCATCTACGACATATCATGGGTTTAATATTTTTCGATGGAGCCTAGCATCTTGGAGACATGGTGAAGCTTGCTTCTTGTCATGTTTCAATGCAGCCTATCTTGGACAAATGGTGGAGCATCCTTCTCTCCATGTTTCAATGGAGCCTAGCTTGGACAAGTGGTGGACCTTTGATCCTCTCTCTATTTCAATAGAGTTAGCTTGGACAAGTGGTTGAGCTTGGAACCAAACCCCCATATAAAACCTATCATGGTCACTCCAAGTGGTAAGTAAGAATAACCATTAAGATATAAACTTATAGGTTGGACAAGTGGTGGACCTTAACACCCGCATATTCTTAATATAATGACATAGAGTGGAAAAGTGGTGAATCTTGAGACAAAACCACTCATGCTACTAGCGATAATAGCTTGGACAAGTGGTGGCCCTTGAATGTAAACCCCCCATGTACAAAATATCCTGGGTTTAAGGCATTTCGATGAAGCCTAGCATCTTAGAGACATGGTGCAGCTTGCTTCTCTTCATGTTTCGATGGAGCCTATCTTCTTCCAATGGGGGATCATCCTTCTCTAAATGTCTCAATGGAGCCTAGCTTGGACAAGTGGTGGACCTTTGCTTCTCTCTATGTTTCCATAGAGTTAGCTTGGACAAGTGGTGGACCTTGGAACAAAACCCCCATGTAAAACATATCATGGTCATTCCAAGTGGTGATAAATAATACCCTTTAAGATCTAGCCTTATAGGTTGGACAAGTGGTCGACCTTAAAACCTATATCTTCTTAATATCACAACATAGAGTGGAAAACTGGTGAATCTTGAGGCCAAACCACTCATGCTACTAAGGATAATAGGTTGGACAAGTGGTGGACCTTGAATGTATACCCCCATGTACAAAATATCATGGGTTTAAGGTATTTCAATGGAGCCTAGCATCTTGGAGACATGGTGCAGCTTGCTTCTCTTCATGTTTCAATGGAGCCTATCTTTGACAAATGGTGGAGCATCCTTCTCTCCATGTTTCAATGGAGCCTAGCTTGGACAAGTGGTGGACCTTTGCTTCTCTCTATGTTTCAATAGATTTAGCTTGGACAAGTGGTGGGCCTTGTAACCAAAGTCCCATGTAAAACCTATCATGGTAACTCCAAGTGGTGAGAAAGAATAAAGTTTAAGATATAGCCTTATAGGTTGGACAAGTGGTGGACCTTAGCACCCAGATATTCTTAATATAATGACATAGAGTGGAATAGTGGTGAATCTTGAGACCAAACCACTCATGCTACTAGAGATAATAGGTTGGACAAGTGGTGAACCTTGAATGTAAACCCCCCATGAACGAAATATCATGGCTTTAAGGTATTTCAATGGAGATTAGCATCTTGGAGACATGGTGTAGCTTGCTTCTTTTCATGTTTCAATGGAGCGTATCTTCAAATCGTGGAGCATCCTTCTCTCCATGTTTCAATGGACCCTAGCTTGGACAAGTGGTGGATCTTTGCTTCTCTCTATGTTTCAATAGAGTTTTCTTGGAGAAGTGGTGGACCTTGGAACCAAACCCCCATGTAAAACCTATCATAGTCTCTCCAAGTGGTGAGAAAGAATAACCCTTAAGATATAGCCTTATAGGTTGGACAAGTGGTGGACCTTAACACCGAGATATTCTTAATATAATGACATAGAGTGAAAAAGTGGTGAATCTTAAGACCAAACCACTCATGCTACTAGCGTTAATAGGTTGGACAAGTGGTGGACCTTGAATGTAAACCCCCCATGTACAAAATATCCTGGGTTTAAGGTATTTAGATGAAGCCTAGCATCTTGGAGACATGGTGCAGCTTGCTTCTCTTCATTTTTCGATGGAGCCTATCTTGGACAAATGGTGGAGCATCCTTCTCTCCATGTTTCAATGGAGCCTAGCTTGGACAAGTGGTGGACCTTTGCTTCTCTCTATGATTCAATAGAGTTTGCTTGCACAAGTGGTGGACCTTGGAACTCAAACCGCGATGTAAAACCTATCATGGTCACTCCAAGTGGTGAGAAAGAATAACCTTTAAAATATAGCCTTATAGGTTGGACAAGTGGTGGACCTTAACACCCAAATATTCTTAATATAATGACATAGAGTGAAAAAGTGGTGAATTTTGAGACAAAACCACTCATGCTACTAGCGATAATAGCTTGGACAAGTGGTGGAACTTGAACGTAAACCCCCCATGTTTCAATAGACTTAGCTTCGACAAATGGTGGAACATCGTTCGTTGCATCTTTCAATGGAGCCTAGCTTGGACAAGTAGTGGACCTTTGTTTCTCTCTATGTTTCAATAGAGTTAGCTTGGACAAGTGGTGGACCTTGGAACCAAACCCCCATGTAAAACCTATCATGTTCACTCCAAGTGGTGAGAAAGAATAACCTTAATGATATATCCTTATAGGTTGGACAAGTGGTGGACCTTAACACCCAGATATTCCTAATATAATGGGATAGAGTGGAAAAGTGGTGAATCTTGGGTTTAAGGTATTTCAATGGAGATTAGCATCTTGGAGACCTGGTGTAGCTTGCTTCTCTTCATGTTTCAATGGAGCGTATCTTGGACAAATGGTGGAGCATCCTTCTCTCCATGTTTCAATGGACCCAAGCTTGGACAAGTGGTGGACCTTTGCTTCTCTCTATGTTTCAATAGAGTTTTCTTGGACAAGTGGTGGACCTTGGAACGAAACCCCCATGTAAAACCTATCATAGTCTCTCCAAGTGGTGAGAAAGAATAACCCTTAAGATATAGCCTTATAGGTTGGACAAGTGGTGGACCTTAACACCGAGATATTCTTAATATAATGACGTAGAGTGAAAAAGTGGTGAATCTTGAGACCAAACCACTCATGCTACTAGCGTTAATAGGTTGGACAAGTGGTGGACCTTGAATGTAAACCCCCCATGTTTCAATAGAGTTAGCTTCGATAAATGATAGAGCATCCTTCTCTCCATATTTCAATGGAGCCTAGCTTGGACAAGTGGTGGACCTTTGTTTCTCTCTATGTTTCAATAGAGTTAGCTTGGACAAGTGGTGGACCTTGGAACCAAACCCCCATGTAAAACATATCATGGACATTTCAAGTGGTGAGAAATAATACCCTTTAAGATATACCCTTATAGGTTGGACAAGTGGTCGACCTTAACACACAGATCTTCTTAACGTAATGACATAGAGTGGAAAAGTGGTGAATCTTGAGACCAAACCATTCATGCTACTAGAGATAATAGGTTGGACAAGTGGTGGACCTTGAATGTAAACTCCCCATGTACAAAATATCGTGGGTGTAAGGTATTTCAATGGATCTTAGCATCTTGGAGATATGGTGCAGGTTGCTTCTCTTCATGTTTCAATGGAGCCTATCTTGGACAAATGGTGGAGCATCCTTCTCTCCATGTTTCAATGGACCCTAGCTTGGACAAATGGTGGACCTTTGCTTCTCTCTATGTTTCAATAAAGTTATCTTGGACAAGTGGTAGACCTTGGAACCAAACCCCCATGTAAAACCTATCATGGTCATTCCAAGTGGTCGAAAGAATACCCTTTAAGATATAGCCTTATAGGTTGGACAAGTGGTGGACCGTAACACCCAGATCTTCTTAATATAATGACATAGAGTGGAAAAGTGGTGAATCTTGAGACCAAACCACTCATGCTACTAGTGATAATAGGTTGGACAAGTGGTGGACCTTGAATGTAAACCCCCCATGTACAAAATATCATGGGTTTAAGATATTTCAATGGAGCCTAGCATTTTGGAGACATGGTGCAGCTTGCTTCTCTTCATGTTTCAATCGAACCTGGCTTGGACAAATGGTGGAGCATCCTTCTCTCCATGTTTCAATGGAGCCTAGCTTGGACAAGTGGTGGACCTTTGATTCTCTCTATGTTTCAATAGAGTTAGCTTGGACAAGTGGTGGACCTTGGAACCAGACCCCTATGTAAAACCTATCATGTGCATTCCAAGTGGTGGTAAATAATACCATTTTAGATATAGCCTTATAGGTTGGACAATTGGTGGACCTTAACACCCAGATCTTCTTAATATAATGACATATAGTGGAAAAGTGGTGAATCTTGAGACCAAAACCACTCATGCTACTAGGGAGAATAGGTTGGACAAGTGGTGGACCTTGAATTTAAACCCCACATATACAAAATATCGTGGGTTTAAGGTATTTCAATGGAGCCTAGCATCTCGAAGACATGGTGCATATTGCTTATCTTCATGTTTTAATGGAGCCTATTTTGGACAAATGGTGGAGCATCCTTCTCTCCTTGTTTCAATGGACCCTAGATTGGACAAGTGGTGGACCTTTTCTTCTCTCTATGTTTCAATATGGTTAGCCTATATTAGACAATTAGTAGACCTCGAATCTCTCCATGTTGTCTAGAGCTGAGCTTGGACAAGTGGTGGACCTTACTTCTCCCTTCCCTTAGTTTAATAGCTTAAAAGATTACTATGTATACTTGCTTAGATCTAACTTGAACAAGTGGTGGACCTTGTATTCACACAAACTTAATTCATTACAAAAAAGTATATGCTAAAATAACATTTGGTTTTTGTTGTTTCAGGAAAGATGGCTCCAAAAAAACAGGTTGCAAGGGTTGCTGTCTCAGTTGACTATACTTGCAATGATGTTAGGAAATGGTATTTGGACATACATGGTATAGAGGGTGCACAATTTCATAAGGTGCATCTATTTATTGCCAAAAAGGAGAATGATAGCTTGTTTGAAGATGTTGGACAAGTTGTGGAAGCATCTGTCTCTGTAGTTGATAGTCATCCGGAGGTGGAATGCATTGACATTCTAGTTCCAATGAGTCTAGAATTTCAACTATCTCCAGGAGCATATGCATTGGAGCGCATGTCTAGATACAAATAAGAGACAATGTTTTCTCGAGGATGGAAGTTTGCAGAATCAAATCCAAACATCACATTAGATCAACTTCAAAGCTCCATCATTGCCACACTACAACGAAAAAAGGTGAAAGTTTCACGACCTCCATCCACAAAGAAGCAAGCAAAAGTGCAAAAAGTAGCAGCTAAGCGAACTAGTTCCATTTTGGATGTAGACAAGGCATAAGACCATATTAGGTATTTTGGTAACAATCTCACATTATGGGAATCTCCAAATCGACCGAATTCATGTAATTTGGGAATTTTCCACTTAAAGTGGGAAAAATTGAGGTGTGTGGCTAGTAAATAAAGTGAAAATCTCATAGGATTGTGGTGTTGATAAACACCAAAAGTCAAGAGGATGTACAACACATGGATTTGAATAATAACTATAAATTACATAAAACAAAGGAAGATACAAAAAAGATTTTGTTTACAAATTGACTAGTATAGTCACAATAGAAGCTCCACATAATTCTACTCCACATTTGATACCATATCTGAACTTTGATCCAAGTGTGGCTGATGTGCACGAGTGAGGCCTTCTTTGGCTTTTAGAGCATGTCTTTCTGGAATCTTTATTCTAGAAAATGGTCCTTCTTTGTTGGGTCTCCAGGACCAAACAATTGCATCTATAGTTTCCCACACTTGTGGGTCCTTATAGTTGACAGCCCAATAACCCTTCCAACAATTACTGTAAGCTTGAGTATCTGTCATCCCACTTTTTCTCGCGCAAGGTGCCCAATATTGAATCAAGAGTTTTCTGTAGTTTGGTGATGTAGGCTCATTATCAATGTCAGATAAAGCCATTGCAAGCCACACTGGATAGATTTCTGTGTCACTCGGAACAAGCATAAGAAAGTCACCTTGGTGCACATCAGACATAGGGTCAAACTCTTCCCTTGGCCTATCTCGTTGAGGCCCACAAAAATGATCGTTCAACTCTTCAAGGCCTAGGAATCTTTCTGCTCCTTGTTGCAAATTCATTGTAGTGCTTTGTAGGTGAGAATATTCTTGAGTTTTTGGCCAAAACATTTCATACAAGACTCCCTCTGATATGATTGCTTTTCCAATCTCTTCAATTACCTTACTCCAATAATCTATCACGGGTCTATAATATCGCGGAATACTTGAACCATTCCTAAATTTTTCCAAAATTTTATATAGTTCTTTAGCCCAAAATGACTTCTTCGTGGGCCTTGACATACTCCGCCATTTGTACTAGAGGTGGATCTCCATGTGGTAACATTGGCTTGCCTTCTGTGTCTGTTTTCCAAAGGCGAATACTTCCACTCCAACTTGATACACCTACATGTGCCTTATATTGCATCATTGGTGTCTCATCCTGCATAAAGAACCTGAACTGAAGCGGTTTGGAATGTCCAACAAGTATGTCTTGTCCATCACAAAGATAGCCATCACAATATTGCTTGAAATCGGGGATCTTTGTGAGAAAAAATGGAGCTGGAGATGAAGATGAGCTGTTTCGTAATGTATCCATCAAATGTGGCAAAGTATAGGTTTGTGTAACTCTCAACTTCTCTGAAAACCTACTAAACATGGCGTCTATGTCCTCATGTGTATGCCCAACCATTAAAAATCCCAGCTGGATGGTTTTGAAAACACCCCTTGAAACAAGCATTGACAAATAGGCAAATAAGTATCGATTTTTGTTTTCCCCTGCACAATTATCCAATTGTAGCAACAAGTTCTCTGGAAATCTGCGAAATGTTGATCCAATTCTCTTCTGCAATTTCTGACGACTGCACAATGGGCTCTTTTCCATCACTCAAGTTATGGTAGTCCAAAGCATCCCTTGAGTTCAAAGCATGTAGTAGTGAAATATTGCTCCTTGGAAGTCCATTTGTTACTAGATCACCAAGAGGATGCTTATCTATCCTCTCGAGGTTATGTAAACAATTAGCAATTGAGCCAATTGTAAGATTTGGATCAGCTGGCCACAAACCATTCAAGACAAAGTGTCCGTAATGACCTTCTCCATGTCCATGAGTGATCATGCCAATCAATGCCACCTGCAGATTATATCCTGAATCCACACCCTTGGGAACAATGCGTAATCTAGGAATGGCAGTCTTCTTTTGATCCATCTTATCATGGATTATGCATACATATTTTTGTGGTTGAGTTTCTGAATACGTGCGCCATGCATAATATAGGCTTCTGCAACTCTTTTGTTGTGCCATGTGAACTTCTCTCTCCCTCAAGAGAAGAGCTCTCTCTTCAAGAGAAGGTTTAGCTTCTAACCTTGCCTTGATTGAGCTACAAATATTGCACTTAGAGAACTCACTCGTCTTTGTTAAAGTGACATGTGGGTACTCTTTGTTCCAAATTCTACCAAAAGAAGATTGGGATAGCTTCTTCTCATAGCCCATTTGGTCAAGTGTCGTGTTGATTTCACATAAAATATCCACTTGTTTGTATGTTGATGGAATCACCAATTGAGTCTCTCTTGAGCCATCTAGCAGTGTTCTACTTCTATGTGGCATCTTCTCAGAGTTGTTTTCCACAAACTCATTTAGTAGTGCTCTTGCTAAACTAGTATGTTGAAGTCCCCTTCTCAATGTACATGTGTTCCCATGTACATATTGGCGCACACCATTTTCAAAGTTCTCTTGTATCGATAAAATGATGTCTTTGGTATTCCATGTAGCTCATACCATGCTCTACAACAAACAATAGAGCCATTTAGCCTGAATTGGTATCGTGACTTCTCATCTTTCTGATAACATATAGAAAGAACATCATAAACATAATTAGTGCGTGATTTTTGAGACTCTCCCCAAAATTGTTGTCGTAACCTTGTCACCATATCACGATCTGCAAATTGGCAGCATTTTTGTGCACAACAATCAATGCATGATACCCTTTGAATTGATTTGTTTGAAAGGTAAAAAGTCGAAGCTGGTGCTGCTTTTGATTTTTGAGTCCTGTTCATGAAAGTGTATCGTCTCTTCCTTGACAACTGGACAACATTACTCCCATCAAGTTTTTTTCCAACATTGCCATCGTTGGATACATCCTCATATGTAGCATGCATGCCATCAACAGGAACAAAGCGTTGTAATGGGCTCCCATTCAACATTGTTGTCTGCTTGATGGGCCACTTTAGCAAAGTGATGCTACCCACTTCAACCACATCATCAATGCTTGCATTTTCTCTTTCAATACCCACACCCACACAATCAGGACCAAGTTCCTGAAAGTTGACATAATCATGTGGAAATACATATAAGATGGTCCCTTCATTCATGGTTTGCATCATTGTGTCATCTTTTAAAAGGACCCTCTGATTTCTCCAAGACTCTCGAATCATTGCTTCAAATTCTGGGCTTGTCATAGGTATTGCATCTGTAACTAGAGGATCAGAATGATCATGTTCTTCATCACCATTGTAGCTTTCGTGTGGATCAATTAAGTTCCCATTTAATACAAAAGATTGCAAAAGAAGCTTTGACCATCGAACAACACTCCATAATGAGCCTTGGAGAGATGAAGTATCCATTGTAGGAAAGGTAGGACCACATCCTTCAAGCATTCCTCCACTAGTATGGAGACATTTCCCAGCCCTATCTTTGTACCACCACAAGTGGAATCTGGATCTGTTCTACACACACAACCAATACCAACGATTTCATTGTCAAGTATCATATGTACTTTCTCCCCAGATTCGAAGTCCATCCTGTAAGTAAAAAGATTACATTGTTAAATCCATAGTTATAGAAAAATACTCTTCAAACAAAAAATCATGCTACAAATGAAAAAGGTTTGCATAGGTTGGACAAGTGGTGAACCTTGAGACCAAATCCTCCTTGCTATATTAATGGAAGCAAGGTTGGACAAGTGGTGGACCTTGAAACCAAAGCTCTTTGCTATATGAGAGCATAGGTTGGACAAGTGGTGGACCTAGTTGTAATACCCACTGCCACCTATCAACTACTATAGGACTATGCTTTCCAATGTCCAAGTATCCTTGAGTCTTTCAAGGTTGAACACGTGGTGGACCTTGAAACAAAAATCCCCTTTCTATATCAGAGCATAGCTTGGACAAGTGGTGGACCTAGTTATAATGCCCAATATCCAAGGTGAAATACCTTAGGACTTTGCTACCTTGCTTGCCAATGTTTACGTAGCCCCTCATTTCTTTAATGGAAGTAAGGTTGGACAAGTGGTGGACCTTGAAACCAAAGCCTCTTTGCTATATAAGAGCATAGGTTGGACCTAGTTTTAATACCCACTGCCACCTATCAACTACTATAGGACTATGCTTTCCAATGTCCAAGTATCCTTGAGTCTTTCAAGGTTGAACACGTGGTGGACCTTGAAACGAAAATCCCCTTTCTATATTAGAAAGGTTGAACACATGGTGGACCTTGAAACGAAAATCCCCTTTCTTTATCAGAGCATAGCTTGGACAAGTGGTGGACCTAGTTATAATGCCCAATATCCAAGGTGAAACACCTTAGGACCTTGCTACCTTGCTTGCCAATGTTTACGTAGCCCCTCATTTCTTTAATGGAAGCAAGGTTGGACAAGTGGTGGACCTTGAAAGCAAAGCCTCTTTGCTATATGAGAGCATAGGTTGGACCTAGTTGTAATACCCACTGCCACCTATCAACTACTATAGGACTATGCTTTCCAATGTCCAAGTATCCCTTGAGTCTTGCAAGGTTGAACACGTGGTGGACCTTGAAACCAAAATCCCCTTTCTATATCAGAGCATAGCTTGGACAAGTGGTGGACCTAGTTATAAAGCCCCTCCTTTCTTTAATGGAAGAAAGGTTGGAAAAGTGGTGAATCTTGAAACCCAAACCCTTTGGCTATATATAGAGGAGAGATATTTGGACAAGTGGTGGGCTTAGTTGTAGTATCCAATGTCCAAGGTCCAAGGTGAACTATGTAAAGACCTTACTTCCAAAAACAGAGTCGTACAAGTGGTTCTCCTTGAAACCAAAACCTCCTTAGTGTATTAGAACATAGCTTGGAGAAGTGGTGGACTTAGTTGTAATGGTGAATGTCCAAAGCAAACTATTATAGGACCTTGCTTCCCAAATCAAGTTTGGACAAGTGGTGGATCTTGAAACCAAAACCCCTTACTCTATTAGAGCATAGCTTAGATAAGTGGTGGACCTAGCTGCCATGGAAAATGTTCAATCTGAACTGCTGCAAGACCTTGCTATTAAATGTCTAAGTAGAGCTAGCTTCTTTAATGGAATCAAGGTTGGGAAAGTGGTGCATCTTGAAACCAAAAGCCCTTTATTGTATTAGAGCATAGCTTGGACAAGTGAGGGACCTAGTTTTAATGTGTGATGTCCAAAGAAAAGTATTACAAGACCTTGCTTTCCAATATTTGAATTGGTCAAGTGGTTAAAACTAAGTATAAAACTTTGACCATTTTCTTCTCGAATTGCCAAAAAGCTAGTTTTAGACACCCCTAAATGAAAATGGTTTAGGGTGGCCTTAAACAATGTTTTTTCAAAGACTTGAACAAAAGGGTTCCGAAGAGTAATGACAATTTATTGTGGCTTGAAGTGCCTGAGTATGTGAAAACAAGCCTAGGTTTTCCACGAGGCAAAAGGTGACATAATAAGAACATTGGAAAGTTAGGATTGACCATGTGGCCTAAACTTTGGCAAGTGAAGTGGTGGCCAAGTTTTGTGGCACAGTGTGCACTTGGTCCTATATGTGTTGACCACTTGGCTAAATCTAGGACCATAAGGCCAAACCTTTGGCACCTTAAATATAGTATGGGACATAATCTAGAACTGCTATAGTAAATTAGTAGTATAGCTAATATGTTAATATTTGTATTATATTTAAGTATATGCTAATATAATTTATGTTCAAAATTTCACTAATGAAGAATGTTCCCATTTAGCACTCCAGATGCGGGGTCTTAGGGCAATGCCACAATGGGGTGACAAGGCAGCGCTTCCACGTGAGGTTTGGGGGTAGCGCTCTTGATGGGGATGTGAAATATAGCGCTCTCGATGGCGGGGCTTGGGAGGTTGATTTTGGGATATTGTTCTGGGCGGGGGTCTGGGGGCAGCGCCGTTTGTTAGTATGTTTTTTCATATTTTCAACCATGATTTCTTTAATTTTGGCCGTGTGAATTGGTTAATTTTTTATATTGCTTTTGTTTTTTTTAATCCTATGATAAAACATGGACTTGTAGCATACGTGGCATTCTAATAAACCCTATCAAGATTAGGCACACAGAGAGCGCACGAGAAACGCACACAGAGAAAGCAGGCGAGCAGCAAACACACAGAAAGCGCACACGGATCGCACACAGTTGGAGTATACGCGCGCGTAGAGGAGCAAGCTCGGCATCGTACACAACACACAGGTGGAGTGCACAGGATTGAAAGTTCGCGCACAAGATAAAGAAACAGCAGCGTACACAACGCTTTCCAGAAGGGCAGGATCGGGCAGTCTTCTCAGGAGACATTGCACACCTCACGAATAGAGAAAAAACAGGTATTTCTCTCTCTCTCACTCTCTGTCTTTCTCCATATAGAGAAGATGGTTCTCTGTAACTCTTCTTGCACACACACTCTCTCGTCAAAAGACAGAGATACATAGTTTAAAAGTATCCCCGCACACATACACATATTCCCACACATCGTCTTCCTCTCTTCCACATACATAACCACAGTGAAATCTGTTATCTTGCTGTCTCTCTCTTGAAAATACATGCACATATTCCACACATCGTCTTCCTCACTTCACATACATAACCACAATGAAATCTGTTATCTTGTTGTCTCTCTCTTGAAAATACGTGCACATATTCCCATACATCGTCTTCCTCTCTTCCACATACATAAACACAGTGAAATCTGTTATCTTTCTCTCTCCTCTCTCTAAAAACAGGTATTTATCTCTCTCTCTCTCTCTATCTATCTATCTCTGTATCTTGCTATCTCTCTCTTGAAAATACATGCTCATGTATGTGTGCGTCTGTGTTATCTATGTGTATGTATGTATATTTGTGTTATTTCATTGTAATACTCATACATAATGCAGATACACAATTACACTTAATTACGATATGCACACATAGTATATATACATACATAAATATCACAAATAACTAACACATTGTAATACTAGTAAAATTGAATGGAAGACTTACTTGCGTGATCTGTTTAAGTCGATTCTTGTAGCGAGTTCTGGATGTATGCTGAGCTGATTTTCCTCTAATCCATTTGTAGATATGATTGTAACTTCTGTTTCTCAAAAATAGTAGTGTTGTTTAGTGATACACCTAATGGACATAAATGGTTTAAACTAGGACATGTAGACCAAAAATATGTGTATTTCTTTGGATGAATATATACACTTTTTGGTGACCCTTACCACAAGTGGTGGACCTTGAGACCAATGGACTATAAGGATCTCCAAACAATACCTTGTACACTCAATCCTTCTTGGTATCTAGGTTGGACAAGTGGTGGACCTTGTTCAAATTCTCTAACCACTCTCTCTAACATGGTGACATAATTTAGGTGTGATAAATTCATATCTATGCAAACTAATATTAGTTTAGGCTTGTTAATTTGAATTTGTTTGAATTTATGTACAATATAATGATTTGAGGTTTGCATATTTGAATTTAGGTGGTATAATGATATCTTTTTGTGGTAAACTTGAATTTAAAATCAATTTCGTGTGGAATATTTTAAATTTAAGTAGTAAAATTTAAATTTTTATAAAAAAGTTTGAATTTTAAAATTTGGGCGGGATAGTTTAAAATTTAGGCGGGATATTTAAGATTTGGGAGGGATATTTTAAATTTAGGCGGGAAGGTTTTGAATTTATAGCGAGATCTCCCTTACATAAGAGAGTATAGGTTGGACAAGTGGTGGGCCTTCAAGCTAGAGCATCCATGCTACTGGACATGATAGGTAGGGAATCTAGTTGAATATTGTATGTATAATATATATGTAATAGATCTAGCTTGGACAAGTGGTGGACCTTGGAACAAAACCCCATGTAAAACATATCATGCACATTCCAAGTGGTAAAAAAAATATCATTTAGAATATAGCCTTATAGGTTGGACAAGTGGTGGACCTTAACACCCAGATATTCTTCATATAATGACATAGAGTGGAAAACTGGTGAATCTTGAGACCAAACCATGCTACTAGCGATAATAGCTTGGACAAGTGGTGGACCTTGAAAGTAAATCCCCCATCTACGAAATATCGTGGGTTTAAGGTATTTCGATGGAGCCTAGCATCTTGGAGACATCGTGCATCTTGCTTCTCTTCATGTTTCAATGGAGCCTATCTTGGACAAATGGTGGAGCATCCTTCTCTCCATGTTTCAATGGACCCTAGCTTGGACAAGTGGTGGACCTTTGCTTCTCTCTATTATTCAATAGAGTTAGCTTGGACAAGTGGTGGACCTTGGAACCAAACCCCCATTAAAACCTATCATGGTCACTCCAAGTGGTGAGAAAGAATAACCTTTAAGATATAGCCTTATAGGTTGGACAAGTGGTGGACCTTAACACCCTAATATTCTTAATATAATGACATAGAGTGAAAAAGTGGTGAATCTTGAGACAAAACCACTCATGCTACTAGCACTAATAGCTTGGACAAGTGGTGGACCTTGAACGTAACCCCCCATGTTTCAATAGAGTTAGCTTCGGCAAATGGTGGAGCATCTTCTCTCCATGTTTCAATGGAGCCTAGCTTAGACAAGTGGTGGACCTTTGCTTCTCTCTATGATTCAATAGAGTTAGCTTGGACAAGTGGTGGACCTTGGAACCAACCCCCATGTAAAACCTATCATGGTCACTCCAAGTGGTAATAAAGAATAAACTTTAAGATGTAGCCTTATAGGTTGGACAAGTGGTGGACCTTAACACGCGCATATTCTTAATATAATGACATAGAGTGGAAAAATGGTGAATCTTGAGACCAAACCACTCAGGCTACTAGCAATAATAGCTTGGACAAGTGGTGGAGCTTGAATGTAACCCCTCATCTACGACATATCGTGGGTTTAATGTTTTTCGATGGAGCCTAGCATCTTGGAGACATGGTGCACCTTGCTTCTCCTCATGTTTCAATGGAGCCTACCTTGGACAAATGGTGGAGCATCCTTCTCTCCATGTTTCAATGGACCCTAGCTTAGACAAGGGTGGACCTTTGCTTCTCTCTATGTTTCAATAGAGTTAGCTTGGACAAGTGGTGGACCTTGGAACCAAACCCCCATGTAAAACCTATCATGGTCACTCCAAGTAGTAAGAAAGAATAACCTTTAAGATGTAGCCTTATAGGTTGGACAAGTGGTGGACCTTAACACCCACATATTCTTAATAAAAGTGGTGAATCTTGAGACCAAACCACTCAGGCTAGCAATAATAGCTTGGACAAGTGGTGGACCTTGAATGTAAACCCCTCATCTACGAATATCGTGGGTTTAATGTATTTCGATGGAGCCTACCATCTTGGAGACATGGTGCAGCTTGCTTCTCGTCATGTTTCAATGGATCCTATCTTGGACAAATGGTGGAGCATCCTTCTCTCCATGTTTCAATGGACCCTAGCTTGGACAAGTGGTGGACCTTTGTTTCTCTCTATGTTTCAATAGAGTTAGCTTGGACAAGTGGTGGACCTTGGAACCAAACCCCCATGTAAAACTATCATGGTCACTCAAGTGGTAATAAGAATAACCTTTAAGATGTAGCCTTATAGGTTGGACAAGTGGTGGACCTTAACACGCGCATATTCTTATATAATGACATAGAGTGGAAAGTGGTGAATCTTGAGACCAAATACTAGGCTACTAGCAATAATAGCTTCGACAAGTGGTGGACCTTGAATGTAAACCCCTCTTACGACATATCATAGGTTTAATGTTTTTCGATGGAGCCTAGTATCTTGGAGACATGGTGCACCTTGCTTCTTCTCATGTTTCAATGGAGCCTACCTTGGACAAATGGTGGAGCATCTTCTCTCCATGTTTCAATGGACCCTAGCTTAGACAAGGGGTGGACCTTTGCTTCTCTCTATGTTTCAATAGAGTTAGCTTGGACAAGTGGTGGACCTTTGAACCAAACCCCATGTAAAACCTATCATGGTCACTCCAAGTAGTAAGAAAGAATAACTTTAAGATGTAGCCTTATAGGTTGGACAAGTGGTGGACCTTAACACCCACATATTCTTAATAAAAGTGGTGAATCTTGAGACCAAACCACTCAGGCTACTAGCAATAATCTTGACAGGTGGTGGACCTTGAATGTAAACCCTCATCTACGAAATATCGTGGGTTTAATGTATTTCGATGGAGCCTAGCATCTTGGAGACATGGTGCAGCTTGCTTCTCGTCATGTTTCAATGGATCTATCTTGGACAAATGGTGGAGCATCCTTCTCTCCATGTTTCAATGGACCCTAGCTTGGACAAGTGGTGGACCTTTGTTTCTCTCTATGTTTCAATAGAGTTAGCTTGGACAAGTGGTGGACCTTCGAACCAAACCCATGTAAAACCTATCATGGTCACTCCAAGTGGTAATAAAGAATAACCTTTAAGATGTAGCCTTATAGGTTGGACAAGTGGTGGACCTTAACACGCGCATATTCTTAATATAATGATAGAGTGAAAAGTGGTGAATCTTGAGACCAAACCACTCAGGCTACTAGCAATAATAGCTTGGACAAGTGGGGGACCTTCATGTACACTCTCATCTACGACATATCGTGGGTTTAATGTTTTTCGATGGAGCCTAGCATCTTGGAGACATGGTGCACCTTGCTTCTCCTCATGTTTCAATGGAGCCTACCTTGGACAAATGGTGGAGCATCCTTCTCTCCATGTTTTAATGGCCTAGCTTAGACAAGGGGTGGACCTTTGCTTCTCTCTATGTTTCAATAGAGTTAGCTTGGACAAGTGGTGGACCTTGGAACCAAACCCCCATGTAAAACCTATCATGGTCACTCCAAGTAGTAAGAAAGAATAACCTTTAAGATGTAGCCTTATAGGTTGGACAAGTGGTGGACCTTAACACCCACATATTCTTAATAAAAGTGGTGAATCTTGAGACCAAACCACTCAGGCTACTAGCAATAATATTGGACAAGTGGTGGACCTTGAATGTAAACCCCTCATCTACGAAATATCGTGGGTTTAATGTATTTCGATGGAGCCTAGCATCTTGGAGACATGGTGCAGCTTGCTTCTTGTCATGTTTCAATGGAGCCTATCTTGGACAAATGGTGGAGCATCCTTCTCTCCATGTTTCAATGGACCCTAGCTTGGACAAGTGGTGGACCTTTGTTTCTCTCTATGTTTCAATAGAGTTAGCTTGGACAAGTGGTGGACTTTGAACCAAACCCCCATGTAAAACCTATCATGGTCACTCCAAGTGGTAATAAAGAATAACCTTTAAGATGTAGCCTTATAGGTTGGACAAGTGGTGGACCTTAACACGCGCATATTCTTAATATAATGACATAGAGTGGAAAAGTGGTGAATCTTGAGACCAAACCACTCAGGCTACTAGCAATAATAGCTTGGACAAGTGGTGGACCTTGAATGTACACCCCTCATCTACGACATATCGTGGGTTTAATGTTTTTCGATGGAGCCTAGCATCTTGGAGACATGGTGCACCTTGCTTTCCTCATGTTTCAATGGAGCCTACCTTGGACAAATGGTGGAGCATCCTTCTCTCCATGTTTCAATGGACCCTAGCTTAGACAAGGGGTGGACCTTTGCTTCTCTCTATGTTTCAATAGAGTTAGCTTGGACAAGTGGTGGACCTTGGAACCAAACCCCCATGTAAAACCTATCATGGTCACTCCAAGTAGTAAGAAAGAATAACCTTTAAGATGTAGCCTTATAGGTTGGACAAGTGGTGGACCTTAACACCCACATATTCTTAATAAAAGTGGTGAATCTTGAGACCAAACCACTCAGGCTACTAGCAATAATAGCTTGGACAAGTGGTGGTTCTTGAATGTAAACCCCTCATCTACGAAATATCGTGGGTTTAATGTATTTCGATGGAGCCTAGCATCTCGGAGACATGGTGCAGCTTGCTTCTCGTCATGTTTCAATGGAGCCTATCTTGGACAAATGGTGGAGCATCCTTCTCTCCATGTTTCAATGGACCCTAGCTTGGACAAGTGGTGGACCTTTGTTTCTCTCTATGTTTCAATAGAGTTAGCTTGGACAAGTGGTGGACCTTGGAACCAAACCCCCATGTAAAACCTATCATGGTCACTCCAAGTGGTAATAAAGAATAACCTTTAAGATGTAGCCTTATAGGTGGGACAAGTGGTGGACCTTAACACACACATATTCTTAATATAATGACATAGAGTGGAAAAGTGGTGAATCTTGAGACCAAACCACTCAGGCTACTAGCAATAATAGCTTGGACAAGTGGGGGACTTTCAATGTACACCCCTCATCTACGACATATCGTGGGTTTAATGTTTTCGATGGAGCTTAGCATCTTGGAGAATGGTGCACCTTGCTTCTCCTCATGTTTCAATGGAGCCTACCTTGGACAAATGGTGGAGCATCCTTCTCTCCATGTTTCAATGGACCCTAGCTTAGACAAGGGGTGGACTTTGCTTCTCTCTATGTTTCAATAGAGTTAGCTTGGACAAGTGGTGGACCTTGAACCAAACCCCATGTAAAACCTATCATGGTCACTCCAAGTAGTAAGAAAGAATAACCTTTAAGATGTAGCCTTATAGGTTGGACAAGTGGTGGACCTTAACACCCACATATTCTTAATAAAAGTGGTGAATCTTGAGACAAAACCACTCAGGCTACTAGCAATAATAGCTTGGACAAGTGGTGGACCTTGAATGTAAACCCCTCATCTACGAAATATCGTGGGTTTAATGTATTTCGATGGAGCCTAGCATCTCGGAGACATGGTGCAGCTTGCTTCTCGTCATGTTTCAATGGAGCCTATCTTGGACAAATGGTGGAGCATCCTTCTCTCCATGTTTCAATGGACCCTAGCTTGGACAAGTGGTGGACCTTTGTTTCTCTCTATGTTTCAATAGAGTTAGCTTGGACAAGTGGTGGACCTTGGAACCAAACCCCATGTAAAACTATCATGGTCACTCCAAGTGGTAATAAAGAATAACCTTTAAGATGTAGCCTTATAGGTTGGACAAGTGGTGGACCTTAACACGCGCATATTCTTAATATAATGACATAGAGTGGAAAAGTGGTGAATCTTGAGACCAACCACTCAGGCTACTAGCAATAATAGCTTGGACAAGTGGTGGACTTGAATGTAAACCCCTCATCTACGACATATCGTGGGTTTAATGTTTTTCGATGGAGCCTAGCATCTTGGAGACATGGTGCACCTTGATTCTCCTCATGTTTCAATGGAGCCTACCTTGGACAAATGGTGGAGCATCCTTCTCCATGTTTCAATGGACCCTAGCTTAGACAAGGGGTGGACCTTTGCTTCTCTCTATGTTTCAATAGAGTTAGCTTGGACAAGTGGTGGACCTTGGAACAAAACCCCATGTAAAACCTATCATGGTCACTCCAAGTAGTAAGAAAGAATAATCTTTAAGATGTAGCCTTATAGGTTGGACAAGTGGTGGACCTTAACACCCACATATTCTTAATAAAAGTGGTGAATCTTGAAACCAAACCACTCAGGCTACTAGCAATAATAGTAGGGATAACCATTAAGATATAGTCTTTCAAGAGGTGAGAAAGAATAACCATTAATATGTCTTATAGGTTGGACAAGTGGTGGACCTTAACACCAAATATTCTTAATATAATGACAGAGAGTGGAAAAGTGGTGAATCTTGAGAGCAAACCACTCATGCTACTAGCGATAATAGGTTGGACATTTGTTGATCTTGAATGTAAACTCCCCATGTACAAAATAACGTGGGTTTAAGGTATTTCGATGGAGGCTAGCATCTTGGAGATATGGTGCAGCTTGCTTCTCTTCATGTTTCAATGGAGTCTATCTTGGACAAATGGTGGAGCATCCTTCTCTCCATGTTTCAATAGACCCTAGCTTAGACAAGTGGTGGACCTTTGCTTCTCTCTATGTTTCAATAGAGTTAGCTTGGACAAGTGGTGGACCTTGGAACCAAACCCCATGTAAAACCTTTCATGGTCACTCCAAGTGGTCAGAAAGAATAACCTTAAGATATAGTCTTATAGGTTGGACAAGTGGTGGACCTTAATACCCAAATATTCTTAATATAATGACACAGAGTGAAAAAGTGGTGAATCTTGAGACCAAACCCCTCATGCTACTAGCGTTAATAGGTTGGACAACTGGTGGACCTTGAATGTAAACCTTCCATGTTTCAATAGAGTTAGCTTCGACAAATGGTGGAGCATCCTTCTCTCCATGTTTCAATGGAGCCTAGCTTGGACAAGTGGTGGACCTTTTGCTTCTCTCTATAAGAAGAATAAAGTTAGCTTGGATAAGGGGTGGACCTTGGAACCAAACCCCTATGTAAAACATATCATGGACTTTCAAGTGGTGAGAAAGAATACCCTTTAAGATATACCCTTATAGGTTGGACAAGTGGTCGACCTTAACACCTAGATCTTCTTTATATAATGACATAGAGTGGAAAAGTGGTGAATCTTGAGACCAAACCACTCATGCTACTAGGGATAATAGCTTGGAAAAGTGACTGGCCTTGACGTTAAACCCACATGTGTAAACTATCGTGGGTTTAAGGTATTTCAATGGATCCTAGAATCTTGGAGACATGGTGCAACTTGCTTCTTTCATGTTTCAATGAAGCCTATCTTCCACCAATGGGGGATCATCCTTCTCTAAATGTCTCAGTGGAGCCTAGCTTGGACAAGTGGTGGACCTTTGCTTCTCTCTATGTTTCCATAGAGTTAGCTTGGACAAGTGGTGGACCTTGAAACCAAACCCCATGTAAAACATATCATGGTCATTCCAAGTGGTGAGAAATAATACCCTTTAAGATCTAGCCTTATAGGTTGGACAAGTGGTCGACCTTAAAACCTAGATCTTCATAATATAACGACATAGAGTGGAAAAGTGGTAAATCTTGAGACCAAACCACTCATGCTACTAAGAATAATAGGTTGGACAAGTGGTGGACCTTGAATGTAAACCCCCCATGTACGAAATATCATGGGTTTAAGGTATTTCAATGGAGCCTAGCATCTTGGAGACATGGTGCAGATTGCTTCCCTTCATGTTTCAATGGAGCCTATCTTGGACAAATGGTGGAGCATCTTTCTCCATGTTTCAATGGAGCCTAGCTTGGACAAGTGGTGGACCTTTGCTTCTCTCTATGTTTCAATAGAGTTAGCTTGGACAAGTGGTGGGCCTTGGAACCAAACTCCCATGTAAAACCTATCTTGGTAACTCCAAGTGGTGAGAAAGAATAAAGTTTAAGATATAGCCTTATAGGTTGGACAAGTGGTGGACCTTAGCACCCAGATATTCTTAATAGAATGACATAGAGTGGAAAAAATGGTGAATCTTGAGACCAAACCACTCATGCTACTAGAGATAATAGGTTGGACAAGTGGTGGACCTTGAATGTAAACCCCCCATGTTAAAATATCATGGGTTTGAGGTATTTCAATGGAGCCTAGCATCTTGGAGACATGGTGTAGCTTGCTTCTCTTCATGTTTCAATGGAGCGTATCTTGGACAAATGGTGGAGCATCCTTCTCTCCATGTTTCAATGGACCCTAGCTTGGACAAGTGGTGGACCTTTGATTCTCTCTATGTTTCAATAGAGTTAGCTTGGACAAGTGGTGGACCTTGAAACAAAACCCCCATGTAAAACCTATGCTGGTCACTCCAAGTGGTGAGAAAGAACAACCCTTAAGATATAGCCTTATAGGTTGGACAAGTGGTGGACCTTAACACCCAAATATTCTTAATATAATGACATAGAGTGAAAAAGTGGTGAATCTTGAGACCAAACCACTCATGCTACTAGCGTTAATAGGTTGGACAAGTGGTGGACCTTGAATGTAAACCCCCATGTTTCAATAGAGTTAGCTTCGACAAATGGTAGAGGATCCTTCTCTCCATGTTTCAATGGAGCCTAGCTTGGACAAGTGGTGGACCTTTGTTTCTCTCTATGTTTCAATAGAGTTAGCTTGGACAAGTGGTGGACCTTGGAGCCAAACCCCCATGTAAAACATATCATGGACATTTCAAGTGGTGAGAAAGAATACCCTTTAAGATATACCCTTATAGGTTGGACAAGTGGTCGACCTTAACACCCAGATCTTCTTAACGTAATGACATAGAGTGGAAAAGTGGTGAATCTTGAGACCAAACCACTCATGCTACTAGAGATAATAGGTTGGACAAGTGGTGGACCTTGAATGTAAACTCCCCATGTACAAAATATCGTGGGTTAAGGTATTTCAATGGATCTTAGCATCTTGGAGACATGGTGCAGCTTGCTTCTTCTTCATGTTTCAATGGAGCCTATCTTGGAAAAATGGTGGAGCATCCTTCTCTCCATGTTTCAATGGACCCTAGCTTAGACAAGTGGTGGACCTTTGCTTCTCTCTATGTTTCAATAGAGTTAGCTTGGACAAGTGGTGGAACTTGGAACCAAACCCCCATGTAAAACCTATCATGGTCATTCCAAGTGGTGAGAAAGAATACCCTTTAAGATATAGCCTTATAGGTTGGACAAGTGGTGGACCTTAACACCCAGATCTTCTTAATATAATGACATAGAGTGGAAAAGTGGTGAATCTTGACATCAAACCACTCATGCTACTAGTGATAATAGGTTGGACAAGTGGTGGACCTTGAATGTAAACCCCCCATGTACGAAATATCATGGGTTTAAGATATTTCAATGGAGCCTAGCATTTTGGAGACATGGTGCAGCTTGCTTCTCTTCATGTTTCAATCAAACCTGGCTTGGACAAATGGTGGAGCATCCTTCTCTCCATGTTTCAATGGAGCCTAGCTTGGACAAGTGGTGGACCTTTGATTCTCTCTATGTTTCAATAGAGTTAGCTTGGACAAGTGGTGGACCTTGGAACCATACCCCTATGTAAAACCCATCATGTGCATTCCAAGTGGTGGTAAATAATACCATTTAAGATATTGCCTTATAGGTTGGACAAGTGGTGGACCTTAACACCCAGATCTTCTTAATATAATGACATAGAGTGGAAAAGTGGTGAATCTTGAGACCAAACCACTCATGCTACTAGGGATAATAGGTTGGACAAGTGGTGGACCTTGAATTTAAACCCCACATATACAAAATATCATGGGTTTAAGGTATTTCAATGGAGCCTAGCATCTCAAAGACATGGTGCATCTTGCTTCTCTTCATGTTTCAATGGAGCCTATTTTGGACAAATGGTGGAGCATCCTTCTCTCCATGTTTCAATGGACCCTAGATTGGACAAGTGGTGGACCTTTGCTTCTCTCTATGTTTCAATATAGTTAGCCTATATTAGACAATTAGTAGACCTCGAATCTCTCCATGTTGTCTAGAGCTGAGCTTGGACAAGTGGTGGACCTTACTTCTCCCTTCCCTTAGTTTACTAGCTTAAATGATCACTATGTATACTTGCTTAGATCTAGCTTGAACAAGTGGTGGAACTTGTATTCACACAAACTTAATCCATTACAAAAAAGTATATGTTAAAATAACATTTGGTTTTTTTTGTTTCAGGAAAGATGGCTCCAAAAAAACAGGTTGCAAGGGTTGCTGTCTCAGTTGACTATACTTGCAATGATCTTAGGAAATGGTATTTGGACATACATGGTATAGAGGGTGCACAATTTCATAAGGTGCATCTATTTATTGCCAAAAAGGAGAATGACAGCTTGTTTGAAGATGTTGGACAAGTTGTGGAAGCATCTGTCTCTGTAGTTGATAGTCATCCAGAGGTGGAATGCATTGACATTCTAGTTCCAATGAATCTAGAATTTCAACTATCTCCAGGAGCATATGCATTGGAGCGCATGTCTAGAAACAAAGAAGAGACAATGTTTTCTCGAGGATGGAAGTTTGCAGAATCAAATCCAAATATCACAGCAGATCAACTTCAAAGCTCCATCATTGCCACACTACAACGAAAAAAGGTGAAAGCTTCACGACCACCATCCACAAAGAAGCAAGCAAAAGTGCAGAAAGTAGAAGCTAAGCGAACTAGTTCCATTTTGGATGTAGACAAGGCATCTTTGGCATCCTCATCAACAGAGGGTTCAATGTCAAAGATGAGAATTGTGGATCCAGATGTTTTAGAAGCTGAGGCCATGAAAGGACAAGAAAAAGATACAGGTGGAATGAATAAGTACATAAATTATTTTCCTTTCCAATATAGGGAATTTGATATCCCTATTCAAAATTGTTGGCTTGCTCCTGATCACTATAATGCACGTATTATGGATAAAAAACACGCTGAAAGTGTGTTATTTGGATTTTCACGGAGTACGACCAAGCCTGCAGCATGTGCATATTTGATGCCTGTTCGAAATGCAAAATCAAAGAAGGGGACTCCTTTGGCAGTAGAAGAGGTAGAGGAGCAAAAAATTAAAGATTATCATTATTGGATTCTTGATGGGCAGCATTCAATCTATGCTGCAAAAGTTTTGCTTCACAATGAACAAAACAACAAAGAGATCTTTGAAAGACTGATTAGCGTGTATAAATTTAGAAAGGCTCGCATTGTTGTGAATGCTCCTCCATTTGTTGCAACTGCTATATCTGCCATTGCAAATGAGGAGGCTCAGGCATTGTATGTCAAGCAACCTTACAGCCAAATATTGAGACATTTACGGAGTCAATGGATCTTCTCAGGACGACCACCAAAGGCAGCAAGTGGAATTGCAGAGGGACATGCATCTCGTGCCGGATGGGATGTAAGTTATTTTCTTTGTCTTTTTGATAGTGTTTAATTAACAAATCTTGCTCAATAGTTTAATTATTTCTCTATTTCTTTTTAGGCTTTTCTTCGATTGGCAAGAATGAGTGCAGCAGCAAGTTGGATTGCTAAACAGGCACACATGGTCACGTACTCTGATTTAGTTTATGATTGCTGGATAGAAATCATTGAAAATCTAGAAGAGGAGAATAAGAAACCCCCAACAACTGTATTTAGATACCTTTGTGGCCTTGAGGAATCAGAGGTAAAGACTATTCAAGAAGAGATTAGAGATGAGAAGATTTTACTGTCAAAGAGTGCAAAGGATGGTGATGCAACTGACATGTATGATCGAATCAAGCAGTTGAAGCAAGACAAATTGATTCAAGATGCACTTCTTGAAGGCTTCAACAATTTGAATGAGTCTTCACCATGTAAAGACTGGGAGGAGGTGGTCAAAATGTATAACATCAATGATGTTGTTTATAAAACAATTTTAATGCTATGCGAGGAATGGATCAGATCTAGTTTGACGCGTGGAACAAAGAAAATGGCTTTTCCAGATGGAGCAATAAAATACATGCAATGGGCAATTCACCTTCAAAAGGAGAAAACTGAGCCTAGAGATTTGCCATGGTCAATCTATGTGGTGAGCCTACAAATGGAAGGCAATCTCTACTTGATGCGCCACTTCAATAATAAAGTGCCTATTGGCTTATGTGTTTTAGATATGACAAAAAACGTTGGAGGCAATTTGAAGTGGAGTGAGGAGACATTTAACAATGCTTTGGATGGGATCTTGGCTATTGCTGGAGGGTCAACAGATCCTGGATTTGTCTTTCTTGCATTTGTGGATTTCACTAACTTCACAAAATTGCAATGTGCCTTTGACGCCATGGGAGATAATCTGAGCTACCATTGTTGTGGTGCATTGCATCACTTTCCATCAGCTCCTTGCAAAGGAGCAATTCAATTCCTAACAGTTATTGCCTTCTTGGGACAAGGCAATGCATTTGAAGACCTGAGAAGAAGATCAGAGGAACATCCCATGCCAATTGATTGTTCTCTTCTTCAAGTAGCAGATAACGATATGTCAGATTTGCAATATTTGGAGGCCAAAAAAAGATCTTTGGTCAAGCACTACATTCGTACATATTGTTTTGAAGACCGCAAGCTTGTTGATGTTTTTGGTGATGGCTCCTTGGCTGCACAAGAAGGAATACAACAGAAAAAAGAAGTTATCTGCTTAATTGATAGTGTGGAGGAGGCAAAAAGCGTGGAGACCATGCTGCTAGACTTTGTTAAGTCTCATGAAGATATAGAAAAATGGGCTGGACTTCAACAATCCACTTCGCAATCAGGCGACATTGTGCTTGTTACAGAGGAGTGCTCTCCACAAAGAGAACAACAACAACAACAACAACAACACCATCCTCTGTCAATGGAGGACTTTTTGGAAATGGAGACACATATGTTTTGATTTTCTTGTGCATGTTAGTGTTTCTTGTTACTGATTTGATACTCTTAATGTTAGATTTTGCTTTATATAGTATTGATTGAGTTTGTATTTTTTATCTCAAGCATTCAAGGTTTGAATGTAAATAGTAAATTACTTGAGTTTTTGAATGGTGGATCTGTAGACTAAAACTATAACATTTAATACTCACAAAGACTTAATTACTTAAGAGCTTGAACTCAATAAGTTTTGGACTTTTATCAATACCCCCTTGATATGATACATTAGATCGTAGCATGGTTAAATGGTGATGCTTCATAAATTGAACCTAGCTTAGACAGGTGCTCGAGCCTAAATTTAAACTAACCTTGCTAGAAGGGAGCTTATGTTTGGACTTTGAGAAACTAGCATAAGTAATCAATTAGAGCATAGATTAGACATGTGGTGGTGGCCGGCCTTAGAGACCAAAATCTTAATGAGCTTGGAAAGGTATTTAAGTACTGCAATTTACTTAGTTTTAGTACTCATTAAATGCATAGCTTGACAAAAGGTGGACCTTACATGGATCCTAATTTCAAGAGGTGTGGTAGACCTTCAAAACAAACTCATATAGCTTGGACATGTGGTAGACCTTGCATGAAGACTAGTTTAGTCAAGTGTGGTACACCTTGTAACCAACACCCATTTGTTATATTAGCTTGGACAAGTGGTGGACCTTGCTTTTATGTTTCAATGGAGCATATTTTGGACAGGTGGTAGACCTTGTTTCTCTCCATGCTTCAATGGAGAGAAACTTTAGCTTGGACAAGTGGTGGACCTTGTTTTTATGTTTTAAAGGAGCATATTTCGGACAAGTGGTAGACAATAGTTTCTCTCCATGGTTCAATGGAACCCACCTTAGACAAGTGAAGTACCTTGAAACCAAACCCCCATAATACAACCTACTAAATAGGTTGGAAAATTGGTGGGATATGAAACCATCCATGATAGAGCATAGTATAGGTGAAAACGTAGTGGTCCTTATATCAATTACCCATGCATAGCTTGGACAAGTGGTGGACCTTGATTCTCTCTATGTTTCAATGGATCCTATCTTGGACTAGAGATATATCTTACTTAGTTCCATGCTTCAATGGATTGTAGCTTGGATAAGGAGTGGAACTTCAAACAAAACTCCACAGCATAGCATATATTAACAATTCATGGGTTTTATAGAGATTGTCTTGCCTATTTTGGAGAGTTGGTACACCTTTATTCTCCATTCTTCAATGGATCTGAGGTTGGACAAGCGGAGCTGGAGAAGTGGTCAACCTTAAAATGAAACCTCCCATGCTACAACCCATCATAGATCGTATATGTAGTGGACCTTGAAACTCTTTTATGTCCCTAGCTTAGAGAAGCATTGCACTCTTGATTATCTCCATACATGAAGGCAAGGTTGGACAAGTGGTGGACCTTCAAACCAGAATCTCTATGCAATAATAGGCAAGTGGTGGAGCTTGTTTTCTCCATGTTCCAATGGAGCCTAGCTTAGACAAACAATGGAGCTTGCTTCTCTCCATGTTTCAATGGATCCTAGCTTAGAAAAGTGGTGGAGCTTTGCTTCTCTCCATGTTCCAATGGACCATAGCTTAGACAAGTGGTAGACTTGAAAAACACCCCCCGTATACAACATATTATGGGGTTTTCATGTTTCAATGGCTCCTAGCTTGGACAAATGGTAGAGCTTGCTTCTCTTTATGTTTCAATGGATCCAATCTTAGCCAAGTGGTGGACCTTGAAACAAGAATCCCCCCCCCCCCATGTACAACGTATTATGGGTTTTGAAAGCACTGGGAGAAAATAATAGCTTTGATAAGTGGTGGACCTTGCTTCTCTCCATGCTTCAATGGAGCCGAGGTTGGACACATGTTGGAGAGAAGATGGTTGCCCATGAAATAAGACCATGCATGCTATAATCAATCATATGTTGTACACATGGTGGACCTTGCAATTGTTTTATATGCCTAACTTGGACAAGTGGAGGACCCTTGATTACCTCCAGATATCAACAACAAGCCAAGTTTGGACAAGTGTAGTACCACCAAACCAGAATCTATATGCTACAATAGAGTATAGGTAGGACACGCGATGAACCTTGATATCAAACCATCCATGCTACTAGAGATGATAGGTTTCACATGTGGTGGAACCTTGTATCAATGTTCTATGTGTAGTTTTTGACTAGTGATAGACCTTGAAACTAATCCCTCTAGGCTACAAGAAAAAGAGATGGATGAGGAGGCTAGACTACTTTTGTTGCATCAATGCATCCCATGTTACCACATATACTATAGGGTTCTTGGATAAGTGTTGGATCTTGTGTCAATGCTCCATGTCTAGCTTGGACAAGTGGTGGACCTTGGTTCTCTCTATGCTTCAAATGGGCAATAGATTGGAGACACAGTGGCCTTTTTTTTCCAATGATTTTATTTTTTGGAAACCTTGGAGGCACCATGTAAGAGGCACTCTAAGTCTTCCATACAATGGACCTATTGGACTATAAAATAATGATATCTTTCTTTGATATTGTCATTATTTTATGCATAATATTTTCTTCTTTTTGCAGACACAAAGGAGTTAAGTGATATAAAAACTAGATGTATTTCACACTATGATTGGCATGAAGATCCTTTTGGGACACCAACTTTTCCTATTCCCAAAGATGTAATTTTCCATATTAACGGTGTGGATTTTGAAGTGCGACTTTCATGTATTGAAGGAGCTGGTTATGGGCTATTTGTGCATACTACCCTGGAAAGTGGTTTGACTATTCTAAACTATGGAGGGCATAAGTATAGATTTCAAGACTGGAAAAAGATATGCAAAATATTTCCAAGAGCTTATAAATATTCTCTTCTAGAGGATCCAAACATAGAAGAAGAGGAAGATCAATCATACATTATTGGTTGTGTAGAAGAAGGAAACGTGTCGGGCTATATAAATAGTTCTCACAGTACAAATGTCTGTCCCAACGTACGCTATACATTTGATCCAAATTTGCCACCTTGGCATAAATGCACCTCTTCACACATCAAGTCAGAAGAATATGGCCATGTATGCATTGAGACTATTTGTCAAGTTGAAGCAGGAGAAGAGTTGTTTGCTGACTATAACTTTACTTGACATTGTAAAGTATTGTACATGGATGGAAATCTCAAGTACATGCATCATTTTCATTTTTCATGGATGAAATCTCAAGTGAATATAACATTGATTATTGTTTAGTTTTATGCTCAACGAGAATCTAGAGTGCTCTTATGCTTTGTGTGTTGTCTAACTTATTTGACTACCTTGGCCATAGAATCTTGATTCTACTCTAGATTTGTGATAAATCTTACCAAAATTTAATCAATGTCTAGGTTGGACAAGTGGTGGGGCTTCAAACATTACTGTCTTAAACAAGTGGAGTTATCTTACTTGAATAAGTGGTGGCCTTTGAATCCAAATCTAAGCCAAATCTCTAATTATTTTCTTGTAGTCTAGGTTGGACATTTTGGACCTTGTTTCCTCAACAAGGGTGGCTTTTAGTTTTCACTTTAAGTACTCATCTTTAATAAAGTGTAGGATGGAAAATGTTGAGTTAGTAGATTGTATTTTAGACAAGTGGGTGTTTGGTGTACGAATGCTGAAAATGGTTGCAAGGATTCTAACAACGACTTTACCTTAAATAAATTTCTACTAGGAGTTCTACATATAAAATTCTAGTGGTTTTGAGATACCATTTGTGTGTGTGTTTTCTTAGATTCACAAACTGGGATGGATAATGCTCCTATGGTTCAGTCAACAACTATAGAATCCATAGATTCTATGGTTTCTAAAGTGCCCAAGATGGATGATATTTCTATACTAGAGTCTAGTGTTGTGCAACTTGAGCAAGCTTCCAATAATGAGAACCAAGAAATCGATGCTTCAAAAATGCAACATACATCAAAAGAGACTGAAAAGTCCACTCACGAGCTATTGCCAATTGGTACTACGTCATGTAGCGTAGATGTTGAGAAATCCATGCTTACAATTATATTGGATTTAAATGGTCTATTGTTGAAACGTTCCCTCAACCATCCTCACACCACAACTCAGCAAATGGATTCAAAAGTTATCCAATTCTTGAAGACTATTTTACAAAGGTTTAATGTTGCAATTTGGTCGACAGCTACTAGAATAATGTGTATCAAATCCTTGCAGCACTAAAAAACTTAGCTGAGGATACATTGCCTTTCTTTGCAATTTGGTCGCAAGATGTTTGCTACACCGCTCAAACTCAAAAATTGTTTAGACCCGACAATCCAAACGTTGAGGCAATGTTCAAGCCTCTAGCCAAAATTGCCATGGGGTTTGAATGTGATCCACAAAGAACAGTGCTTATTGATGACTCTCCTTACAAGGGATGTATTTCACCAGCAAACAATTGCATTTTTCCACCACAATTTGATGCTGAGAAGATGGTTGACAATATGCTCTTGGAGGAGCTACTGCCATACTTGATTCAGCTTGATGAGAGAAGGGATGTGCGTGATTTAATTGCTTCTAATCGTTATGGACAACCTATAGTGACAAATGATAGTGAATACAAACAAATCATGGAGTATTGGAAGCAGAAAAATGATGTTTGGTCAGCTAAGGTGTTCTTTACAAGAAGAATACCACCTGCAAAAGGTGACAGAGATGAAACTATCATTGAAGATGCAAGTGACACAAGCCACCGCAATGAAAGAAGAGCCCAAAGCCCAAATACAAGAGATCTTGGCAAAGGAGCGTACACCCATTGAAAGCATGAAGGCGTCACAATTGACCACTTTAGCTAGGCAATTGGGTTGTAACACAAAAGGAGTTTTGAAGGCAACCACAGCAAAGGCTTATATAAATAAGGTGAAAGCTGAGAACAATCTTCTAAGGCTGGATAGAAAGCACCCTAAGGTACTAGTGACATGTCATATATTCTTGATACACATACTTGAACACTCATGTGCATGGTATCTAACAAATCTTTCTTTTTATTCCTTCTTGCAGGATCTTACAAAGGATACTACTAGATGGAGCTCAATCAATAGAGATTTTGATATTTTTGCTCAAAATAATGAAGCAGTCACCTACATTTTTTGTTTATCAATTTCTTGAGAGACTTTATTTTAGTTTGTAATCATCAAATGAAATGAAAAGTATCCTTCTTATTAAGATTGTTGATCTTTTTCTTGTTCAAAACTTTCAATTGTGATTTATAGTTTTGTTAGCATGAGATTGTGCTTTTTTAGTTTGAAAAAAATGTCAAAGATCCAAGTCTTTTTGGCTTTACTTAAGTTATTAATTGTGAAAGATCCAAGTCTTTTTGCTTTACTTAAGTTATTGATTGCCTATGTAATAGTCTTAAAACAATATCGGATGGCTTTCTTGCTCCCATGTCTCACATTGGTCTTTAGGAAGACAAGTGGTGACCTTGAAAGTATGGTCTCATATCTCGATCAAGTGAAGAGACATGAAGCTTAAATATCACTACTATGTATCTAGTGTTAAACTCCATCGAGACAAAGACTAGATAGCCAAATTGCAGTCGAGTTTAAGTGAAAAATCCATTTGAGCTAAGGTAAAACTTATAGTGCCTCATTTTTCTAGGATTCTACCCCATCAAGGAAGTTAGAATCTAGCACAAACCAATTAAGACTCTTTTGGAGCCTAGATAGGACAATTCGTGGAACTTATGAAACTTATTATTGAGTTAGAGTCTAGTTTAGATAAGCAAAAGATCTTCAAACCAGCACTTGACTTTCTTACTATTCAATATTCAAAGTCCCTTGAGGCTAACAAATTACATACCCACTTGTAACCTAACTAATGAGTAAATTATATAGATCTAAGCAAGTATATATAATGAGTCTTCAAACTAATAATCCAAGGGAAGAGAGTAGCAAGGTCCACTACTTGTCCAAGCTCAGCTCTAGACAACATAGAAAGATGCTAGTTCTACTAATTGTCTAATTATAGGCATGGAGAAATGATAGAAGGTTGACCACTTGTCCAACCTATCATCTCTAGTAAGATGGGAGGTTTGGCCTTAAGATCACCATGTAACCAACCTATACATCATTGTATTATGAAGAGTAAAAAAGCAAAGCTCCACCACTTGTCCAAGCTAGTTCTAAAATCCACATGGAGATAAGCAAGTCCTCCACCATTTGTCGAATCTCTCTTCCATTAAAACATGAAAAAACTCATCTATGTTGTACAGGGGGACTTTTTTCCAAGGTCCACCACCTGTCCAAGCTAGGATCCTAGTAGCACGAGTGGTTTGGTCTCAAGATACACCACTTGTACACTCTATGTCATTATATTAAGAAGAACTATGTATTAAGGTCCACCACTTGTCCAACCTATAAGGTTATATCTTAAATGGTATCCTTTCTCACCACTTGAAATGCCATGATATGTTTTACATGGGGGTTTCATTCCAAGTCCACCACTTGTCCAAGCTAACTCTATTCAAACATAGAGAGAAGCAAAGGTCACCCATTGTCCAAGCTAACTCTATTCAAACATAGAGAGAAGCAAAGGTTCACCACTTGTCAAAGCTAGGCTCCGTTGAAGTATGGAGAGAAGTAACCTCCATCATTTTTCTCAAGATAGGTGCCATTCAAACATGGAAAGAATCAAGATCTACCATGTCTCCGAGATTCTAGGCTCCATTGAAACACCCTAAAACCATGATATTTTGTACATGGGGTGTTTACATTCAAGGTCTACCACTTCTCTAACGTATTATACCTAGTAGCATGAGTGATTTGGTCTTAAGATTCACCACTTATCCACTCTATGTCATTATATTAAGAATAACTGGGTGTTAAGGTCCACCACTTGTCCAACCTATAAGGGTATATCTTAAATGGTATCCTTCACCACTTGTCAAGGTCCATCACCACTTTTCCAACCTATAAGGTTATATCTTGAATGATATTTTTCCTCATCACTTGTAATGTCCATGCTATGTTTTACAAAGGGGTTTTGTTCCAAGACCCACCACTTGTCCAAGCTAACTCTATTCAAACATAGAGAGAAGCAAAGGTCCACCACTTGTCCAAGGATAGGCTCCATTAACATGGAGAGAAGGATGATCCACCATTTTCCAAGATAGGTTCCATTGAAACATTGAGAGAAGCAATCTCCACCATGTCTCCAAGCTAGGCTCCATTGAAATACCCTAAACCCATAATTTTGTACATGAGGGGTTTACATTCAAGGTCCACCACTTGTCCAACCTATTATCCCTAGTAGCAAGAGTGGTTTGGTCTCAAGATTCACCACTTGTACACTCTATGTCATTATATTAAGAAGAAATATGTGTTAAAGTCCACCACTTGTCCAGCCTATAAGGTTATATTTTAAATAGTATCCTTTCTCACCACTTGAAATGCCCATGATATGTTTTACATGGGGGTTTCATTCCAAGGTCCACCACTTGTCCAAGCTAACTCTATTAAAACATATAGAGAAAGAAAGGTCCACCACTTGTCCAAGCTAGGCTCATTGAAACATGGAGAGAAGGAACCTCCACTTTTCCTAGATAGGCTCCATTGAAACATGGAGAGAAATAAGCTCCACCATGTCTCCAAGTTGCTAGGCTCCATTGAAATACCCAATACCCATAATTTTTGTACATGGGGGGTTTACATTCAAGGTTCACCACTTGTCCAACCTATTATCCCTAGTAGGTTTGGTCTCATGATTCACCACTTGTCCACTCTATGTCATTATATTAAGAGGAATTAGGTGTTAAGGTCCACCACTTGTCCAACCTATAATGTTATAGCTTGAATGGTATTTTTTCTCACCACTTGTAATGCCCATGACATGATTTACATGGGGGTTTTGTTCCAAGGTCCACCACTTGTCCAAGATAAATCTATTGAAACATAGAGAGAAACAAAGGTCCACCACTTTTCCAAGCTAGGCTGCATTGAAACATGGACCTTAATACCAAATTATTTCTAGTAGCATGAGTGATATTTTGTACATGGGGCGTTTACATTCAAGGTCCACCACTTGTCCAACCTATTTCCCTAGTAGGTTTGGTCCCAATTTCACCACTTATCCACTCTATGTCATTATATTAAGAATAATTGGGTGTAAGTCTCACCACTTGTTCCAAGAAAACTCTATCTCAAAACATAGAGAGAAACAAGGTCCACCACTTGTCCAAGCTAGGCTCCATTGAAACATGGAGAGAATGATGCTGCACCATTTATCCAAGATAGGCTGCATTGAAACATGGGAGGAAGCAAGCTTTACCATGTTTCCAAGCTAGGCTCCATTGAAACACTCTAGGGGTTTTATTTCAAGGCCCACCACTTGTTTAACTATTATCCCTAGTAGCATGAGTGGTTTGGTTTCAAGATTCACCACTTGTACACTCTATGTCATTATATTGTGTTAAGGTCCACCACTTGTCCAACCTATAAGGTTATATCTTAAATGGTATCCTTTTCGCCACTTGAAATGCCCATGATATGTTTTACATGGGAGTTTCATTCCAAGATCCACCACTTGTCCAAGCTAACCATATTCAAACATAGAGAGAAACAAAGGTCCACGACTTGTCCAAGCTAGGCTCCATTGAAACATGGAGAGAAGGAACCTCCACCATTTCTCCTAGATAGGCTCCATTAAAACATGGAGAGAAGTAAGTTCCATGATGTCTCCAAGATGCTAGGCTCCATTGAAATACGCAAAACCCATGATATTTTGTACATGGGTGATTTACATTCAAGGTCAACCATTTCTCCAACCTATTATCCCTAGTAGGTTTGGTCTCACAATCACCACTTTTCCACTATATGTCATTATAATAAGAGGAATTGGGTGCTAAGGTCCACCACTTGTCCAGCCTATAAGGTTATACCTTGAATGGTATTTTTTCTCACCACTTGTAATGCCCATGACATGCTTTACATGGGGGTTTTGTTCCAAGGTTCACACTTGTCCAAGAAATTCTATTGAAACATAGAGAGAAACAAAGGTCCACCACTTTTCCAAGCTAGGCTCCATTGAAACATGGACCTTAATACCAAATTATTCCTAGTAGCATGAGTAATATTTTGTACATGGGGGGTTTGCATTCAAGGTCCACCACTTGTCCAACGTACTTTTCCTAGTAGGTTTGGTCGCAAGATTCACCACTTGTCCACTCTATGTCATTATATTAATAATAATTGGGTGTTAAGGTCCACCACTTTCCAACCTATAAGGTTATATATTGAATGGTATTTTTTCTCACACTTGTAATGTCCATGATATGTTTTACATGGGGATTTTGTTCCAAGGTCCACCACTTGTCCAAGCTAAATCTGTTCAAACATAGAGAGAAACAAACGTGCACCACTTGTCCAAGGCTAGGCTCCATTGAAACATGGAGAGAATGATGCTCCACCATTTATCCAAGATAGACTCCATTGAAACATGGAGAGAAGTAAGCTCCACCATGTTTCCAAGATGCTAGAGTCCATTGAAATACCCAAAACCCCTGATACTTTGTACATGGGGGGTTACATTCAAGGTCCACCACTTGTCCAACCTATTATCCCTAGTAGCATGAGTGGCTTTGGTCTCAGGATTCACCACTTGTCCACTCTATATCATTATATTAAGAAAAATTGGGTTTCCATATCTAAATGGATCTTTGCTTGGATAAGTGGTAGACCTTGAGACCTAAATACCCATTCTACACTAGAGCATTGGTTAAGCCTTATACACTTCAAGCATACCTTTAACAACAAGTAGTAGTTATTAGTTGACTTAAGTCTAGTTGAACTCCATGGTATTGAGACTAAGAGAGAGTGTAGCATAAAAAAGAGTCAGGATTTTAATTTGACTTTCTTTTATTAATGAGTAGATCATAGATGGATTTTGGTATCTAATAAAACCTTAGGGTAGACAATGTAAAACTCATGTCTATTGTTGTGTTTGCATTAAGTGTTCTTGTTCTTTAATTTCAGAACCATTACAGAAAAATGGATTGGCTATATGCTGGCATAAATTGAAGAAAACTATTGAATTTACCCATCCAACCTCCTCCAAGACCTTGTCCAAGGAATGAATCACCTCCTTATCACCTACCACTTGCTTTCAAGGACATCAAAAGAGTACTTATCTTGGATCTAGAGGGGTTACTTCTCAAGACAATTGAAATGAAACATGGAGATTCTATGCCATCTTGGGCTCAACACATGCGACTTGTGGAGGACAAAGATGAAGTTTATCATGTGGTGCGACCAGACGCACAAAGTTTTTTGGATTTTTGTGCTGAATACTTTGAGCTATGGATATGGAGTTGCTATAACTTAACAAGGGTGCAACGCATCACACACAAAAGTGTTTTCCTGAGCAGTATACCAAGTTCAAGGTGTTTATGAGTAACAAAAATTGCCAAAATCCAAATATCATGTTAGGATTTACAAGGGTTTTATCACAAAAATCTGAGTGATATTTGGAAGATATTTGAGGATTTGGATGCAAACAATACCTTAATTTTTGATGACACTCCATATAGGGTGATGTGGAACATGCCAGGGACATATCTTATATTTCCAAAGATGTGGAGGCAAACTTCCGAGCAACTTCAAAACTTCTTGCAGAGAACCATAATTCCATGGTTGGTAGGATGGTTGTATGCAAGAGATAAGAGAGTCTATACATACAACACAATTGTAAATCAGTATAGTGATTCTGAGACAATTATGTCCTTGGTGTGTACTTGTCAACACGAAAGCATTGAATAAATATGGCCATAAGATGCTTTTTTTATTCTAGTGTGTATCTTTCAACATTTGTATAATTTGATATAGTCTTTTTTTATATATATAAAGGTGTGTCAATTTTATGAACACTTGAATGGAGTGCACCCTACTCTAAGGGGACTTCAATGTACTATTGGAGTGCATCCTATTGTAAGGGGACTCTGATGTATTGCTAGAGTGCACCCAAATTTTTGGGGACTCATTTTTTATTTGATTTGGGCCTATGTTGGGTCATATAGTAAAAGAAATTCATTTTTTGTCAATTCATATCGAGGTTGCATTTATTTGGAACTATGAAAGAATTGATGTTTGATGTCAAAATAAAACTTGTAAGTGTGGATCAGAGAATTCATGGACTTTAAATATGTGAGAGGGATCTTTTTCTTGGGCACAAATGTTTGCTTCAAGAATTTTGTCATTACATAATTATGTTAGGATTTACAAGGGTTTATCACAAAAATTTGAGTGATATTTGGAAGATATTTGAGGATTTGAATGCAAACAATACCTTAATTTTTTATGACACTCCATATAGGGTGATGTGGAACATGCCAGGGACATATCTTATATTTCCAAAGATGTGGAGGCAAACTTCCGAGCAACTTCAAAACTTCTTGCAGAGAACCATAATTCCATGGTTGGTAGGATGGTTGTATGCAAGAGACAAGAGAGTCTATACATACAACACAATTGTAAATCAGTATAGTGATTCTGAGACAAATTATGTCCTTGGTGTGTACTTGTCAACACGAAAGAATTGAATAAATATGGCCATAAGATGCGTTTTTTATTCTAGTGTGTATCTTTCAACATTTGTATAATTTGATATAGTCTTTTTTTTTATATATAAAGGTGTGTCAATTTTATGAACACTTGAATGGAGTGCACCCTACTCTAAGGGGACTTCAATGTACTATTGGAGTGCATCCTATTGTAAGGGGACTCTGATGTATTGCTAGAGTGCACCCAAATTTTTGGAGACTCATTTTTTATTTGATTGGGGCCTATGTTGGGTCATATAGTAAAAGAAATTCATTTTTTGTCAATTCATATCGAGGTTGCATTTATTTGTAACTATGAGAGAATTGATGTTTGATGTCAAAATAAAACTTGTAAGTATGCATCAGAGAATTCATGGACTTTAAATATGTGAGAGGGATCTTTTTCTTGGGCACAAATGTTTGCTTCAAGAATTTTGTCATTACATACTTTACGTGAAAGAGTTTTAGAACCTAAAAGACTTTGAAAACAAAACTATGGAATCTAAGTGCATGTATTCTTGAATGGCTTGAAAGTTGATGTATACATGCATGTCGCCTTGATGAAGATTTAGATTTGACAAGATGCAAAGCTAGAATTCTTGGACGTTACCTTTGTCAATTTGGTAATAACATATTTAACTTTCTTTTATTATGGGTGGAAAATATATTATTATGTGCATTTGGAACCTAATTGCTTGACCTTCAAACCAAGATTCCTATGTTATTTTTTTCATATACTTTTTTGTAATGAATTAAGATTGTGATACAAGGTCCACCACTTGTTCAAGATAGATCTAAGAAAGTATATATACTGAGTCTTCAAACTAGTAAACCAAGGGAAGAGAGAAGCAGGGTCCATCACTTGTCCAAGCTTATCTCTAGACAACATAGAGAGATGTTAGGTCTACTAATTGTCCAATATAGTCATGGAGAAATGATAGAAGGTTGATCCACTTGTCCAACCTATCATCTCTAGTAAAATGGGAGGTTTGGCCTTAAGATTCACCATGTAACCAACGTATACTTCATTGTATTATGAAGAGTAGAAAAGCAAAGCTCCACCACTTGTCTAAGGTAGTTCCAAAATCAACATGGAGAGAAGCAAGATTCACCATTTGTCCAAGATAGATTCCATTAAAACATGGAAAACCTCATATATGTTGTACATGGAAGCTTTTTTCCAAGGTCCACCACTTGTCCAAGCTAGGATCCATTAAAACATGGATAGAAACAAGGCTCCACAACTCGTCCAACCTTTATAGCTGCAAAGTGTACCGGTAGTCTAAACTAGGCATGGGAAAATAATAGAAGGTCCACCACTTATCCAATATATTATCTCTAATAGCATGGGAGGTTTGGTCTCAAGATTTAGGAATTGGCTGACCTGTATTTCATTGTATTATGATGAATTTGGTTTTAAATTCAACTACTTATCCAAGCTATAAGTTTATATCTTGAATGGTATTCCTTCCCATCACTTAGAAAACCAATGATATGTTGTACATGGGAGGGTTTGTTACAAGGTCCACCACTTGTCCAAGATAGTTTCATTGAAACATGGATGAAGACAAGCTCCACCATTTGTTAAATCTAGACTCCATTGAAATCTAGAAAATCCATTCTATGTTGTACATGGGGTTTTTGTTTTAAGGTCCAACACTTGTCCAAGCTAAGATCCATTGAAACATGGAGTAGAGAAACACTCCACCACTTGTCCAAGCTAGGCAACATTGATAGTAGTTGGTTTATTTTGAAGATCCACCACGTGTCTAAGCTAACTCTATTGAAACATAGAGAGAAGCAAAGGTCCACCAACTATTCAAGCTAGGCTCCATTGAAACATGGACAGAAGCAAGCTCCACCATTTCTCCAAGATAGACTCCATTGAAACATGGAGAGAATCAAAGGTCCACCATTTCTCCAAGCCAAGATCTAGTTGTCCAACCTATAAGGTTAAATCTTAAATGGTAATCTTTATAATCACTTGGAATACCCATGATATGTTTTACATGGGGATTTTGTTCCAAGATCACCACTTGTCCAAGCTAACTCTATTGAAACATAGAGAGAAGCAAAGGTCCACCACTTGTCCAAGCTAGTCTCCATTGAAACAAGGAGAGAAGCAAGCTCCATCATTTCTCCAAGATAGGCTAGCATGGATAAGTGCACCTTGAAACCAACCTTCCTATGAGGCAATAGAGCATATGCTACATATTTTATGTATGCCCCATGCCTCAAATTAAGAAGTTATAGATTAGAAGTGGACCTTGCTTAAATGTCACATGCAATAAATTAAGGAAAAATAGCCAAGTGGATTGTATTCCTCAATGGATCCTTTCTTTCACAAGTTGTGAACCTTGAGTCACTTTTACATTAACTTGGACAAGTGGTGGACCTAGAAACCAAGCTCTCCATGTTGAGATAAGTTGTAGGTAGGACAGTAGAACATAGACAACGATAATGGATGCAATATACTCCTCTCCTAATAATCCAATTGATTGAAACCATGATATTTTAGTTGTTTTCATTGTGTATTGTATGTGCATAAAGTGGAATGAGACCTTAAGAAAACTCAAATTTTTGACAAAATCTCTATATTTTATACATGATATATTGAAAGTTGTCCAACCTGGGAATTGGGATTTTCCCACTTTACCTAATATGGTCTTGCATCTTTGGCATCCTCATCAATAGAGGGTTCAATGTCAAAGATGAGAATTGTGGATCCAGATGTTTTAGAAGCTGAGGCCATGAAAGGACAAGAAAAAGATACAGGTGGAATGAATAAGTACATAAATTATTTTCCTTTCCAATATAGAGAATTTGATATCCCTATTCAAAATTGCTGGCTTGATCCTGATCACTATAATGCACGTATTATGGATAAAAAACACGCTGAAAGTGTGTTATTTGGATTTTCACGGAGTACGACCAAGCCTGCAGCATGTGCATATTTGATGCCTGTTCGAAATGCAAAATCAAAGAAGGGGACTCCTTTGGCAGTAGAAGAGGTAGAGGAGCAAAAAATTAAAGATTATCATTATTGGATTCTTGATGGGCAGCATTCAATCTATGCTGCAAAAGTTTTGCTTCACAATGAACAAAACAACAAAGAGATATTTGAAAGACTGATTAGCGTGTATAAATTTAGAACGGCTCTCATTGTTGTGAATGCTCCTCCATTTGTTGCAACTGCTATATCTGCCATTGCAAATGAGTGTAGCAGCAAGTTGGATTGCTAAACAGGCACACATGGTCACGTACTCTGATTTAGTTTATGATTGCTGGATAGAAATCATTGAAAATCTAGAAGAGGAGAATAAGAAACCCCCAACAACTGTATTTAGATACCTTTGTGGCCTTGAGGAATCAGAGGTAAAGACTATTCAAGAAGAGATTAGAGATGAGAAGATTTTACTGTCAAAGAGTGCAAAGGATGGTGATGCAACTGACATGTATGATCGAATCAAGCAGTTGAAGCAAGACAAATTGATTCAAGATGCACTTCTTGAAGGCTTCAACAATTTGAATGAGTCTTCACCATGTAAAGACTAGGAGGAGGTGGTCAAAATGTATAAAATCAATGATGTTGTTTATAAAACAATTTTAATGCTATGCGAGGAATGGATCAAATCTAGTTTGACGCGTGGAACAAAGAAAATGGCTTTTCCAGATGGAGCAATAAAATACATGCAATGGGCAATTCACCTTCAAAAAGAGAAAACTAAGCCTAGAGATTTGCCATGGTCAATCTATGTGGTGAGCCTACAAATGGAAGGCAATCTCTACTTGATGCGCCACTTCAATAATAAAGTGCCTATTGGCTTATGTGTTTTAGATATGACAAAAAACGTTGGAGGCAATTTCAAGTGGAGTGAGGAGACATTTAACAATGCTTTGGATGGGATCTTGGCTATTGCTGGAGGGTCAACAGATCCTGGATTTGTCTTTCTTGCATTTGTGGATTTCACTAACTTCACAAAATTGCAATGTGCCTTTCACGCCATGGGAGATAATCTGAGCTACCATTGTTGTGGTGCATTGCATCACTTTCCATCAGCTCCTTGCAAAGGAGCAATTCAATTCCTAATAGTTATTGCCTTCTTGGGACAAGGCAATGCATTTGAAGACTTGAGAAGAAGATCAGAGGAACATCCCATGCCAATTGATTGTTCTCTTCTTCAAGTAGCAGATAACGATATGTCAGATTTGCAATATTTGGAGGCCAAAAAAAGAGATTTGGTCAAGCACTACATTCGTACATATTGTTTTGAAGACCGCAAGCTTGTTGATGTTTTTGGTGATGGCTCCTTGGTTGCACAAGAAGGAATACAACAGAAAAAAGAAGTTATATGCTTAATTGATAGTGTGGAGGAGGCAAAAAACGTGGAGACCATGCTGCTAGACTTTGCTAAGTCTCATGAAGATATAGAAAAATGGGCTGGACTTCAACAATCCACTTCGCAATCAGATGACATTGTGCCTGTTACAGAGGAGTGCTCTCCACAAAGAGAAGAAGAACAACAACAACAACATCCTCTGTCAATGGAGGACTTTTTGGAAATGGAGACACGTATGTTTTGAGTTTCTTGTGCATGTTAGTGTTTCTTGTTACTGATTTGATACTCTTAATGTTAGATTTTGCTTTATATAGTATTGATTGAGTTTGTATTTTTTATCTCAAGCATTCAAGTTTTGAATGTAAATAATAAATTACTTGAGTTTTTGAATGGTGGATCTTTAGACTAAAACTATAACATTTAATACTCACAAAGACTTAATTACTTAAGAGCTTGAACTCAATAAGTTTTGGACCTTTTATCAATACCCCCTTGATATGATACATTAGATCGTAGCATGGTTAAATGGTGATGCTTCATAAATTGAACCTAGCTTAGACAGGTGTTGGAGCCTAAATTTAAACTAACCTTGCTAGAAGGGATCTTATGTTTGGACTTTGAGAACTAGCATAGATTAGACATGTGGTGGTGGCCTTAGAGACCAAAATCTTAATGAGCTTGGAAAGGTATTTAAGTACTGCAATTTACTTAGTTTTAGTACTCACTAAAGGCATAGCTTGACAAAAGGTGGACCTTACATGGATCCTAATTTCAAGAGGTGTGGTAGACCTTCAAACCAAGATCATATAGCTTGGACATGTGGTGGACCTTGCATGGAGACTAGTTTAGACAAGTGTGGTACACCTTGTAACCAACACCCATTTGTTATATTAGCTTAGACAAGTGGTGGACCTTGCTTTTATGTTTCAATGGAGCATATTTTGGACAGGTGGTAGACCTTGTTTCTCTCCACGCTTCAATGGAGAGAAACATTAGCTTGGACAAGTGGTGGACCTTGCTTTTATGTTTTAAAGGAGCATATTTCCGACAAGTGGTAGACATTGTTTCTCTCCATGGTTCAATGGAACCCACCTTAGACAAGTGAAGTACCTTGAAACCAAACCCCCATAATACAACCTACTAAATAGGTTCGAAAATTGGTGGTATATGAAACCATCCATGATAGAGCATAGTATAGGTGAAAACGTAGTGGTCCTTATATCAATTACCCATGCATAGCTTGGACAAGTGGTGGACCTTGATTCTCTCTATGTTTCAATGGATCCTATCTTGGACTATAGATATATCTTACTTATTTCCATGCTTCAATGGATTGTAGCTTGGATAAGGAGTGGACCTTCAAACAAAACTCCACAGCATAGCATATATTAACAATTCATGGGTTTTATAGATATTTTCTTGCCTATTTTGGAGAGTTGGTACACCTTTATTCTCCATTGTTCAATGGATCTGAGGTTGGACAAGCGGAGCTGGAGAAGTGGTCAACCTTAAAATGAAACCTCCCATGCTACAACCCATCATAGATCGTATATGTAGTGGACCTTGAAACTCTTTTATGTCCCTAGCTTAGAGAAGCATTGCACTCTTTATTATCTCCATACATGAAGGCAAGGTTGGACAAGTGGTGGACCTTCAAACCAGAATCTCTATGCAATAATAGGCAAGTGGTGGAGCTTGTTTTCTCCATGTTCCAATGGAGCCTAGCTTAGACAAACAATGGAGCTTGCTTCTCTCCATGTTTCAATGGATCCTAGCTTAGAAAAGTGGTGGAGCTTTGATTCTCTCCATGTTCCAATGGACCATAGCTTAGACAAGTGGTAGACCGTGAAAAAACCCCCCATATACAACATATTATGGAGTTTTCATGTTGCAATGGCACCTAGCTTGGAAAAATGGTAGAGCTTGCTTCTCTTTATGTTTCAATGGATCCAATCTTAGCCAAGTGGTGGACCTTGAAACAAGAATCCCCCCGCCCCCCCCCCATGTACAACGTATTATGGGTTTTGAAAGCACTGGGAGAAAATAATAGCTTTGATAAGTGGTGGACCTTGCTTCTCTCCATGCTTCAATGGAGCCGAGGTTGGACACATGTTGGAGAGAAGATGGTTGCCCATGAAATAAAACCATGCATGCTATAATCAATCATATGTTGTACACATGGTGGACCTTGCAATTGTTTTATATGCCTAACTTGGACAAGTGGAGGACCCTTGATTACCTCCAGATATCAACAACAAGCCAAGTTTGGACAAGTGTAGTACCACCAAACCAGAATCTCTATGCTACAATAGAGTATAGGTAGGACACGCAGTGAACCTTGATATCAAACCATCCATGCTACTAGAGATGATAGGTTTCACATGTGGTGGAACCTTGTATCAATGTTCTATGTGTGGTTTTTGACTAGTGATAGACCTTGAAACTAATCCCTCTAGGCTACAAGAAAAAAGAGATGGATGAGGAGGAAGACTACTTTTGTTGCATCAATGCATCCCATGTTACCACATATACTATAGGGTTCTTGGATAAGTGTTGGATCTTGTGTCAATGCTCCATGTCTAGCTTGGACAAGTGGTGGACCTTGGTTCTCTCTATGCTTCAAATGGGCAATAGATTGGAGACACAGTGGCCTTTTTTTTCCAATGATTTTATTTTTTGGAAACCTTGGAGGCACCATGTAAGAGGCACTCTAAGTCTTCCATACAATAGACCTATTGGACTATAAAATAATGATATCTTTCTTTGATATTGTCATTATTTTATGCATAATATTTTCTTCTTTTTGCAGACACAAAGGAGTTAAGTGATATAAAAACTAGATGTATTTCACACTATGATTGGCATGAAGATCCTTTTGGGACACCAAATTTTCCTATTCCCAAAGATGTAATTTTCCATATTAATGGTGTGGATTTTGAAGTGCGACTTTCATGTATTGAAGGAGCTGGTTATGCACTATTTGTGCATACTACCCTGGAAAGTGGTTTGACTATTCTAAACTATGGAGGTCATAAGTATAGATTTCAAGACTGGAAAAAGATATGCAAAATTTTTCCAAGAGCTTATAAATATTCTCTTCTAGAGGATCCAAACATAGAAGAAGAGGAAGATCAATCATACATTATTGGTTGTGTAGAAGAAGGAAACGTGTCGGGCTATATAAATAGTTCTCACAGTACAAATGTCTGTCCCAACGTACGCTATACATTTGATCCAAATTTTCCACCTTGGCATAAATGCACCTCTTCACACATCAAGTCAGAAGAATATGGCCATGTATGCATTGAGACTATTTGTCAAGATGAAGCAGGAGAAGAGTTGTTTGCTGACTATAACTTTACTTGACATTTTAAAGTATTGTACATGGATGGAAATCTCAAGTACATGCATCATTTTCATTTTTCATGGATGAAATCTCAAGTGAATATAACATTTGATTATTGTTTAGTTTATGCTCAACGAGAATCTAAAGTGCTCTAATGCTTTGTGTGTTGTCTAACTTATTTGACTACCTTGGCCATAGAATCTTGATTCTACTCTAGATTTGTGATAAATCTTACCAAAATTTAATCAATGTCTAGGTTGGACAAGTGGTGGGGCTTCAAACATTACTGTCTTAAACAAGTGGAGTTATCTTACTTGAATAAGTGGTGGCCTTTGAATCCAAATCTAAGCCAAATCTTTAATTGTTTGCTTGTAGTCTAGGTTGGACATTTGGTGGACCTTGTATCCACGTTTCCTCAACAAGGGTGGATTTTAGTTTTCACTTTAAGTACTCATCTTTAATAAAGTGTAGGATGGAAAATGTTGAGTTAGTAGATTGTATTTTAGACAAGTGGTGTTTGGTGTACGAATGCTGAAAATGGTTGCAAGGATTCTAACAACGACTTTACCTTAAATAAATTTCTTACTAGGAGTTCTACATATAAATATGGTGAATAAAATTCTAGTGGTTTTGAGATACCATTTGTGTGTGTGTTTTCTTAGATTCACAAACTGGGATGGATAATTCTCCTATGGTTCAGTCAACAACTATAGAATCCATAGATTCTATGGTTTCTAAAGTGCCCAAGATGGATGATATTTCTATACTAGATTCTAGTGTTGTGCAACTTGAGCAAGCTTCCAATAATGAGAACCAAGAAATCTATGCTTCAAAAATGCAACATACATCAAAAGAGACTGAAAAGTCCACTCACGAGCTATTGCCAATTGGTACTACGTCATGTAGCGTAGATGTTGAGAAATCCATGCTTACAATTATATTGGATTTAAATGGTCTATTGTTGAAACGTTCCCCTCAACCATCCTCACACCACAACTCAGTGCAAATGGATTCAAAAAGATATATTATACTCAGGCCAGGTTGCATCCAATTCTTGAAGACTATTTTACAGAGGTTTAATGTTGCAATTTGGTCGACAGCTACTAGGAATAATGTGTATCAAATCCTTGCAGCACTAAACAACTTAGCTGAGGATACATTTCCTTTCTTTGCAATTTGGTCGCAAGATGTTTGCTACACCGCTCAAACTCAAAAATTGTTTAGACCCGACAATCCAAACGTTGAGGCAATGTTCAAGCCTCTAGCCAAAATTGCCATGGGGTTTGAATGTGATCCACAAAGAACAGTGCTTATTGATGACTCTCCTTACAAGGGATGTATTTCACCAGCAAACAATTGCATTTTTCCACCACAATTTGATGTTGAGAAGATGGTTGACAATATGCTCTTGGAGGAGCTACTGCCATACTTGATTCAGCTTGATGAGAGAAGGGATGTGCGTGATTTAATTGCTTCTAATCGTTATGGACAACCTATAGTGACAAATGATAGTGAATACAAACAAATCATGGAGTATTGGAAGCAAAAAAATGATGTTTGGTCAACCAAGGTGTTCTTTACAAGAAGAATACCACCTCCAAAAGGTGACAGGGATGAAACTATCATTGAAAATGCAAGTGACACAAGCCACCGCAATGAAATGAGAAGAGCCCAAATACAAGAGATCTTAGCAAAGGAGCGTACACCCATTGAAAGCATGAAGGCATCACAATTGACCACTTTAGCTAGGCAATTGGGTTGTAACACAAAAGGAGTTTTGAAGGCAACCACAGCAAAGGCTTATATAAATAAGGTGAAAGCTGAGAACAATCTTCTAAGGCTGGATAGAAAGCAACCCTAAGGTACTAGTGACATGTCATATATTCTTGATACACATACTTGAACACTCATGTGCATGGTATCTAAAAAATCTTTCTTTTTATTCCTTCCTGCAGGATCTTACAAAGGATACTACTAGATGGAGCTCAATCAATAGAGATTTTGATATGTTTGCTCAAAATAATGAAGCAATCACCTACATTTTTTGCTTATCAATTTCTTGAGAGACTTTCGTTTAGTTTCTAATCATCAAATGAAATGAAAAGTATCCTTCTTATAAGACTGCTGATCTTTTTCTCGCTCAAAACTTTCAATTGTGATTTATAGTTTTGTTAGCATGAGATTGTGCTTTTTTAGTTTGAAAAAAACTGTCAAAGATCCAAGTCTTTTTGGCTTTACTTAAGTTATTAATTGTGAAAGATCCAAGTCTTTTTGCTTTACTTAAGTTATTGATTGTCTATGTAATAGTCCTTAAAACAATATCGGATGGATTTCTTGCTCCCATGTCTCACATTGGTCTTTAGGTAAGACAAGTGGTGACCTTGAAAGTATGGTCTCATATCTCGATCAAGTGAAAAGACATGAAGCTTAAATGTCACTACTATGTATCTAGTGTTAAACTCCATCAAGACAAAGATACTAGAGTGCCAAATTGCAGTCTAGTTTAAGTGAAAATCCATTTGAGCTAAGGTAAAACTTATAGTGCCTCATTTTTCTAGGATTCTACCCCATCAAGGAAGTTAGAATCTAGCACAAACCAATTAAGACTCTTTTGGAGCCTAGATAGGACAATTCGTGGAACTTAATAGACTTATTATTGAGTTAAAGTCTAGTTTAGATAAGAAAAAGATCTTCAAACCAGCACTTGACTTTCTTACTATTCAATATTCAAAGTCCCTTGGGGCTAACAAATTACATACCTACTTGTAACCTAACTAATGAGTAATTATATAGATCTAAGCAAGTATATATAATGAGTCTTCAAACTAATAAACCAAGGGAAGAGAGTAGCAAGGTCCACTACTTGTCCAAGCTCAGCTCTAGACAACATAGAAAGACGCTAGTTCTACTAATTGTCTAATTATAGGCATGGAGAAATGATAGAAGGTTGAACACTTGTCCAACCTATCATCTCTAGTAAGATGGGAGGTTTGGCCTTAAGATTCACCATGTAACCAACCTATACATCATTGTATTATGAAGAGTAGAAAAGCAAAGCTCCACCACTTGTCCAAGCTAGTTCTAAAATCCACATGGAGATAAGCAAGCTCCACCATTTGTCAAATCTCTCTTCCATTAAAACATGAAAAAACTCAGCTATGTTGTACAGGGGGGACTTTTTTCCAAGGTCCACCACTTGTCCAAGCTAGGATCCATTAAAACATGGAAATAAACAAAGCTCTACCACTCGTCCAACCTTTATAGTTGCAAAGTGTATGGGTTGTCTAAATTAGGTATGGGAAAATAATTGAAGGTCCACCACTTGAAACATGGAGCGAAGCAAGATCCACCATGTCTCCAATATGCTAGACTCCATTGAAACACCCTAAACCCATAATATTTTGTACATAGGGGATGTACATTCAAGATCCACCACTTGTCCAACCTAGTATCCCTAGTAGCTTGATAGCTTTGGTCTCAAGATTCACCACTTGTCCACTCTATGTCATTGTATTAAAAAGGATTGGGTGTTAAGGTCCACCACTTGTCCAACCTATAAGGTTATATTTTAAATGGTTTTTTTTCTCACAACTTGAACTACCCATGATATGTTTTACATGGGAGTTTTGTTTCAATGTCCACCACTTGTCCAAGCTAACTCTATTGAAACATAGAGATCAGAACCAAAGATCCACCACTTGTCCAAGCTAAGCTATATTGAAACATGGAGAGAAGGATGCTCCACCATTTCTCCAAGATAGGCTTCATTGAAACATGGAGAGAAGAAAGCTCGACCATGTCTCCAAGCTAGGATCCATTTAAATGCCCTAAACCCATTTTATTTTGTACATGGGGGGTTTTATTTCAAGGCCCACCACTTGTCTAACCTATTATCCCTAGTAGCACGAGTGGTTTGGTCTCAAGATACACCACTTGTACACTCTATGTCATTATATTCGGAAGAACTATGTATTAAGGTCCACCACTTGTCCAACCTATAAGGTTATATCTTAAATGGTATCCTTTCTCACCACTTGAAATGCCCATGATATGTTTTACACGGGGGTTTCATTCCAAGGTCCACCACTTGTCCAAGCTAACTCTATTCAAACATAGAGAGAAGCAAAGGTCCACCACTTGTCCAAGCTAACTCTATTCAAACATAGAGAGAAGCAAAGGTTCACCACTTGTCAAAGCTAGGCTCCATTGAAGCATGGAGAGAAGTAACCTCCATCATTTTTCCAAGATAGGTGCCATTCAAACATGGAAAGAATCAAGATCTACCATGTCTCCAAGATTCTAGCCTCCATTGAAACACCCTAAAACCATGATATTTTGTACATGGGGTGTTTACATTCAAGGTCTACCACTTCTCTAACGTATTATACCTAGTAGCATGAGTGGTTTGGTCTTAAGATTCACCACTTATCCACTCTATGTCATTATATTAAGAATAACTGGGTGTTAAGGTCCACCACTTGTCCAGCCTATAAGGGTATATCTTAAATGGTATCCTTCACCACTTGTCAAGGTCCATCACCACTTTTCCAACCTGTAAGGTTATATCTTGAATGATATTTTTCCTTATCACTTGTAATGTCCATGCTATGTTTTACAAAGGGGTTTTGTTCCAAGACCCACCACTTGTCCAAGCTAACTCTATTGAAACATAGAGAGAAGCAAAGGTCCACCACTTGTCCAAGGTAGGCTCCATTGAAACATGGAGAGAAGGATGATCCACCATTTCTCCAAGATAGGTTCCATTGAACAATTGAGAGAAGCAATCTCCACCATGTCTCCAAGCTAGGCTCCATTGAAATACCCTAAACCCATAATTTTGTACATGAGGGGTTTACATTCAAGGTCCACCACTTGTCCAACCTATTATCCCTAGTAGCACGAGTGGTTTGGTCTCAAGATTCACCACTTGTACACTCTATGTCATTATATTAAGAAGAACTATGTGTTAAGGTCCACCACTTGTCCAACCTATAAGGTTATATTTTAAATGGTATCCTTTCTCACATCTTGAAATGCCCATGATATGTTTTACATGGGGGTTTCATTCCAAGGTCCACCACTTGTCCAAGCTAACTCTATTAAAACATATAGAGAAAGAAAGGTCCACCACTTGTCCAAGCTAGGCTCATTGAAACATGGAGAGAAGGAACCTCCACTGTTTCTCCTAGATAGGCTCCATTGAAACTGTTGAGATGTCGAGCTCTACACCTTGAGCTGGCATCCACTACGGGTCTTGGCCGCTTATGGCATTTACTCACTGGCGCATTAGGTGACCGACACGGAGGATCTCTGCCAGTGATTCTACAGCTGGACTACACTTATAGTGCCAGCCTAGTACGCTTCTAGCGAGTTCACACTTAGTGACCGCATGTACATATGTGCTACTTTTCAGCTTTAGCACTTAGTCATTTTGTACTCTCTTTTCTGTAAGAAAGAAGAAGAAGCTTTCCATCTCTGTGTGCTTTGTGCTTGTCTTGTGTAGCTCTCTTGCATCCTCATTCTTTACATGGTATCAGAGCCCGATGCAGGCAAGAGAGGCTAAGAGAGCAAGAGCATCACAATCCCTTCGTTCGCAATCCACAGAGATTCGTGCAGTATACAGAGATTTACTGTACAAGTACAGTGGTTGTATGTACGCTTGATTGTGGACACTCGTTGAGTGTAGAAAGCGTTACAGGTACCACGATAGCAGGTTCAGCAGATTTGCAGGTTTTTGCAGATTGCAGCTATTTTGTCTTAGTGCTTCAAGATGTCTGACGGTTTCAGTCAGATTGTTACTGAGAAGCTTGAGAAAAATAACTACCCTGCATGGAAGTTCAGAATAACAAATTTCCTAAAAGGAAAAGGTTATTGGGACTATGTAGAAGGAGACAATGAAAAGGAACCAGAGATTCCCGAGGCAAATGCTACAGCAGAACAAAGGAAAGCTTTGAGGGACTGGCAACAAGGCCAGAGCAAAGTGATGTATTGGCTTTCTATGAGCATCACAGATGGCATGATGGGCTATCTACAGGATGCTGAAACCCCCACCATTGCATGGAAAAACTTAGGCAGAGTGTTCGAGGTGAACACCAAGGCCAGGAAGCTTCAACTAAAGTCGGAGCTAAATCAGGTTAAGAGGAACAACCTCTCCATCAATGATTATGCTTTGAAGATCAAGAGTATCATTGAGAATCTTGGATCTATTAAAGTCTCAGTGGAAGACGATGACATTGTCCGTGCATGTTTGGATGGTCTAGGAGATGAGTATGTACATTTTAGGTCTTCCATGAATACAAGAGACGACATCCCCGTGTTCCAAGATTTGATTTCTATGCTTATTCTTGAGGAGAAGAACCTTGACACATCTTCTTCTCATGGCAGAAATAATTCTGAACAGGCCTTCTATTCTAACTCCAACAGAGGTAGAGGTAGAGGTCGTGGTCGAGGCCCAAGGGGTTGCAGGGGCCAATTTCTGGAAGGTCAATCAAATCAAAACAATACAAGTGGCAGGGGAAACCAGTCTCAAGGCAGGGGGAGTCAAAGAGGTCGTGGTGCAGGATCAAGCAGGCAGCAACATACTCCAGATAGTAGAGAATGTTGGACTTGTGGTGAAAGAGGTCACATGTCACGTGACTGTCCAAAGGGAAAAGCAAGTAGAAAGAGAGAACAGGGCAACTATGCATCTACTAGCAGAGATGCAGATGACAGCAAAAACGAGCGCATGTTTGTTATGCAACATGTAATGAATACAATGACTGCAGAGAATTCCACCCAAGATGATGTTTGGTATGTGGATTCAGGTGCCTCTAATCACATGACGTCTCGTGGAGAGTGGTTTAGAGATATGCGCAAACCAGATGTGTCAGGCTATGTGCAGACAGGAGATGACACAGTTCACCCCATTGCTCATGTAGGGGACATACCTCTAAATACGAAGAGTGGGAAATCAAAGTACTTAGCAGATGTACTTCATGTCCCAAACATTACAAAGAATCTTGTTTCTGTTGGACAAATGGTTGAGCAGGGTTTGCAGGTTCGCTTCAATCCAAATGGCTGTTATGTAGAAGATTTCCAGAATGGCTGTAAGCTGATCACAGAGGGAAAATGTGTGGGCAGAATGTTTACGCTGAATGTAGACATGCCTGAGGTAAAAGCTGCATTATTTGCACAGGGCACAGGTGTTGTGGCTGATGTTGACATTTGGCACAAACGCATTGGCCATGTCAATGAGCAGAGATTGCGCAGCATGCAATCAAAACAGATTGTAAAAGGTTTGCCCAAATTCAAGGTGGATGGTATGCATAAAGTGTGTGCAGCATGCCAGTTTGGAAAACAGTCAAAGGGCTCATTTCCACATGAGCGCAATGTATGTAAAAAGCCACTTGAGGTGGTGCACACAGATGTTTGGGGTCCAACCGATACTGCAAGTATACATGGTTGCAGGTATTATGTCTCTTTCATTGATGACCATACAAGGAAAGTATGGGTCTACTTCATGCGTAACAAAAGTGAAGTGTTTGGTCACTTTCAAGACTTCAAAGTCATGATTGAGAAGGAGACAGATATGCAAATCAAGACATTGAGGTCAGATGGAGGGGGAGAGTACTTCTCCAATGTTTTTCAGATTTTCTGCGAATACATGGTATACACAGGCAGTTTACATGCAGATATACTCCACAGCAGAATGGGGTCGCAGAAAGGAAAAACAGGCACATTGCAGAGGTTGCACGTGCATTGATGAATGAGAAGAACATGCCTCATCATTTCTGGGCTGAAGCTGTAAATACAGCTGTGTACATTATGAACAGGACACCTACAGCTGCGGTGCATGATGTAACACCTGAGGAAAAGTTTACAGGTACAAAGCCTGATTTGGCACACTTGAAAGTGTTTGGCTGCATAGCTTACGTGCATGTACTAGATGAGTTGCGTAGGAAATTGGATCCTAAAGCAGAGAAATGTATTCTTGTGGGAAATTCCCTTGAACAAAAGGGGTACAGGTGCTACAATCCTACTACACGAGAATTACGAGTGAGCAGAGATGTAGTCTTTGATGAGATGAGCAGCTGGTACAGTAATGCACATGGCACTATTGGGGCTGATGTAAAAGATGATGTGGTTGTACAAAATGTGAGGCCACAGTCACAGGTTTTGAGTGGACCACAAGAGTCCTCTTCTCGTGGCTCTGTTGAGAAACCATGGAATGGTAGACTACGTACGCAGGTTACTCCACCAACAGGTACAGGGAATGTATCACGAAAAGGAAAGGAAAAGGTTGATGAACCTCCCTTTATGGTTGATGCATCATCAGGTTTTTCACATGTAGACATGGATTCAGATGGTTCTGAACAAAGTCTTGATGAGGAATTTGGAATTCCGGCTGTCAGGACACCTGGTGTAAGTAAAGTACAAGAAGATGCTAGAGGGCAAAGGAGTGACCCAGGACCGCGCAGATCTAATAGAGTCAGAAATCCAGTTCAGAAATTGACTTATGATGGGTATCTAGCGCATCACCAAGCCTACATGGCTAAAGTGATACAGGATGTGGAGCCCACATGTTTTGAGGATGCAGTTGGAAATGTGCATTGGGATGATGCAATGAATGAAGAGATGGATGCATTGGAAGCAAATGACACATGGGAGTTGGTGCCATTGCCAAGTGGCAAGAAAGCTATTGGCTGTAAATGGGTGTATAAAACCAAGCATAAGGCTGATGGTAACATTGAGCGTCACAAGGCAAGGCTGGTTGCAAAGGGTTATGCACAGACGTATGGCATAGACTATGAGGAGACCTTTGCTCCAGTGGCAAAGATGACGACAGTGAGAGATGTCATAGCAGTGGCTGCATCTAGAGGATGGATTATGCATCAAATGGATGTAAAGAATGCCTTCTTGAATGGTGAGTTGCAAGAGGAAGTGTATATGGATCAGCCACCTGGTTATGTCGATCCAGGTTACCTAGATTATGTATGCAGACTTCTCAAAGCTTTGTATGGTTTGAAGCAGGGCTCTAGAGCATGGTATGACAGGATTGCCAAGTATCTTGTCAGTATTGGTTTTAGGAGAGCTCATGCTGATCATTCACTCTATGTACGTGAGAGTGATGTGGGGATTGTGGTCATTACCATATATGTAGATGACCTTATTATTGTTGGTGACAATGCTATGGAGATTGACCATGTGAAGGGTCTTCTCAAACAGGAGTTTGAAATGAAAGATTTAGGCGAGTTGCGCTACTTTCTTGGCATTGAAGTGATCAGGACTCCAGAGGGTGTATGGCTATCACAGAGACAGTATGCTTTGGAAATGTTGTCAAAGTATGGTATGGCTGATTGTAAGCCAATTTCTATTCCCTTGGATGTGAATGCAAAGCTGAGTGCAGAGAAGGGTGATGTTGTTGAGGATGTCAACATGTACAGGAAGATTGTGGGTAGTCTAATCTACTTGACTATCACGAGGCCAGACTTGAGCTACACAGTAGGCTTGGAGAGTCAGTTCATGCAACTTCCGAGGAAGCCACATTTGGATGGAGTACGACGCACACTTAGGTATGTGCAAGGTACTCTTGACTACGCATTGTTCTATGCAGCAGATGCACCATTAGCATTGTATGGGTATACAGATGCAGATTGGGCAGGTAGCATTGTTGATAGGAGATCTACGAGTGGGTTCATGTTCTCTTTTGGGAGTGCTGCTGTTACTTGGAGCAGCAAAAAGCAGCCTACGGTTGCTTTATCGAGCACAGAGGCCGAGTACAGAGGTGCAGCAGTTGCGGCGTGCAAGGTAGCTTGGCTACGCACATTACTTGAGGACTTGGGAGTGCAGGTGGACCAGCAGATTGTCATTCATTGTGACAACCTCAGCAGCATGCAGTTGGCTAGGAACCCAGTGTTCCATGCTAGGACCAAACACATAGAGGTCCATTACCACTACGTTCGAGAGCGAGTGTTGGCGGGCGACATCGACTTGGTCTACGTCAGCACAGAGGAGCAGATAGCGGATATCTTTACCAAGGCCCTCGGAGCTGAGAAGCTTCGACGTTTTTGGACTATGCTTGGACTCTGTGACATGCAAAGCTCGAGGGGGAGTGTTGAGATGTCGAGCTCTACACCTTGAGCTGGCATCCACTACGGGTCTTGGCCGCTTACGGCATTTACTCACTGGCGCGTTAGGTGACCGACACGGAGGATCTCTGCCAGTGATTCTACAGCTGGACTACACTTATAGTGCCAGCCTAGTACGCTTCTAGCGAGTTCACACTTAGTGACCGCATGTACATATGTGCTACTTTTCAGCTTTAGCACTTAGTCATTTTGTACTCTCTTTTCTGTAAGAAAGAAGAAGAAGCTTTCCATCTCTGTGTGCTTTGTGCTTGTCTTGTGTAGCTCTCTTGCATCCTCATTCTTTACAGAAACATGGAGAGAAATAAGCTCCACCATGTCTCCAAGTTGCTAGGCTCCATTGAAATACCCAATACCCATAATATTTTGTACATGGGGGGTTTACATTCAAGGTTCACCACTTGTCCAACCTATTACCCTAGTAGGTTTGGTCTCATGATTCACCACTTGTCCACTCTATGTCATTATATTAAGAGGAATTGGGTGTTAAGTTCCACTACTTGTCCAACCTCTAATGTTATAGCTTGAATGGTATTTTTTCTCACCACTTGTAATGCCCATGACATGATTTACATGGGGGTTTTGTTCCAAGGTCCACCACTTGTCCAAGCTAAATCTATTGAAACATAGAGAGAAACAAAGGTCCACCACTTTTCCAAGCTAGGCTACATTGAAACATGGACCTTAATACCAAATTATTTCTAGTAGCATGAGTGATATTTTGTACATGGGGGGTTTACATTCAAGGTCCACCACTTGTCGAACCTATTTCCCTAGTAGGTTTGGTCCCAAGTTCACCACTTATCCACTCTATGTCATTATAATAAGAATAATTGGGTGTTAAGGTCCACCACTTGTCCAACCTATAAGGTTATATATTAAATGGTATTTTTTCTCACCACTTGTAATGCCCATGATATGTTTTACATGGGGGTTTTGTTCCAAGGTCCACCACTTTTCCAAGATAACTCTATTCAAACATAGAGAGAAATAAAGGTCCACCACTTCTCCAAGCTAGGCTCCATTGAAACATAGAGAGAATGATGCTCCACCATTTATCCAAGATAGGCTGCATTGAAACATGGAGAGAAGCAAGCTTTACCATGTTTCCAAGCTAGGCTCCATTGAAACACTCTAGGGGGTTTTATTTCAAGGCCCACCACTTGTTTAACCTATTATCCCTAGTAGCATGAGTGGTTTGGTTTAAAGATTCACCACTTGTACACTCTATGTCATTATATTGTGTTAAGGTCCACCACTTGTCCAACCTATAAGGTTATATCTTAAATGGTATCCTTTCTCGCCACTTGAAATGCCCATGATATGTTTTACATGGGAGTTTCATTCCAAGATCCACCACTTGTCCAAGCTAACCATATTTAAACATAGAGAGAAACAAAGGTCCACAACTTGTCCAAGCTAGGCTCCATTGAAACATGGAGAGAAGGAACCTCCACCATTTCTCCTCGATAGGCTCCATTAAAACATGGACATAAGTAAGCTCCACCATGTCTCCTATATGCTAGGCTCCATTGAAATATGCAAAACCCATGATATTTTGTACATGGGTGATTTACATTCAAGGTCAACCATTTGTCCACCCTATTATCCCTAGTAGGTTTGGTCTCACACTTCACCACTTTTCCACTCTATGTCATTATAATAAGAGGAATTGGGTGCTAAGGTCCACCACTTGTCCAGCCTATAAGGTTATACCTTGAATGGTATTTTTTCTCACCACTTGTAATGCCCATGACATGCTTTACATGGGGGTTTTGTTCCAAGGTTCACCACTTGTCCAAGCTAATTCTATTGAAACATAGAGAGAAACAAAGGTCCACCACTTTTCCAAGCTAGGCTCCATTGAAACATGGACCTTAATACCAAATTATTCCTAGTAGCATGAGTGATATTTTGTACATGGGGGGTTTGCATTCAAGGTCCACCACTTGTCCAACCTACTTTTCCTAGTAGGTTTGGTCGCAAGATTCACCACTTGTCCACTCTATGTCATTATATTAATAATAATTGGGTGTTAAGGTCCACCACTTGTCCAACCTATAAGGTTATATATTGAATGGTATTTTTTCTCACCACTTGTAATGTCCATGATATGTTTTACATGGGGATTTTGTTCCAAGGTCCACCACTTGTCCAAGCTAAATATGTTCAAACATAAAGAGAAACAAACGTCCACCACTTGTCCAAGCTAGGCTCCATTGAAACATGGAGAGAATGATGCTCCACCATTTATCCAAGATAGACTCCATTGAAACATGGAGAGAAGTAAGCTCCACCATGTCTCAAAGATGCTAGAGTCGATTGAAATACCCAAAACCCTTGATACTTTGTACATGGGGGGTTTACATTCAAGGTCCACCACTTGTCCAACCTATTATCCCTAGTAGCATGAGTGGTTTGGTCTCAGGATTCACCACTTGTCCACTCTATATCATTATATTAAGAAAAATTGGGTTTCCATATCTAAATGGATCTTTGCTTGGATAAGTGGTAGACCTTGAGACCTAAATACCCATTCTACACTAGAGCATTGGTAAAGCCTTATGCACTTCAAGCATACCTTTAACAACAAGTAGTAGTTATTAGTTGACTTAAGTCTAGTTGACCTCCATGGTATTGAGACTAAGAGAGAGTGTAGCATAAAAGAGTCAGGATTTTAATTTGACTTTCTTTCTATTAATGAGTAGATCATAGATGGATTTTGGTATCTAATAAAACCTTAGGGTAGACAATGTAAAACTCATGTCTATTGTTGTGTTTGCATTAAGTGTTCTTGTTCTTTAATTTCAGAACCATTACAGAAAAATGGATTGGCTATATGCTGGCATAAATTGAAGAAAACTATTGAATTACCCATCAAACCTCCTCCAAGACCTTGTCCAAGGAATGAATCACCTCCTTATCACCTACCACTTTCTTTCAAGGACATCAAAAGAGTACTTATCTTGGATCTAGAGGGGTTACTTCTCAAGACAATTGAAATGAAACATGGAGATTCTATGCCATCTTGGGCTCAACACATGCGACTTGTGGAGGATAAAGATGAAGTTTATCATGTGGTGCGACCAGACGCACAAAGTTTTTTGGATTTTTGTGCTGAATACTTTGAGCTATGGATATGGAGTTGCTATAACTTAACAAGGGTGCAACGCATCACACAAAAATATTTTCCTAAGCAGTATACCAAGTTCAAGGTGTTTATGAGTAACAAAAATTGCCAAAATCCAAATATTATGTTATGATTTACAAGGGTTTATCACAAAAATTTGAGTGATATTTGGAAGATATTTGAGGATTTGGATGCAAACAATACCTTAATTTTTGATGACACTCCATATAGGGTGATGTGGAACATGCCAGGGACATATCTTATATTTCCAAAGATGTGGAGGCAAACTTCCGAGCAACTTCAAAACTTCTTGCAGAGAACCATAATTCCATGGTTGGTAGGATGGTTGTATGCAAGAGATAAGAGAGTCTATACATACAACACAACTGTAAATCAGTATAGTGATTCTGAGACAAATTATGTCCTTGGTGTGTACTTGTCAACACGAAAGAATTGAATAAATATGGCCATAAGATGCATTTTTTATTCTAGTGTGTATCTTTCAACATTTGTATAATTTGATATAGTCTTTTTTATAAAAAAACAAAGGTGTGTCAATTTTATGAACACTTGAATGGAGTGCACCCTACTCTAAGGGGACTTCAATGTACTATTGGAGTGCATCCTATTGTAAGGGGACTCTGATGTATTGCTAGAGTGCACCCAAATTTTTGGAGACTCATTTTTTATTTGATTGGGGCCTATGTTGGGTCATATAGTAAAAGAAATTCATTTTTTGTCAATTCATATCGAGGTTGCATTTATTTGTAACTATGAGAGAATTGATGTTTGATGTAAAAATAAAACTTGTAAGTATGCATCAGAGAATTCATGGACTTTAAATATGTGAGAGGGATCTTTTTCTTGGGCACAAATGTTTGCTTCAAGAATTTTGTCATTACATACTTTACGTGAAAGAGTTTTAGAACCTAAAAGACTTTGAAAACAAAACTATGGAATCTAAGTGCATGTATTCTTGAATGGCTTGAAAGTTGATGTATACATGCATGTCGCCTTGATGAAGATTTAGATTTGACAAGATGCAAAGCTAGAATTCTTGGACGTTACCTTTGTCAATTTGGTAATAACATATTTAACTTTCTTTTATTATGGGTGGAAAATATATTATTATGTGCATTTGGAACCTAATTGCTTGACCTTCAAACCAAGATTCCTATGTTATTTTTTCATATACTTTTTTGTAATGAATTAAGATTGTGGATACAAGGTCCACCACTTGTTCAAGCTAGATCTAAGAAAGTATATATACTGAGTCTTCAAACTAGTAAACCAAGGGAAGAGAGAAGCAGGGTCCATCACTTGTCCAAGCTTATCTCTAGACAACATAGAGAGATGTTAGGTCTACTAATTGTCCAATATAGTCATGGAGAAATGATAGAAGGTTGATCCACTTGTCCAACCTATCATCTCTAGTAAAATGGGAGGTTTGGCCTTAAGATTCACCATGTAACCAACGTATACTTCATTGTATTATGAAGAGTAGAAAAGCAAAGCTCCACCACTTGTCTAAGGTAGTTCCAAAATCAACATGGAGAGAAGCAAGATTCACCATTTGTCCAAGATAGATTCCATTAAAACATGGAAAACCTCATATATGTTGTACATGGAAGCTTTTTTCCAAGGTCCACCACTTGTCCAAGCTAGGATCCATTAAAACATGGATAGAAACAAGGCTCCACAACTCGTCCAACCTTTATAGCTGCAAAGTGTATAGGTAGTCTAAACTAGGCATGGGAAAATAATAGAAGGTCCACCACTTATCCAATATATTATCTCTAATAGCATGGGAGGTTTGGTCTCAAGATTTAGGAATTGGCTAACCTGTATTTCATTGTATTATGATGAATTTGGTTTTAAAGTCAACTACTTATCCTAGCTATAAGTTTATATCTTGAATGGTATTCCTTCCCATCACTTAGAAAACCAATGATATGTTGTACATGGAGGGGTTTGTTACAAGTTCCACCACTTGTCCAAGCTAGTTTCATTGAAACATGGATGAAGACAAGCTCCACCATTTGTTAAATCTAGACTCCATTGAAATCTAGAAAATCCATTCTATGTTGTACATGGGGTTTTTGTTTTAAGGTCCAACACTTGTCCAAGCTAAGATCCATTGAAACATGGAGTAGAGAAACACTCCACCACTTGTCCAAGCTAGGAAACATTGATAGTAGTTGGCTTAGTTTGAAGATCCACCACGTGTCTAAGCTAACTCTATTGAAACATAGAGAGAAGCAAAGGTCCACCAACTGTTCAAGCTAGTCTCCATCGAAACATGGACAGAAGCAAGCTCCACCATTTATCCAAGATAGGCTCCATTGAAACATGGAGAGAATCAAAGGTCCACCATTTCTCCAAGCCAAGCTCCATTTGTCCAACCTATAAGGTTATATCTTAAATGGTAATCTTTATAATCACTTGGAATACCCATGATATGTTTTACATGGGGGTTTTTTTCCAAGATCACCACTTGTCCAAGCTAACTCTATTGAAACATAGAGAGAAGCAAAGGTCCACCACTTGTCCAAGCTAGTCTCCATTGAAACAAGGAGAGAAGCAAGCTCCATCATTTCTCCAAGATAGGCTAGCATGGATAAGTGCACCTTGAAACCAACCTTCCTATGAGGCAATAGAGTATATGCTACATATTTTATGTATGCCCCATGCCTCAAATTAAGAAGTTATAGATTAGAAGTGGACCTTGCTTGAATGTCACATGCAATAAATTAAGGAAAAATAGCTAAGTGGATTGTATTCCTCAATGGATCCTTGCTTTCACAAGTTGTGAACCTTGAGTCACTTTTACATTAACTTGGACAAGTGGTGGACCTAGAAACCAAGCTCTCCATGTTGAGATAAGTTGTAGGTAGGACAGTAGGACATAGACAACGATAATGGATGCAATATACTCGTCTCCTAATAATCCAATTGATTGAAACCATGGTACTTTAGTTGTTTTCATTGTGTATTGTATGTGCATAAAGTGGAATGAGACCTTAAGAAAACTCAAATTTTTGACAAAATCTCTATATTTTGTACATGATATATTGAAAGTTGTCCAACCTGGGAATTGGGATTTTCCCACTTTACCTAATATGGTCTTTAAAGATCAAAATCATACAGTTCAAACAAAAATTTGCAACAAAAGTAAATAATCGTGATTATTTACAACTGGGGATTTTTTTCTACTTTTTGCATTTTTGACATGATAGGATTGAGATGTATAGCAGTTAGGTGCTCTAAGTGAAGTGTGGGCTCAATTGAGTGCATTGGGTGGAAATGGTGCCAGATTTAGGCTTTCAGTCTCTGAAATAGTAGATATAAAGGGTTTTTGAGATTTTGAGATCGAAACTTGCTCAAACTTGGTCAGCGAACTTGGGACATCATGTGCTTTGGTCTCATAAGGTCAAAGTTGCAAATTTTCCCCATTTTGGCAAGAAAGTAAATAATCGCGGTTATTAACTTTTTCATCAAAATCTACAATTTTTTGGTGCAACTTGGTTCTAGGCATGATGTAGACTCTGTGTATGAGATATAGGGTGATTTGGATTAAAAACTGTGACAGATAACTCAAAAATTGGTTTGGAAAGACTTCTTTGCGTTTTTTGGCAATTTTCCAAGTTTTTCTTGATCAATTTGGCTCATACTTGAAATGTGGCTTGTAATAGATGTGTACTAGTGACAGGTGAAGTGAAGGTACCATTTTCAAGCCAAAAAAGTACAAAAGTAAATAATAGCAATTATTTATAGCAGTAATTTTTTTGCTAAACTTGACAATTTGATGACTAGACTTATTCAATATATCTAAAACAAGTCCTAAAAGTTTTGTCGTGTCGGCATCACTTCGTGCTTTGTTGACTCTGAAATCACTGATTTCTGTGAACAGATGGCCTGTGGAGTTGGTTAGTCACTTTTGAAGCGATGGACTTGTCCGCTACATAGTTCTGAAGCTACCCATCCAGTTTTGGCCCATTTGGAGTCAGTTTGACTTCATATGTCAAATTTGACGCTTTATAGCCTTCAAGCTGTTTTTTGCTGTTCAAGAGCTTGCCTTGACTATTTTCATGAAACCATCCATGTACATTGTGTATAGACCCAGTCTATAAGCTTTTTGTGGAGTCAGAATCCAGTTCTAGCATCTAGCAAAAACCTAGCTTTTCTACTTGGGACCCCCCTCGACCCTGGTTGAATGGTCATCTGGTGATATAGAAGTGATCTATTATATAGGGGCATGCTACAGTTCAAGTCTCGTCCGATTGGTTGAGCTGACAGGCCGCTATGGTCAATTTTGGGTCGTAGGACTTTGTGCACTACTCGGTTTTTAGGATTTTTTGCTTGAGCCTAGACTTGCTACTAGCCATATAGAATTGATCATTGATAATCTTAGAACTTACCGCTCATGTCTCGTGTGAGACGGTGCTATAAACGACAACTGTGGACTCCAAAAATCGCGCGTGAAGAAGGTCTAGAGCTCTCTTCTCCAAGAGCGACTAGTGGAAATGAGGTAAATCAAGCTATACATGGGTTTTGCAATTATAACGTTAATGTAAATGAATCATCTATAATATCCACAATGTCCCATGAAATCTTGAACCCCTTTGACTGTTGTCGGTCTAGGCAAATCATCAATCACATGAATTTTATCCATATCAGTAGCTATGCCATTTTTAGACACTATATGCCCAAGAAATTTTCCTTGTTTACCCATAAATGTGCACTTTTCAGGATTTAAGAAAATCCTATAAAGTCTACATTTTTCGAATACTTTTTTGAGGTGTTCAAAATGATTAGCCCGGATTGATGAATGTACACATAAATCATCCATATATACCTCCAAGAAATTCCGAAGGTATTCTTTAAAAGCATGGCTCATCAATCTTTGGAAGGTGGCAGGAGCATTAGTTAACCCAAAAGGCATAACCCGATAGGCAAAAAAAGCCCATTCAGTTGCAAAAGCACTTTTATGCTGATCTTTGGGGTCAACCAAAAGTTGATTGTATTCGGAAAAGCCATCTAAAAAGCTATAAGACTCTTTTCGTGCAACTCGTTCTAAAATATGCTCAATGATTGGAAGAGGAAAGTTGTGTCTAATGGTAGCTGCATTCACTTTCTTGAGATTGATACATACCCTTAATTTTCCATTTTTCTTGGGTACTACCACAATTGGAGACACCCAAACTGTGTGTTCAATTTCATAAATGAATTTTGATTCCTTTAGCTTCTCAATATCTTCTTTGATCTTCCTGGAAAATGTTTCATTATATGTGTATGTCCTCTGTCTACTTGGTTTTGCATCATCTGTCATGGGTATGGTACGTTGACAGATTTTTGGATCAACATCCTTGAGATCCTTATAAGACCAAGCAAAAGATATCTTGGTATTATTTCAGTAAGCTTAACAAAATCTCTTCTTCTTCTTCTTCTGTCAGGCCGTTTGCAATGTAGGCAGGTCTAGGCTCTTCTCTTGGTTCGGCCAGATCTATCTTTTTTGCCTGATAGGTTGTTCGACTATGATTTTTCGGTCTTGGAGAGTATATTTCTTGTAATGATATGGAACACTCATTACATCGTTACCTTCCTCCTCAGTGGTTTCCATTTCAATTGTATAAATCTCCTTTAGATCTTTTTTCAACTCTTGATATTTCTTTCTGCGTTCAACTCGTGTCATGGCTGAGTCCTTGTCCTGGTATTTAGGTTTTCCTTGAGTTTCCTTTCTCATTTTTCTCAATGTTTTTGATATTTGTTGCTTTTGTTTAAAGGATATCTACGAGTGATTTTGTCCTTGACACAATCATGTGCATCTATCTGCATCAAAAAGTGTGTTCTACTGGAGACTGATGGCGTAGGTCTAGATTTCAAGTTTCTCGTGTCTCTTTTTCTTCTATACCATTTCTGTCTTCTCGGTTTTTGGTTTGGAAAGTCAAAAAACTTTTCCTCCCCTCCTTTCATGAGTAGTTTAGCTCTCACATGTTCTTTCTCTGACCCCGAATCATCTGAGGTAGCTGAATGTTCTTCTAACTCATCTAAGGATCAAGTCTTTGGATTCCTGAATTTCGTCTTCAATTTGAAGGATTGAGATCATTTGTATAGGAATTATGTCATAGCCATCCTCATTGCAAAATTGAGTAGGCATAGACGTATTTACACATACATCCATTGTTGCTAAAATTTGAGTCCACTCAAATGTCTCGAATAAATGCTCTAGAAAGGGTTCAGGTACATAAGCTTCATCTGTGAAATCCCTTTCTAAGATACATTCTTGGGAAGACCTTTCATGCGACACGTACAACTTATCCAGGATTGGGGAAACAATTATCTGTACTTGAAACAAGTCGGATCAATAACAAGGGTTAGTCTAAAAGATCACACTTATAGAGATGTCATGAAAACACCCATGCAAGAATTTGACTCAGTCTCTTTGGTTGAAACTAAGCTTCCATCTTGGTTAAACAAAGACACATCTGTGCAATCCCTTTCTAAGATACATTCTTCTCGTTTTAAGCTTAGTGGGGTACTTTTGTTTCAAGGTGGGGTTCTACCACCACATCGGATTTCTCTTTACTGGTTCCTACCACAAGCACTTCAGGTTTTGCCATACTCTCGAATTTGGGTTTTTGTTTTGCCAGCATCTCTTGAGTAATTCTTACCAAATTTTGATAAGCTTCAAGCTTAGCTACTTCCATTTCTAGAGAAGGATAGTTTTTCCAATTGTTTTTCATGTTTTGGCCTGCTTTAAGTCCCGCTTGGTAAGCTTCATTTTGTCTACCAAAATTGATTCTCCAAATTTCACAATGGTTTCCTTGGTTTCACTTTCAGTTTCCTTTACTTTTTCTTGGAATAGTTTCTTGGTTTTTTCCTCGATTTCAGCCCTTTGTTTTTGCTTTCTCATCTCATACCTTTTGCCTCTGCTTCTTTTGGTCTTTTGAGAGAAAACTTTAGTATTCTCCAAATTATTAGAGGAGTTATGTTGCTTTTTCTTAGCTTGGGATCTCTGGTGACTACCTTGATCGAAACAATCAGTTCACTCTTAGATGATCTACTAGGTATCACGAGAACTATGTTCACTACTGTTTTGCCCTTGTTTAAAGGATTTTTTGGATAATCTTTAGGGAAGTGTCCTCCCTCTTTACAACCTTGTATGCAATAAGCTTCAACTGGCTTAATGTTATTGTAAAGCTCTTGGCATTCATTTTTCCAATGATCATCTGCACCACAGTTGTGACAGTTCCCAGTTCTTGGCTTAATCATGGGTCTTACCATCAAAGGTCTAATACCTTGATTAGCTACATAGTACATTGGTGCAAGCTCTGGTGTAGTAAATGTCACAAGTTCTTCCATTGGTGGGGGATGTGAATTATACCAATCTCCTTTTACCATTATGGTAGATGGACTAGGCTCAGCATAGGGTGTAACAAGAACTAGTGCTTGTTCATCTATGACTCCCTTTGAATGCATGTAGTTTACAGGCATTGCGTTATGTCTAGGATATGGAGGTTGTTGACCCAACGCAGGTTGAGGTCTTTCCATACCCATCAACGGTCTTTGAGCTGGGGCCATATTAGGCTGATATCTATATATGGGGTGTCCTGGTGGCCTCATAGGCATGTATTGAACATTCCCATCATACTTTGGTCCATAATAGCACTCATTAGTCTCATGGTTGGTCCATTTACCCTCGATTGCACACCATTTTTGCAGCTTGACTGGTTGTCCCTATTGAGGTATCCCTTGCCCTGGTCCCCTCATAGGTGCTTTTTGCATGTTATTCAGACATTTCGTTCATCCTTTTGAGCATGTCTTCTATGGCTGTAAGCGGTGCTGCAGTAGTCATTCCCACTTGTGCTAGTTTGGTGGATGTTGTTTTCTCACTTTGGTTATCCTTAGGGACATCTTATTCATTGAAAATATCACAATTGTCTCCTAAGTCAATAGCATATAACACACACTCTTCTAGGGTCATATGTTTCTTGCTATACAATATGGCATGAAGTTATTTGTTTAGCAATCCCTCTAGAAACAATGATACTAGTATTTCTTCTGCAGGTATCTCTAGTTTTGGGATTCTTGCAATGTATTGTTTCATTCTAGTTGCACAATCCCTACCAGAATCGTGCCTTGTTTCTGTTCGAAGCTATAGATTTGAGCTACCGTATTGGGTTTGATCCCCGTTTTGGAACATGCAACTACAAATCCTTGAGCTAATGTATTTAAGTCTATGATTGACCTTGGTGGAATGTTTTGGAACCATGTCAGTGCTTTTCCTTCTAACGTCATTCCAAATCCGTCGAATTGAGTATGGAAATGAGATATGCATTCTGCTCTTACCACTTGCTTAAAGCTTGCTAAGTGGTCATATGGATCCCCAAATCCACTGTATTTTATGACCCATTTTTGAAATTAGCTGGTCTGACACGTCTATTTGGTTCAACTCTCGGTCTCCTGGCAGTTGGTCATGTTCCGAGTCCTTCAAACCAGTATGTTGGAAATAGTGACTCATGTAGCCCTGGACTGGCTTTAGTGTCACCCGGGTTTCTTTGTGATGAGGTAGTTTTTGGTTTCTTAACATTACTCTCAAAAGATCTCTCGCGGATTTCATCTCTTGCAATAGTTTCTGGTCTTGGCCCAATATCCAATCCCTTATGGAGTACCCTTGGTATTTGGTTTGTTCCACCTCATTGGGAGCCATCATAACAAAATTATTGTTATAACAATCCCTAAATAGGTAGATTGGTAGATCTGTTGAACCCTTGTCTTTGATCTTGAAGATGTAGATGATCTTCATGGGTGTTAATTGTCGTGATTTGGCATGAGAAGTCCATAGAAGATCTTTAATGTTTCTATCCTCCCAACAATAGACTCCGATCCTCGATTTATCCATACTAAGCCGTTTCAAAGGCTTCAATCAACCTGATCATATCCCTCGAATTCTAAAGTTGGTGGTCCTTCTTTTGCTACCATATCTGAAATTATGGTATTTACTTCTAACCCCCATTGGTCTATTACGTCAAGGTTTTTAACTTGTAAATACTAAGTTCTGCTTTTATCCATGTACATTTTTCTTGTTTGTTCGCCATGATTTCCTCTTCAAACTCTATGTCATGGTCATCAATGCGAATGGCATACTCACATTAGGATCCAAGTAAACCTGAGCTCCATGGAGATTAGTCTTATAAAAGGAGAGTATGTGCTTATATCGCACTATCGTTCCGGTTTCTAAATGAGTTGAATAGAAAGACATTTTATATATTGATTTTGAAAAAGTGTTTGAGACTTCTTCAAAGATAGTGTTCAAGTGCTCTCCTTGGTTCACACTCTCTTCGGTGGATCCTCTACTAGCGGTCTCTCCAAATAGCTCTTGGTTTGCTAGTATACGACCATATCTAAGGTTCATATAGACTTATGAAGCCCTGGATAGAGTACTTACTGTCAGATTGACTTGTTATCAATTTCTTCCACTTGACTTGATTGAAACTTCTGTCAAGCTTTCAATTCCTTATCTGCAACCTTATTTCTGTATCAGTTTTAATCAACTTAGCTATTCCTTCACAAAGACTGTACTATTTTCGCTAACTATTGTGACTGGTCTATGTGTATCTCTTCAAATTGAGCCCGGTAAGTCAGTAGTTGAGGCTTTCAGATTCTACTTGTGCAAAAAGCCAAAGACTAATTTGCAACCTGGAAACTGAGTGAACATGGCCTTGTATTATGTTGGCCTATCACTGTACAAGTTCAAAAGTCAAAAAGTATGTCTCTATATATCAGTAGTAAATATTCGCGATTATTTACTTTTCTTAGTTTTTTGCACTTTTGGGCTTGATTTGCCAAGTATGCAACTTGTTAAGGTCTCTGGACAAGTTTCACTAAGTTTGAACAAAATTTATTCAAGTTATCAATTGTTTCGTGTCCATAGACTCATTTTTCAAGAATCTGGGTTAAGTCTCACTTTTGTGATCCAAATTCCACCAAATTTGATTTGTGTGGTCTACTTGATATGCTTGACCTTGTGGTGTACTCAAATGTGCAAAAATATCCAATTTTGCAGCAGATGTAAATAATCGCAATTATTTACTCTTGATATTTTAATGCAAGTTTTTGCCACAATCTTGACACAAATCTGTTAAGCAGCTCAACTTAAGCTCCATAGCCAAGTTTCATCAAGTTTGGATTATTCCTATTCAAATGATCAACAGTTTTGTGTCTGCAAACCGACTTTACAAATTTGGCCACAATTTTCAATCCAATGATCCAAATCTTACCAAACTTGATTTGTGGGCTTAATATAACATGCTAAAACTAGTGGTATGCTGGTTTGGTCAAAAAAGTTGAAACATGAGACAAAAGTAAATAATCACGATTATTTACTTCTAGCAAGTTTTGCATCTTTTAGGTCAAATGAGCATGTACACTTGTTTATCACATCAATATAAGCCTATGAGTCAAGTTTCACTTGGTTTTGAACAAAAGTTTTCCAATTTACACTTAAGTTCTCGTCGAAAGTCAGTACAAATTTCAGCTTTTACCAAGTTTTTGGTCAGTTTAGTGATCCAAATTCTATGGGCCTTTACAAAAGATGTTTGAACACATGCATAGAGTCTCTGGAATCAACCTTGGTCAGTTTTGAGCTAAAAGTAAATAATCGTGATTATTTACTTTAGGCCTAAAATGAGCACTTTTTTGAACTTTTTCACTGGATAGTCTTTTCATGAGCTATTTTAAGCCTTTGAGTCAAGTCAAAACTTAATTTGGCCTAAAATATCAAGAAAAAGTAAATAATCTGAGTTTTTGCAAACTCTTGAAATTTTTACCTCAATGCGTCCTTAAGCTTACCCACTGGTTTATACAACTTTTAAAGCATACTCTCTAGTTGGATTCAGTGGTTGACAGCCTTTTGGTGCTATTTCTAGCCGTAGATCCAAAATTCTGCAACTTCACATAACAACTCACAATTGATTCTTTTGGAGCGAGCAATGTTCTGAGATTCCACCTCGGATTCTACTTACCCTACTCCTAGGTTCTACTGCAATGGGGTTGTGGAAAGTGTCCACAAACACTCGTTTTCTTGTTTTTTATAGTTTTCTCAGCCTTGATCTTAAGACTTGTCTCATCCATCAATCATTCTCAAAATCCTAATCTAATCCTACAATCCTAAAGGAGCTTAGCAAGTACAACCTACTTCCAAGCTACCTCTACACAACAAAAGACGATAATCTTAAGCTATGCGGTTTTAAAAAGAAAGTTTTGACTCTAGGAGGTCCTAGAGGAAGTTAAGGATAACTTCACAAGACGCTCGTTTTTTTCCTTAGTTTTAGGTCTCTTTGATCCTTGGGCAGCGGTGCCAAATGTGGGATGTGTGTCTAACCTCACTCCTATCTTATTGCAGACGTAGTGAGAACCACGAATATAATTGTCAATCCATGGGACGAAGCTGACTCGACCAGTGCATAGAGGCTACAAGAGGTTGTCAATCTGTTGAAAAACAACAAAGAACTCGCATCTAACTCAAGCTACACTCAAATGAATGAAATCGCCAAAAGCTAATCGCTCATCGGTAAACAAATCACATCCGTTACAGCATCAAACGACACTCAAATGACTGAAATCACCAAAAGCTAATCGCTCATCGGCAAACAAATCACATCCGTTACAGCATCATCCAATCGTTACAAAACTTCCAGGACATGTTTATAAGACCTAAGCACACATGCTTATGGTCTCAAATCTCACTTTAGGTCAAGTGAAAAAATCATGATTATTAACAACAATGAATTTTTGACCTAGCTGTTTTCGACCCAGAATGCATCTAAATGCTGAGCAATGGTTCCCCAATACCCACCTATACTTAGTTTTTGATTTTAAAGCTTAGATTCCTACTTATGATGAAATTAGGCGCGGGTTGGCGACGCCAAAAGCTACGAATTACCATGAAATCCTTAAGTCAATGCGTAGAGCTTTTACATGTGGTTGCAACGCAACAGAAAACACTACAATGTGACAATCGGGAAGGGAGTAGGAAGCATGAGAAGGACAGAAGTGAGCGTCATTAGCTCACACTGTGTTTCTATTATTCAAAACTTTTAAAAAAAAACATACAAAAATTGGCTTTTACACCTTAGCCAAGGTTTTCATGGTCAAAACTAATAATCTGAGAGCTCTAACGAAAGAGAGGTTGATACAATTTGGAAGCTTGTAGCCCCGGCTCATCAATTACAATGCTCAACTTAGAAAGTAGGAGTTGCAATATTCCCGATTCATCAAAATAATAAGTGTTTTTACAATGAAAGCTCCGAAAAATGTAATCCGAGTTAGCTTGCTGCTAACATCAAGGAAGCGATCGGGTTGGGGCATGGAGACGCATTGCCCTTGTCAAGCTCAATGGAGCTAGTGTGACTATAGAAGCAAAGCAGGCACAATTATGCAATCACCTCAAATAAGCGACAACTACTTAGGCTCATTCCTCACTTCAGCCTACAATTAACAATTTTGGCTATCAAATAAGCTCAAAACAACATGAAACTTTAGGAGATCATGAGAAGGCACTAGAAGAACCTATCTCGAGTCAATATTCTCAATTCTCATAAGGTACATAAATCATGAGTCATGGATTTACATGTATGAAAAACATGAACAAAAATAATCTAAAAGCTTCACTTACATCCGAAAACTCATCTCCCATCAAAAAGTAGGCATAATCACTTGATTAGAGTACTTAAACAACATATTTCCACCCAAGAAGTTTAGTCGTGAACTTGAATAAAATTGGTAATGCATACAATCAACCGAAAGAGCTAGAGAAGAGGAACATGAGGCAATAGTCAAAAATTGATTCTGATTACCCATTGGAAAGTTACAATGATTATACAAAGTTTCAGCCAAAGATCTTCTTCATGTACACAACATTATCTTCTTCTAAAAGACCCCATTTACCTATCCTTAATGTAATTTTACCTAGGGTACTTAAAAATGTCTTTGGGGTATATTGCCATAGTCAACCTTTTTAAATAAATATGGGGCTTTTACATATTACAATTCAAAGATTGGCTTGGAAATTTGATATTACATTTGGCTTTTACAATGGGTGTTATCCAAAAGGGAATCATCCAGAAGGGGACTGTAGTCTTGGGGGGTTCACCGTATAGTACCCCCCTATATAACGTGCATTCTGGGGTATTAAAAAACCCCCTCTTTTAACATGTTTGAATGAATAAAATGACCCCTTATTTCATGATTTTTTTAAAAAATTAAATATAAAACCTCATTATTTTAATGTATCTGTGTTAAATTGCCTAGAATTTTTCTATTTTCAAATCCCTACTTTCAAACTCACTGTAGAATTTTCAGTTTCTGTGTGTGTGTGTGTGTGTGTGTGTGTGTGTGTGTGTGTGTGTGATCTCTTTCTCATGAAATGGAGGCACCTAGAGTGTGCCATGTGGTAAGGTCACTCAAGGCATGTCATACTAACAATGTTTTGCAAGTATATGATTTAAATAAAGAGATAACAAAAAAACAAGATGCATCATTGTGATTCAAGAAATATTTTGAGAGATGACCTCATAGAGAGATCCCACAACAAGATAGACTCACGGTATTGTTCATCAAAGGTTTTTTTAAAAAAAACACTCAAAAAATATCTTTGTTTGAAGGGGTTTACCTCCTTAGAAGGAGTAACAAAAGAATCCCTATATCTCGTAGATAACTATATAGCTTATGTTGAAATCATTGAGGCTTCGGACACCTCTAGCACTAAAACTAACTCTACAAAACGTGGCACAACTAGGGGACCAAACATCATACAACAAATGCCTAACATGGAGAAAATCATAGAAGAGTGTATGAAGAGAATGAATCAAGATTTCACAAATATGTAGAATATTTGACAACCCTAGACAAGGAATTTTGAAATTTGTGGTGCTGATCATCCTACTATCCAATGTTATACCTAGCCCATACCAGCAATGCCAAATATGCCACAAAACCAAAATGGTTTGCCATTGCATAGAAATGGACCAATCATGAGACCAATGAGTTCGAATAAAATCCAAGTTTGTGATGTAACGACCATACAACACCCCCTCCCCCCCCTTTGAATCAACCACCACCAGTAGACAACCGGACAGAATAACATTGATAAGCAACTTTTTGCATGTGCATATTTGTGGATATATGCATGGACCTGCGTGCATATAAGTGTAAATACATGCATTTGAAAGCTTTTCCAATAGGATATTTAGTTTCAATGGTGGTCAATGTACACAATGTAAATAGTCATGCTTGCATGTCATTAGTGACACATATGTACAAACTCGGACAAGGTGTCATCGAGTTGGATGTGGTGCCAAGTGGCTTTTTTTTGCTCCAAGATGTGCTTTTAAGAATTCTAGAATGTGAATAATGCAAGGGGGAAGTATGGGTATGCTCATCTCACCTTGAAAGATTGAGACGTATGGTAATTGTCTATTTGCGATGCCTACTAAGTGGTGATGTGTGAATTGCATCAAAAGTGGTCAATTTTTTTTCTTGGGTATGTGGACATGAAACTTGGGTATCAAGGCTAAATCTAACCAACTTGTTGTAGCAACCAAGAAGAAGCTGCCGCTAACAAAGTGGGCTCAATAGCTCTTTGATCCTCAAAATCCTCCAGTTTGCAATCCTCATGAAGAGGATGGTGGTTTGCAAAGATCAAAGAGAATAGAGGAGCAAAGAAGAGCCTCCAAACACATTGTCAACATGGCTCTTATGACCGGAATTGTGGGCTCTATGAAGGAGCTAGCCTTTGGCGATGAGGCCATGGCTGATCCCCTAAATATTCCTTCCTTATCACCGGACTACTTTGACTTGATGGCGATCGTAGGAAAATAAAAAAATGGCAACCTGATGGTTGGCGGCCCGTGGTCTTTGGTCGGTGACCTATGGTAGGTGGTCAAGTTTCAATGGCCAATGGCCGGCATTCATTGGCCGAGTTCTACTTGGACTTGGCTACATAAGGGTGGCCACACATGGATGCATGGCTGAGTTCTACTTGGACTTGGCTACCTAAGGGTAGCTACACATGCGCATTTAGAGGCTCCCTTACGTCCATATAAGGAGGCCTTCTCCATGAGTAATTCTATACTAGACGATAAATGGTGTGCACATTAGACACACACACACACACACACACACTTTGAAGGATAGGTAGTCCCTTGTATTTCCTACTTGCTCTAGTTGTCTAAATCACCATCTAAGCTCTACCTTGAGATTGCATGGGTGGATGACACCATCACTTTGTAATAGTGTGCTAATCTAAAATTTAATATTCCCACATCTACTTTGCATTGTATCTCTCTCTACTCTTCTTGCTACTAGATCCTACTGTATTTCACATTTCTTACACACTGAAACTTGAAGCTTGTGAGTGATTTGAAGAATTGGAAGAAGACAAAAAGAAAACATGGGAGCAAGTGAAGCAAGCCATTTTTTACAAGTTTGGAAAGAATTGACGACATGAGCAACAATGAAGTTGATAGATTTGAAACAAGATATAAATACCAACTTTTAAAATATTTTGCAACACTTAAAAGGTCTTTGGGTGCAATTGAACGCGGCAGTCCATGTAACACTAACGGATTTCTTCAAAGTACATCAGATTATGGACTATCTACATCCAAGTATAAGGAAGAACTTTGATCAAGAAGAATCTGCTATGTTTGAATGAGTGGTGGAAATTGTCGAAGCCAAGAGTAAGAAGATCAAACGAAGGTTGGAGCAAGGTATGACACATGTTGAGAAAGTGGGTAGTGCAACCAATGGTTCTTGTGGTGGTAGAAAGAAGGTCAATGCCGCCACTAGGAGGGACCATTACCCCTTGCCATATTTAGAACATGTGCTTGAAAGAGTTGCCAGGAAGGAAGCTTATAGCTTTTTAGATGGGTATTCTAGCTACAATCAAATCACAATTGCACTGGAGGACCAAGTTAAAACAACCTTTATAACCGAATTTGGAGTGTTCTCATTTTGTGTTATGGTTTTTGCTTAACCAATGCCCCTACTACCTTTCAAAGATTAATAAACACTACTTTTAGAGAATATTTGAGAGAGTTTTGTGAAGCTTTCTTAGATGACCTTTGTGTTTATTCCTCTTGGAAAGAACATCTATCATGCTTATAAAAAGTGTTTGAGAAGTCCAAATTGTATCGCATCTCCTTAAACCCTTTCAAATGCCATTTTTGGGTTAAACATGGAGTCATTTTAGGGAATATAGTGTCCAAAAATGGGATTTCCACAGATGAGAGAAAAAATTAAAGTCATTGTTAAATTGCCACCACCTACAAACTATAAAGGAGTTCAAAGGTTCATGGGCCATGTTGGTTATTACCGACGGTTTATTTTAAACTTTGCCGAGATAGCTCATCCTTTGTACAAGCTTCTTATTGAGTTTCACTGGACCGCGGAGTGTGACCATGCTTATGAGTCATTGAAAAAGACCTTGACTAGCGCTCCTATTCTATGAGGGCCCGATTGGAATGTAATTTTCCATGTGCATATTGATGCATTAAACTTTGCTATTGGGTGTGTTCTAGCTCAACCAGGAGAACATAAACTGGACTATCCCATTAGCTTTGCAAGGCGCCAGTTGAATGATGCCAAGAGAAACTACACCACTATAGAGCGAGAAGGTTTAGGTATGATTTATGCAGTGAAGAAATTTTGCTACTACCTTATCGCCAACAAGTTTGTTTTCTATGTTGATCATCAAGCTTTGTTGTATCTAGTAAATAAACCTTGTTCCACAGAAATAATTACATGATGGTTGTTAATTCTCCTTGAGTTTGATTTTATTGTTGTGGTGAGACCTGGTAAAAGACATGTCATGGTGAATCATTTGTCTCGCATACTCAATGGTGAAGCCCCTAGTGGAGTCGATGATGAGTTGCCCGATACTTCTCTATTCCTAGTCGAAATCATACCTGAATGGAGTGAGAAGATTGTAAACTTTCTAGTTAATGGTTTTTCACCCAAAGAGCTTCGTAAGGACATAGCTCAAAAATTGTTAAAAGAATGTGAACCTTACTCTCTCATTGCAGGAACTCTCTACAGGCTAGGAAAGGAGGATATCCTTAGATGTTGTGCCCGTGAGGATGAGTATTTATACATACTGCAAGAACCTCACGTGGGTATAGCCGGAGGACATTTCTCAGGGGAACTAACCGCTAGAAAGGTGTTGCAATCAGGCTATTGGTGGCCTACCCTATTCAAGGATGCATCATTTTTTGCAAAAGGATGTGACGAATGCCAACGTTACAAGATCACACAAAAAAAGGATAGGATGCCCTTACATCCTGTTAAAGTGACTCAACCATTTGAAAAATGGGGTTTGGACTTTGTATGCCCAATTAGTCCGGCAGCTTGTAGCACTCAATCTCGATATATTATCGTTGCCTCTTACTATGTGACAAAGCGGGTGGAAGCCAGGGCAACACGTAAGACTGATGCAAGGTCAACTGCCAAGTTTCTCTTTGAGAACATTATTACAAGAGTTGGTAGTCCCTTTGAGATTGTGAGTGACAATGGTACTCATTTTATAAATGGAGTAATAAAAGAACTCACTACCAACTTTATGATAGATCATCATAAGTCCACACCTTATTATCCACAAGCAAATGGCCAAGCTAAGAGCACCAACAAGACCTTAATCTCTATCTTGACCAAAACGATGGAAGCTCATCGCACAAATTGGGATTTAAAGTTGACTTCAACTTTATGGGTTTATCGTACTGCGTACAAAGTTTCCATTAACTACACACCGTTTAAAATGGTGTATGGCCAAGAAGCGGTTATGCCATGGGAGTTTGTTGTTCCTAGTCTTTGAGTAGCTTCTCAAGAAGGTTGGGATGGTACCCACTTAGTTGAGCGATTATATATCCTTGAAAGGCTAGATGAAGAGAGGCAATTAGCTGTGAAAAATGCACTTCTTGAGAAAGATAGGAGGAAGAAATGGTTTAACCGTCATCTAAAGAACAAAGATATCAATGTTGGTGATAAAGTCCTTATGTATGGAGTGCGTAACAAAAAGAAAAAGTTGAAATATGCGGGAAAAGGACCATATAGAGTATGGGAGATTATCCCACAAGGGACCATTCGTGTGGAGACTCTTGACGGAGTTGAAACCATTGGATTCCTCAATGGGAGCAAATTTAAAAGATATTATGATCCTTAAATCCAAGAGGAGCTATGTGCCATCCATCAAAAAAAGGCAACCAAGGCACAAACAAAATTGAAGAAGATACAAGCTCAAGTTGAGGCTAAGGAGTGACAACAATGCATAAGATGCCAATGAGAGGCTAACCTTGGAGTTACACATGCACTCCACGTTGAAACAGACGAGGATTGGTTGGAATCTGACACATCTCTACGATACCTTGTTGAGCTAAACAGCGCTTATGAAAAATTCTATATAACGCCTTATTGGACACGGGTGCTAAATATAATCTGCTATCATATGGGATGTGGTGTCAGTTAGGAAAGCCACCTCTATCCAAAAGCATTATCCAAGTCAAGGGTGTCAAAAAGAAAAAAACTACGGTTTTTGGAATCTGACACACTTCTGTTAGTTATGACAATGGGTTTGTAGCTCAAGACTTATTGGTCATGCCTGTTGGAACTATGGAGGGTAATATAAACCTAGGATGCACGTGGATGATAGCCACCAAATGCACTATTGATAGGGGGACAGGGGGTGTCACAACGCAGAAACCAACTCTTAGCCCTGCCACTCAAGCCATAGTCCCTAAGATATTGCCTCTTAAGGGAATAAAACCCAAAACATTGCATGTCCAAGAGGTTGAACCATATGTCCCAATAGCCCAACTCTCTAGAGCTTCAACTGATGTAGTTGAAATAAAGCTTGAGACACACAAGACCCATCCCAATATAACAAAGAAAACATACAAGTGGTTCCCTAAATCTTCTTTAGCGACCATAGCTAGTGCTAAAAGACAGGAGCCTGGTAAGAGACCTCCCACTCGCCCCAAGAAATGTAAAGAAACGTTGCGTTGGATTCCTAAAAAACTATTGGAAGCCCAAGGCTACTATGAAGGAAATGATCAAATCTGGGTACCAAAATGTAAATTGTACTCTTACTTGTCACCTGGCCCATGTGAGCCCAATCCTGTGGCTCCAAAACGAATTGAAGATCGCGGAAAGGAAAAAATCACAGAATGCTACACACCCGCTCCAGAGCTAGTTTGGGTATTGAAGAAAGAACGATTTGTTCCACCTAGCTTAGGAACAGGGAAGTCAAATGAATCTTCTTGCTCTTCATGTAGTTCCTATATGGAAATAGAAGCTTTGACACAACCTCCACCCACCATTGTACATATCCATACAAACAAGGAAGAGTTTGCACCTCCCGTTGTAAGTTCACCACCTACAACAACGTTGCAACTAAAATCATGGGAGAGTATCTTACCACCCTTGCAACTAGATGAAAGACATAGAGTGGTCAAAAAATATTGGTTAAAGCCTTCACCCATAACAACTTGGAACAATTGGTTTCAAAAGGTGACGACATCATTCCAAAAGGTATGATCTACCCAAGGAAGGGGGGAGTGTTTGGTGACATCCATCATTCACTCGCTTCCCTCCCAACCTTCCTCCTTGACCTCTCAATCTCCAATCCTAGGGAATGTATATATAAATCCTTATACTCACAAAAACAAGATAAAAAAGTAAAAGAACAAGAGACACCAAAAAATAATGTGAAAACTTACAAGTTCTATACATAACACAAAATTAAAAAAACACATTATGCACAAGAACATGACCCTTGTAATATTTACAATCTAACCATCATCTATCTGTGTGTACATATATGGATAGTACGCTAGAGTCATCCACTCCTGCCTTGGGTGAGAGGTACCCTCATTACTTTTCACAAGTGTTTCACATGGTCTTTCCGGGGCTTGCCTGTGAATGGGATTTGGTAGGTACGCTAGAATGTGAGATGAATTTTGAGGAGTTAGAATGGATGATACGTCTCTTGACCATGACTGAGACCATGAATGATCCATACATAGTAGAGAGTGTCTCTCCCATTGCACAAGCCTATCCTTTTGACCAAGATGACTATAGGTGTCTAGTGACCTTCTTAGTAAACATTGGTGCCTCTGATGATGAAGAAGATTTACATGATTACACGCATGGCACATATGGTCTCACGGATGATGACTTTGTTTTTCTTGACGACGAGGATAGAAGTTTATCCTTAGGGTTCCCCCCCAATCTCTACAATATCCTATTCCCTTGACTCTCTAAATGGAGTGCAAATAATTAGGTCAGGGTTCCTTATGTTTTTAAATTGTGTTCAATAAGTGTTGGTACCTTTTCCCATTGATGTGCCTCTGGAAGGTGGATGTTTGGTGGTAACTATTGTGCAGTTTGTGACTACATAAGTATGCCTTTGAAGGACAACGACAATGCATGTTTACATGTTACAACGGATGTTCTCCATTATATCAGGTGTACTACTTCCTTTTATCTATGCTTCCACATTTACAAGTTTGCATCTTGTTGGATTCGAACAATGCATAAAATTTATGAAGTTGTATCATTGCCAATTTAGATGCTATAATTTTACAAACTTCTAGTACCTTGTTCTTCTCTTTGAGTTTGGTCTATTAGTTGGCTTTAAGTAGGTATCAGGACCTTAGGCTAAACTAAGCTACTTAATTGTTGACTTTAATTCCTAAATAGTCTATTAATTGTAGTAACTTTAGTAATGCTTTAGCTATGAGGATATAGTTCTCTCTAGTTTATTCCACCTAAGTGTGACTTGTGTTATGGAAGCCCATGTGTTAAGCTGGTATTTGAGACCTCGAGTCTCTCGGTTAGTTTATGCTCAAGCTGGTATTTGAGACCTTGAGTTGCCCAACTGCTAGTATTTGAGACCTTGAGTCCCCCAGCTACTTGTAGCAACTATGACAACAATAAACAAGAAAACAAAGAAAAGAAAAAAAAAGAGAAAAAGAAAAGAGAAAGCAAATAGCACAAACTTCCTTGTATTTTATGTGGATCACACTTAAGTGGTATAAGTGACAAGACCACTAGTCCTTAGACCTCGAAGAGCATTCGTAGGGTTAACTACTCTTTAATCGACATTTTTTAATTAACGTTGGTCAATCTAGTACTTACTTTAGCCCTAGCTCTTGCGTACTTCTCTTAGAGTCGACCTAATAGACCCTAACTCAATTGCATTTTCTTCAGTTACTACGCTTATTCTAGTTGGCAATGTTACAATCCATGTGCACTGCTCTCTCTTTTCCTAGAATATCATGTATGCATCTCACTTATTGCACACCTGTACATGCTGCCTTTGAGCTTTCACAATGTTGTTTTTCTTATGACACAAGTACTTCTATCGTGGATCTCGATGCTGCACTGTTATATTCCGAGGACGGAATCTACATCAGGAAGGGGGGCATGTTAACCACTGGCGTCCACTTCTAGTAGTCATGGGCCGGGCTTGTCGGTCCAATAGGAAAAGAGTAAGAGTGATCGCCGATGAGAGGCGCACTCTAGCAGGAACATTCAAGGGCTAGTTGTCTAAGTATGGGCACCCAAGTGTGAATGGGGCGAGCTCATATAAAAGTCACCTAAACCTAAAAATCATTTATTCTTTCATTTGTGTAATTGAAGAGTGCTCTTGCTCCATCTCCATCATCTCCTTGTGTGTGTGTGTGTGTGTGTGTGTGTGTGTGTGTGTGTGTGTGTGTGTGTGTGTGAGAGAGAGAGAGAGAGAGAGAGAGAGAGAGAGAGTGATTGAGCATTGCAACAACGGCACGGCGGCGGTGAGGAATCCTCCACGACAGCAAGCGTAGAGTGGTGAGTGACACACCATCACCATCTTTAAGCTTACTAGTTTAAGGCTAGTTGCATGCTTGGAGCCATCTGTGGCTCGTCGCACACAGTGCTAGGCAAGGCCCTTGCTTCAATACGTGCGACAGAAGCGCACATAAGCTTAGGTAATATCTTTTCTCTTGCTGGCACAACACATATCGCCATAGATTCAAACATTAGCATGAATCATACATTTGATCTTGAGCATCCTACACCAAATGGACCTGATGTTGCCCCGTGGTCAGATACTCTCACATAGGGTACCCAAGTGGCACCATGGCAGGATGATGGCTACTGAGATGCTTGATATACAAGAATTGGTGTACTACAAACATGCATGTGTGTATTAGAGAATAATTTCACACATTTGTATGAAAATGTCACTAAATTATCAGATTTAGTAGTACAATATATGCAACAGCAAACCAAGGGATCTGTTGGCATGCATATGCAAGAGCAAGGCTCCAATCAGGGGTAGGGTCTGAATCTGGATTCTCTAAACTCTCTCATCCAAAAGAGCTGGATGATTTGTTGAAAACTACAAAAAATTTGATTTTTAGGGGAGAGGAAAGAGAACACAATAAAGATACGGTGAATATATTCCTTAGTAAATGGGATGGGATTCATATCTGAGACACACTCCAGATGTAATCAAGGAATTGCAAACAATTTTGACGTTAGAAGGAAAGGTCTACAAATGGTGGATTTCTCTCAAGGAAAGGGCATCATACCACAGACTTGGATAACCTTTGAGGATGTATTTACAAAAGAAATTTTGCCCAAAATGAAGCGGATAGGAATTGATTTACTTGCAATAAGTGTTCTATGCGTCAGCATAAAACACTATTGGAGTATATCTCACACTACCATGATGTCATTCTCAAGATGGAAGGGTTAGGTAACTTTCAACAAGTGCATGGGTTTATCCGTGGTTTGGCACCATACCTTAAGAAGCATATTAAGACTCAGGATCCCAAGATGCTTGAGAAGGCTATAGTGCAAGCTCATATACATGACGATCCCGATGAGGGACCACTTCATAATAATCACGTGCTTACCACTACAGATGAAAATACACGCACATAGCATGGACACAGTAAAAGAAAATTTATAGCAACTACATCGGAGGAACCCAAGAAACCCAAGGGGTCTAGGGGTCCGCTGTCCACTTAAGAGTTTGAGAAGGCTTAAAAAGAATAAGTATGTCTCACATGTTTTGGGAGTGGGCATGGAAAAAGGATTATCCCAAGGGAAAATCTGCTATCCAAGGAAAAGAGAGAGCACTGCACATGGTGCAATTGTTGCCTCTTGAGTCCTCCTCTTCTTTTTCCAATATTTTTATAACACGCACCGAGGTGGTGCATGAATGCTATATCATGGCCTCCATGTGAGTGGCAGCCAACCTTTTTTCCACATGAGTTGCTGCGTATGCATGGGTCCATCCAAGGGCACAAGGTGCGGATCTTGGTGGACGATGGTGCTTCATACAATTTCATTAACTATAAGTTAGTGAAATGACTCAAGTTATCCCAGACCCCAAGTTCCGATCGTTACAAGGTAGCGATGATGAACGGCCATGATGCAGAGGTGTGGGACACTCAAGTGAAAGATGTGCCACTGGAAATTCAAGGGCATCACACATCCTTGAATTTCCAAGTTATGAATATGGAGTGGGAGGATAAGGGTCAAGAGTGGTTACATAGTCTAGGATCATCCCTCAAGCGTAGCTCTATGAGCACAACAATTTGATGTTTGAATCCAATGGTGTGCAGGTCCTACTGTTGGGAGAGAAGGATGTTCCTTCCTTACCACGCATTTGTACAATAGAGCTTATGAAGCTCAATTCTCATAATGACATAGAAGAAGTTTTTTTGTGTTACTCCATGTGCCATTTTCTTTCCAATGTTGATAATGCTATACTTGACAATTCCTCAACACCATATGCTTCTCTCTCTTCTATTCCATCTATGGATACTTCTCTCTTGCTAAGAAGTTAAAATAATTATAAACGGAACATCAAGATGTATTTCTAGATGATTTACCACCAGGGTTACTGTCGACACGTTGTGAAGCATGGCACATACGTGGTTGTATGCAGTAAACGAATAAGTAAACCACCCTACAAAATGAGCCATTCTGAGGCTACTGAGGTGGAACATCAGCTTTCTCACTATCTCAATAGAGGTTTTATACAACCCATTTCTTTACCATGGGCCTCTCTCATCTTATTGGTGAAGAAAAAATACAATAGCATGCGCATGTACATAGACTATCGATGATTGAATGCGGTTATTGTTAAGAACAAGTACCCATTGCCAAGGATGGATGAGCTATTTGATAAGCTCACTTGAACACCAACATAATCAACTTAAAGTTGGTGGCTATTGTATTGGACACAACCGATGGAGAGGTGCTTGCATCTTTACAAAGATATATCTACAATCGGGGTATCATCAAGTATGCATAAGGCTTGCGGATATACCAACACTGCATTCCAAACACGGTTTGGACACTCTAATTTTTTGGTTATGTCTTTCGGGTTGACCAATGCACTAGATTCTTTCATGACACTTATGGAAAGTGACTTGAGGCAAGTTTGTTATTGTTTTTTTTAATGAAATTATCGTGTATAGTGCCTCTAAAGAAGATAATTTGAAACAGGTGTACAATTTGTTACAAAAACATAAGTTATATGCCAACGAGTCAAAGTGTGATTTTCTCAAGGAGGAAATTCACTATTTAGGGCATGTTATTTCAGTTGATAGGTTACACATGGATCAATCCAATGTGGATGCAATTCGGAGGTGGCCCTCTCCCAGAAATCTTGAAGATCTCTAGATTTTCTTGGAATTTGCAGGTTTTGATCGAAGATTTGTTAAGGACTACACTCGTATTTTTGTTCCAATGACAAAACAATTGAAGGCCAAGGGAAAATATTTTTAGTGGAGTACATCTCAACCCCATCTCAATAGCAAACTTTTCATGCTCTCAAGGATGCATTAGCTACATCCCTATTTTAGCTATTGTGAATCCTTTGAAGCCATTCATTTTAAAAATGGATGCCAATAATCTACTATTGGATAAGTCCTCCTATAGGAGGGAATGTCAATTGCATTCAAAAGCAAGAAAAGCGATTTAGCACAACAAAATTATTCTGCTTGTGAAAGAGAACTGTATGCAATAGTGTCAACATTGAAAACATGGCATCATTACTTATATGGGACGCAATTTCAGATTGTGTTTGATCATGAAAGTGTAAAATGGTTTACACAACAATTTGATTTGAAGGGTCAAAAGACCAAGTGGGCTGAGATTCTTTAGGGGTATGATGCTAAGCTTCGGTATCGTAAAGGATGATATAATGTGGTAGTTGATGCTCTGAGTTGAATGCCTGAGATCAACTCTCTTCTCTTTATCGAGATACAAAGCAAGTTTTTGGAATCTCCTAAGGGCAACTGTCAGCATGATGAAGCATACTCCAAAGTGTGGAGCTATGTACAAATGAGGGATCCTTCTCACTCCAATGTTGGTAATGTGTATTTAACCTCCACACTTGGTTCTCCTCTTTTGAGTGATGAGCTGTAGAGATGGAAAAAAAATTCATAGATGATGGGTACATACTCCACAAGGGGAGAGTGTGAGTACTAATGAACAAAGACACTTGGCACCAAATTCTTTATGAATGTCATGACAATCCAAGTGCAGGGCACCTGGGCATTAAGAAGACTTACACTTTAGTACGATGATTGTTTTACTGGCGAGGTTTATATGGCTATGTTCAAGACTATATCTTACATTGCCAAAAATGTCAAGTTAATAAAGCAGAGCGACTGAAGGCAGTAGGTCTCTTGCATCCATTGGAGTTTCCTAATCGTATATGGGAAATTATCTTATGGATCTCATTGTGGGTTTACTAGCCACTCTATGAGGTCATGATTCGGTATGGGTGGTTGTAGATCGGTTGACTAAACTTTGCAAGTTTATTCCAACCAAGTCAAAAATTAAGACTACAAAGTTAGATAAGTTATTTGTGGAAAATCTATATTGCTTGTATGGATTTCCAAGTAACATTGTGATTGATCGTGATCCCAAGTTTAACAGCCACTTTTGGAGAGTTGTATTTAAGCGATTGGGTACACAACTCAACCTAAGTACAATAGATCAGCCTGAAATGGATGGTCAGAGTGAAAGTGTCAATCAAGTGCTAGAGGATATGCTACAATCATACGTTAGCAAGAAGCAATTAGATTGGGAAGATTAAAGAGTGAGGAAAGAGTATCTCTTTTCTTACCTATGATGGCACCTTTGGTGCTACTAGAATTGGAATTCATCCAGCAATTTGATGCGACCTTTGGAGACAAGGGCTTCACAGAGTCCTCCAAGCTACATCATGTATCTATACACTTCCAGAAATCTGCTCGTCAATGGTGGGATAGCCTTTGTGGCAATGATGAAGCCCCAAAGACATAGAAGACTCTAGGAGTTTCCATCATCAAGCAATTCCTTGCAAGCGATGAAAAGGACAAAGTGCTTACTGAATGGTGAAGTTTGAAGCTGCTCTCCAACAATTCTATCCACAAATATGTGGACAAGTTTTGGTATTTACTGTTACCATATACATGTGGTAGTGATGTGTGTGAACACACTAGGACCCCCGGGGCAAATTTTCCCTCTTTAGGAGGTTTTTTCTCCCGAGCATTGTATATACGCCCATCACTCTAGGGCTATCTATCTTTCCATTGCACACTAAGTAGCACACTCTCTATTGTGTGCCTTGATCTTCCTTCGTCTTCTCCAAGCTGTGTGCATTTCTCTGCAACCCTAATTCCAACAATTGGTATTAGAGCAGGTTACGTCCTCTCGGGCTTAGTCGCCAGCTGCTCCAGCACATGCCTTCTCATTTCGGCCTCCGTTTCCACTAAAGACGGGTCTGCACAGGCAATTTTGTCATTTTGTGCAAAATTTCTGTCAGTGCCAATTTTTGCATAATAGGTGCCTTTCAGTCTTTTATGGTTTGTGCTATATAGCACGTATTATTCCCGCTCCATATATCCTATTTTCGGGCAGTTTTCACATCAGGTGCAGCATTTACCATGGCTGACAACAACACAGATGTCTGCAAGATGTTTGCTGCTGAGGACAGGTTGGATGGGGACAATTACCCTATGTGGGCTTATATGATGCAACACGTTCTTGTGTCAAAGGGCATCTAGAATATTGTGGAGGGCATTGATGTACGTCCTAGTTCTAAGGATGTAGGCGATGTTGAGGATGTTGCAGGTCTTGCTGCAAGGATTGCTGCTATTAGAGTTGTTTTGCCTACAACAGAGCAATCTCCTTGGGATGTAAAGGATGCACAGGCTCATGCATTGATTGCATTGTCTGTGAAGTGTACCATTGTTCCTAACATCCATTCAGCAAAATCTGCAAAACAGGCTTGGGATATTTTGGCTAGTCTTTATGCAAGTCGCAATGAGGCTAAAATTGCTTTGCTGCATAAAGAGTTGGAGTCCAAGATTATGCATGAAAAAGATGATATGGACACTTTCCTTGATGGTGTCAAGGATATCAATGAGCATCTTATTTCTGCAAGTGAAGTCATTTCTGAAAGTTCCCTTGTGCAGACTGTTCTTGATGCCTTACTAGATTCATACCAGACTTTTGCTAGTACTTGGAGACTGATGACCCAAGGAAATCCTAAAGTTGTCAAGTTTGATATTTATACACATTGCTGTTGCAAGAGTCACTTTCCAGAAAAACAAGAGTAAGCAGCGTCCAGTTGAACAGGCTTTTATTCCTTCTCAAAGAAAGGGTGGTAACAGCAATGCATCCACTTCTTATGGTTCTACTACGAGTGGCAAAAATTCTATCCCTAATGCTTCTGCTGACAAAAAATTTTCTGGAAATTCTGGTGATAAGGGAAAAAAGAAGATGCGTTGCCATTATTGTAAAGCTAATGATCACTTGATCAGGCAGTGTCCTAACTTGAAGGCCAAAGAGGCTAAGAAGAAAGAGGATGGTTCCATTGCAAATGCTAGTTCCACTACAAATGCAGCCATTGTTGAGTCTTCTATGAAAGGAGACTGTGATGTTGACGTTGATGCAGAATGGGCTTTTAGCGCAGAGTGCACTTACAATCCTGCTGTCCATGATGCATGCTTGTCAGTTGCTCTGCAGATTCACATGTGTGGTATTTCAACAGTGGTGCTACAAATAACATTACCTCACATCATGAATTGTTCACCTCTCTCGAGTCTGTCCCTCATGGGAATTCAGTCACTTGTGCCAACAGTGCCTCTTATCTGGTTCAGGGAGTTGGAAAGATTGTACTTATTGCTGCAAATGGTAGATCTTTCACACATGTTGATGCACTTTATGTACCTGGGATCAAGAAGAACCTTTTGTCTGTATTTGCACTTGCTAGACTTGGACTTGTAGTCAAATTTGTAGATGAAAGATGCACAGTTCATGATCTCAGTTTTGGTGATGAAATTGTTGGATCCAGGATTTTGTGCCATGGGCTCCATAAGCTCACTTTGTATAACAAGTGTGGACAAAATTTTGCAAATGCTGTTGCAGATTCAAGGGCTATTTCAGTTGCAAAACTTTGGCATGCACGTTTTGGTCATCTGAATTTTGCCAGTTTGCTACGTTTGCAGAAATCTGATATGGTTGATTCTTTGCCGCCTGTTGAAGCACATATCAAACATGTTTGTGAAGGCTGTATTTTGGGTAAGATGTAGCGTTCTAGGTTTCCAAAGGATGATTCACTTCGGGACACATACAGATTGCAGCTTGTGCATAGTGATGTTTGTGGGCCCATGCAAACTCCGTCCTTGGGCAATTACCTTTACTTCGTGACTTTGATTGATGATTACTCTAGGCATGCATGGGTATTTCCGCTTAAAGTGAAGTCCGAAGTTTTTATGTGCTTCAAACAATTTTTGGCTATGACTGAAAATGTCTTGAAATGTACTATGGGCACCCTCCATTCCGATCAAAGGGGGGGGTATATGTCTCATGAATTCAATGCATTTCTGGCTAGTCGTGGGATAAAACACCAACGTACAGTGCCTTATACACCTCAACAAAATGGTGTTGCTCAGAGGAAAAATAGATCACTTACGGAAATGGCACGATGTATGGTCAAAAGTCAAGCTTTACCGCATTCTTTTTGGCTTGAGGCCATCATGTGTGCCACTTATGTACTAAACAGGTGTCCTACGAAAGCTTTGCAGTCTATTACTCCATATGAAGCATGGCATGATAGAAAGCCTTCTATTGAGCACATGCGTGTTTTTGGCTGTTTGGCATATGCTTTGGTGCCACAAACACAACGCATAAAATTGGATGATAAGGCAGTCAAATGTATTTTTGTTGGTTATAGTGTTGAAATCAAAGGTTACATGTTGTATCATCCGCAAACAAAACGTATTCTGGTTGCACGGGATGTAGTGTTTGTGGAAGATTTTGTTCAGCCCTTGTTGTCATGTACTAGAGACAGTAATGTAAGCTCCCAAGACATTTATGACACTTTGTTGCCTCTTTCCAGTGGTGGAAATACGAATGTAAGCTCCAATGAGGCAAATGTACAGACTATGGCGGTTTCTAAAAATGTTACAGATCAGCCTATTACTGATGCAGATGTACATGATGTACTTGATGAGGAAAGGGTTGAAAATAAGTAGGCTAGAGGTATGCCAAAATGGCTGGTGCACACTTTGCATGACAATAAATTGGATACACCTTTGTCTAGTCGTACTCGTTCAGACTCTCGCCATGCATCTTATGCATCAGATTGTTATGCTTTGGCTCTGTCTAGGTTACATGATGTTGAGGAGCCTTTGTCTTTTGATGAAGCAAAGAATTCAAAAAATTGGATGGCTGCCATGCAATCAGAATATGATGCACTTATAGAAAATGGTTGCCTCCTGTCAAAAAGGCCATTGGCACAAAGTGGGTTTACAAGTTGAAATGCAAGCCGGATGGTGAGATCGATCACCATAAGGCTCGACTTGTTGCAAAGGGTTATCCACAACAAAAAAGGATAGATTATGAAGAAAATTTTGCTCCCACTTGTCGTATGACTACTGTGCGTTTTCTATGTGCATTGGCAGCTCATTTTGGTTGGGATGTATATCAATCAGACATTGTTGCTGCTTTCTTGAATGGTGACATATTTGAGGAAGTTTATGTAACGCAGCCTCGCAGTTTTGTCATAAAAGGACAAGAGGACAAAGTGTGCAAATGTAAGAAGGCTTTGTATGGGTTGAAGCAATCTCCTCGTGCTTGGTATGAGAAAGCTGACACTCATTTGGTCAAAGGAGGCTTTCGTAACAGTCCAACAAAAAACACACTGTATGTAAAGCGTTAGGGTGATGTACTTCTCATTGTGGTTCTTTATGTCGATGATTTGCTGATCACTAGACCAAATGAGAGACATATTGCTAAATTTAAGGCTGATTTGAATGCTACTTTCAAGATGAAAGATTTGGGGCTGTTGCATCATTACTTGGGTATACAGTTTAAGCAGTGTGATGGTGGTATTGCCTTGTGTCAGAAAAGTTACATAGAGACATTTCTATGTAAGTTTGGACTTGAGGATTGCAAACCTATTGCCACTCCCATGGAAACAGGTTTGAAGTTGAGTCTACATGATGCTGGCGATCCTGCCCATGTCACTCTTTACCAAATTGCTATTGGCTACCTCATTTATGTATGCAACATGAGGCCGAATATCCAGTTTGCAGTCTCACAGGTCAGCAAATTTATGCGTAGCCCAGGGTCTAAGCATTGGCAGGCTATCAAGAGGATTTTCCGCTACCTTAGTGGAACTTTACATCTTGGCTTGTTTTATCCCAAGGGGGATCATTGCCGCTCGACTTACATGCTTTTTCGAACTCAGATTGGGTTGGTTGTTTTGACACACGAGTGTCAACAAGTGGTTTTTGTTTCATGCTTGGTAGTTCATGTATATCATGGTTGAGCAAGCAACCTACTGTGGCCACTTCGAGTTGTGAGGCTAAGTATAGGGCATTCTTCACAGCTACCGCTGAGTGTGTATGGCTCAGACGCCTTATGGCTGATTTGGGTGTTGGACAGGACACTGCCAACACTATCTACACTGACAGTCAGAGCGCATTGGCAGTTGCGAGGAACCCAATTTTTCATGCTCGCACAAAGCACATTGAGGTGCATTACCACTATGTCAGGGAGAGGCTCTTAATAGGAGAAATTAGCTTGGCTTATGTGCCAACACAGGACAACCTTGCAGATCTTTTCACAAAGGCATTGTCTCGTGAGAAGCTTGAAGCTTTTCGCAAAGCTTTGGGCTTAGTCCCCTTTGTGGACTGATCATGTCCTCAGGGCATGGCACTTCCCTTTACTCATCTGCCAGCCCTCGTTCACCGCATCACTCCAGGGGGGATTTGTTACCATATACATGTGGTAGTGATGTGTGTGAACACACTAGGACCGTCGAGGCATTTTTCCCTCTTTAGGAGGTTTTTTCCCCCGATCATTGTATATACGCCCATCACTCTAGGGCTATCTATCTTTCCATTGCACACTAAGTAACACACTCTCTATTGTGTGCCTTGAGCTTCCTTCGTCTTCTCCAAGCTGTGTGCGAAGCAACAACTCAATGCAGGATTACTTAAAGAAATGGTCGAGTATGTCAACTCCAAACGGCTTGGTTCTAACACCAAAGTAATCAACCACACTATGGTTGCTTCATGCATCAGTTTCCAACATGGGACTAAAAGGAATGCCAAGCCCATGGAAAACAAAGATCAAAATGATGCAAAGGGGAAGAACAATGCCCAAAACTTCCCAAGGAAACTCCAACAACAACAATCTGTTCAAGGAGAAGGGAGTTTACAAAGGTAAAAATAAATTCTCTCCCTAAGAGTAAAAAACTTTTCGTAATAAGGACCACAAATGCTTTAAGTGTGGGGAGCAAGGACATGGCTATCCTTCTTGCCCCAAGAGAAATGCCTGCAATGAGACTCCTAGAGCTTCCACAATCGAAGCTCCAAAAGAGGATGCCCGTTGCAAAGGATCACCTCTATCCTATGCTTGGGGAATGGTAAGGGAGCATGATGCCTTCATCTTGTTTGACCCTGGCTCTACTCACAACTTCATATCAATAGAGTTGGCCACCAAGTTAGACATTCAAGCTCATGAGATGGGAGATCTTGTTGTAGCCGATGGAGACTTTAAGGGGCAAGAATCCGCAATTACTCCCTTGATTGGGAAATGCTTCATATTCAAGGTTACATTCACAAAGAGTGTTTCTTCATCTCCCGTCTCAAACATGAAGATGTCATCCTAGGGGCACCATGGTTTGAATGTATGGCTATTAATGTAAATTTCCCTAAAAGAATGTTATATTTCAAGTAGAGGAAAAAGAGCATATACATAGATGGTAATGAGCCTGGTCGTAAATTATCTTGCTTTTGAAAAATCAAGAAAAAGCTCAGTTTCTACGTACATGATTTTTGTCAAACAATCCATAAAAGGTCCTAATGTTTTATTAAATGAAAATGGTAGGAATCAAGAAGAGTTACACTCATCTAATTTTCTAAATGGATTCCAAGATATTTTCATCAAATTGAGCTCCTACCAGGAAGCTCACTGCCTAACAAGCCTCCTTATCAAGTTTCCCAAGCTCAACAAGAGGAGATCATGAGGCAAGTACAAGAATTGGTATACAAGGGGATGGTGAGACTTAACTCCTCTCACTTTTGTTCTCCAATCCTTTTAGTGCAAAAGAAAGATGGAACATACTGCATGTGTGTGGACTATCGCTAGTTCCGTACCACGGGTAGAAGATCTATTTGATAAGCTACAAGATTTGATCTACTTTAGTAGCATTGACCTTAAAAGTGGCTATCATCAAATAAGGATAGTGAATGAAGATATCGTGTAATGGAAATGGCCTATGAACTTTGAGAATAGCAGAATTAAGAGAATTACAGAGAGCATTTTTGTGAGACTACCTTGACAACATAGAGGGTGAACTTTAGTAAAGGTAGCAACATAACCATAGTACTTGTAACATTTAATGGTCTAAAAACTTATGTGTAGCAGAAATTAGCATGAACATAGTGGGCATTTCATTAGAATATATTCCTAATGAGAATTACAAGAGTGCTTGGGTAGAGAGAGCAACAAAAAGCATAACACCTAGTTAGATAGCATCAACAATACTTTCAAAAGAGAGAGAAATTAAGCTATTGACAACAGTTGAGGACCGGATTTGCATGGAGCCGGTCCCCCCTCCAAAAGGCTTTGTATTATGGTTTCTCCCATCAAGAGAGACATTGTACAATACAATTCTTTGTGTTCCTTCAAGACTAGCTAGTGCAATGAAGATGAAAGCTTCATGCACTAAGAAAAACACTTAGCAAACACAACTTTAATTATCCCCATTCTCAGACCCAAGACCTCACACACCTTCAAAGATGGTGAGAGCTAGCAGGGTATGAGAGTAGATTGAGAGGAAGAAGGAGTATCTTACAAGAAAGATGTACATCTCCTCACATAATCACTCATATTAGCATAGCTTAGCTTAGTAATTAGCATGGTAGAGGAGATGAGCATGCATTGAAGCTTGGCTCTTGGTTGGATTTGCATCCACATGCCAAGAGTATGTCGATGTAGGCTTCTATCTCACAAGCTTGGAGTAGGTGATGAGCTCTCCATTAAAGCTTGGGAAGAGATAGTCTTCTCTTTCTTCACACATGAGATTTTGTGAGTGTGTTTGTGATAATGCCTTGCAAAAATCAGCCCCCTCTCTCTCTTGGGTGAGCCCTCTTGCTATTTGTGTTGGGGTATAAAGCCCAATGTGGTCGCCCAGGTCAGTGGGCGGGCCGCCAGGTATGTACACATATTCTTTTGTAAAAACCTAATAAGAACTCACTATGCTCTACACATTACAGTAGAGCGAGTTCACCATATCTTCATGCTCTTCTTCTCGCACTCTCTCTCGCGTCGCACTTCTGCTCGTACTCCTTCAACTGGTATCAGAGCTCAGATCGAGGCTCGAGGCAGCATTGCAGGAGGCTAGAGTCACCAGCTCAGATCGGAGTGAAATTCGACAGGCAAAGACACGGCCCCAAATCTCGTGGGTAAGCCCAAAGGGCTTGGTGTTGTCAGAATTTAATTCTGAGGTCATCTCGTCCACCGTTCGGCTTCGACAAAGGTGTGCGCAGGCCATTTTGGACTACGTGGTCTCGACGGGTGCAGATCCGACTCTACAAATTTGGGGTTTTCGGCGTACGACTGCAGGTGCTGAGGATATTGACACTCCCAGAGTGTTGATTTGTGGTTGTCTACACATCGAAGGACGGCTCACAGTTCTTGGAGGCGTGTCACAGCGACACGGGCGCATCTACACACAGTCTGTAGGCGACATCCACTAGTTCATCAGGTAGCTTGTGTTTGCTGCTTGATATTCCAGATTTCATCCTGACATTGCAGGTACTTCCACATGGGATGTATTGTCAGAGATGATGTATGTCTCTTGAGGGTTTGCTGGCTGTGAGTCACGCAGCAAACAACCGCCGCAGCGGTTACAGCATACAGTGGGAAATTTGTGGATGTATGACTTTGTGGGAAGTCTATGTACTGTCAGATTTACTGCAGCCTTTGTTGAGGGTCGAGTGAGGTTTTATTGAGCTGGGGGATTCTCGAATGTTGAGATCCTTTCGGTGATACAGGTCTTGGAGCGATCCCTCGAGCACCCTTAGATAGGTAGCTAGGATGTATTGACTGTGAGTTAGACAGTTGGGATTGCATCTTTGCTTTACTGCCGTTGAGGAATTGTCACAGTCTATGCTTACAGGACAGTGACAGGACAGTGACAGGACAGTGAGAGACAGTACAGGTGCAGGACAGGTTTACCCGCAGCTTACAGTGTCAGAGAGACAGTGGTTTTTTGAGTTGTTTTTTGGTCTGTTTTTTAGTACACCAGAGCCATTTTACAAAGGAGACTCTTCCAAAATTTTTGTAGAATCTGAAGCTTTCTTGGTTCATTTGACAGGTTGATATTGGTTCAGAGGTCAGTTTACAGGGAAAACTCTGCCGAATTTTTCCCAGGAAAGTAAACTACTGTGAAGCGTAGCTATGGCTGGATCATAGGACACTGCTCTTTACAATATCAAGAAGCTGGATGGAACCAATTTCCCATTGTGGAAGAAGCAGATTTGGCACGTGTTGGTACAAAAGAAGCAGATAAAACCTATAAAGCTCAAGGGGATAAAACCAGAAGATATGGACGAAGATGAATGGAGCGAAATGGATGAATTGGCACTTTCTACCATTATGCTGACTTTGACAGAAAGCGTTTACTTCAATGTAGCAGACGAGATGTCGGCTTATCAAGCATGGTTAAAGCTGAGTGATCTTTATGAGAAGCAGAGTGCAGCTTCACAGGTATACTGGCTTAAGAAGCTTGTTGACTTGAAGATGAAAGAAGGGACACCTATGTCCAATCATCTGAATGAATTCAACACAATCTATAGTCAATTTTCAGCTCAAGGTGTCAAGTTTGATGAACCTGTTAGAGCTATGTTCCTGTTGATCACATTGCCGGAAAGTTGGGACACTTTTCGCACAGCTTTGAGTAATTCTGCACCTCCAGATGGTTTGAACATAGCAGGTGTTGAAGGAAGTCTGCTTACTGAAGAAACCAATAGAAAGACAATGGACAAAGGCAAAGGAACAGCCTTAGTTGTCAGGGGAAGGACCAAAGAAAAGTACAAAGGTGGAAAGAGGAATCAGTCTCGTAGCAAGTCCCGCAGTGCTAAAGGCAAGAGTGACATAGAATGCTACCATTGTGGCAAGAAGGGTCACATGAAAAGAGACTGCAGAGAATGGAAAGCAGAAAAAGGCAAAGAGAAAGCTGAAGACCATGGTGAGAAGAACAAGTCCTCAGTGAAGATTCAAGAAATAACTGTGACAAACACTGTTGCATAGGATGACAGTCTAGTGTAAGGGGACATCTACTTCTTGAAGAATACAATGGACTCAGCTCTTCTTACAGCATCTGATGGAAATGCACTGAGTGACTGGATTATAGACTCAGGGGCATCACTTCATGTGTCTCCAAACAAGGAGTGGTTTACTTCTTATTTGACCACTAAAGATCATGTTCGGCTAGGCAATGGGCAGACATGTGAGATCTTAGGTGTTGGAGATGTTCAATTGAAGTTTCAGAATGGCTCTTCTTTCACGCTGAAGAATGTGAGACATGTTCCCGCAATTACAAAGAGCTTGATCAGCACAGGTTTACTTGATGATGCTGGCTATGTCACCACTTTTGGACAGAACATGTGGAAGATATCCAAGGGTTCTATGAGAGTAGCACATGGAGTAAAGTCTGGAGGACTTTACATAATTTATGTATCAAATGTCTCTAAAAATGTAATCAATGTAACCGAGCAGCCGAACGTTTCTTTGTGGCATAGCCGGTTAGGACATATGTCCAAGAAGGGAATGGAAATCTTGTCTCGTTCTGGTTATTGGCCTGGCTTTTCATTTAATGATTTTGAATTATGTGAACATTGTCTGTATGGTAAGCAAACACAGCAGCCACATAAGCATAGAAGCAGTAGAAGAGATACACAGTTGGCACTTGTTCATAGTGATTTGTGTGGACCTATGCCTAACCTATCTCTTGGGGAAGCTTCTTACTTTATGACATTTATAGATGATTACTCGAGGAAAGTATGGGTTTACTTTCTCAAGCACAAGGATGAAGCGTTTAGTGTTTTCAAAACGTTTGTGACACTTGTGGAGAATCAGAGTGGCAAGAAGCTTAAATGCGTGGAGAGTATGTTTCAAAGGCCTTTCAAGACTTTTGTGAGTCAAAAGGTATAAAACGTGAACTTACTGCTCCTTACAATCCTCCTCAAAATGGTGTTGCTGAGAGGATGAATAGGACCATACAAGAGAAGGTCAGAAGTATGTTGTCTAATGCACAGCTGCCAAATGGGTTTTGGGCTGAAGCCGTATCAACAGCTGTTCATCTTGTAAATAGATCTCCTAGCAAGGTTTTGCAGAAGGATTCAATGCCAGAGATGGTATGGTCAGGCAAAATGCCCTCATACAAGCATCTCAGAGTCTTTGGCTGTGAGGCATATACTCACGTTCCAAAGGAATTTAGGAACAAACTTGAGCCAAAGAGTAGAAAGTGCATCTTTCTAGGCTATGGTAATTCTGGTGAGATGGGGTACAGACTTTGGGATCCCGAATCCAGAAAGGTTGTCCGCAGCAATGATGTTCACTTTAATGAATCCAAATATCATTCTAAACTAGAGAGGGTTGAGGAGATTAGAAGAGTTTTCTTCCAAGAAGATGGACCTGCACGTGCAAGACAAAATGTCAGGGCTCAAGAGGAGCAAGGACAGGATAGAGTGGAACCACAGGTTGTGGCTGAGCCTGAGCCACCTATTGTGCATAGATCTAGACGTGTCACGCGACCTCCTGATAGGTTTGTTCCATCTATGAATTATGTCATGTTGACTGATTGCAATGAGCCTTCATGTTACAAGGAAGCAGTGCAAATGAAGGACTCCGGGAATTGGCAATTGGCCATGCAGTCAGAGATGACAGCTCTACATAAAAACAAGACATGGAAGCTAGTTAAATTACCACAGGGCAAAAAGGCTCTACCTTGTAAATGGGTTTACAGGTATAAGATCACCACTCATGATAGTCAGCCAAAGTACAAAGCAAGGCTTGTTGCCAAGGGCTTTAAGCAAGAACAAGGCATTGACTTTGATGAAATCTTCTCTCCGGTGGTCAAGATGACTACATTGAGATGCTTTCTTGCATTGGTTGCCATATTAGATTTGGTGTTGCACCAAATGGATGTCAAGACAGCGTTCTTGCATGGTGATTTAGATGTGGAAATTTACATGCAGCAGCCAGAAGGGTTTGTTGAGAAAGGCAAGGAAGATTGGGTATGCCAGTTGTTAAAGAGTCTTTATGGCTTCAAACAATCACCGAGGGCATGGTACCATAAATTCCACAAGTTTATGCTTTCTCAAGGCTACAAACGTAGTGAGTTCGATCACTGTCTATATACAAAGAAGGCTAAGGATGGCAGTTGGCTGATCCTTATTTTGTATGTGGATGACATGTTGATTGCTGGCAAGCACTTGGAAGAAATTTCAGCTTTGAAGTCAAAGATGGCAAAATCGTTTGACATGAAAGACATGGGTGAGGCAAGTCATATACTTGGTATGCGCATTGAGAGAGACAGATCAAAGAAGTTGATTTGGTTATCTCAAACAGAGTATATTGACAAGGTTTTGGAACGTTTCAATATGGAGAAGGGAAAGGCACTGAGTGCTCCATTTCCACCATATGTGAAACTTAGCAAACAAGATTGTCCTGTGTCTGAGGAAGAAGAGGCTGAAATGGATAAGATTCCATATGCGTCTGCAGTGGGTAGTTTGAGGTATGCAATGATTGCTACTCGCTCAGACATTGCATTTGCAGTGGGAGTAGTAAGTCGATACATGTCAAACCCAGGCAAGAAACATTGGGAGGCAGTGAAAGGAATATTGAGATACCTGAAAGCTACAAAGAGTATGCGTATATGCTATGGGAGTCAGGAGCTAAGTGTAAAGGGTTTTACAGACTCAGATTATGCAGGTGACATAGACAACCGAAGGTCTACGTCAGGGTATGTCTTTACATTGGCTGGTGGAGCAGTATCATGGAGTTCTAGATTACAAGATTGTGTTACTCGGTCTACTACAGAGGCTGAATATGTTGCATCATCAGAGGCATGCAGAGAATCAATTTGTCTTAATCGACTAGTAATAGATTTGGGAATCAAAGAAGAGATGCCTGTGTTATATTGTGATAGTCAAAGTGCTATACAATTGGCTCGCAATCCAGTTTATCACTCAAAGACAAAGCATGTGGATGTGAAGTATCATTTCATCAGGGAAATGCTCGAGGATAAGCAACTTCAGCTTGTCAAAGTTCACACCACAGAAAATCCTGCTGATCTACTTACATAAGGACTTCCCTCAGAGAGATTTGCGCATTTTCGCAAGCAGTTAGGTGTAGGATAGTACACCACTTCTCTACATCTCTTGTATATTAGCTTGTATAGTAGCTTCTCTCACACTTAAAGTACCACATTGGACTTTAAGTGGGAGGTTGTTGGGGTATAAAGCCCAATGTGGTCGCCCAGGTAAGTGGGTGGGCCGCCAGGTATGTACACATATTCTTTTGTAAAAACCTAATAAGAACTCACTATGCTCTACACATTACAGTAGAGCAAGTTCACCATATCGTCATGCTCTTCTTCTCGCACTCTCTCTCGCGTCGCACTTCCGCTCGTACTCCTTCAATTTGCTCTTTAAACTTAATTGATTTAAATGAATTAAATCCCCATTGGACCTTTCCCCATTCTGACCAATAGGAATTAAGTAGCCCATTGGGCTGCTCAATTCCTATTGGACCCTTTCACGAGCTGTCCAATAATCATCCAAGAGACTTAATTTTCATTGGTTCTTTTTATTAAGTGTTTTAAAATTAATTAGGCTAAATTTACTCTAGCCTAATTCTCATCGGTCCACTTCAAGGGTCATCCAATAGGAATTGAGCACACTTTGGGAGCAACTAGCTTAGGCATCTGACATGTGTCCTTCATTCCCTTTGTGTAAAGGGTGCTTGTTTGTGTGTGTGTGTGGCTTTCTCTCTCGTCCCCTACTTGCTAGGCTCGCCCCCTCCTATGTAGGGATATGCAAGACTTTTTTGGTCACGCACAAAGCATCCAATTCCTTAAGGTTGACCTTTGGACATAACCTTTGAATTTTGGAACCTTAGCATTTTGGAAGTCTTAATGGGCGGAACCTTAGGGTCTTTTTAGCCCATTGTTTCACATGGCTCTTTTGCATATGGCCCCCCCTTTGGATCCCTACTGTGGCCGGTCTTCTAGCTTAACCAATATTCTAGCTTTTTCTCCCCTGGCACTTCCCCATATTAAATGATCAGTTTAACATGAGAAAATCATTTAGGAGAATTAGATATTTATTATTATGACATTACCTATCTCTTGAAATCATAGTCGTCCTCGACTATGGTGTAGAGAAGATAAAGCATATTCATGAGTCCTTTTCTTAGCAGGTAGAGGATCCCTATGTTACCCTACGACATCATTCCATAATGGATGACTAGTCCATTTGGCACTTGAGAGCCTGAGGCTGCCACAAGAATGTCTGCACATTAGTCCTATCAATATTCCATAGTAGAGTGACAGATCTACTTGGTGTTTGGGAGACGTCGTCTCCTCAAACTTGATCTAAGCATGCATACTACTTCATTTTTGTGCACAATAAAGAAAAAGAGAGTCTTATAAGACAAAAACATTGTTTATTTTTAACATTTTGTACATTTGCTTACTCTTGGGAAGCATTGTAAGCATTGAAAAGGTTTAGGTTATCCTTTAATTGTATGCCTTGCATCCATCTAGCATCTTCAAAAGGATAATTCTTAAACTTAATAAGATATCGTCGGATAGTCTTACCGCCTCTTAGTACCTTGTCTTCATGTCAGAGAATGGACGCGGGCTGCATTGTGTATGAGCCAATGATTGGCTGCATGGTCATCATTACCTCGATTAGGAGGTAGCTCACAAGGGATGTCGTCAATAAAAACATCTTGAAACCCCTTGAGAAAATTGGATAACTCTAATTCCTTTTGGTTGCTTTTATTTTCTTTTGCTAAAGCGTTAGGTTCATTTTGAGAATCTTTAACAAAAATCATGTACACAGAAATAGAGCTCTTTATTGACTTGTTTAAAGCTGGTGTATGTACAATGGGGATAGTGTTACCCATTTCCTTAGCATCTATATACATGTCTTTTTCCCTGAACTTATTGGAGATTCTCCTTTCAGGAAATTTAACATCAGCAGCCAGGCGGTCAAACTATGGTGCCCCTAGGATTACATCCTCATGCTTGAGAGGAGAGATAAAGAAGTCCTCTTTGTCCACATAGCCTTGGACATGAAGCCTCAATTTCCCGATTAAGGGAGTGACTGAAGCTTCTTGCCCCTTGAATGCACTGTCTGCGGGTAGCACATCTCCCATCTCGTAGGATTGTATGCCTAGCTTGGTGGCCAACTCTATAGATATAAAATTGTGAGTAGAACCAGGGTCAAAGAGAATAAAAGCATCATGTTCTCTTACCTTTTTCCAAGCATGGCATAGAGGAGATCCTTTGTGGTGAGTTTGGTGAGTCTCCTACTCTTGGATTTCAACCAAGGAAGCTCTAGGAGGATCTTGACGGTTGTTCTTTTGGAGACAAGCGCGGTACGCATGCCCTTGTTCGCCGCACTTGAAGCACCGGTTATCCTTGCGATAACGCTCAAGCTCTTCAGGAGAGATTTTGTTCTTACCTTTGTAAACTCCCTTCTCTTTACCTTTGTTGGAGTTGCCCTTAGGAGACTTTTGGACATAGTCCTTCCCCTTAGGCTCATTGGAACCCTTGTTTTCCTAAGGGCTTATTATTTCTTTTAGCCCCCGTTTGGAATTTGATCCGAGAGGCCACCATAGTATGGCGATATGGTACGTGGCCTTTGGGAGTTGACATACTCCGCCATTTCTTCGGTTAAGCCCGCACAAAATTGTTGCTTTTGCTCTCCAAAATCCAACTTCTTGAAGACAGTGGCTTTGAGTTGTAGGTCCCAAAACTTGTCTACATATTTGTGGATGGATTCATAGGGACAGAGCTTTAAGCTTCGCCATTCAGTGAGTACTTTGTCTTTGGCATCGGTGGCCAAAAACTGCTTCATAATGGAAGCTCTTAAAGCTTTCCATGTTCGTGGAACTTCACCGTTGGCTCGTAGGCTAGACCACCATTGCCCGGCGGACTTCTGAAAGTGCATAGCTACATGGCGTAGCTTAGAGGACTCCGTGAAGCCCTCATCTCCAAACGCCACATCGAATTGCTGGATAAAGGCCAAGACTTTGTCTGTAGCACCAAAGGTGCCATCATAGGTAAGGAAAGAGATGCTCTTCCCTCCCTCTTTGAACTTCTTTAGCTTGGATGACCTCTTCCATGCGGCATAAAATGTCCTCTTCTTTTTGATGGTTCAAAGGTTGGACCATCACTTTCTTCAGAAGGTGAAGAATTTGAAGAAGGTGGAGAAGAGGGTGACCTCTTTCTTGCCTTTTTCTTGTCTTGATCTTCGTCGTCTTTACCATCACTTTCATAAGAGGAAGGATGAAGAAGATGGAGAAGAGGGTGTCATCCCTCTTTGAATTATGGTGTGGAGAAGAGTGTGATGGTCTTCTCCACTTTGGTGGTGATGGAGAGCGTTTAGCCCACCGTCTTCGTGGAGCCATCTCCGCCAAGGTGGCGGGAGACTCACTTATTTCTCGTTCATTCAGTGGAGGCTCTTGAGTTATCCTTTGGGAAGGAGATGCATCATCAAGAAGTAAATTCTTGAGCCCTTCGTACGGATTCTCTTCTTCTTCCCGAATCGGAGAGAGACCAATTTTGGGAGTCTCACAAGGAGGCTTCTTAGGTGTTCTCTCGTCATGGTGATGAGCTTGGAGAATCCCGTGAGCACGGAGCTGCTGTTGCACTTTGCTTTGGAGAGATGGATTGCCCATGGCTTGTTGAAGCCTAGAAACAAGATAGTTAACAAGCATCGGAGCATCATTAGTAGCTTGCTCATTAGCAAAATCAAAGCTATCAACATTAATTTCACTCTCTTTACTATTGTCAGCCATTCTAACAACTTTTAGGTGTAAACTTTTTAGGTGTACTTTGGCACTTCAAGCCCTAGTTGCTACTCCTCTTTACCCCTTTAGAAAAAGCACTCAAGCTACTGTACCCGCTACTCGAATACCATTAATTGCAAGGAATAGAAGAGAGGGTCTTTCAACACCAAAACAGCACCGGCTCCTGTCAAGCTTCTAATAGCTCAATAGTGGTTAAGCCGTAGGCAAGCCCCGTAGGACTCCACTATTAATACCATAGCTCTCGACGGTGATGCCCAGTTAACTGCACAAAGACAGGTGCACTGCAAGGCTGAAAAATCCCTATTCTACTTACTCACAGGCAATTAATAATACCAACCATTTATAGCTAGCTTGAGGACCTCCCTACTTGAGCAAGAAAAGAGAAAACTTGTGCTCTGATACCAATGTAACATTTAATGGTCTAAAAACTTATGTGTAGAGGAAATTAGCATGAACATAGTGGGCATTTCATTAAAATATATTCCTAATGAGAGTTACAAGAGTGCTTGGGTGGAGAGAGCAACAAAAAGCATAACACCTAGTTAGATAGCATCAACAATACTTTCAAAAGAGAGAAAAATTAAGCTATTGACAACAATTGAGGACCGGATTTGCATGGAGCCGGTCCCCCCTCCAAAAGGCTTTGTATTATGGTTTCTCCCATCAAGAGAGACATTGTACAATACAATTCTTTGTGTTCCTTCAAGACTAGCTAGTGCAATGAAGATGAAAGCTTCATGCACTAAGCAAAACACTTAGCAAACACAACTTTAATTATCCCCGTTCTCAGACCCAAGACCTCACACATCTTCGAAGATGGTGAGAGCTAGCAAGGTATGAGAGTAGATTGAGAGGAAGAAGGAGTATCTTACGAAAAAGATGTACATCTCCTCACATAATCACTCATAGTAGCATAGGTTAGCTTAGTAATTAGCATGGTAGAGGAGATGAGCATGCATTGAAGCTTGAATCTTGGTTGGATTTGCATCCACATGCCAAGAGTGTGTCGATGTAGGCTTCTATCTCACAAGCTTGGAGTAGGTGATGAGATCTCCATTAAAGCTTGGGAAGAGATAGTCTTCTCTTTCTTCACACATGAGATTTTGTGAGTGTGTGTGTGATTATGCCTTGCAAAAATCAGCCCCCTCTCTCTCTCTTGGGCGAGCCCTCTTGCTATTTGCTCTTGCTTTTCCCCCATTGGACCTCCCCAAGTCAAGCCACTGGCTATTAAGCAGCATAAGTGATAGCCTTCTGACATGTGTCCCCCTTTCCCCTTTTGTGAGAGCTTAATCAATTAAACTTAATTGATTTAAATGAATTAAATCCCCATTGGACCTTTCCCCATTCTGACCAATAGGAATTAAGTAGCCCATTGGGCTGCTCAATTCCTATTGGACCCCTTCACGGGCTGTCCAATAATCATTCAGGAGACTTAATTTTCATTGGTTCTTTTTATTAAGTGTTTTAAAATTAATTAGGCTAAATTTACTCTAGCCTAATTCTCATTGGTCCACTTCAAGGGTCATCCAATAGGAATTGAGCACACTTTGGGAGCAACTAGCTTAGGCATCTGACATGTGTCCTTCATTCCCTTTGTGTAAAGGGTGCTTGTTTGTGTGTGTGTGTGTGGATTTCTCTCTCATCCCCTACTTGCTAGGCTCGCCCCCTCCTATGTAGGGATATGCAAGACTTTTTTGGTCACACACAAAGCATCCAATTCCTTAAGGTTGACTTTTGGACATAACCTTTGAATTTTGGAACCTTAGCATTTTGGAAGTCTTAATGGGCTGAACCTTAGCATTTTGGAAGTCTTAATGGGCTGAACCTTAGGGTCTTTTTAGCCCATTGTTTCACATGGATCTTTTGCAGATGGCCCCCCCTTTGGATCCCTATTTTCCCTCCTTTGGATCCCTACTGTGGCCGGTCTGCTAGCTTAACCAATATTCTAGCTTTTTGTCCCCTGGCACTTCCACATATTAAATGATCAGTTTAACATGAGAAAATCATTTAGGAGAATTAGATATTGATTATTATGACAGTACTTAATTAACTTGGCATGAATAATACTTTTGCAAGAGAGAGAGTTTAGAGAACTTGGCAACAGTTGAGGACCAGATTTATGTGGAGCCAGTCCCCCCTCCAATAGGATTTTGTATTATAGATTCTCCCATCAAGAGAGACTTGGTACAATACAATCTTTGTTTTCCTTGTGGCTTAGGTGATGCAATGAATATGGAAAGTTTCATGCATCACAAGCATAACATAGACTTTGTAAAAAGCATTAACCATCCCCAGCCTCAGTCCCAAGGCCTCAAACACCTTCAAAGGTGGAGAGAGCTAGCGGGGAATGAGGGTAGAAAAGAGGAAGAAGAAACATCCATAGGATAAAGAAATAGTTCCTTGCTTATCAGCACTCTTCTTGCTTAGCATACATAAAAGCATAGTAATGAAGATGGAGAATATGGCAAGCGTAATCATTGGAGCATGGATCTTGGTTGGATTTGCATTCCATAGCCAAGAGTGTTGGTGTAGGCTCACAACTTCTCTACAAGCTTGTAGAAGGAGATGGAGAGCTCTTACATTCTGCAAATCACACAATGAGAGAGAGAGAGAGAGAGAGAGAGAGAGAGAGATAGAGAGAGAGAGTGAGGGAGAGTATACCCCCCTCAACTTCTCTACAAGCTTGTAGAAGGAGATGGAGAGCTCTTACATTCTGCAACTCACACAATGAGAGAGAGAGAGAGAGAGAGAGTGAGTGAGGGAGAGTATACCCCCCAAGCTAGACCCCTCCTTGCTTTGTTCGACCCCTCTTCTAGGAATATTTTGCACATGATTGGACCTCCTCAAGCTTGGCCAATCACATGCTTAGTGCATATCAAGCAACAAGGGTAGCCTTGGGACAAGGGTAGCCTTGGGACAAGTGTCCCCCTTTTCGGTTTGAAAGAGAGGACTTGATAAATGCATAGAAAATTGATTAAATTAACTAAATTATCATTGGACCCCTTGGGAGGCCAAACAATAGGCTTTCGGCACACCATGAGGGCAACATGAAGAGGAACTTGACAAGTGTCCTAGATGCTTTCTTTGTACCAAGCTTGCCTTGTGTGAGTGTGTGTGTGTCTCTTTCTAGCTCCTACAATGAGGGCTCACCCCCCCTTGTGTAGGGATATGCATTGACTTTTAAACACCTCATCCACTCAATCACCTTAGCACCTTAGTCATTAAGCACCTCAAGCACCTTAGTCAGTAAGCACGACAAGCACCTCAAGCACCTTAGTCAACAAGCACGACAAGCACCTTAGTCAGCAAGGACAACAAGCACCTCAAGCTTGGGATGGGTTCCCACCTCAAGCACAACCCTAGCTTACCTAAGGTCAAAAGACTTTTTAACACGAACCTTTGGAAGTATTTAATGAAGCTAAACATAAGGTCTTTAAGATCCATTAGCTAACCTTGCTCTTTGACAAACCATCTCTCATTTGGACCCCTTTACCATTGGCCCCGTGTTGAGATAGATCTGTAAGCACATGTCTATATTCTAATCCTTGTTCCCGTTTATTCTCCCACATTAAATGATTTGTTTAATATGAGAAAATCATTTGGGTTGGTTATATATTAGATTTTATGGCATACCGTAAAGATAGCATTCCGTACAACATTTAGTCTTTATGAATATATTGTCGTGCCTTTGGTTTGACAAATGCTCCAGCTACGCTCAATCGTTTAATGGAGAAAATATTTAGACCTTACCACAGATTCACTGAAGTGTTCTTTGATGATTGTGCTCCTCCAAGTCCTTGGATGAGCACAAGCAACATGTCCAGGTGATTTTTCAAGCTTTGAGGGAGAACAAGCTTTTTATCAATAAAAAGAAGAGTGAATTTTTTCTTCAAGATATTCAATATTGAGGTCATATTATCTCAAGGGGTGTATGCAACATCAGGTGTATCCAATTTTGGTAGTTTATGCAGCTGTAGACTGCAAAAAAGCAAGCTTTTTATGCAAATGTTATTGCATGACACCCTAGCTATACTCATTTCTAAGAGCCAAGAATTGGTGGCCACATAAAAGGCATAAGTAGTAACATACCAAAAAGACTCGATTTCTAAACAAACTAGATAAAATAGTACTTTCTGTGTGTAAGTGTTAGCAGCAAGCTAACACAGATACCATTTTTCGGAGTTCTCTTTGTAAAACACTTATTATTTTGATAAATCGCAAATATTGTAACTCCTATTTTCTCGAATAAACTCTGTAATTAATGAGCCGGGGCTACAAGCTTCCAGATTGTATTAACGTGTCATTACCTAGCTTTGGTAGAACACCAAATTATTAGTTTTGACCACCCAAAAACCTTGTCTAAGTGATAAAAGCCAATTTTTGTAAGTTTTTTATAAGTTTTTGGATAAGAAATACACAACGTGAGCTTACAGCGCTCACTCCTATCCTTATCTCGCTTCCTACTCCCTCCCCGGTTGTCACATTGCAGTCATGTTTGTTGCATTGCAACCGCAGGTAAGAGCTCTACGCATTCACGTAAGCAGTTCACAATATTTCGTAGCTTTTGGCGTTGGTGACCCATGGCCTAATTTCATCATAACTAGGAATTTACACTTTCAAATAAAAAACTAAGCATAGGTGGGGTATTGGGATATCATTGCTAAGCATTTAGATGCATTCTGGGTCGAAAACGACTAGGTCAAAAAATCCACTGTTATTAATAATCGCAATTTTGGAACTTGACCTAAAGTGGGGTTTGAGACCATAAGCATGTGTGCTTAGGTCTTATAAACATGTCCTAGAAGTTTTGTTACGTTTAGATGTCATTTGATGCTATAACGGATGTGATTTGTTTGCCGATGAGCGATTGGCTCTTAGTGATTTCAGTCACTGGAGTGTAGCTTGAGTTAGATGCGAGTTGTTACTTGTTGTCCGAGAGATTGACAACCTCTTGTAGCCTCTATGCACTAGTCGAGTCAGTTTCGTCCCATGGATTGACAAATTAATCGTGGTTCTCACTAATACTACAATAAGATAGGATGGTGAGGCTAAACATGTGTCCCACATTCCCCGCCAGCGGCGCCAAATGTGGGATGCATGGCTAACCTCACCATCCTATCTTATTGCAGTATTAGCGAGAACCACGATTAATTTTTCAATCCATGGGACGAAGCTGACTCGACTAGTGCATAGAGGCTACAAGAGGTTGTCAATATCTCGGACAACAACTAACAACTCACATCTAACTCAAGCTACACTCAAGTGCCTGAAATTACTAAAAGCCAATCGCTCATCGGCAAACAAATCACATGCATTACAGAATCAAATGACATCCAAACGTAACAAAACTTCTAGGACATGTTTATAAGACCTAAGCACACATGCTTATGGTTTCAAACCCCACTTTAGGTCAAGTTCCAAAATTGCGATTATTAACAGCAGTGGATTTCTGACCTAGTCATTCTTGACGTGGAATGCATCTAAATGCTTAGCAATGATGCACCAACATCCCGCCTATGCTAAGTTTTTTATTTGAAAGTGTAAATTCCTAGTTATGATGAAATAAGACCGCGGGTTGGCGATACCAAAATCTACGAAATATTGTGAACTGCTTACGTCAATGCGTAGAGCTCTTACCTGCGCTTGCAATGCAACAAACGCGACTGCAATGTGACAAACGGGCGGGGGAGTAGGAAGAAAGAGAAGGAGAGGAGTGAGAATCGTTAGCTCACGCTATGTATTTCTTATCCAAAAACTTATAAAAATCTTACAAAAATTGGCTTTTATCCCTTAGACAAGGTTTTTGGGTTGTCAAAACTAATAATCTGGAGTTCTACCAAAGCTGGGTAATGACAGGTTGATACAATCTGGAAGCTTGTAGCCCCATCTCATTAGTTACAGAGTTTATCCAAGAAAATAGGAGTTACAATATTCCCGATTTATCAAAATAATAAGTGTTTTACAAAGAGAACTCCAAAAAATGGTATCCGTGTTAGCTTGTTGCTAACATTCTCCCCCTCCTCGCCTGTGTCGTCCCTTGACACAGCTTTATGGGCTGAAATAGTCTTCAGGCTGGCGTGGCTGGCGAGGCGGTCTTTAAGCGCATTCAATGCCTTTTGGTATCTGATTTTTCTTTCTTTATCTGGCACTTGCAGAAACTGCATGGTCACTATGTTCTTCAGCTCCATCGCTTATGAGTAGCCTACAAATCTGGATGTGAGGTTGTTGATCATTGGCGCAAAGATCTTTGTTCGTCAAGTGAAGAATCCCATGTAGAAAGCTTCCTCGAACGCCAACATATTATGTGATGGTAAGAACATACACCAGGCATAGAATCCATAGAGTACTTCGGAAGGCTGACTACTGAGATCATAGCATAACCCTTTAGGTCCCTCAAGGAATGACATCCACGGGGCACCTGCTTGCTCTAGCTCATGAAATACTTCAATACAAGTGAGAAACATTCAGCATATCTTATATAACATGGCTCAAGAGAGATTCGGTGGACTCTTGAAGAAAGACATGGTGCCCGTTAGGGTTTTCACCATGTATACCTTTGTTGCTTGTCCTTTCCCTGGAGCTGGTAGTCTGGGTAGTTCAGACAGGTTGGCTGTTTCTTTGTCAATGCCTCATGCTCTTGCCTTGTCCTTACTTTGGGTAAAAGACAGAAAGTGGGATCTCTCTGCAGGGCTGCACGTGCTCTTGTGAAAAAAATCAATTACCTGGGATTCTTGTTCAACTAGCTCAACCTCCACTTTGGGTGATCTTTATCTGCACCATCTTCTTGCATGTTTTTGTAGAGCCTCTCTTTTACCTGGAGTAGTTCCACTTTTATAAGAGGGTATGGAAGGGATTGAGAATGCCATTACACATTGATCTTATTGGGAGTGAGTTGAGTGATGTTGACAAAGTGTAGAACTCTCAAATCCCAATCCATCGCGGTTTTCCACTGCTCATCCACCTCTTGGGTGATCTTTTCTTTCAGTGCGTCCTTTTCAGATTTTGATAGCTGGACCATAGGCACTGTGTCTGCATCTGTTATGTTAATCTGAAAATCCTCTTCACCACTTGGCTCTGCCGTGGACTGTGTCTCAAACTCAGCAAATGATATCGAGGGTATATCTATCTGTGTCGGCTCTGAAGTGCCCGCCTCTTCTTGCGTATCCGGCTTTCCTTCCCTCAGGAGTTGGTTAACTCTTTTGAGCTTAGCTTTTTCTTTGAGGAGCTCTTCTTCTCTCTGGACCCGCATCAATGCCGGGTCCCTACATTGTGATTGCTCCAGCTTTAATTCTAACTTGAGGTGGCTTGTTCTTCTTTTCTAGTGCCTTGTATACTTCATATGTCCCTTTGATTGAGGCCACGACTAGAGTTTCTCTTATTGTCATAAGAAGATTTCCTGATCATTTATTCACTATTCAGAGTATTGTAAGGAGGCATTGGCAACATCCAACTACACTTGAATTTTCTGAGCTGACAGGGATGTCGTAAGAAGTTCATTGGTAACTTCTATTAGCTGTTCATATTTCGCTTTGTAAGCATCTGATAATTTGTTGAGCAGATCACCTAACTCTTTCATTTCTTTCTGCTGTCTATCTCTAGCTAGCTGATGTTGTTTAGCTTCGGCTTTCATCTCCTCAACTTGCCTCTGAAGATCGGTGATGATAGTCATTCTGCGTTCTAACTCTCCTCGGAGAGCATCAATCACCATCTCAAGCTCTTTAACCTTTGTGCTGTGGCTAACTGCTGCTGAACGGAGTCTCTCTGTCATATCTTGCATATTCATTTACTTGCAATATAACCTCATCATTTGACTGCCAATCCTCTTGTCTTGCCAACTGAGGGGATGTGCCTGCAGCCTCTTGGTATCCTTCTGCTGCGTCGTGGTTGCTGGTTCTTCTTGCATGGAGGTAGAAGGTTGGTCTTCTTCTTCTTTGTCTTCCTGAGGCTTTGATGCCTCGGCCGTTTCATGATGAGTGGAAGTAGAAGGTGTTGGCTCATACTGTGTAGTCTCTTTAGATGCGAGGCTCACTGTCTTTTCCTACTCAGGTTCTTTCTGTTGTTGTTGCTCTTGTGTAGCAGTGGCCTCTTGTGCAGTGGTAGCCTCTTGTTCTGGCTCTGCTTCTTTATCTTTTTGTTTCTCCTGATGGTCCGCCTCTTGTGCAAATTTTTTTTCTTTGGTGGACTTAGATTCTTTGGCTCTCTCTTTCTCAGGTTCAACTTCTTTAATTGGCTCTTTTGCGGTGTCTTTCCCTACAGGTGATGGTGGTGGGCTTGGTATAGGATGGTCCAATTGTTCTGTAGGCGGTGAGCTGGGTCTGGGAGACTCATAGCCTTTTTCTTGGGCTTCTTCTCTAGCCGTCTCCTTGGCTTGTCTCCGTTTCTCCGCCTCTTTGGCTTTTCTAGCCTCTTCTTCGGCTTCTTTCAGCTTGAGGGCCTCTGCTTCTTGGTACAATTTTTCCAAAGATTCAGTGGGGCCTTCAGCTTCTTTCCTCGTGTGATGCTTTGTCCTTGGGCCTTTAAATCCACTAGGAACCCATTTCTCTGGGTCCTTTCCTTGTGCTTGTCGAATGCATTGGTATGCGTGTTTTTCTCTTTCAAAGCAAGCTTGTTTCTGTGCGGGCTCTTCTTGGTGGGCGGCCACAACTTTTCTCTTCATTTTTTTTCTCTTCTCACTCTCTTCTCCTCGTTATCAAAGCTCTCACTGTTGTGCCTTTCCGGCGATCTGTCAGCTGACTCTCCATCTGATCTATAAGATCTCTTTCCTAACCTTGTAGCTCTCAGAGACGGTTGTGCTGCCAATATCCATGTGTTTTGGTCAAGGGCAGGTGGTAGATTGTCAGCCATGCCGATGGCATGGTATGCTATCCTTGTCAAAACTTATGGTGCACCCAAGTAAGTGATCTTGCCTTCTTTCTTGGTGCCCTTCAAGGTGGTCACGACATACTGGGCGTGGTCCACTGGTTGCCTGGTTGTTGACTTTAGAACTTGGGTAAATGTGGTGGTAACCGCATGATTTGGCGTAGTATACCTTGGTGGCCTTTTCGCTAAAAAATGGAAGTGTTGATGGTATAATCGGGTTGGCTCTTCCACTTGTTTGTGAATCAAATCTGCAAAGGTAGCCGCCGCGGTCTCTTTGGTAAAACTCCATGCTGTTTTCCTGTCTCTTGCTCTCATGGTCATTCCTTCTGTAGGCAGTCTGAGTGCCTCTACCACTATATCTTTGGTTATGACCACCTCGACCTTGTTTCCATGAGTGTCAGATATTTGGGTTGTTCCATCTTCTTTAATAGTGGACAAAAGCTTGTAAGATTTTTGGAAATCCACTCCACAAGGCTCCTGTTTGTAGAACTCTCTGAGTCCTAGCTTGTGGTTAGCTTCTTTGGTCTCTGGCTTCACGGCAACATCATATACTTCCTTAGGTAGGAGTTGTCCCTCTTCACTTTTTAATTTTCCGGTGAAGACTGTGGTATGATGTTCTTCTAGCTGTTCTTTGGAGAGGTATGCTGCCTTGGCTGCTTTCACTGAATTCGGGTCTAGTTGATAAGCGGGCGGCAGTTCCTGCAACTTTTCCTTCTGGTTGAGCTTTTTCTTAGCCCTCTCTGCTTCTTGCATGGCTCCTGTTCAGTGAATAGAGTGCAAAGTTAGCAGATTTGTCGGAATTTTCTCTAAAATGTCCTTTAGTCTAAAATGCTGACAATTTTGGTTCACTTCAAATCAATTTCTGAGCAAGCAGAGATGCATAAAAAAGGAACAAAATTGTAAAGTCAAAACAAATTTTTGCAACCAAATTAAATATCGCGATAATTTACAGCTGAGTACTTTTCTCAACTTTTTGCAAACTTGACTTCAGAGGCTTGAAGTATATACCAAATGCATACTCTGAGTGGAATATGGGCTAATTTGGATGCATAAGGTGAAAATGATACCAGATTTTGGCTTTAGGTCTCTGAAACATTAGATATAAAGGAAACTTGAGACTTTGAGCTCCAATTTGGATCAAACTTGGCTAGTGGGCTTAACACATCATGTACTTTGGATGTATGACCGCAAAATATCAAAACTCCCCAATTTTGGCTAGAAAGTAAATAATCGCGATTATTAACTTTGCTTCCAAAATTAACATTTTTTGGTACAAACTGGTTCTAGGCATTTTATAGACCCTGTGTATGAGATATGAGGTGATTTGGATCAAGAAATATTGTCCATAACCCAAAAATTGTCTTGCAAAGACTTATTTGCGTTTTCTGGCAATTCTCCAAGTTATAGGTGGTCATTTTGGCTCATACTTGATTTTTGGCATGTATTAGGTGTGTACACATGATAAATGAGGAGATGTGACAATTTCCAAGCAAAAATGATGCAAAAGTAAATAATCGCGATTATTTACAACAGTGACAAATTCTTTGCAAAACTTATAACTTTTGACCTAGACATATTCTATACACCTAAAACAAGTCCTAAATTGAATTTGGTCAAGTTTGTTCATGACAGCATCACTTTGTGCTTTGTCGACTCTGAAATCACCGTTTTCTGTGACTACACTGCCTGTTGGGTTGGTCAGTCAACTTTGAGGCTTTGGACTTGTCCGCAACATAGTCGTGAAGCAACTCGTCCATTTTTGGCTCATTTGGAGTCAGTTTGACCCAGTATGTCAAATTTGACGCTTTGTAACCTTCGAGCTGTTTTCTGCATTTTGAGGGCTTTGCTTGATTGATTTCATCAAACCAATCATATACATTGTATATGGACCTCATAGGCAAGCTATTTGTGGAGTTAGATCAGAATTTTGGCATTTGCCAAAAACCTAGCTTTTCTACTTGGGACCCCCTTGACCCCTTCCAAATGGTCAATTGATGATATGGAAAGGTTCTAGTTATGGTTCAAATCCCATCTGATTTGGTCGAGTTGACAGGCCGCTATGGTCAGTTTTGGTCGTAGGTCTTCGTGCACTGCTCAGTTTCTAGGGTTTTTTCTAGGGCTTTAGACTAGCTACTGGCTGTACAAAATGGATCATTGACGAGTAAAGAACTTACCACTCATGTCTCGTGTGAGACGGCGTTGAAAACGGTCAATTGTGGGCTCCGAAAAAGTCGCGCAAGTGAAAATGAGGTGGTTTTAGCCTACTTTGGATATCTATACTCGGACTTCCTGAACCAATTTTCCCCAAATTCCGCCATTGATCCTCCTAGGCCATGAAATCTATGTTAGACTCAAAAATTTCCCTGATTGGATTCCTGTAGCTCATTCTACAAGAATTTTGCAAAAGTAGTCTTGGCCGCCTAATTTAGGCTTCTCGCTTCCATCTTCTGATTTCATTGAATTTTTTTTTGCTTGTCTGCCTTGTCTTTCTAATCACCATCGTGTCTTTCATTTTTCCATATGAGCTTCCCTGCTATTTATTATTAATTTTTGACTTGTTTATTTGAAAAATCAAAGAAAATAGAAAAATGATCTAAACAAGTAAAGTGAAAATCCAATAATTAAGAAATCCATTGAAAAACGTAGCTTTATTGTTTTTTGTTGAATTTTTCTATTTTTAAGCCTCATTATCAATAAAAATGATTAAAAAATACCCAAAAGGGACTATTTTTGATGATTTTTCGATAGTATATATACTATTTATACTCATCGAGAAGATTTATCAGTGAATTTTCCCTTGATGATGAATTATAGGGGCATTATTAGGTAATTTTGCAAAAAGTCACACGTTAACATCGAACTTTTTTCCTCCCTCTTCAAACGTTGCCCTTAATTACTTAGTACGTAGTACCCTTCCACCCCTCCTAGATGGCGTACTACGGGACGACTGTGTGCATGGGTTGAACAATCGTGTCTATGCATAGCCATGGTTGGCTTTACCATCCTTTGAAGAGAAATGAAATTCAAACCACTATGATGTGCAAGATCTGGGTCTTGAGTAATTAACTCAAGGGTTTCTGATGTCGAGGTTTGCTGCTATTGATATCTTCCAAAGAGAAAATCTTGTAGCTTGTGTGCTCTCTGTTTGATTGTACCATCAGGATGCTTTAGTACACTGATTTCTTGAGATGTTGGTAGCACTTTTGACTACTGTCGAGCTTTTTATCACCATTGGTAGCTTGGTCTACTTGGTGCTATATGGTGTGGTGGAGTCTTTTGAGATTTAACTCGCCATTGCTTGATTGGTTTTACAGTTTGTGGAGAAGTTAAGTGCTTTTTTTTCTTCCAAACCAATTTCACGTTAGGTTTCTTGCTCAAAGATGCTCGTCTCTGTGTTTTCACCCTTGGAACCTTCTTTTGTTTTGTCGGTGAAGTTTTTGGCACCTAGATTTGAATCGGTTTATCCTTAAGCTGTGCTTTTGGTACCCAAATTTGCTTGACTCCTTGCATGCTACTTGTAGCATTTGCTTGTTGAGGGGATGGAGAAGATTGACTACTTCGTGGTTTGGTCTGCTGATTGCTTCTTTTCCATTCCTCCTTGCTTGGTGCAATTGGAACAATGAGTTGCCCGCCTTTAGGTGATAGTTTGAGTTGATCTGTATCCCAATCTGGTACTACTTTGTATGTTCTCATCCAGGTAATTCCAAGAATCATCGTCTCATTCAAGTGTTCATCTGGTAAGCATACAAACTGATGAGGACATGAATATTTATGTACTATCATGTTCAAGTTGACTACTCCCAATGTTGGAGTTGGGTTCTTGTTGCATCCTTTGGTTGTCGCTATTCCTACCGTCAATGCGTGACTTGTTGTCTTCTTGTACATGGAATAACTTACTGTATTTACTCTAGATCCTGTGTTGACCAAAGCATTGGTGCTATGATTGTTGAGCTGTACTTTGATGCACAGGTCCATTCCGTCTAACCATTCATCATCTATTGAAACTGTATCTTTAGGTAATTCCCATTGTCGGTCATCTAATTCCAGAGTGTTGATGGGAATCGGTATCTGTTGATTCTTGAGAGCAACTTTCCGCTTGAGTACCCGAAGCTAAGCTTCCTCTTGGGCTTCATCAATAACCTGCTGTCGTTTAATATTCCTTTGTATGGCTGCATGCATTCTTTCTAGCAATTCATTGGTTAGCGGAAAATTGTATTTTTTTAAAGGACATCCACTAATCCAATTAGCCATTGGTTCACCATCTAGGGTAGACAATTTTACTGCTCCACTTGGAGATACATCTTTAATGATTAACGGTCCGTTTCCCTTTTTTTTAAACTTGGAAATGTGTTGCTTAAGGGAATAGACTAAAGCTAAGTCCCCTTTCTTAAAGATTTTGGTGATTAAGTGGGAATCAAAAAACTATTTTTGTTTCCGCTTTTGTGCATAGATGTGAGCTACAGCAGTTAGCCTTTGCTTATCTAGCTTTTCCAAATCTGCAAGTCTTTCTGACAATTCATATCCAGTCCACTCAAGATTCTGTGCTACCCTTAATGTCGGCAATAGAAATTCTATTTGAAGTATGGCATCAAGACCATAAACAAGTTAAAGGGTGTAGCATTTAAAGTTGTTTTGAATGAAACTTGATAAGCCCATAGAGCAACATGGAGATTCATTTCCCAGTCTGTTCTTCCTGAACTAACCACTTTTGTCAGTACCGAGCTAAGAATTTTATTATATGCTCAGCTTGTCCGTTTGCTTGTGGGTGATAGGGAGCTGATTGGTTATGGATGACCATAAACTTATTAAGCAAACACTTGATTACCTCATTGAGGAAATGAGTTCCCCGATCACTGACAATTTCTATTGGCAATCCATATCTCGTGAATACATACTCATATAAGAATGCAGCAGTGGTTCTGGCATCATTCTTTTGAGTTGATTCGGCCTCGGCCCACTTCTTCAAATAGTCCGTAGCTACAATGATATATTGAGCTTGGGTTCTATAAGAAGGTTGTTGTACTAGCCCAACAAAATCTATACCCCATTTTGCGAAAGCTCTAGCCCCCATCATTGGTCTTATGGGAATGCTATCTATTCGTGTTGGCATTGTTGCTCGTTGACAAGCATCACACCTTCGAACATATTCCTTGGTATCTGCAAAAAGTGTTGGCCAGCATATGCCTGCCATCAAGATTGCTCTTGCGGTGGTCTCACCAGAAAAGTGACCTCCAGCTAATCCAACATGTGCTTGTTCTATTATCGAAATATACTCGTTTTCATTTCCACATAGACGTAAATGTTGATCTTTACCTCTCCGATACAATTGGTTCCCAATAAGAGCATAGTTTCTTGCTTCAGTTTCAATTGATCTTTAATGGTGTTTACTCATATCCTCAGGAAATGTTCGGCTTGGTAAGTAAGTAACTAGATAGTTACTCCACTTAGGAATATGTGACATTTGAAACAATGTTACATGAGGTATGGGTGTTTTTTTTTGACATTGAGGGAAATCCTTTACAAAAGATCTAATATCTCTCCTCATAGTCGGCAAAAATACTTCAAGTCTCATGATTCATTGCATAGTTTGGTCTTCCGCAAAGTGAAGTCCTACTATGGTGACATGTGCTTGACTAAGGTACTATTCTTTTTCTTCAAGATCAATGCATAAGAGCAATATCCCATCTCAATTACTTTTGTATAGCCTACCAACTAGTAGTTGATACATAGCCAATTGCTTGATTAATCTGATCGTAATAGGAAGTGGTATTTGTGAATCCACTTGAGCTATTGTCATCAATGACACAATGTTTTCCGACCATTTAGGTATCATTTCCAAGGAGAACAATAGGCCTCTGTTAGATCATCGTCTACCCCTTTAGGTGATTCTCTTGAAACAATCCTTGACAAATGATCTGCTCATTGACGTGTAGTGCCCTTTTTTACAACCACGATGGAATCAAATTCTAGAAGAATGATGAACCATCTCACTATTCTTCATGTGTTGCATGGCTTGTTGACCAAATACAACAAAGCTTGCTAGTCCACAAAGAACACAAACTTGCTGGCTAATAGGTAATGTCTATACTTTTTAACGGCATAGATCATTCCTAATCCTTCCCTTTCAGTGGTGGTGTAATTATTTTCCACCATGTTCAATTGTCGGCTAGCATAAGAAATAGGAAAGTCAATTTTCCCGTCTCCTGGTTGAGCTAGTATACAACCGATAGCAAAATCGGATGCATCTATATGTACGTGGAATACTTATTCCAATTTGGTGCTTTCAATATTAGAGCTGAGGTGGGAGCTTGCTTAAGCTTCATGAAGGATTCTTCACATGCCTTGGTCCATTCAAAGTGTGTAATCAAGCTATACATGGGTTTTTCAATTATAGCGTACATGTAGATGAACCGTCGGTAATATCCACAATGTCCCATAAAGGCTTGTACCCCCTTGATTGTTGTTGGTCTAGGAAAATTAGCAATGACATGAATTTTTTCAATATCAGGAGCTATGCCATTTTTAGCCACTTTATGTCCAAGAATTTTTCCTTGTCTACCCATGAATGTGCACTTTTTAGGATTTAAGCAAATCCTATAAAGTCTACATTTTCCAAATACCTTTTTGAGGTGTTCAAAATGATCAGCCTGGATTGATGAATGTACGCATAGATCATCCATATATACTTCTAAGAATTTCCTAAGATATTCTTTAAAAGCATGGCTCATCAATCTTTGAAATGTGATTGGAGTATTAGTTAACCCAAACGGCATAACCCGATAGGCAAATATACCCCATTTTGTTGCAAAAGCAGTTTTATGCTGATCTTTTGGGTCAACCAAAAGTTGATTGTATCCCAAAAAGCCATCTAAGAAGCTATAAGCTTCTTTTCCTGCAACTCGTTCTAAAACATGCTCAATGATTGGAAGAGGAAAGTTGTCTCTAATGGTAGCTGCATTTATATTTTTAAAATTAACACACACTCGTAATTTTCCATTCTTCTTGGGTACTACCACAATTAGAGACACCCAATCTGTGTGTTCAATTTTGTAAATGAATTTGGCTTCCTTTAGTTTTTGAATCTCTTCTTTTATCTTCCTGGAAAATGTTTCATTATACGTGTATGACCTTTGTCTACTTGGTTTCTCATCATCTCTCATGGGTATGGTATGTTGACAGATTTCTGGATCAACACCCTTGAGATCCTTGTATGACCAAGCGAAGATATCTGGGTATTTCTTTAACAAGCTCAGCAAGAGCTATTCTTCTTCTTCTGTTAGGTCATTCGCAATGTAAGCCAGTCAGGGCTCTTGTCTTGGTTGTGCCAAGTCTATCTTTTTAGCGTTTTCAGGCCCTTTGTAAGACTTTCCCCGTTTTCGGAGTTCCCTAACAGGTTGTTCACCTATAATTCTTCGATCTTGGAGAGTATACTTTTTGTAATGGGAAGGAATGCTCATTACATCCTTACCATCCTCTTCTGTGGTTTCCATTTTGGTCGTGTATATCTCTTTAGACCTTTTTTCAACTCTTGATATTTCTTTTTCCGCTCGACTCGTGTCATGAGTGATTTCTTATCCTATGAGTTTTCTTGAATATCCTTCCTTGTTTTTCTCGATGTTTGAGACGTTTTTGAATTTTTGTTTGAACGATATCTGTCACTGATTTTGTCCTTGACACAATCATTTGCATCTATCTACATCAGGAACTGTGTTCTACTGGAGACTAATGGCATAGGTCGTGTTTTCACAATTCTGGTGTCTCTTTTTTGTCTATACCATTTTTGTCTTCTTGATTTCTGGTTTGGAAGGTCAAAAAACTTTTCCTCCCTTCCTTTTAAGAGTAGCTTAGCCCTCATATGTTCTTTTTCTAACCCCGAATCTTCTGAGGTAGTAGAGTGTTCATCTAACTCATCAGTTGCATCGTAGTAGAGGTCTGAAAAGACTTGTTGAGCTTTCATTAAGTCCTTGGGTTTCTCATCTTCGTCTTCAATGTTAAGGACTGAAATCATTTGGATGGGAATGATGCCATAGCCATCCTCATTGCAAAATTGAGTAGGCATAGACGTATTCACACATACATCCATTGTCGCTAAAATTTGAGTCCACTCAAATGGCTCAAATAAATTCTTTAGAAAGGGTTCAGGTACATAGGCTTCGTCTGTGCAGTCCCTTTCTAGGATACGTTCTTCTCGTCTTAAGCTTCCATTTTTTGAAGCTCCACACATCCAAATAAGAGTGTCTTTGTTTAACCAGGATGGAAGTTTAGTTTTAGCCGAAGAGACTGAATCAAACTCTTGTATGGGTGTTTTCAAGACATCTATATAAGTGTGATCTTTTAGATTTACTCTTGTCATAGATCCCACTTGCTTCAAGTACAGGTGATTGTTTTCCCAATCTTGGATAAGCTGTACCTATTGCATGAAAGGTCTTCTCAATATGATTTCATAGTTGAGTTTTTTCCCAAAGTCTACTATGGCAAAAGTGTGTTGATATTCAATTCCACAGGAATTGACTATCACTTTTTCAAGCAGCCCTAATGGTCTCTCAATGTGTCTGTCAGCCAGTTGCAATTTCATTCGAGTTTGTCTAATGGCTGGTTGTCCCCAGGATTCCCATACTGCTTTAGTGGCTATGGTTGTGCCTGCTCCACTATCTAGTATTTCCATGGTTTCACTGTCATTATATCTCACTAGGAGGGTGGTGTTTCCTTCCTTCCCTTCATAATATTCTCCGACTTTGTTCATGGCAACAAATCGAATCTCTTTCTTGTCCATTTCGTTTTCCATTTTTCCAAAATTTTCAAGATTAACCCCGTTATCCCCACCTTCTCTAGGGTTTTTTGTAAATCATTCCATAAGTATGGTCTGAGTTTTAACATTTCTCCCAAGTTAAGAGTGCATTGGATAGGTGTAGACATGATTGAATGAATGTTGTCTACTTATAAGTTTTATTCAGCTCTTTTTACTTGAATGGTCTAACACACGATGGATTCATCTTCGTTATCTCCCAAGTAAGAAGGTAATGTTTTCAAGGTCAATGGTTTCAACATTCCTGAAGCTTCAGATCCGCAATCCCCATACAAGGATTTTACATCCATGTTCACATCAATAGGTAGGTTATCCAACCAGACTTCCTCTATAGGAGCTGACTTTAGAGTTAGGCTCCCATCATTGATCTCTCTCACTTTTTCCCATAAGTGTCATGGCCAATCTTCCTCTACTAATGGAATTTTGTCTAAGGCATCGTCGCTGTCAGGCACTATAAGCTCTGGTTTTTTTGTTTCAAGGTGGGGTTCTACCACCACATCGGATTTTTCTTTAGTGTCTCTTACCACAAGCTCCTCGGGTTTTGCAATACTTTCAAGCTTGGTTTTTTTTTTCCAGGATTTCTTGCGAGATTCTTACCAAATTTTGATAAGCTTCTAGCTTAGCTGCTTCTATGTCTGGATAAGGATAGGTTTTCCATTTGTTTTCCATGTTTTGGCCTGCTTTAAGTCCTGCTTGGTAGGCTTCCAAGGCTGCATTAATAAGCTCAAAAATTTTATCAACCAGAATGGATCCTCCATATTTCATGATTTTTTCCTTGAATTCGCTTCCAGTTTCTTTCAAATTTTCCTGGAATAGCTTTTTTGCTTTCTCCTCGATTTCAACCCATTGTTTTTGTTTTCTCATCTCATATCTTTTGCTTCTGCTCCTTTTGATTCTTTGAGAGAAAACTTTTGTATTTTTTGAATCATCAAAGGAATTGTGTTTCTTTTTATTGGCTTGGGCTCTAGTGATTACCTTGATTGGAACAATTGGTTCGCTCTCTGATGAGCTACTAGGTATCACTTGGACTACGTTTACTACGGTTTTACCCTTGTTCAAAGGATTTTTAGGACAATCTTACGGAAAGTGTTCTCCCTTTTTGCAACATTGTATGCAATGGGCTTCAACTAGTTTGAGGTTTTTGTTAGGCTCTGGACATTCATTTTTCTAGTGATCATCTGCACCAGAGTTATGATTGTTTCCTATTCTTGTCTTAATCATGTGTCTTACCATGGGAGATCTGACACCTTGATTAGCTACATAATACATTGGTGCAAGCTCTAGTGGAACATAAGTCATGGTTTCTTCCATTGGTGGTTGGTGTGAATTATACCAATCTCCTTCTATCATTATCGTAGATGGACTAGGCTCTGCAAAGGGTGTAACAGGCACTAATGCTTGTTAAATCTATGACTCATTCATAATGCATGTACTTTACAGGCACTCCATTATGTCCTGGATACAGAGGTTGTTGTCCCAACACAGATTGAGGTCTTTCCATACCCATTGGTGGTCTTTGAGCTTGGGCCATATTAGGCTAATATTTGTACATAGGTTGTCCTTGTGGCCTCATGGGCACGTACTGGACATTCCCATCATACTTTGGTCTGAAGTAACACTCGTGGGTCTCATGGTTGGTCCATTTACCCTCTATTGCACACCATTTTTGTGGCCTAATTGGTTGTCCATGTTGAGGTATCCCTTGTCATGGTCCCCTCATAGGTGCTTTTTGCATGTCGTTCATCATGTAGTTCATCCTTTTGAGCATGTCTTCTATAGCCAAAAGAGGTACTGCAACATCCGTTCCCACTTGTGTTGGTTTAGTAGATGTTGTTTTCTTGGTTTGGTTATCCTTCGGGACATCTTCTTCGTTGAAAATTTTGCAATTGTCTCCTAAGTCAATATCATTTGACACACACGCTTCTAGGGTTGTATGCTTCTTACTATAGAGTATAACATGAAGTTCTTTGTTTAGTAGTCTCTCTAGAAACAATGACACTAGTCGTTCTTCTGCAGGTATCTCTAGCTCTGGGCATCTGGCAATGTATTGTTTCATTTGAGTTGCACAATCCCTAATTGACTCACCATGTTTTTGTTTAAAGCTGTAGATTTGAGCTACCATATTATGTTTGATCCCCATTTTGGAACAAGCAGCTACAAATCCTTGAGCTAATGTGTTCGAGTCCATGATTGACCTTAGTGGAATGTTTTGGAACCATGTCAATGCTTTTCCTTTTAATGTCATTCCAAACCCCTCGAATTGAGTATGGAAATCAAATATATGTTCTGCTCTTAGCACTTACTTAAAGCTTGCTAGGTGGTCGTATGGATCCCGCACTGTATTTTTTGACCCATTTCTAAAAATCAACTGGTCTGACACGTTTGTTTGGTTCAAATCCCGATCTCCTGGCAGGTGGTCCTATTCCGAGTCCTTCAAACCAGTCTATTGGAAATAGTGACTCATGTAGCCCTGGACTGGCCTTAGTGTCACCCGGTTTTCTACGTGATGAGGTGGCTTCTGGTTTCTTTACATTACTCTCAGATGATCTCTCATGGTGTTCATCTCTTGGTTGGTTTCTGGTCCTTGTCCCAATATTCAATCCCTTATGGAATACCCTTGGTATTTGGTTTGGTCTACCTTCTCAGGAGTCATCATAACAAAGTTTTTGTTATAACAATCCCTAAACAGGTAGGTTGGTATGTCTTTTGATCCCTTATCTTTGATCTTGAATATATAGTGGCCATTAGTTATCCTGGTTTGGCATGCGAAGTCCATAAAAGATCTTTTATGTTTCTATCTTCCCAACAATAGACTCCAATCCTAGGATTAGCAGTACTAGGCCGTTTCAAAGGCTTCAAATCTACTTGATCGTATCCCTCGAAATTCTAAAGTTGGTGGTCCTTCTTTTGCTGACATATCCGGGATTATGGTGTTTACTTCTAACCCCCATTTGTCTACCACATCAGGGTTTTTGACATACATATTGAGTTCCGTTTTTTGTCTATGTACATTTTTCCCTGTTTGTTTGCCCTAATGTCTTCTTCGAACTCAATACCATGGTCATCAATGCAAATAGCATACTCTTCGTTAGGGTCCAAGTAAAACCGGGCTTCATGATGGTTAGTCTTGTAAAAAGAGAGTATATGCTTATAGTGCATTGTCGTTCCGGTTTCAGAGTGAGTTGAGTAAGAAGACATTGCGGATGTTGAGTCTGAAAAAGTGTCTGAGACTTCTTCAACAATTGTGTGCAAGGAATTGCCTTGACTCACGCTTTCTTCGGTGGATACTCTACTGGAGATTTCTCCAAGTATGCCCTGATTTCCTATTACACGACCAGATCTAAGGCTCATATAGACTTATGAAGCCCTGGATAGAGTACTCACCTTTGGATTGACCTGTCGTCAATTTCCACTTGATTCGATTGCAACTTTCTGTCAAGCCACTGATTTCTCGTCTGCAACCTGATTCCTATACAAATTTGATCAAGTTAGCTATTCTTCTATAAAGACCGTAGAGTTTTTGCTAGCTCTCGTGATTGGTCTATGTATATCACTTCAAATCGAGCTATGGGAGTCAAATTTTGACTTTCAGATTCGACTTTAGCAAAAAATCAAAGGTTTAATCAGCAACCTGGAAACTGAGTGAACATGTACCAGTTTTGATCCGATTGAACCCAAAATTGTCCAGTGGCTTTATATAATGTTGGTCTACACTGTATAAGTTCAAAAAGTCAAAATTGATGTCTCTGGGTAGTAGTAGTAAATAATCACAATTATTTACTTTTGTCAATTTTTTGCACTTTTTTTATTGGTTTGGTAAGTATACAACTTGTTAAAGTCCCTGGACAAGCTTCAACAAGTTTGGACAAAATATGATCAAGTTTATCAACTGTTTTGTGTTTGTAGACTCTGATTTCGAGAATCTAGCTTAAGTCTCACTTTTGTGATCCAAATTTCACCAAAATTGATTTGTGAGGTCTACTTGATGTGCTTGACCTTGTGGTATATTCAAATGTGCAAAATTCTCAAGTTTTGAAGCAGATGTAAATAATCGCGATTATTTACTCCATCTATATTTGTGGAACTTTTTCCTCCAAATTTGACACAGATCTGTTAAGCATCTCAAGTTAAGGTCACTAGCCAAGTTTCATCAAGTTTGGACAATTTTTGGTCAAATGGTCATCAATTATCTGTCCGCAGACTAACTTTGCAAATTTGGTCACAATTTTCAATCTAGTGATCCAAATCTTACCAAATTTGGTTTGTGGGCTTATTACAACATGTTAAAATTAGTGGTATGTTGACTTGGTCAAAAAAGTTGAAAAATGGAGCAAATATAAATAATCACGATTATTTACTACTGACAACTTTTTGCATCTTTTTGGACAACTAAACTTTTTGGCCTATGAATCAATTTTCAACAAGTTTGGACAAATGTTTCTCCAATTTACACTCAGGATTCAAAAAGTCAGTACAAACTTTAGTTTTTACCTAGTTTTTTGTCAGTTTGGTGATCCAAATCTCTTGGGCCTTTACAAAAGTTGTTTGTACATATGTAGTGAGTCAATGGTATGAACCTTGGTCAATTTAGAGCAGAAAGTTAATAATTGTGATTATTAACTTCATGCTTGAAATAAACACCTTTTTGCAATTTTTTCAAAGACAGTCTTTATATGAGCTATTTTAAGCCTATGAATCAATTCAAAACTTAATTTGGCCTAAAATGTCAAGAAAAAGTAAATAATCTGAGTTTTGGCCAACTCTTGAAAATTTTACCTCGAAGTGTCTTTGAGCTTACCAACTGGTTCAGACAACTCTTAAGCTTACTCTCTAGTCGGATTGAGTGGTTTCGAGTCTTTTCGAGCTATTTCTAGCCGTAGACCTGAAATTTTGCAACTTCCAATAACAACTCACATGCAAAAGTACAACCGACAAATGACTCGATTCATGCCCACGACTCATGTCCACCCAATTATAATATAATGGGTCCTATTTATATGCCTTGGGAATTGTTGTGGTAACTGTCGTGGTAATTACTGACTATCCACTGTTCATCTCACAGGAGCCGGTTCCCACCTAGTGAGACTGTCTTAGCCATCTATATCCTTCCCTCCTTCTTGAATTTTGGCAAGATTTCAAAATTTCTGAGAAAGAAAAAAAATCCACCGTCTGATTCTTCTGGAATGTTGCTTGTCGAGTGCTTGACACCCCTATAGTTGTAATTCCATGGTCATCAAGCCAAGTGGAATTGGAAAAAAATCCATCGTCTGATTCTTCTAGTGTTGGGTCGTTGAGTGCTTGATGCCCTTATAATTGTAATTCCAAGGGCCGTCAGCCAAATGACACCAACCCCTGAGTGGAAAAATTCAGCGTTTGTTGCGAAAACTGGTGGAAAAATCCACCGTCTAATTTGAGGACTCAAAGTCTGTGCCAGCAAAGAATAAGGAAAAATCCTTGACCGAATTTTGAGATGGAACTACCCAGTATCCTTCCACTGAACCCGCTTCCGTTTACCCTTTTTCCTGGATGGCATCTTAGAAATCCCACTGCTAGTATTCTCCTTCTAAATGAGCCTGTAAATGGCCTCCTACTCAAGCTAGTCCCGCCTTTCTGTGGTCATCTCAATTTCATAAGGCGTGAGAGGATGATAAGTTTTGGTATCGGGATCATAGAGCGTGCGTATGCCTTTGGTGATCAGAGTTCTGGCCAGTTTGTGACAATGCGAGACTGTATGGATCCATCCTTCTGGGAGAGGCTGATTGGTTTTGATTCGAGCTTCAAAACAAATCTCAGCCATCTCTCTATACTATGGTCCTAGGCCTGGTTTAGCCGTAATGTCCTTTTTAGGCAGTTTAGAGGACTCAATAGTGAGTTGCAGCAGTTGGTTGGTGATCTTAGTGAGGCCTCTAATCTGAATTTTCCACTGGCCCATACACAGTTTGATCCTCTGCACCTCATCTTTCAGCTCCTGGAGGTCATTTTGTTGGAGAGCGTCGTTGAACAGTGTTTACCATTTTCTATTCCACAGTTGATCGCTCATACCAATCCTGAAGATCATCAATAATCTTGAAATATGTGAGCCGATCGACTGGTTCTAGATGTTGAGGATAAAGTGCTGGGAAAAATCTTGGCAACTCTGTCTCTCTTACTGGTAAAGAATACAAGAGAACTGGGGAATCAGGCACAAATTCCAAGAAGTTAAGGACAGCCTGGTTCTCTTGTTGCATCACCTTTCTGGTTACTCTAACCAGCTGAAATAGTCGTCCGAGAGCAGTTGCCTGTTCTCCCACTGACATTCCGGTTTGAGGTCCCTTGTTGGTGGCAGTCTAGTCTTCAAGAATAGTCCGCACCCTTTGATCCAGAACTCCCCTAGCAATCTGCATTTGCACTAAGACCTCTTTCAATTGATTCCTGACATCCTTCATGCATTTATATATCGGCTTGTTCCCCATCTGAAGCTCTAATTCCATGCCAGAGAGAGACAATTTGCAGTAGACCGCCGTTTCCAATGTGGATTGGTTACTCTCTCTTCAACAGTTAGTATCCATTCAATCACCCTTTCTAACAGCTGTATTGTATTGGGATGTGCAGGTAATTGGCAGGCCTCTTGATCATGGAAAGTAGTTGATTTCCAATTCTCAACCATTTTCCTGGCTCCGACATACAGTCACTGAAAGCGCTCAAGATCAGAGATAAGATCATCATCCTCCAAATACCGCCTGCTTATAGGAGCCTACTGATGTCTCAATCTCTTATTTAACGCGATGAGCTGTAATGAATGTTGCTCATCACCTTCTGGTCCCTTAGCCACATCTTTGCCTTTCCCTTTAACATCCCTGCTATGTTGTGATTGGTGTGCGGGTGGATTCCCAGTGTTACTGGGTTGTTGCTCTCCTAGCTGCTACTGATTGCTCGATCGGTGCCCTTCATGCTGGTCTGGCTGGTCTGCTTGTTACTGATTTTCTCCACTTAGCCCTGTACCACCAGTACCAGGTTCTAGAGGTGGAGATGGAGGAGAGGCATCATCATCATCATCATTATGCCCTTCATTTGGTTCATCCCCCTCCTTCTCTGCTTCTTCCTCCTCCTTATCCTCATCTTCTTCAATGGTAGTCTGTTGTTTAACGTAATCAAGGATAGCTTGATTTATTAGAGCACTGTTATATTCAGTAACTTTATCCTGCAAATCACTCTGCATCGTCTCCATAAGAGACTTCAAGTTATCCATGTAAAAAACAACATTGCCTGCTAGATTCAAGATCTCGGCCAGATTATTATAGATATATATTTCTATTAATATGGCCTTTGGAGAATTGTGGAGGATCAGTGAAGAGTTGAACAAAACTCGCTTCATTCTCAGCATGGTTTCGAACCCATCAGCATCTCGTTGAGCTTCTGCCTTTTCTTCCCGCATGGTCTGCATCTCAAACTCTACCTTGGTTAGCTTACTTTGTAACTGCTGAATGGTCCTATCTGAGTGAGCCTCAAGGAGATTGTGGTGCAGGTTCTGGGCTGCTCTTGTTTGCTCCAGCTTTTCAATATGCTCCTCAGCCTCCCTTAATTCATTCTTTACCTTAATTAGTTCATCTTCTGACCGTGCAGCATCCAACATTTGTCCCATACAATTGACAATAGTATTCCATGATGACTAAATGAGTATTGAACAGCCATCATTAACTGTTACTGGGTCAGAATTAGTTGGCTCATAGACTGTGACAGGAGCCATATAAGGTAATGCAGTATAATCATATTTTTGCAATAGGAGACGTCCCTTGAGCGGATGAGTCTGCAGTTGTTGTAACCTGTCTTTCTTTATCAAGTGCAAGGCTTCTTCACTGTATGGGATGGAAACTTTGCCAAGTGGATTTGGAGAAGCTAGGCCTTTGCCCTTATCAATCTGGTCTGTTGACTGCTCAAGACTGGCCCTTTCTGATTGATCTTGTCCAGTACTAATGGTTATTGAGATCTGGCCTGCTGGCTGGTTGATTCCACCAGTAGTCTGGTCAGTCTGTTGTTCAGTCTGGCTAACTAGAGTCCTTTTAGTAGACACTGTTTTGACTTGACTTTCCAGCTGCTTCAGGAGAGCAGTGCTCTTAATCAGTGCCGTCCTTGGCTTCTTTGAATTGACAGCTTCATCTTGTTTAGCCTTCCTTTTCAGTCTAGTGGGGGTTGACTAACTTTCTGGCTCTTCTTCATCTGATGACAAGTCGATATTTTTGGATAGTGGAAACGGCTTTTGACTCCAAGCCATTCTCACCTGATCATGGGTGTCTGGAGCAGCTGCCCAGTACAGAAACTGCCAAACATACCAAGCTTTGAATACACTTTGAGATTTCAGCTTGGCAGTTTGCTAAAGCACATTGTGCGACAATATCTAGCAGAGGTTGATAGAGACTTTGGAATCCATTATTTTTGCTAAAAGCATGGCAAATAGTTTCTCTAACACATATGTTGGGTTATTCTTCAAACTCACAGCTTCAGCCACAAATCGATAGGCAGCGGGAGATCTCAGTCCTGCGACTGGAATCCCTTGCGCACTGGCTTTCCTTTTCCTCTTACCAGCATCATCCTCCTTTAGAGCTGCACTAATCTGCTCTGCAGTTGCCACAGATGGCTTGGGCCCATTTGGCATATGAAATGCAAAAGCAATACTTTCTAGTGTGACAGACACCTTTTGGCCAGGTCGCCTAGAGAGGGCTTTCGTTGGATCCCTCCAGGGACCCAAGTTTGCTACTCGGGTTGCCAGGTTAGCTTGGATCTATCACCAGAGCAGCAGATTGCTCCATTTATCCTAGCCACTAGGAGGAAACTGCTTCATTGGAGTTCGGTACGACTTTCTCTTGCTGGCAGGGCTATTGTGGCCAACCAGGTGCTCTTGGCCACTATAACCGGCCAGTACACAATAGAGGGTGGTATCAATTCAATTAATTGTTACATGTACACAACACAGAGAAGAAAAGAGAACACAAATGCGTTCAACGACTAGATTGTCACTGCGCACACGAAGACCGACACCATGTAAGCCGCATAGACTGGTCCCCCTTTTGGTATTTCTTTATTCAATTGAGAATAGACAATCCGAACACTTAATAAAACTCTCACCAAGCTGTCCAAACCTGTCTACGGCTGATATCACAGGTTTTCGATGTGATTTCGATAGCATAATGGTGCCAAAACCCCTGTAGGTCAAAAGTACACCACCATGACAGATTCCCTTGTATTTTAGAAGCTTTTAAGTGAGCTATCACTGAATTTCAGCATGATGTAATCTTCTGTTTGGTCACTAGGAGGTGCCCAAACTCCTGAGTAACCACTCTAAGGACTCCCCGAGGCTTCCCTAGTGCTAACTTGCAATTTAGTTGAGAAACCCTAAACTTGCAAAAAAACACAGTAGGCTGTAATTCTCTGCTCATGATCATTTTAAGCGGAGCAAACACGTCTAAGCATGACTTCAAAACTCCCGCACTCAATGGGGCAGTTTCCCTGTGATTTGGACAATTTTTTCACGCGAGACAAACCTTTAAATTCACAATTTTCTGCGATGGAATTGTGCATACTTGTGGGAGACTAGCAATTAGTGAATCCGGTTCCTATTCAAAAGGCTCTTGCCTTGGAAAACGCACATAAAACCCACAGAGTTATACATGATCATTTGAGTAGCCCAACTAATGAGGCATTACCATATGTGCAAAGGGGAGAGAGATGCACAAGAGGAAATCATCGCGCTACATGAGACAAGAGAAGAAAACAAGATTTCCATTAAATCTTCAAACCTGAAAATCCACCACAAAAATTGAAAATCAGTCTTAGGCGTCATATTTGGGCGTCTCCTCTTGGGATGAGAGCTTCTGGAGTAAGTGTTGTCTTGCGGGTTGCTCTCCTATTACCATGTGTCCAGTTTGCCTATAAGATCCCCAATTTTTGGGTTTCTTTTAAAAATAATAAAACTAGCTTTCAATCTCTATTTTGCCAAATTTTGATTTAAGATGCTTAATTGACAGTATTGTAAGGTTCTAAAGTGAAAATCAAGGCCGTTTCCTTGTTCCAATAGGTTGGACGAACGTTTGATTCAATTCTGAAAAAATTGCTATTCTTAGTTTTTTCATGTTTTTTATGCTTTTAGGTGTTTTTTTGTAAAAAGCACGGTCGGATCTTTGATCTACGTGTTTCGAGGAAGCTATGATTTAATTTTGTAAAAATCTACTTTTTGAGTGCTTTTCACGCTATTTTTAGGTTTTTATGATTTTTAGTGCTTTTTAGTGAAAAGCGAAACCGCTTTCTTATTCCAATGAACAAGGGGAACCCGTAGTTGATTTTTTTTTTTTGCTTTTTAAGTTATTTTTAGCTTTTCATGTTTTTTGTCGTTTTTGAAAAGCAATATGTTTTTTAGGATGACCTAAACATAAATATATTAATTTTAGTTTTCGTCGGATTTAAAAATAATCACCCGGAGCAAAAAAGGAATCAAACGGGATTCTTAGAAAATTATTTTTAAAAAAAGTGGTATCGTAAATACGCCAGGGCAATACGGGAAAGTCATAATTATGTCGGGACATTACGATACGGCATAGTCTAGCTAAGGTTCCATTAGTTTAATTGGCCAATTTTGCTGTAAAAATTGAATGTTTTTCTAGGTCAAAAACTAGTTCTATGTGCTAGGGAGGTAAAGTGCATATGTGATGCATCAACTTTGCATGGTTGGATGTTGTCAAAATTGGATTTTTATGTTATGATTAGTTGCTGGTCGGACTCTTTTTATGCATGAAAGGCTCATGTCTTAAGAGTCATATGGGTATGGACTCCGATTGACAACGGGGAATATGTCATAACTCCAAGTGTGGGAGTTAGTTCACTGTGGTTATGATTTGTGGTTAAGGGCTGAGATTCCCTCATGGATTATAATGGAAGCCAGTGTGGCTCATGGTCTTTTTTCTAGATATGGTTATGTTGTCGAAATGCTACAAAAAATTTTGTTGCCATGTTATGTTCTAAAGTGGTTATGCAAGATTGGTCATGCCTCACCCAATTTGGGTGGAGTTCTCACCCGTGTGATATGATTGGATTATGATTTATGGTTTTTGGGATTGGATCATGAAGTCATCTAGATGGTTTATGGTGGACGTGTAAGGGTAGAGACCCTGTACTATCTAACTGCTTGGAAAAGATTGTTTATGCATACGAAAAGTGCTTTTGTGATTGGACTCATGTGTTATGTTTCTCATGGTAGCGTCGCTACAAGACTAGGATCACCTACATCGCTTAGCCTTAGACTAAAGGGTTGTTGACCTAGGGCTTTGCTGGATCGGGGGTGTTGCCTAAGTCTTCTTCTTTTTGTTAGGCTCATCGACACAGTTAGTGCGTCGGGGGTTGAATGACCTATATGGCTAACGTGTCGGAGATTTTGCCTTGGCTTTGCCTAAACACGCGATGTTGGGCATCAAAGAGACGTGGCACCTAAATTAGTATGGTTGGTGTTGATACCCTACTATCTACTGGTAATTTGGATCGTTTCACATATTGGGTTCATAGAGGGAGGTGAAGCGGCCTCAGCTTATGATTGGCTCAGGTAGGTTGGAGGAGTTATGGCTCGCTCCCGACGAAGTGAAATTCTCTTTGTCCATAGTAGAGCGGATGTGGATGGGTGGACCGGTTGATCCCTGCACAGGGTCTGGTTCTCTGTTAGTTATTTGTCATAAACTTTTTGATGTTATGGTATACCCAGAATTTTTTCATTGCATTAATACATGGTTACCTGTTTTATTTAGATGGGGAATTTAAAGATTCTCTGTTGTCATTCTCTCATGTCTCTGTGCACTCTGTTTCACCCTCTGTTGTCATTCTCTCATGTCTCTATGCACTCTGTTTCACCCTCCATTATATTCTCTCTCTCTCTCTTCTCGCAACGTGGTGTACACATATATTCACCCTCCACAATGTTATATTTTTCTTGAGTACGCTTTCATTCATAACACCCATTCAGGGGTAGCACTAGTCGCTAGGTGCCTCTTGATGCAGTCTGGCTCATGGCCTAAACTCCATGCTTGGTCGGGTGCTGAGAGCCCCTCTACTATGCAAATGCTTTCGCAACTCTAATGTATATTGAAAATTGTATAATTTAGGTGTGAATTGTATATTTTTGTTCATAAACCCTTGGGGAGGGGTATCTCTCATTGCCCGCCCCTTTGGTTTAATTTCCTAGTACCCACCAACTTATAAAGTTGTCAGCGAGTGGCCCAAATTCTATTTAGGTGCTCAGAAGCTTCCATACTCATCACAATTTAGCTCGACCAGCCCTAAACTAACCAGCCTAGATTTTTTATGTGAGAAACCCATTCGGTCATAGCCGTTTCACACTAGCCATGCAATGTCCACTTGCACCTTTATTTTTCCAAGAAAAATATCTTCCATCAGTTAATAAAATTTCCCATAGGGCTACAAACCACCTCTACACGAGAGGGCTACATTAGAAAAATGGGTAGACTCTCCCGATGAGAAAGAAACATATGTATATTGAGACCTGGGTCATGAGATGGAAGGAGGAAGTAGCCACACAGGTGGCTGGTAATGCCATCTATGCATACCTTGAACCATGGTGAAAAAAGTCCCTGGGCGCTAAAGTCGCAAGAAAACCTCTCGGCACTCCCGCATGCGGTTGGAGCTGCCTTGTAGTCTCTTAAACTGACCCTAAGTGTATGAATCAACTCTAGACAAAAGTCGCAAATAGTCTCTACTAGTGGAATTGGGTGAGTCTCAAAGATATGAAAACAGCAGGCCCGCCAGATTAACAAGAGTGTTAGTCCACGATAAGCTCTCAACACCACTCTCTATCACTACACCACTCCTGGGAGGTGAGATCTCTTGCCAACTAAACTGTAGATCAACCCCCCTGAATCACAATCATCGTGCTGGTGGAAGTTAGTTCAAAGTGGAGTGTAGGGCCCATGATTGTGGACCAGGCTGTAGCACCCCAAGTGTACTGCCAAACTGTGAAAAAGGGGACCATCAGTCAAAGAACCCGGGGCCAAACCTACTATGCCATGGGGCAGTCCCACAAAGAGTATCACTAGATCTCCAAAGGATGGCCAGAGGCTACCAAAAAGCCATTGTGTACCAACCAACTCCCAATTGTTGAATTTTATGTGCAACTAGCCACTGAAACATGTTAGCTCTCCTCGGTTGCCTGTTGTCCCCTCCTAGAAGCCTGACAAGAACTCGGTTGTAAGGCCCTTGCACTACGAATGAAGTGCTACTACTGGGCAAACCTCTCTCCATGTAGCCAATATGTGTCGCCTCAAACAAACTGTGTAGTGGAAAAAAGGAATCTCTGGGTGATCGACTGAAGAGAAAGGATTTCACCAGAACCATTCCTCTGTGTCCCACTACACTCGTACCAAAGGGCGACTCTCCCAAGCCCACAGGCGCCAGTGTCTCGACTCGGGATCTACTAGGTCAGGATCTATGACAAGTCCTCCCACAGATACCCACCAATGGGATCCTTTGAAAACAACATTGTAACATGTGGTGCCTCTACTAAAACTCTGTGAAGGCGACCCTCTCCCTGCACCTCAAAGAACATGTGTGGTACTGACTTTGAACAGGCATGAATTGTAGTGAGGTCTTCCAGCCATGTAAAGGATCCCATCCATATGGGAGCCTATGCCTCTAGAGGGGTATGCCACTCAGGCGATATAGCCTCTGTTAATGTCCTGACACGTGCACTGTAAACAATGATGTGAGATAATGTGCTTTGTAGCACTAGTATCAAAATGTCACACATGTGAATCTGTAGCAACTAACATACATGCATCATGGACAACACGATTATAAATACACTCTGCACTAAAAGACCATTGTGCATCTACATCAGCATCACAATCTCCTTTCATAAAGGACTCTACAATAGTTGCACTTGTATTTGACCCTGTAGTTGATCCAACCTCTTTTTTCTTAGCCTCTTTTGCCTTCAATTTCAGACACTGCTTGATCAAGTGATCATTAGCTTTACAATAATGTCAAGGCATCTTCTTTTTGCCCTTATCACCAAAATTCTCCGACGAAGTGTTGCTAGCAGAAGCATTAGGAATAGAAGATTATCCACTTGTAGAAGAACCATGAGAAGTGGTTACATTGTTGTTACCACCTTTCCTTTGAGCAGCCATAAAAGCATGTTCAATTGCACGCTGTTTATCCCCGTTTTTTCTATAATGCGACTCTTGAAAAAAATAGCAAGTGCATAATTCATCAAACTTGACAACTTCTGGATTTCCTTGGGTCATAAGTCTCCAAGTACTAGCAAAAATCTGGTAAGAATCTGTCAAAGCATCAAGAACTATCTGCACAAGGGAACTGTCAAAAATGACTTTGCCGACAGAAATAAGTTGCTCATTTATATCCTTGACACCAACAAGGAAAGTGTCCATTTCACCCCTCTCATGCATAATCTTTGACTCCAACTCTTTACGTAGCAATGCAATTTTTTCCTCATTGCGACTTGCATAAAGACTAGCCAGAATATCCCAAGCCTAGTTTGTAGATTTTGTTGAACGAATGTGAGGAGTAGTAGTGCGCTTCACAGATAATGCAATCCATGCATGAGCCTGGACATCTCTTACATCCCAATGAGCTTGCTCAGCCATAGGCAAAATAACTCTAACAGCACCAATCCTACTAGCAAAACCTACAACATCCTCAACATCGCCTATATCCACATAACCAAGATGTACATCAATGCCTTGTACAATGTTCCACACGCCCTTTGACACAAGGACATGTTGCATCATGTAAGACCACACACGGTAATTGTCCCCATCCAATCTGTCCTCACCAGTATGTCCTCAGCAGCAAACATCTTGAACACATCTGTGTTGTTGTCAACCATGGAAAATGCCTGCACCTGATGTTAAAACTCGCCAAACACTGGAGAAACAAAGCGGGAATAATACGTATTATTTAGCACAAACCATATAAGAGTTTTCGGAATTTGTTATGTAGAAAATGGCACCTATAAATATTTTGCACAAAATGACGAAATAGTTTGTGCAATACTACCTGAAGTGAAAATAGAGGCCGAAATGAGCCCAAATGAAATTTTTGAGCAGACTAAGCTCTATGAGCTTACCTGAAGTATTTTTTGACCTGCTGACACTCGCCATAGCTCACAGAAATTGAAGAAAGTGAGCAGGCATGTGCTGGAACTACTGTCAACTGTGCCCGGGAGGATGCAACCTGCTCTAATATCAATTGTTGGATTTAGGGTTGCAGAGAAACACACACATCTTGGAGAAGATGAAGGAATCTCAAGGTACATTACAGAGAGAGTATTAATTAGTGTGCAATGGAAAGATAAGATAGCCCTAGAGTGATGGGTGTATATACAATGCATGGGGGAAAAAGCCTCCTAGTGAGGGGGAAAATGCCTCGATGGTCCTAAGTGTGTTCACACATCAGTACCACATGTATATGGTAACAAGCACTTGGGGTAACAAGAGCTCCAATAGAGATATCTCAAACTCTCAAAGAGGAGAGCTTCGTGAAGGAGTTGTTAAAACTTATGGATTTAAGAAGTCTAGGGTGGGTGATTCCTAATCATGCTGCATGAGTGAAAGGGGTGTGTGAACAAATAATGTAACTCAAGAGAATTAGGTTCCAAGATAGATTAACTTGGACTCATAAACACGATCTTGAGTTTAGAGTCAGTGATCTCAATTTCATAAGAAAAATTGCACTTCATGTACATAAACTTGGATAATTTGCATTGAACTAAAAGGCCCTTTTTATACTTGGCTATACTCCATTACATTACATGTGGGATAAATTCCCTCTACTCTCCTTCACTCTACCAAACTTGCTACAAACTTCAACAGCCCCCAACCTCAACACCCCCCTCTTAAAGACACAACCTTTGCATTTCCATGTCCTATATGCCTACTCCCTACTAGCATAGCCCACACATGGTGCTTCAAATTCCTTTAGCCTTACAATGGCTAGTCCGAATCTTGATAAATGCACAAAATACAATTGGGGCTAACTAGAATAAACAATTGTTTCTTTCTTCTTCTTCTTTACATTGCTACATTTTCTTGTTGATCCCAACAATCCCGTGCAAAGTTTCCACTTCCGCCGCATCGATTATAAATGATGTGACCCTTCCGCTAATTTCTCCTCATCCTCGTCTACAAAATATGCTATTTTGGCCTCCTCTGAAGCCCCCTCTATTAAATAATACTCTCCCTCTGGATGGTGCTTCTTCTGGATCTGGTCGATGCTTTGAATCAAACTCTAGGAGTGGTGCTTCAACTTCTTTCAGTTTCTTGTCTAGATTTTGTAATGTGGACACTAAGGTGTCAAATTGTGGCTTGTCCACACTGTTGAGAAATATTTTGATTGCTTCGTCATCGATTATGTTCTTTTGGACTCCTCATAGCTATTGCTTTAGTGCCTTGAACCCGTTGAGATGAGCTACACAAGATTCCTCATCTCTTTTCTGCACTTTGTAGAATTGCATCAACAAATTGGTCTTTGAACTTTTGGATGACGTACCAAATTCTTTGTTTAGAACATCCCAAGCTTCTTTAGCATCTTATATATCGGCAATATAAGAAATAACATCATTGCCAAGTGACTTTTCTATAAGTCCCAATGTTTTTGGATTTTCAACCACACTGATTGTTGCAAATGCATCCTCGTGCAGCTCTATTAAGCGCCAAATCCCTTTGTGCATCAATAAATACATTGGTTTGTCTGCCATGTGAAAAAGTTGTCACCATTGAAGGTGGTGATGATGGAAATTTTCTTCTCCATGAGGCGGTCTTACTTGGTTATGTCCGACTCAAGCAGTGATCTAGATCTCTATATCACTCTTCTTACACAATTTAACATGCTTGCTTGCAATAGGAGTCCTCACCTCTATGCCTTCCAACTCACACAACTTGTAAGTAGCATTGTCATAAGCATGTTTAACCACATGTGGGCCAAACCATCGCTAACCATCTTACGCATGGTTGTCTATTGGTTATCCAAAATTTTGTCATAGACTAAATCCCAACCCCCCCCTTGAATAGTACTTGGCCTCAACTTGTGTCGCTTGTCAAAAGCACTTAACGGATCATCCTTTAGCTTTGTCTTTGCCACTTTAATGTCTTCACTTCTCCTCTCTAAAACAAAAATCCTTAAATCAAGTAAATCTTCTCTGCTCGATCGAGCATTCAAGGCAATACAGTATAAGTAACCACTACCTCTTATATAGGCATAATAGGTTTTTGTCGATACATCAACTTTGTTGGCATAAAACCTATAGTTGTGCTACGTGTAGTGAAACTTTTCCATAAATTAAAGGAAAAAATTGAGGCCAATCACCAATTTTATCTTTAAATGCTTTAGCCAACGCTTTGATTATAGGAGGATGACCCCTTTCACTCTTCCAATTACCTTCACCATTGTATGTAGTAGTAAGGGCTAGCTTGCTACCCATACAAAAAGAAACGCCTCTAGCTTCATTGGCATCCAATTCACCCATGCCAACAATACTCTTGCCAATTCATTCATACCCGCATATCACATCTTCAGGCAAGAACTTGCATACGAAACCTGTAGCTTTGGTCCTCAAAGCTCTCCCTTTAAATCCTCCTTGGCAAGCACAATATATCTCATCTTCCATAAATTTGTAGGCATGGTGATTAAATCATCAACCCACTTGAATTCATGGCTAATGGTATGTAGGATTCAAATGATCTTGTGTATTAGCATTAGGAGATTTCGGAGGTCTTTTGGAGGGCCTTTTGGAAGAGAGAGGAAAATAAGCTCCTCCAATGAGAGAAGAGCCTACGTTACGTAGAAAAATAGATTGATATTAAAAAAAATATAAAAGGTGTCCCTCTCCTCATTTAATAATCTAGTGGTCCTTGAAGACGATCACTCTCTTTCATTTAATGTGAGCACCTTTTTCAGAAGGTAGATGCGGTGCATTTGATACAGCTTACGTCATCACTAGAATTCAAAAAGTTACAAAACTATCAAGTGGTGGAAGATTTTAAAACTTTTGATACTGTCAATGCGTCCGGAACGCCCAAATATCCTAGAAATGAATGTCCAATTGCCTAGCTCCGACATCCAAAGAGGCAAAGAATGTCAAAAACCCCTAAAAGAACATTTTACTAACGGCGCGCGAGGGGGCATTCCAAAATTTTGGAATGCCTCATCGCGCGCCGTTAGTAAAAAGCCCCTTTTTTCCTCTTTTAGAGAGATTTTTGAGAGGAAAATGTCAAAAAATCTCTAAAAAGGCCTCCATCTATCACATAGGTTTTTTCTTCATCATCTTAGCCTTACAGATCATAATTTCGGGTCTATAAGAGTGAGCACACACACCCATTGTTACAATTCTACAAAGTGCATTTTGATCACACACACACAGACAAATATAACATACACACAAACACACAGAGACACAAATATAACATACACACACACAGACAGACACACACACTCACAAACACACAGACACACAAATATAACATACACACACACACACACACACACACAAAGAGCCCCTCTCTCTCTCGCTCTCTCTCTCTCTCTCTCTCTCTCTCTATACTATAGGCGCGCGTAGAGAGGCACAACCGGTGTGCATGTCTCTATGCGCGCCTTTAGTATTGTGCATCCACCAGTGTATGTGTTTATGTGTGTATGTGTGAGTGTTATAGAGAGAGGAAGTAAGGCCGGGGAAAGAGAGAGAGAGAGAGAGAGTCTTTCTGTTACCTTATACTAACGGCGCGAGGAGGTTTTTTTTGAGGTCAAAACATGCTCCACGCGTGCCGTTAGTAATGGGAGTCTCTCACTCTCTCTCTCTTTAAATATGCTAAGCTATAGAAAGGAGAAGGAGAGAGAGAGAGAGAGAGAGAGAGAGAGAGAGAGCATGGTGCAAAAGTGCAATAGAGAAACATGGGTAGGCTTTCTTGAAAGATAATTGTCCAAAAATCACTAAAAAGAGCTTTGTACTAACGGCGCGCAGAGGGGCATTCTAGCATTTTAGAATGCCTCCTCGCGCGCCTTAAGTAAAAAGCCCATTTTTTGGGGTTTTTTGACATTTTTTGCCTCTCCGGATGTCAGAACGAGACAAGTAGACATTCGTTTTTAGGGTATTGTGGCGTTCCGGACGCATTGATGGTGTCAAAAGCCTCAAAATCTATCACTATTTGATAGTTTGTGACTTTTCAACTTTCAATGATGATGTAAGCTGCCTTGAATGCGCCGCACCTGTCTCCTGAAAAAGACCCTCACATTAAATAAAAAAGTGACCGTTTTCAAGGATGATTGGGAATATAAATCTACTTTTTAAAGTGTCTGGTTGTCCTTTTGGACATACTCACAAGGTGCAAGCGCATTTTAAAAAAAGTTTCTAGAGAGAGAAATACAATTTCTTACAAGGCCCTCCAAATGACCTCCGAAATTTTCTAATGGTTCAAATAGATTTGCAATACTGCATCCTAGGGGGTTACTTGTGCTCAAGGGTATTTAAAAACCCCTTCACATAGTTTTCAAACCTCCCCATCATGTAACACTTTTTGGCCCACTTAAACAACAAAGGCCTTAGAGTTCACATATCTTATTGCTAATGAAAAATATGTAAGAATTTATTTTAGCTTTGGAGATAAGGTAATGATAGCTTCAATGGCGGTAAAAATATCTCTTTCTTTCTAAAAAAGAAAAGGATTTTCTTAATATTTTATGTTGTTCACTCCACTCACCACACTGATTACATGGGGAATGTGGCTTGTTTTATTGAGCGAAGGTCTAATCAAAAGCTACCTTGTGAATAATCAATGGTTATCCTATGGGTCTAGAATAAATTATATTATCTTGGTTCAATCTGGATCTTGCCATTCCTCATTTCCTACAAGCAAAATGAATCCTTGTCGAGAGGAACGCATGTGACTTTTCTTAGTTCTTAGTGGTCACGATTATTCAGCGGTCATAGTTGGAGTAATCAAGATGTGCCACATGATGCGATGCTTTGATGTGTGCAATCATGGGTTTGGGAACCATCTTGATAACCTCACATGAAAAGTAGGTTTCACACTTGTCCGTGCACATGGGCGGCTATCACGTAGCCTGTAACGGTTGCATCTTGGTCGACTACCTTTCGATCGTAGAGTCGGGAGGTGGGGTTAAGGGGGCGACCACCCAGTCATAGTACTCGCATGGTCCGACCAATGTGTATAGGTAGGCCACACTATAAAGAGTCCGAGAATGAGAACACAAGCTCATTCTTCTCATGGTTACATAGAGTATAAGGAATCTGATGGCATGCTATATATCAATGGATAGATCTCGATGAGTACATTCTAAATTTAAAAGGTCCGACAAGTTTTGATTTCATTTGTAAAAAATTTACCGTGTTCTCGTCTTGGACAAGAGGGAGAAAGTCAAAGTCTTTATAGGGCCCATTTGAGAGTCCAAATTTTCCTAATGTCCAGCAAAGGCTACCCCCCCTCACATAAGAGCATAGCGAGGTCTCCTTCCTCCCATGTGGCACCTGCTTATTCCTCTTGAGAATGATGAATGAATACAATAATGAGATTTTGACAAATATGTATAGAGAAACCACTAATAACCCTATCTATATCCAATCCACTTGAGTTGTCTGATCTTGGATTAATACAAATAAACTTATTCGTATCCTTTCCACATGAGTTGTTTGATCTTGATAAATATACAAGGGTATATATGTGTTGTACATGTCACTCACATAAAATAAACCTTTTAGTCAATTTAATTCAATTATCATTACATACTCCTTCCATATGTTTTTTGAACGGAGGAGTATGTACATTGCAACTCTCCTCAATTGCAATATACAATTGAAGCAAGATTGAATAATGGATTATTGTATAATTACATTTTTTACAAAATCATAAAAATAAAATCTTGCATATTGATTCACCAATATTCAAGAGAGTTATAAGTGCTAATAGTGACATTCCACAATTTTAAAATTCATATCTCATAACCACCAATCATTATTCAATTCTGTCATAAGTCACATGTATATTGCATGTTCTAGAGTCCCATACCACTAAATTAAGTAGGATATGTCATATCTTGATATCCTATATATTATAGAGTCCCATACCAATATAATCCTATTGGTCACAAATCTTCATCAAGCTCATAGGAGTATTCTCATTAAAGCATGTAATCATAGATACATCATCATCATACACCAAGTCATCATCAACATAAACCATATCTAGTAAAGTATTTCCATAGTAAAATAAGATACAAAACTTCACTAATGGCATATGGTGGCCAACCACGTGTAGTATGATCTTGTAATTAGTGTTTCTTAAATTGACTAATTGACACCAAATAGATGTGATATCTAAATAGGAAAATTTGCACTATCAAGTTCTCAATCCCAAAAGATATATTCATGTTTGCTGCCTAAATTGGCCGAAATATGCACCATAAAAGTTATGTTGCCTAAATATGCAAATCAACACTAGGATGAGAATTGTGCATTGTGTAAAATGGTGAATCTGTGTGCATGTGACCAATGGACTATGTTAAGCATATGCTATATCATATTTTAGAACATTTTATTGTTTAGATTAATTTGAAAAAACACAGAATGAGAGCTAGAGATAAATAATTATGGTGAAAGATACTTGGAAGCACTGATCTTGCTCTGAATATGATAATGAAAAGTATAGTAGATCTTATAGGCTCATTGTATGTTAGCAAACTAAGATTAGTCACAATTCTATATGCCATATGATGAGAGTAATAAACATGAAGACCAATTGGAATATAAATCCGCTGTTCAAACTAATTGTGGAATCTTTAAGCCTTTCTACACATAGTTTTCTTTTGTATCATAAGTTCCATTGAGATAATTAACAAACATAATAATAAATAACTATGGATGCTTTAGCACCACTACTTTAAAATTATTTAAAACCTAGTGTGACTAATATATCTAAATCTCTATGTAGGCATTTTTCTAGTTGTTGAACAATATGTCTCAAAAAGGAATTTCAATATTGTAATTGTGGGAACTAAGTCTATCTTACTTATATGCATTTTAGCTTTATATACCGTCTTTCAAACATAGTTATAAATGTAAAGAACTTAGCCAAATAATTATAGCAAGATACATTATTATTATTTTAAGTTAAGAACTCGCTATAAGAGGGGATGCCAAAGCAATAAGGTTGATGCAAAACACAGAGGTAACCATGTGATAGACTTGGAACTCCTAACCTAGCAAGATCTCCAAAATCCCTCTGAACTCTCCCTAAATCAGACATGATAGAGACTGGCCAATGACCAATGACCTCCCATCCAGCCTATATCTACTAAGCCTTTGCCTAGAGATAACCCCTGTGCATGCCATTTTCCCTTAAGGGTGGTATCCCTAGGACCCTTGTCTAGACATTACTTCGCCCTTCTAGAAGATTTTTTGTCCTCAAAACGGAAAGTGCAAAATAGGTTCTTGAGAAACTAATGTTTTTTCAAGTGGACCCTTCCTCTAGATAGTCTTTCCACTTGACAAGAGCTTGTTGACAAACTTGATGTCGTGTTTGTTGCTCATGGTAATCCATGATACAATCTAGTTTATGAGATTGAATTGGAGGTTCAAGAATCAATGAAATCAACTAAAACACGCGTATTAACCACATTATCTGCTAATGAGAGATGCTTCCACAATTGACTCACATGGAAAATTGGATGGACACATGAAGTAGTTGGTAATTGTAACTTGTAATTCACGTCCCTAATATTATAAAGAATGGTGAAAGGAGCACAACATCTTGGAGATAACTTTGGTACCTTGTCCAATTCTTAGACTTTCCAAAGTTTTTTTGAATCCTAAGGAAAACCCAATCACCTTCTTCAAAAGTGATTGGTCACTTTTTTTATTGGCATACCATTGATAAGGGTCTTGTTCTTGTCACACATTTTGTTGTGCAGTACAAAGCATGCCCATATGATCATGCAAAAAATTCTTCACTAATTGGATTTTTTCTATTGCCAACCCTACCATAACCGATGACCTAGGTTGATAGCCATACATAAGCATGAAGACACTAAAGCTTGTCGTTACATGTGTAGCATTGTTATAAGCAAGCTCTAACATAGGTAGATAATCCTCACAATTAGATTGATTTTTACTTACATAGGCCAGAAGCATATCTTCTAGTACTTGGTTTACTCGTTCAGTTTGACCATGTTTTTGAGAATTATTAGTTGTTCTTACGCTTAGTAGAGTACCCAACCGTTTGAATACTACTCTTGCCAAAAATGATTGTTGAACTTGGGATCAAGAATCAATAACAATATTTCTTGGTAATCCATAAAGTTTGTAAACATTGTTCACAAATGGCCATGCTAACTTTGGAGTTTGTACTATTGACTTGGTAAGGATGAACCTACACATTTAGTCAATCTATCTACAACACATATGGAATCATGTCCAAGGTTGGTATTTGGTAAATCAACTATAAAACCCATGGAAATCCTCTCCCACTTACCATTAGGAATTTCCAAGGGATGCAAGAGCCGGTTTGCCTTTAGACAGTCAACTTTGCTTAAATGGTACTTTTGATAGTGCAAAACATACTCTTGAAATTCCTTACATTAGGCCTATAAAATTACCTTTGTATGAGTGCATATGTCTTCCTAATTTTGGATCAACAACATTGTCTCCGTTTCTAATTATTTTCATGAGGCTAGATTCCTCTATAAATGCAATATAAATATGTCTTTTTGTTAACTGGTGTCGCATTTAGTGAGAGTATTTAATTCAGATTACTCGAGTTCCATACAAATTTAAGAAATATTGTTGACCTTTATGGATATTTTGATTTGCCTGTAAGAGTTTCAAGTCTCAAGTCTTAATCTCCACCATAAAGAAATTCAAGCAATATTTTGATTTCAGTTTAATCATTAATGGTTATTCTTATTAAAGTGGATCATAACCTTTGCCAAGATGTCCTCATTTGGGGATGTTGAATATATATCATTAGCAATGTTTCACAAGTTGAAAAAGCTAAATTCTTGCTTTCCAACATGTTATTGTTTCCATACTATGCCTATGCCAACCTTGACTTAGAGAAATGACAACTTGAGATGGAGGTGTTGATGTATAGGGGTGACTTATTATTGACTCGTGTTTCATTATACATATATTGTAAAGCCTTTGAGTTTCCACCTTTTTTAGTAGTGTTGACAAGTTTTTGATATCAAATCTTCTTAAATATCCCTATTCATGAGCTATTGGTAGCTATTTCTTTAATATTGCTAAAGATGATACCAATAGATATTACCTTGTGAACTACCACTTGAGCCTATGTAAACTGCTTATCAAGAAACCTTTGGTTGGATACTATTACAATAGGGGTCACATGTGGTTTCAAATACCAAAGAAATGGCTTAACCAAAACATTCCCAAGAACACAAGGTGGACACAAGGAAGTAAAAATTTGCTCCTTGTTTAGTCGATTTCTAGTGCTTAATGTTTAGTGCACAGGATTTGTGAGGCCTTTGACCTAGGGAGTTCACTAAAGTATATGTAACATAGCACATGTGTTCAACAGAAGGGATTTTATATTCTTGTAAAGTTACAAAAATATGTGTAGATAAGGCCTATAATTATAAGGGGTACTTTTAATCCATTCTGGTGAACGCACACGATATAGGAAAATTTTACATAGTGAATGTTCCAAACCTTTGAACACAAAGAAAAAGGGGCAGGGAGGGGGGTTTCTCTGATTACATCAAACACTAAACCTCTATCTCATGGCCATCCATTAAAAAAAGCCCCTATTTGTCATTATAAGGCCCCAAGGGGGGAGCTCTTGCTCTCTGTACATCTAACTTTCATCCTTATCTCATCCTTATACACAATAATTTTGCAAATTTTTCCATGTAAAGGCTCCCAAGGCCCTTAACAAGAGTGGCCACAAGGGCGTGCAAAATGCCTATCCAAAAGTTTTGGATGGACATTTCGTGCGTCCTTATGGTCACTTTTTTTTTTTTTTTTTTTTTTTAGTATTGAAATTTTAGGATGTGATGCAAAACAATCATATCTTGCTCGGATTCTCCAAAAATCAACCATAAGCTCAATTTTTGTCAATATATGGCCCAGGGGAGGAGCTCTTGCCCTCTATACATCTAACTTACATCTTTATCTCATGCTTATACACAATAATTTTGCAAATTTTTTCCATGTAAAGGCCCCCATGGCCCTCAGCAAGAGTGGCCACAAGGGTGTGCAAAATGCCCATCCAAAATTATGCCCATCCAAAATTTTTGGATGGACATTTCGTGCGCCCTTGTGGCCACTTTTTTTCTTTTTTGTAGTGTTGAACTTTTAGACTGTGATGCAAAAAAATCATATCTTGCTGGGATTCTTCAAAAATCAACATGCAAGTTGCCAATTTCTAGTAAAACAGACATTTCTTACTTTTTTCTTAATCTACGGGCTGTCCAACGAGTATTAAAACCATGGAATCTGAAAATACTCAAAGAACCAATGTTTTTTATTTTGTTAAGGACTGTATTTCCTACATACAAAACTTTCCTAAAATCTTGCCCTAACAACTTCAAAAGTGGCTTCCAAGGAGTGCTCTCGGTCAAATTTTGAAACTAAAGGAAAACAATCAGAATGAACTCTTAGACTGTGTACAAACTTTAAAATAACCAAAATTTCCTTCAAAAAAAAAGTTATTGCTAAAAATTTCAAAATAGGATTCCCTTGGACTTTCCATAATGATAGCAATCAAAGAGTTCAAGGAGAGGTATGGAATCGAGGTTTATTCCGTCAAGATCTCTTGTACTTTATCATGTCTTCTCATGTACAATCTTACCAAACAAAAACAAATTTGCACTTTAAATGACTACAAATCTTATTTAACTTATCAAACAATCTAAAATATGGTAGACCTAGAGTGCTCTTACACATCAACAAATAGAAAAGTCCAAATTTCTTCTCATCATTAACTCTGATAAACATACATTTGTGAACAACTTCCAAGGGGTAGTGCGGTCATAGTTCTTACATCCATTCCATGACATGGTATGCTCATGGGGTGACCTATCACATAAAAATATCTTTGGTGGGGGTGCCATCATGTTAGGAAAGGGTGTGTTGCTGATGAGAAGTTGTTGTATTGTCTACTAGGGATCTCTCCATGTTAGCATAATGATTTTTGGTGTAGTGGGAGCCACATTGCTTGAGGAGAGCTTTGTGCCATCATAAAAGCTTTATGTTATGCGAGTTTCTTGAGCCATTCTTGCAAACAAAGCCACTCAACTAGCATAGTAAGAGGTCACCTTGTATCATGATGCGTTAGAGACATGTTCTTTAGACAAAAACATGTATGAATTCAACATTTGCAAGTTGTATAATAAAGACACTTGTTAAGTATATACTGTACAAATTTGCAAGTATTTCCATCCAATAATCCTAAAATATACACTAGGATGAGATTACCCACCTCTAATAAGCATGGATTTGAAGACCTACCTGTAAGATGTAACAGGCTGTTTTAGAGAAAAAATGGTTACACTTGACCTCTCTAACCTGCAGCCTTTCACTATTTGTGTACAAAAGCAACCTTTGTGCCAAGCACTACAAAACAAGTAGAGGCAACACCTTAGACTTCAAAGTCTATGATAAGAAGAACATAACCAAAAGTAAGAAGTATATTGTTACCTTGTACCAAGGGGTGTTTCTTTCAAATATGTGATGGTATTGGCAAGCTTCATAATGTACACATCTTTTTCTTGCAATTGTTATTGGAGAGTTTCAACCTCCCTCTTTGAAGAGGCAATACTTTCTTGTAATGCCACTGTTTTGAGATGAAGAGCATGACATTTGTGCTTCCACGAATGCAAAGATGCACATGCACCCATACACAACCAATTGCAATAGCCTAACAAGCCTACTTCGCCCCTCCCAAGATATTGAAGATCCATCAATATTCGTCTCACCAACAGTACGACTTCCTGGGATGACCTATGCTCACCCTCACATGCGGCCTTCAATGCAAACGCCGTCGACAAGCAATATGTACGCTTTTGTTGTGCGGAGTACATGGTGGTGGAGGCATATGACTTGTGATGTCCGTGAGCACCATGGCAGGTGTTGCGTGAGGAAGTAAAGGATGAAAAGAGAGAGGGGGGGGGGGGGGGGGGGGGGGAGGGGAACATGGGAGGAGAGAAGGGAGCAGGGGGGGGGGAGAGAGAGAGAGAGAGTGAGAGAGAGGGGAGGAGGAAGAGAGAAGGGGGCAGGGAGGGAGAGAGGAGGGAGGAGGAGGAGAGAACAAAGGCTTTTTTGTTTGGGGGGGATTTGTTCTTTTGAAAAAGTGGACTTTCAGTGTTTGTAGGTTTAAAAAAAGGTCAAAAAATAAATTTTTTCATATGTATATGTGTTGGGGGGGAGTTTTAAGTCAAAACTAAGTAAAAATAACTTTTTTGAAAAAAGAGCAAATTTTGGCTCTTAGTGACCCACGTTTTTGCTGATGTGGCCACACCCCTTTACTCCCTTCACTTTCAAAAAACTAGAAAGAGAAAGTGACCTCCTACGTCCATCCTACATGTGTCTAAAAAACAGGCTAGAAAAGCCTACTCAAAACTAGCTTCTTGAATGCACTTGTCCCCTTAACCCTACACAATATTAACCTTAATCCCTAAAAATTAGGATTCCTTACAAGGCTTATGCAAAGTCCATATTTCTCCTGATGTAATGTATTTCTATCTTAAGAAAGTCACATTTACTAACTTTTGCATAGAGTCTTGTTTGCTCTGGGCAAGTTTTAACACTTATCTCAATGCAACTAAATACTTCTCTTTAGATGCATTGTAAAATAAGTATATATTCAAGAAAGATGATGACAAATGATATGGGAACATCACATTATCCATAAGCATCATGAAGGTAGTAGGAGCATTAGTCGAGACAAAAGACATAACCAAGAACTTCAAATGCCCCAAACGGGTCCTAAATGCCATCTCAAGTACATCAATAGACTTGACGTGTACCTAATGATGCCTCGAGCATAAATCTATCTTAGAAAACTAACGTGCACCTTGCATTGATAAAAAAAGCTCATTGACTTTTGGAAAAGATACTTGTTCTTAATGAAATAGAAGTAGACAAGAGAGACAAGATGAATGTTGTGTTGGAGAGTGAACTTTATTATACTTAAATAGTTCATAAAGACAGTGAGAATAAAGAAGGATAGGAGACAACCTCTAGCAAAAGAAAAGCTCTTCTACTTCATTAGCTATTGAAAAATGAGATAACTCTACTATATGTATGAGTGGAGAGGCATGTACATCTCACTCTCCCATGAGAAATACATGCGTAGCATTGGCCATCAATGAAAGTGAATAGTGGTAACTATGATGCACTGAAGGTCTTTGACTAAGCAACCATTCATGCCCTAATACTTCATTGACATGATTTACATTCGGTACTTGGAAGTCAAGTTCCATTTTGTGCTCTTGCACTTCCATGGGGACTTCCTTGTCTCCCCTATCCCATACATCCTTGTCATCTCCACCCATCATGGAAATGACATAGTTGTGGGAACTAGGTGACTAGGCTAATTTCAACTTCATCTGTAACTTGTAGTTAAGAACATTGTGAGTAGCCCCATCATCAACAAGCACACATACTTGTCATCCCTATATCATACCATGTATATGCACCAACTCATGAGGGCTAACTGAATATTCCAAAGAGAATCAAATAACACTCATGTGGTATAGTGTTTTGAGTTACCTCAATAGTTGAGTAAGGAGGAGAATCATCTAAGGTCAAAACCTGCACCATATGCATAGCTTTCTCCTTATCCTTACCGTTTTCTATAGATTTTTGCTTTAACTTGGAACAATTAATCTTTTCATCATCCTCTGCGAGTCAATTTTAGTAGAGCTTGTCCTTACAAGCTCAATGAAAATCTTCAATAGAGAGATGACCATGGCCTGCCTTAGGCTTCTTGGTGGCCTTTACTGCTGAAGATGGAGGGGGGATAACTTCCTCTTGAAATTTCCTTTTTCTATGGAGGAAATGCTTGTGATGTGAGAAATGCCCTTATTATCAATGTAGTCATCTTAAATCTGGGCACTTTTTATTGCATCCTCTAGGGTTTTAGCTTATACTTCTTGTCCAAGCCATGGGTGAACGCATCTACTTTATGGAGATTGTCTAAGTTCTTGGAATTGATAATTATGGCTCGATATCTGGACACATATTGGTGCAATGTTAGACCTTTCATTTGACATGTGTCCCAATCTGTCCAACTACGGTTCTCGTCATTATCAAGGAGAAACTCATTTGAAAACTATGTCTCAAATGACATCCAAGAGATAGGTTTTGGCTTCAGACTTATCCACCAATTGTAGGCCTTGCCTTTATGTGAGAGGCTGGTTTCCGTCAACATCAAGACATCATTCTCTAATTGATGTTTTCCAACTACGATCAATCGGGTGGTCGTTGATTGCCGAGTCAAAGGTCATGTGTCTTGGTATAATTTGCCCTAATGGCTTTATATTCCTACAATGAGGTTATACATCAATGAGAGAGACCCATGTTGTGGCTTGATAGTTAAGTTGATTTGAAGGTAGCAACGATTTTATTTTCTAGGAAACCCCGATTGAGTATTGCTGCAAGTCCCTTTACTTCATATTATGATAAGTCCTTGCCATCTATGATCTTTCTAGATTAGATTCACAAGGGTGCCTCAACTAGATTTGATCATAAGGTGTTATTAAACTTGTTGTGTTTTGTTGATAAAGGGCTAATGTTTAATTTTTTGAGGTGCCTAATGTAAAGGACAAGGAGCGTCTCTATGGTGGAGTGGATAGTGGACCTGTTGACCGTTGGGTCAACAACACAACATAACTCAAGTTTCGTACCAAAGTCGTATCTTTTGCGAGTTATGAAATGCTGCCGATTATGGCTATAAACGTCATTTGTAATGAATAGTTATTTTAGTTTCAGAAGCCGGGGTGCAATGGCACTTCTAGATTGTAAATACAAAGCCATTTGACCCTTTCAACCCCATTTTTGGTTAAACCTAAGGTAGCCTTAGTATATAAAGTACTTAGGTCATTTTGTAAAAAGACTTTTTTCATAATCAAAACTTTAGCGCTGCCGTCTACTGTGTGTGAGAGAGAAAGAGAGTGAGCGTGAGCTTCATCCTCTTGCTATGCCCGGCTCTCTCAACACATTGGAGATCCGACTGCACCATTGTTGTAGGCTTGAGGAGAGCTACGGGACAACGCCAAGCATTCCACGCGAGACAAAGCGCACACGCCAACGCATCTATGAGCTATTTGTGATCGTAAGTGTATCAAACGATGTCTGTTTTCTGCGTGCTAGTAGTCTATAGAATCATGGCGACATAAGCTACGCATAGGTACTCATAAATTTCAGTTTCGGACACTTTCAAAAAAATTCTCTGTCATCCTACGCGTTTTCCACAGACGGGTTTAGAGTGAGGGTTTTGAATGTAGAAGCTTAGGGACAGGTGTATCCTAGTGAGGGGATGGTGTTCCTTAAGTTTCGTATGAATTTGGCATGATTAGGTGAGTTACCTTCCGTATGTGTGTATGTGGCTAAGTGGTGTAGTTGAGAGCAGTGAGGTTCTTGATTGTGGTTTAGTTGGCCTTCCAGAGTGTTGTATGTGTAGGATGGTCTCAGCCTGACAAGCTAAAGAGATTTCCTCCGTGTGCCTATCGTGTCATCTGTGTCCTCGATTAACATTATGTTGATCTAGGTAGTGTTTGCATGCACTTCATGGGTGTGTGAGTCTCTTCGTCCAACATTGGCGCCGTTGCCGGGGACACAAGGACCTAAGTAGGTTTCCTACTAACACTCGTGTGATGGTTGCTTGATTTAGTTTCGGCTAAAGAAAGCGTTTTTCTTAAGTGGATCTGGAAGAGGATATTCCGTGATCAAGTGGATAGCCAGGAAGCGTGTGTCTTGTTGAGGGTCTGCGACTGGATAGGTTTAGTTAGGATCTGTGGATTAGAGTAGTTGTTGGTGGTCGAGTGATTTGTGAGGATATAAAAGCATTTACTAGTCTATGTGTGGCAGTGAAGCGTTTTTCTACTCATAGATGCAAAACCCCATATGATTTGTAGGAGTAGCTTTAGGTAAGTGATCCGATTCTGATCTAGATCTATTCAGCACTAAATTATTTGCTAAAGTGCTTGATTGCATTTGAAATCACGGAAAAGTGTGCTTTTGAGGGTAAAAATGCATTAAACAAGCTTTTGTGGATATTTTTGTATGACTGACTGATGTTGTGCATATAAAAGAGCATTTGCAAGGGTTCTGTGAAGAAAACCTACAATTCTGTAAACATAGAAATCCTATGCATAGGATGTCTCAAGGGAGTTTTGGAGACCAAGTTTGAAAATTCTGACTGCACCAGTGTGGTCAGAGGGTAGGTTTTACCCTAGTAACATATTGACTTGAGTGTTTTTCCCTATTTTTGTTGACCAAAAGCCAAAAGGCGGAGTCAGAGAACGGAAAATTTCAGAAAAGGCTTAAATTGAGTGATTTTTGCATGTTTTTGCAATTGTGAAGCATACTTGCACTTGCTGAGAGCATAAGGAAGCATCAGGGACACTTCAGTCTGAAAAAATAAACAGTAGACATACTACGCGTAGGATGTCTACAGGGTGATCTAGGCATTTTTTGAAAATATGAGGTTACCAGTGTGTTTAGAAGGTAGGTTTTACCCTATTTTCACCTGGAATGTGGAAATTTGACCAAATTTTGACAGATCAAAGCCAAAAGACGAGAATTGCCAGACATCCTACCCAAATTGTGTCCAAGGCCTAATTTTGAGACCAAACCATAGGATGACTCCATAGGCATGTTCTAAATGTTGTATTGAGTGCATGTGATAAATTTCATCTCATTTGGGTCAGTAAAAGGAAGATTGAACAGACTTTAGAATTTTTTACTGAAAAAGGCAAGATAGCTAGTTTTGGGGTCTTTTGACATCCAAACTCAAATCTAAGCATACCACTGGGTTACTGACATCAAGGGGAAGCTGTGGCTCAAGTTTGGGGCAATTCTAAACACTTAGACATCCTACGTGTAGGATGTCTTCACCATGATTTAGCACTCCAAATCAAATTTGGGGCAATTCTGAGCAGTTAGACATCCTACACATAGGATGTCTAAGGCATAATTCTGAGACCAAAATTCTATTGTAACCATACCATGCTGTCATATAGCCTTAGATAAGCCTCCTAGGCAAATTTGGTCCAATTTGGAGTTAATTTGACTTGGGAATTCATCAGAACGGACATCAGGCTTTTGGAACAGATTCTTGATCATTTGACCAACCTATAGGTGTCAGAATCAAAAAGTAAAAATAGCTGTGAGCTTAGCACATCAAGGGGAAGCTACAGTGCAAGTTTGAGCTGAAACAGAGAAAAAAGACATCCTACACGTAGGATGTCTCCTGAGTCATAAAGTGGTCAAAATTCTAATGTAGCCATATAGGAAGGTTCTAAGTCTCTCAAGGATTCCAGAACTTTTTTTCAAAAGTGAATTTGGACCTTGTTTGGCCTATTTACCAAGCAAAGACAAGAATTGTCAAACATCCTACTCTTGGAGTGCACTAGAAGCTCTTGCAGCCTAAAATCTTGACCTACTGCCATCCAAATTCAATTCTAAGCATACCATTGTGTTGCTGAGCACTAGAAGAATCTTGGGATCAAGTTTGGACAAAATCTGAGCAGTTAGACATCCTACGCGTAGGATGTCTCCAGCTTGATTTAGGACTCCAAACCAACCTATGAGCACACCATTGTGATCAGCACATCAAGGAGAAGCTGGGGTGAAAATTTCAAGTCGTTCTGAGCAAAAAAGACATCCTACGCATAGGGTGTCTCAAGGCCATTTTTAGGTCCAAATGAAATTCTGAGCATACCATTGTGTTGCTGGACTTAAGGGGAGTCTCTGGACCAAAGTTTGTTAAATTCTGAGCATATAGACATCCTACGCGTAGGATGTCTCTAGGCCAGTTTTAGGGTCCAACTGTAATTTTGACCATACAGAAGTGTTCACAGTGTCACAGAGATCCTACATCTTATTTTAAAATTGAATTTGGACTGATTTTGACAAGTCTAAACTGCATTTCACTGTTTTGGCCATAACTTTCACAAACGGTATCGGAACGGAAAAGTTTTTATATCAAAACGTAGCCTGAGAGCGGCTCTACAGATCTTAGAGCAAAACTTGAACTAATTGCATGCCTACAGTGACCATTTAGGTCAACTTTGAAAAAAAAAACTTCGTTTGAGGTCTCAAAATTCATCCGCAAGTTAGGGGTGTCTGAAAGCGACAATTTGCAACAATTGTGACAAGACGGTTGCGGTTTTGGACATAGTTTCGACTTTTCCCTAACCAAAGAACTTGAACACAATGGACTAAGTGTACTTGAACCAAGCAAAATCTCTTAAGCCTAGAAATCATGTCTACCCTAGATTCAAACGCAGCTTACACAAGCTTGGAGATCCGGACAATAGAGGAATATCCTCCCACAATGGATCTTCCAAACTTGCAATTGATAAAGCTCCATCATGTTGAGAGAGTTTGGCTGATTGGTCATGAGAGTGAAGGACTATATAGATACATTGACGACAATGAGGTCAATCTTTATAGGTGCTCAGATCCCTACCTAGAAAAGATAACGGATTACAAGCTCTTATATGTCCACATACGGAGTCGACTGTCAATGGAGATCTATAGTTGTCGACAAGTATGTACGAGAATACAGAGTTGTAGAAAGCACAAATCCACAGACTGTACTAGAAAGAGGTGGATATTTGGTCAATGAAGGACCACAAATGCCTCCACCAAACACGAGAATTCCTATAGGAATTCCAAGAAGAGAGCCACCAGGATTCCCTTCAAGAGCGATAACGAGAGAAGGATTGGGAGAGTCTCTGGTTAAACTTGTAGACAATCGACGAGTTAGACCATCCCAAGTTCAGAAATGGGTAAATAGAAAATACCCCGGAGATAAAGATCCGAGAGATCATGTAACGACTTTTAGAAGAGTGATTAGAGCAGAGGAAGTTTGAGATTTTGCAACACAGTTTGTGGGATTTCGATTCAGTCTAGAAGATGATGCAGCTACATGGTTCGACTCGGTGGAAAAATGGGATTTTTTTTTTTGAGACCCTAGATGAGCTGTTTGAGGAGTTTATTGAAGAATTATCGCCAAAAGGCATTGCTCACAACACGGTCTCGCAAATCCATAGATTCAAACAGAAAGAGGATGAATCAGTACGCAAAGCATCATTACGGCTCAAGAGATATGTTAAGCTCTGTCCGAGAGCGGAATTCCCTACGCAAGCACGACTAATGCTGATCTTTATCCAGGGAATGAGACATGCGGGCCTTCAGAAGGATCTGCATATGATAAGGAGGATGACGCTAAACGAGTTGATCAAAGAAGCTCTTTATCTAGTGGATAACTATGAGGCATACAAAGAAAAGGACTTAAAGAGTCAAGGAGATGACACATCCTCTTAGCACACGGTTTCACAGATAAGTGAGTCCATTGCCAAGCCAACGGCACCCATTGATCAAGAAAAGCTTATCGACGACTTGGTCTGATTCGGGAGAGCCGAAGTGGTGTGAAATTGAGAGAAAATGGACGAACCATACGGGGGAAGAGTGCTATTATAGCATGGAAAATGCTAGGGAGAGGTATGTACAACCTGTTCCAGAAGCACCTACTCCACCTAGATACATTACAGGGAATGCGCCAAGACCAGTAGGAGTTTTAAGGCCACAGCTTGTCTTAGGACAACAACCTCCGCTGCCAGGTGCTAGAATGCCGGTAGACATGAGATACATGCCAATGATGGAAGCATCAAATAAACCAACTCCAATACCAACTAAAATGTGGTATAGCAACCAAAGTGAGTACTACCCTTCGGAGCAACAAAATGTGAGAGAAACACATGGAGTGGTGAGGCCGGTACAACCTCCACCTCCTGGGTTTCAGTCCAAAGAAAGAAGGTATGAAATGGATGAAATGAAATGGTATGACATCATTCTGGGAAGACCATTCATGCGACAATTGAAAATGGTTCAAGATTGGGGTTATGACCATATATACCCGAGACATATGGAAACCATAACAAAGATAAACTTGAGGGACCATAGCTATAGGGATGTGACGAGAACACCGGTGAAGGAGTTTGATTCCGCCACAGTAGCAGGATCAGAACTTCCAACTTAGTTAGGTAAGCCTAAGGAACCGTGGATGTGTGGAGCTTCACAATGTGGTAGCTTGAGACGTGAGAAATGTATCCTAGAGCGAGTTATAGAGGATAGGGACTATATCCCAGAACCATTTCGTGAAGAAGAGTTAGAGCCTTTTGGATGGGAACAAATCTTGGCTACTCTGGACATGTGCGCCGTGGAGGATGCTCCCACAACAAAGTTTTGTGATGAAAATGGCTATGATGTCGTTCCTTATTTTGCAGTGAGTGTAATCCAAGAAAACAAAGAGAACCAGACATCAACAAGCTCTCGAAATAAGGAGCAAACAAAGAAATGTGGAGAATCAAAAGATGAAGAAGACGACGAGTTCTATGACTCTGTAGAACACTTCGAGCTTCAAGAAGATCAACAACCCGGGAATCAATGTCATCGCTACACGAATAAAGTGCATCAAAAGTGGATTCCAAAGTCCTCGGTGAAGACACATCCAACACAAGCATCTTCATACAGGGCTCCTAATAAGGATGCAAAGACTCAGCTAGAAGGAATACGACCAGAGCAACGAGCTAACAATGCTCTAATCAATGGGCTAGAAAAGTCCTCCAAGAAACTACAACCCACGAGAAAACAGACAGTAACTTTCCACTACCAGCCAAAAAATCAAGGGAAAGTACAAGAAGTCAACCTTGCTGAGGATAGTAGCGATAGTGATGAATCTTACGACATCCCCTATCATCAACTCAGGCCATCACTATCACCAACCCCTTCAACAACAACCATGACAGGTCAAAAGAACAAGACAGCAAGTCAAAGCCAAAAAGCTCGACAAATCTGGATACCAAAAAGCCAAATCGGCCAAAAACAGATATGGATCAAGAAGAAAAGATCTCTAATGACAAATCACAAGATCCAACACCAAAACAAAAACAAGGAAAGCATGCACGAACGGGTAAGAATATCACAAAATTTCAAGCTTTCACAACTCAGGTTTGGGCTCCAACGAAGTTGATTCAAACACAAAAAAGTTAGGAATTCATTTGGATTCCAAAACAACCACAGTATCAACTTTCAAAGCCTAAATCCCATCCCCAACCAAACGTACAAGGGCTGAAGCAAAGACCACTGTTGACTCACACAACAAAAAGGTGGATCCCAAAGAAGTCTCTTCAAACACAAACGAAGCACGTGCAAGTATGGGTTCCCAAACGAGCGTCAGCAACAAAACAACCAATAATCGCAAAGAAATGGGTCCCAAAGAAGAACAACAAAACTGTTGTCAGTGCATCGTCGGTTGAATTCTTACAATTCTTTCTGCGATTATAGTACAGTTAGAAGAGAGCAAGTCGCTTCAATCAAGAAATGATACAAGAGCTTCAAAGGCCATTACATTGCTTAGAATAGGAAGCCTCGCCAACAAATGCCAATAAGCAAATTGCTTATACCCACATCTTGCACAACATAAATCTTTTCCATGCATTGACTGTGTATGCATAATAGGGCTACATTACAAGGCCTGCATAGGCACAACTTTTACTTGCCCAAGCACAACACATACCCTTTGTGATACCCTGTCATAAAGGATGACTCCAAATAGGAAGGGGGGAGGCATTCTGAATGCGGACCTAACATTATGACTATTAGAGGGCAATTTTTTGTGAGAGGCATTGAATTTTTACGTTTTATTGTGATAATTTTTTGAAAAACTTTAGAGTATATGCCCTCATAGTAGTGTTACAGAGGAGTATGGGGACAAAATCCATATATGAGCCCTAGGGACATGTGTATAGTGTATATAGCATTTAGATTTCTATTTGAATGATTTTTCTTTTGTTGAGTTGTTTTAAGATTTTCTTTGTTTATTATTAAGAAAAAAATTAAAAAATCCATAATCCACATGAAGAAAAGACTGACGAGAGGCCTGAGCACTACAAAGAGAAGAAGGTACAAGAAAACAATGAAACTTCACGAAGTATGTCTCAGCAGCCACTACAACAACCGAAAAACTTGTCAAAAAGCAGTGTCAACATGCAACCGACAAGTCATACAAGTCAGAGTCGAGTAGCTAAGCCACAAAATGAGTGAGGTGTTAGTCCCAAAGCTTCAAGTAATATTCTCTGTGGTCTAAGCGTCTTAGCTATTCTAGGTACTGCTCAAGCTGGAAAAGTTGAGGATATTTATGTTGTGTCGCTCATGCTGATATAGGTGAGCAAAAGAGTCAAAGTCTAAGTACTTAAGTCTAGTGAAGTGAAGGAGAAGGTCCAAAAGACACTCACGTACTGAGCACAGTGAGATACGAGTGGAGAAACTTCTACATCGCCAACCCTTCTTGGAAAGGTGGAAGCTATTGAGACATCTTTTGATGTCACATGTGCTACATTTATTCCTCGAAACACCCATCATCTCCTTCTTTCACATTGCATGCTTTTGGTGACAAATTTCTCATATGCATATAGAGTGTCCCATAATTGGCACTTGCATCAGGCACTCTTTCCGTGTTTCACCCAAGCACTCACCTTTCATGAACATGTACTTCACGTTCAACTGCTCAACTCCAATAAGAGTGTATACCAAAGGAAATTTTTTTCCCACCGGGTTTTTTTCCCTTTAGTCGTCCAGGTTTTAGACCCTAATCTAAAGACACCTATCACCATCCTCTTGTACATATTCCTTCTACATCAACAATAAGGAAATGCTACTCAAATCAATTGACAAATGAATTGGAGCACTATTTTCTGATCATAGCATACTTCTCCTCAATGGCGACGAAGCTGCAGACAACACTAACAACATGATTGCACAGGAACAAAGAAGTCCCCAATGAAAAAGCTGCAGACATAAAAGTAATCAGAGGATCTCAAAAGATGAATGGTTACGAGGATAGACGTCCGCTCTAATGGATCATAGTTCTTGTTGTGGTTTGACAAAGATACAAGCAGTGCAACAGATGAAACCAAAACAATAGCAAAGTGTTGACCGCTGGGTACCCAACACAACGTAACTCAAGAACAAAGAAGTCCTCAATGACAAAGAGCAAACATAAGGGTAATCAGAGGATCTCAAAATCTTGTCCTTGATAATGCGCATCGAATGCTCGGCAGGGTTTTGAACCTCAAATTAGAATAATTAAGTCTTGGGTTCGGCCTGACAGACAAACTTTCATTGGAGTGCAACTTGGCCTAAAGAAGTTAAGGGTTTAGCCATACAATTTCTACAAAATCCTTACAAAGTTGTCATTGGCTCACAAGATCAGAAAGCCAATCACTCAATTCTACAGATTGTAGAAGTTGTTTCTGAGAATCACAAATACTCCCAATTCACAGATTTGCTGGAGCAAATGATGGATGGAGCTTTCTCTATCCATGATGATAAGAGTCAAGTTAAACGACATTGGGTTCTTTTTGAATTTAGATCTGGCAGTAGACCTATAATGACAGAAACAGATGCTGCAGCTTGGAGCGTGGATGTGAAAGACATAAAGTTCGTCATCAATTATGATTTTCCTTAATCATGTGAAGACTATGTACATCAGATTGGACGAACAAGACAAGCTACTGCAAAGGCTATAGTCTATACTTTCTTTACAACAACAAAACGACAACACCACATCGCCATCGACAATCAGGTCATGTCGGGGACGACATGAACGCGGAAGGGGGGAATGTTGACCGCTGGGTTAACAACACAACATAACTCAAGTTTCGTACCAAAGTTGTATCTTTTGCGAGTTATGAAATGCTGCGGATTATGGCTATAAACGTCATTTGTAATGAGTAGTTATTCTAGTTTCAGAAGCCGGGGTGCAATGGCATTTCCAGATTGTAAATACAAAGCCATTTGACCCTTTCAACCCCTTTTTTGGTTAAACCTAAGGTAGCCTTAGTATATAAGGTACCTAGGTCATTTTGTAAAAAGACTTTTTTTCATAATCAAAACTTGAGCGCTGCCGTCTACTGTGTGTGCGAGAGAAAGAGATTGAACGTGAGTTTTATCCTCTCGCTACGCCCGGCTCGCTCAACACATTGGAGATCCGACTGCACCATTGTTTTAGTCTCGAGGAGAGCTACGAGACAATGCCAAGCATTCCACGCGAGACGAAGCACACACGTTGATGCATCTATGAGCTATTTGTGACCGTAAGTGTATCAAACGATGTCTGTTTTCTGCGTGCTAGTAGTCTATAGAATCGTGGCAACATAAGCTACGAATAGGTACTCATAAATTTCAGATTCGGACACTTTCAAAATTCTGCTCTGTCATCCTACGCGTTTTCCACAGACGGGTTTAGAGTGAGGGTTTTGAGTGTAGAAGCTTAGGTACAGGTGTATCCTAGTGAGGGGATGGTGTTCCTTAAGTTTCGTACGAATCTGGCATGATTAGGTGAGTTACCTTCCGTATGTGTGTATGTGGCTAGGTGGGGTAGTTGAGAGCAGTGAGGTTCTTGATTGTGGTTTAGTTGGCCTTCCAGAGTGTTGTATGTGTAGGATGGTCTCAGCCTGACAAGCTAAAGAGATTTCCTCCGTGTGCCTATCGTGTCATTTGTGTCCTCGATTGACATTATGTTGATCTAGGTAGTGTTTGCATGCACTTCATGGGTGTGTGAGTCTCTCCGTCCAACAGGACCTAATTAATGACATGAAGAGTTCAGGTGAAGAGGGACGTGACATTGCTCTAACTTTAGAAGTCATTGGTTATAGCTATTTATGCCACTGTTTTTGGGCTTGCAAAAATCTTAGCATTCATTGAATTATATTTTATTATAGAGGTATGTTAGGAATTGAAGTTAGAAAAATGCTTAGGCGTACTTTTACAAGTGTTACATGAGTGGGGCTCTAAAATTGTGCCCATATCAAGCTAATAGCAATAGTACTTATTGATTTTGTTTTTGAGGAAAGTAGAAATGTTAAAAATTAACTTCTAAAAAGAAGTACAATGCTTTCAAGGGGGGTTGAGAGCTGGCCCAAGAAAGGAAAAGAAAAAAATTACATGATTTGGAGATTAGATACAATGGAGAGCCTATGGTCTGAGTAAGTTTGGAGAAGGGAATCCCTCTATCTTTTTCAGGAAAGAGATTTTTGAATGTCATGGTGGGATATGTGAGATTTAGTTCTCATCTCTTGCATACAACAACTGGAAGTTCTTTTCATATCACATAGCATAACACAGGTAGCCTCTATGGTTTTGTTAAGAATGGCCTTGTTTCTACTAATCCATACATGCCAAATATAGGAGGCCCTTAGTTGAGTCCAGAGAGATATGTGTCTTGTAATGCAACTAAGCTAATAACTTTGAGTGTAGAGGAAATAGATTAGCCATAATGAGAATTTCATTAAGAAGATTCCTAATGAAGATAGGGAGAGTGCTATGTTGGAGATAGCAACAATTTACACATTCCTAATTAACATTGCATGATCAATAACGTGCAAAACAGAGAGAAATAGAGAAATTGACAATAGTTATTTAATTGTAGCATTTGGACAAGTGTCCTCCTTTCCCCCTTTTAGAAAAAGGTCTTAATTATTTAATTGAATATAAATTCTCATTGGACCTCCCTATAGGTCATCCCATAGGATTCATGCACATTATGAGGGAAATATATCTAGGGGCTTGACATGTGTCCTTTATGCCCCTTCTGGCTTGGGTGTCTCTTGTTGAGTGTGTGTGTGTGGGATGTAGGATTTGGGCAAGTGTCCTCCTTTATGGGAAACCTGTTGACTCAAGCTCTTCAAGCTCCTTAGTCAATAAGCACCTCAAGCACCTTAGTCAATAGGCACCTCAAGCATCTTAGTCAATCGGCACGTCAATCATCTTAGTCAATAGGCACCTCAAGCACCTTAGTCATTTGAAGCACCTAAAGCACCGGTACCTCAAGAACCTTACCCACCTGAAGCACCTTAGTTACTGGAAGCACCTCAAGCACCTTACTCACCTGAAGCACCTCAAGCTCAGTCCTAGCTTGCCTAAGGTCTGAAGTACCTAATTGTGGTAGGTCTAAGGACTTTTAGCACTAGCCTTCGGAGGCTTTAATGAATCTAATCCTAAGGTCTTTTAAGCTCCATTAGATGCATGTTTCTCTTTGATAGACTTATATATTTTCAAGTATTACATATGCCCCTTCTATATGCATTTTTGTACAAAAACTAGCCTTTATGTATGAAATTTCTCCTTTTCTCAATAAAAAAGACTTTATGTAAGTACATATTTTTGTAAATGTACCTAATTATAAATCCCTTATTTTGTTTGCACGTGCTATCTTACATATTTCCTAGTGGACACCCCGAGATTTGTACAAATCTTTCTAGCATCTTATACCTTTCTTGAAACAAAGATAGGCTCTCCTTGAGGGCTTTAATTTTAATTTGTAGGAAAGCTAGCCTATCCAGATTGAGTCTTGCAAAATCCAAAAGATCTTTCTACCTAAGAGTCTCTTTAAGTTCAATATAGTCCTTGGTGTTGGGAATTTTGGGCTTTGTCGTAAAGTCACTAAAGTGTGAGTGAATGAGAGAAGAGGTGGATTATCCCACATGTAAAGGTGTGAAGATGTAGAGCTACATAAATATCCCTTTATGAATAAACAATCCAAGCTTTGCATTAGATGTCTCTTGTTTATTAATGAGCTTTTGATGGGATAGCCAACTACTCAAGATTGTGTTTATGAGTCCAAACTAGTCTATCTTGGAATCTAATTTTCTTGAGTAACAATCTAGCCTACACTTACTCACACATGTGCATAATTTTTTTCTATCACCCACCTTAGCTAGCATGATCCCAATCCCAACAAGTGGTATTAGAGTTATGGTATGCTAGCTAGGTTTATCGCTATGCATTTGTGTGCTAGTGTGATTAGCATCTTCATTAGGTTTCTCTTCTCTCAGAGTCTATGTTTCTCTCTCTACTTGATTCATCATTATAAAATATGATTGTTTGCATTAGCATATTATATCATTAGTAAACTCTCCCCCTACTCGCCACTTGGGCATGAGCATGCTCCAATACCCTTTGGTGATTAAGTGAGCAAGAATTTGCATTTAGCATTGTGTGTGTGTGCGCATGAGTTTAGTGTGCAATTGTGTTCATTTGTTAGCCCATTTTGCAGTAGCATTGCTCTCGTCATTTTTCTTACTTGCTTGTGCAATTTATGTGTGTGCAAAGTGCTTCATGATGCCGTTTCATAGAACTCCCTCATGCCTAAATCACATGCCATTCGGATCTTCGGTTAAGCTCTTGAAAATATCTCCATTTTCAGCTTTTTGTATAGCCCTTAATCTCAACTTTTGGGTGTGATTAGGTCACTCTAAGACATTGCTAAAATTGTGTGTGTGTGTGTGTGTGTGTGTGTGTAGAATACTAGAGTTAAAGAGATTAGAGTTCTTAATAAAAATACGGTACGCCGTTTTTTATTGATTACCTTGAATCACGCTGAAAGGGAAAATCGTTCTTTGGTAACAGCGGATAATATAATTTCCCGGCTCACTGAGCGATTTACCTGTAAATCTATCATTGTATGTACAGAGACTCACGGAAAAGGTGGGCATCATAAGCACGTAGGTGTGTGGAATGAAAGTGCCAGTAAAAACACAGTATGAAGTGTTATACGCGAAGCCTTTCCAGAATTCGAAGGGCGGCAATGTCATGTGAGTACCCATAGGGTTTGGGAAACTGTCTGCCAATATATCTTAAAGGAAGATAAAACTCCCGTAGTATGGGGAGAAGAATCTCTTGAAAAGGTAAGGGAAAGAGCTAGCTACAAACAAAAAAGTTATTACAATTTTGTAGCCCCTAGATCCAAAACAATAAAAATGGAAAAGAAAAGAGGGAAAAAAAAAAAAATCCAAGCAACCAATGCCAAAGTAATCAAGCGGCTTTCTTTAAAAAACACATGGGACGAGGTTTTAAAAGATGAGATACTAGGGCCTCGCTGTGTAACCAATTACTATAATATGCATTGGCTTTTTAGGGATTTGCAGCTTTTCAAACTTCGAAAAAGTATTGACCAGTACCTACCAAGCCCAATAATTCATGTAATATTTCCTTTTATTCGTGCTTCTTATATTAATCAAACCTATACTGTGTCCTTTTTTTTCATTGCGCTCATTAGTTGTTTTTTTGGCGTAGACTTCTATATATTAAATAGATTTGACTATATACTAGAAAAATTTAGGGAATTAGACTTTTTGACACCTTTTACGGCCGAGTTTGACTTTCAAATTCAAACATGGGATTTTGATTTTCTTAAAACTAAACCACCTGTGTTAAACACAGATGAACACCCAAGTATAGCATCCGGCACCAACCTTAATTCTGATCCTTGTGGTTTTCTATTATTTTTACTATATGCTTTACTCTCTATTATTTTGAGGTAAGAAAGAATTAAAAACCGACAACGCTTAACATACAAGCTCCTGTGGATTCAAAGCCCGGTTATATATAAATTACCTCTAGCTAAAGACCCTATTCATTCGAAATCTGTTGAATTAGTTTTAGTCCTTTCTCTTTTTATAGCAAGGTGTGCAAGGTATTTAGTATATAGTCACTGAAAAAAAGGCAAAGATAAGGACGATGGATCTAGCGAGAGTAGGTTACATGCAACACAAGGTATAATCAATTTATTAAATACACTAAAACAAAAGTATAGTAGCTGTCGTGTTCATGTTCCTTATGTTAGTGTAAAAGGTGTAGTGAGTTTCGGTCAACGCAATGTTGGCCGATTCGGCCTAATTGCACCTGTTACTTACAACTTGTGTGATCATATGCTTAATCCTAGTATTGGCAAATTCTTTTATGGGCCTCTCTTGCAAAGTGCTTCTCTCTTGAAGTATTGAATCTGAGTGACAATAGGCTAACAGGATACTTTCCTGAAGCTATTATGAGCTAATTGCTTTCCCAGCTAAGCCCTATTGTAGCTGCAAGCTGGCCATTGAGATCATCTTTTTTTTTTTTGTTTCCATGAATTATACAAGCTGCCATTTTCCATGTACTCATAGGTCGTGCCATGAAGCTACTTATACAAGCTGCCATTTTCCATGTACTCATAGATGAGCAACCTTTCATTGTCTGTCTGAGAATAACCCCACAAAGAGACGAGGTTAGGGTGCTTGATTTTCCCTATTGTTTTATCTTTGGTTGGAAATCTCTTGGCTCACCCTTCTCATCAATCTTATGGATGAGCTTCTTAACCGCTACCATAGTTTGATCGTCTAAGGTGGCCTTGTAGACTATGCTAAAGCCTTCACTGCCTATCCTGGCCTCTTCACAGAAGCCCTTGGTGGCCTCCTTGAAGGTGGTTATGGTCTAGGTGGTTTTTGGAGCATTGGACCAGGTTGCCTAGGCTGAAAGGGATGGTGCCAATGAGGTTGTTATGTAATAATGAAAGCACCTGGGTGTAGATTAGGCTACCATAGTCCTCTGGAATAGTGCCTGTAAGCTTGTTTTGGCTAACATCAAAGAATGTTAGGCTGCCTTCACTAGATCCTGGAGGGTTAGGGATGTAGTATGGTGCAATGTCTGCATAGAAATGCTAAGGTTGCATCTCTGCTCTGGAAGTTTAGAATTTTTCTTTGCCTTAAAAGGTGAACTCTTCTCATTGTAAGCACTGAACCCAAGCCATACTCTGTGCATAGATCTCCGTACAGATACTTAAAATACCCGAATCGCAAACCAGTGCTGAGCGTTCCTTTTATCACCTTCGCTGCTTGCTCGGTCAGTTCGCAGGGGATGATGCCCTCTAGCTCATTGCTACTAAGATCCAACCACACCAGATACCTGCAGTTTCCAAGTGTGGGTGGAATTGTGCCTGATAACGAATTGTTGCCAAGGTGCAGAAAATTGATTCTTGGCATAAGCCCCAACTCCGGCGGAATGTAACTTGTGAGACGGTTGTTTGAAATAGTTAGCCACTCTAGGCTGCTGCAGTTTGAGAGGGTGGGCGGGATGGTTCCGGACAAGGGCCTAGATGCAAGTAATTGATTCGCCAGCATGAGACCACTAAAGGAATGATGCCTGTGATGTAAAGAGGTTGCTTGTGAGGACAGCGAGCTACTCTAAGCTGCAGTTTTCCAAGGTGGGTAGAATTGTGCCGTGCCGTTGAAAAGGTGAGAACCAGCAACCATAGTTGGCTTGTCGCTGAGCAGATGTCAGGTCTTCTCCCTCAATGAAATGAGATTGGCCCACTCCTTCCTACAGGTAAGGCAAGACGGGCAGTGGCTTTGCCATTCACAAAATTATGATATCTAATGTGACAAGATTAAACCATCCAAGGGCACTGCCCCAGACAATTCATTATTTGCAAGCAGCAACTTCTTGAGAGAAGGACCACAAAAGAAGGGCAGGATGCTTTCTGTGGTATGGGATAAAAAGTAAGTTTATTTTAGTCTAACAAGAGAGAAGAGAGCAGCTCCCTTCAGTCCAAATTAACATGATAAGATATCAATGAAAGAGCTCCCTTCAGTCCAAATTAACATGATAAGAGGACATCAATGAAAGAGCTCCCTTCAGTCAAAATTAACATAATAAGACATCAATGAAAGAGCTCCCTTCAGTCCGAAGTAACATGATAAGACATCATGAGCTTCCTTCAGTCCAAAGAAAAGTAGCTCCCAAACCAAAGGAAAGCTTTCTTGCCAGCTTCCTTCAGTCCAAAGGATACTAAATAGCTTAGCTCCCTTCAGTCCAAAGTAACATGATAAGACATCAGGAGCTTCCTTCAGTCCAAAGAAAAGTAGCTCCCAAACCAAAGGAAAGCTTTCTTGCCAGCTTCCTTCAGTCCAAAGGATACTAAAAAGCTTAGCTCCCTTCAATTTAAGGTGAGGTGGCTTCCTAGCCTAGGGTAGTTCTCTCCCATCCAAGGAGAAAGAGTTCCCTTTAGTCCAAAGTTTATTTTAGTTCAAAGCTCCCTTCAATCCAAAGAAAGTATAATGAAATATTTTCCTTACCACAAAAAGCTTTCGGTGTCGCATAACCACCTTACCGGCACCATCTAGCTCGTTGCCGCTGAGATCAACCCACGATAGATACCTGGAGTTCCCAAGTGTAGGCAGTATTGTGCCCGACAATGAATTGTTGTTGAGATACAGAAAATTGATTCTTGGCATAAGCCCCAGCTCCGGCGGAATGTACCTTGTGAGACGGTTGTTTGAATTTGAAATAGTTAGCTACTTTAGGCTGCTGCAGTTTGAGAGGGTGGGCGAGATGGTGCCATTGATAAGTTTGAGGTTGAGCACCAGTAGCCATAATTGCCTTGTTGCGCCGCGGATGTCAATGGGGATTTCCTGTTCAATAAAGTTGCCCTACATAACCATCTCTCTCATGTTAGGCATAGCCGGTAGCGGTGTCGGGAAGGCACAAGTCATAAAGTTGCAACTGACATCTATTGCAGCAAGGCTACTGCAGCTCTCCAAGGGCACCACCCCAGACAAATCATTGTCTGCTAATAGCAATCTGCGGAGCGAAGGACCACAGATCTTGCCAAGAATACTTCTTGTGAAGGCATTTGCACTGAGTTCAAGTACCGTTAACCTACTGGAGTTGGGGAGGGATGCAGGAAGAGGCCCCGTGAACTTGTTGAAGCTCAATACAAGCTTATGCAGAGCCGGAAATTGGGATTATCTTGTTTCTTCTTGTTGCCGAAAGATCCAGCTTCTTAAGCTGGTGTAAAGAATCCCCAAAATCGGGTAGTATTGCGCCTGTGAGATTGTTTTTGGAGACGGAAAGCACCTCTTGGATTACTAGCTGGTTGAAGATGGTGGGAATATTTCCAGGAGTTCAAGAAGATGTTGACATGGCGCAAGCTTTGGTAGGAGCTGAGGGATGTGGGAATTGGGCCTGTTATAAAAATTTTAGAGAGATCTAACAGAGTTAGGTCTGAGCAACTACCAGCTATGGCAGTTGTGAGGTTCAAGGTAGATAATAAGAAGGCTTTAAGAGGTATTTCGCCAGTTCCTTGATTAAAGGAAATGTTAAGATGTTTAAGAGTCCTGCATTGGCCGATACCCATCGGGAGGCTGCCTGAAAGGCTGTTGTTTGAAACGTTAAGCCATGAAAGAAAGGGTGCCGCAATGGAGGAGAGAGCGCCAGAGAAGTTGTTGTGCGAAAGCCTTGTCAAGCACGCAATCAAACCCTTCCCTTACCCAAGATTACAAATCCACTCCCTGTCGTACTGCGCCTGTTCTGCCTCCGCCATTAAAAGAAAATAGCGACTGGATGAACCGAACCCGGGTGGGGTACTCGACTTTTTAACGTTGATCGTTGATTTTTGTCAACAATCTGATGATGAGTCATCGAATCCACTCTGCGAAGCTACCATACCAGTTCTCGTGAGTGTGTGTGTGTGTGTGTGTGTGTGTGCACTATGTCGAAAGTAAGTGTAAAGTCATACTGTTTCTTTCTCACACACAACCAAATGAGCAAGTTCATGTGGTTGGCTCATCTATCTTTAGGCATTGAAGGGACCCGCAGGTCTCGGGGTCGATATCCCAATTTTAGCAATCGAGGAAGCTGGGCGGATTTGAGATTGAAATCCAAATGGGTTCAGCGTCTTTGCGGGTCTCCTAGCTATCATTCCCACACTGAATCTTTTTCTCCTTGCGCACAAACTTCACAAGCACGCTCAAATCTTCCCAAGAATCAACTTGGGTTCGTGCTTGTAGAGACCAAGTTCCCGCGACACTGAAAGGCCATACTACTCACCAGATTCCCAAGCTTCAAACCCCAAGGTGGTGATCCCAGAGCCCCATAGCTCAAGGACCACTAAGCTCCTTGCTTAGGGAAACTTTCCACAGTTGTAGTAGAAGTCAATCTTCCCTTTTAGGGCTTGCTCCCACTGAGCCAAAAAATCAAGCATTTAAAAGCTCCAAGGCTATTCAAAGTGGAGTTTTAAGGACTTCTCCAAGAAAATCCTCCAAAGCATTCAAAGAAAGTTCAAAGCATCAAAAGGAACATTCAAATTTTGCATCAGCTTGAAAGTCCTTCAACTCAAACAAAAGGAAGATCTTCAAGGTATTGAAGGCTTCTTTCGAGCATCCAAAGAGAAAAGGACACTACTTCTTTATTGTGAAGAGGGGCTTCACCCCGGTGAAGAGGAGCTTCACGTAAAGAGAAAACTCTCCTTCCCACTTTGCATTGCATTCTAAGAATAATAATTTTGAAATGTATTCAGAGATGATGTGTTAATAGTGCTATTGTAAATGGATTACACATTTTACTAGAGAGTCTCCAAGGTAAGAGCATCCTTCAAGCACTATGGTTTCTTCAAGCGTGAGCTCAACTGAAGGTTCCACCATTTTCATTGGCAAGTACCTCACCATTAGGGATTGTTATCAACTTCACAGAAGACAAAAATTATAGATCCTGGCTTACATCAGCATCACATCAATCTAGAGGAGGATGACGTTCCGATTTTGCAACAAAGGTATAGAATGAATCCAAATTTTTCAAAACATGTAAAGTAGGAGATTGATAAGCTATTAGCTGTTGGGTTTATCAAACCAATTCATGAGGTTACATGGTTGTCACCAATCATTGTCGTACCCAAGAAAAATGAAAAAATCAAAGTTTGTGTTGATTACAAAAAGTTGAATGTAGCCACTATTACAGATCCTTTTCCAATGCCATTTTGTGATGCCATATTGGATCTTGTAGCAGGGAAAGAAATGTATAGCTTTTTGGATGGTTTTTCAGGGTATAATCAGATTCACATTGCTGAAAAGGATCAAGACAAAACAACATTTACAATAGAATGGGGTGCTTTTGCATCTACAATTATGAATTTTGGACTCAAAAATGGACCACCCTCATTCAATTTTACAGCATACAAGACATTTGAACCCTATTTGTAGGATTTCATGAGAGTTTTTGTGGATGATTTTTCAGTATTTGGAAAGAAGGAACTTCATCTAAAGCATTTGAGGTTATGTTTTGAAAGGCGTAGACAATTCATGATGTGCCTGAATCCTTTTAAAAGTGTTATTGCTGTCAAAAGTGGAGTACTTTTAGGGCACGTAGTTTCTCATGAAGGGATGTCCATAGATGAGAACAAGATTGAAGTCATCAAAAGAGAAAAAGCCCCAGAGAATGTGAAGGAAGTTAGCAGATTTGTTGGTCAGGTGCGATGACATGCTAGATATGTCAGATATTTGGCCAATGTTTGTCTACCTCTTACTCATCTAACAAAGAAGAGTGAGAACCTGAGGAGAGCTAGCTGATTTCAGATGTTAAAAAAGATGTTGTCAATAGCACCGATATTACAACCTCTAGATTGGTCCTTACCTTTCCATGTATTTGTTGATGCATTGGATATGGCTATTGGTGTTGTCCTCATGCAGGAAAAAGTCAGGGGATGGTTCCGACCTGTCTACTATGCTAGTAGGGTGTTAACATCAGCTGAAAGGAACTATGCTATGACAAAAAGATAAGCTTTTGGCATGGTATATAATTTAGCCAAATTTAGACATTATTTGCTGAGCAAGAGGGTTATTTTTCATGTGGATCATCAAGCATTGCTTTACCTGATTAAGAAACCATTACTGACTGGAAGATTAGCAAGATGGATGTTATTGTTACAGGAATTTGACTTTGTAATTGTTCACACTCCTGGCAAAGAGCACACCATTCCTGATTACTTGAGTAGAATCGATACTGGAGAAGAACCAACAAGTGTTCAAGATGGCCTACCTAATGATGATTTGTTTGAAGTTCTGAATACAATCTCTGAATCATGGTATGAACAGATGTTAACATTTTTGACAGATGGTACAATGCCAATGGGATTTTCAGGTGATCAGCGAAGGAAGTTTGCTTTAGAAAGTAGACCATATTTTGTGATAGCAGGAGCATTGTAAAGAAAGGGATTGATCAATTCATTAGAAGATGTGTTCCAGATTTTGAACAAAGGGCTGTTTTGCAAGAAGCTCGTTCAGGAACAGCAGGAGGAAATTTTTCAGGTGATATAACACGTAAGAAGGTGTTGCAAGCTGGATTGTGGTGGCCCACTGTATTGAAGGATGCCCATGAGCATGCTAGAAGCTGTGTGATTTTTCAAAAGTTGGGTCAGCCAAATTCTGGGGATAGAATGTCTGATCATCCTATATTACCTCTTGAACCATTTCAAAAGTGGGGAATGGACTTTGTTGGACCTGTCAAACCCTTTACTAAAGTAAAGGATGTAAATACATTTTGGTGGCTACAGATTATTGTACCAAGTGGGTTGAAGCTATTGCTCTAAAAGACAATAAAGCTCAGAGTGTAGCCAGATTTCTTTATCATAACATCATGACCAGGTTTGGATGTCCTGTGGATTTGGTGAGTGATAGAAGAAGCCATTTTCTAAATGAGGTGATTTTTGAATTAATAAAAACTCATATTATTATGCATAAAGAGTCCACAGCTTATCATCCTCAAGCTAATGGATAGGTTGGAAGCACAAATAAGACCTTAGTAAAGATATTGAAGAAAATTGTTCAAGACAACAAGAAGGATTGGGATCAGAAACTTGATTCAACATTGTGGTCCTTTAGAATAGCTTTTAAGGTCACCACAGGTATGACTTCATTCAAATTAGTGTATGGTTTGGAAGTTGTGGTCCCTATGGAATTTGTGGTTCCAAGCCTTAGAGTAACTGCAGAAAAGATGAGTCCCAAATTGTCAATTAGGTACAAGAGCAAATATTTGATGCAGTTAGAAGAGGACAGGTTGATCAGTTCATATATATCTGAAGTGATTCAGAGAAGGAGGAAATCTTGGGTGAGTATGAATGTTAAGTTTAAAGTTTTCCACTTTGGAGATTGGGTGATGTTGTATAACTCCATATTAGGGCCGCATCTGGGCAAGTTAACTTTGAGGTATATTGGTCCACATAAGATTGTCCAGGATTTGGTACAGTTAACATTGTTGCTGATCTTTTTGGTACCAGAGTTGAGAAACCTGTTAATGGTTTTACATTAAAGAAATTTAAAAGGAAACCACCCCATTTGGAATGGCCTTTAGCAGGATTGGTTCAACCAGAAGAGTTTGCAGAAAGTGGTCACGGAAGCAAGTTTGGAGCTCATCAATTTCAAAAGAGGATGACCAACGACATTGAAGAGGTTAATTGTACAATGCATAGTAGTTTACTAACAGGACAAAGAAATCCGAGTTCAAAATGATCAAGTCGGATTTTTGGAATAGCTGAGGTCGGAATTTTATTGATCGGATATTTTTGGGTCAGATTTTTAAAGGCAGATTTGAAGATTTATTTCAAAAAGCGGGATGATTTTCCATTTGCTGAAATTATAACGCAACACGTACTATTTGGCTTGAGTGAAAAGCAAGGTGCACTACCCAAAGGTGCCAACCATCAACTCTATCGAGCTTTATACTTTCTTATGTTGTCACCATTCTTCTTCAAGTACAGACCCACCCTACACATGCCTCAAGCTATGGTGAGAGGGAAGTCTAACACTGCCATGAAACCCGAGCTGGAGCTTGATGAACCTCCAAGAAGGCTGCATCACAAGGGACAAGTGCGATAGTCGACATCAGTAGCCCTAAGGAGGAGGAAGATTTAGGAGAAGAAGAAGCGGCTGCAGACACCCTCCCCATAACAGCAAAACTGCACCAGTAATTGATGGATCCTTTTATGGATTTTAAGGTATTTTTAGACTTGACACTAGAGTCCAATGTGGCATGGTTAGAAAAGGTAGGACTGTTGCATTTGAAACACTACCATGGGAGGAATGGAATTTAACTACTATACAAAATCCCAACTAGATATTCTCCGGAAAACTAGAGGTATGATTTCAAGCACAGTAGCTTTTAACCCGGAATCGATTTTACAAGTATTTAGTTTGCCACTGAAGGGTATCCTCACAATCCCTAAGTCTTCTGAAGCTATGTTGAGAAAGGATTTTGGGCTTACAAAGGGTATTAGGAAGTATTACATGCTGAAGAATGTAAATTATGCCAGGAGAGAACAACTCAAATGGTATTTAGAAGATTATGCTTTCTCATCAAGTTTGACTATATGTCAAAGGAAAATTATGGACCATTATGTTTTGCAGAACAGGGGGGTCAAGTAAATTGGGCAAATTGGCTCTATGATAAAATTATAGCTGAGGTTTACATGTTAGACAAAAGAAAGGCTTAGAATTGCAACAGATTGTCAACATTCTTAGCAGCTATGTTCACTTTATCAAACAAATCCTTGGGTGAACATAAGGGTGCAAATGAGAAGACAGGTGTAGGATTGTTGAGCAAAACAGAGGTGTTGAAGGATTATGAGGATTCAAGTCAAAAGGTAGAGTTGCCAGAAGATGTGTAGGAAAATCAGGAAAAAATGTCTTCCTTTAGGTTTTTGGTACAAGCAGGATATTCAGAGGAGGAAGCATTGAAGGCAGTACAAAATACAAAGATGAGTGAATCTATGAAGAAATTGGAGGCTCCAATCATTACGTCTAATGAGAAGGCACCAACAACTAAATTGGGAAAGGAGTTCACACTCTCAAAGGAAAGAAAAGTGGATTCAAAAGTGTTCAAAGCAGTAAGACAACTGAACTTTGAAGCAAGCACTGTCAAGAAGGTGCAACGGGGTATTATCATTGAAGATAGTAGGGATGTCTAAACACATGCTAGGAGAGGTTCAATAGTTTTTGAGCAAGAAGCAAACACAGTTGGACAATCAAGTGCAGTCCATGTTAAAATCAGGGAATGCAGAGGTATTATTGCAAGAAAAACTTGACATTGTGCAGAATTTGAATTTGGAGATGGAAAATTTAAAGTTGAAGCATAAACATGAGATGCAGCATAAGGTTGAAATAGAAAAGGTCAAAATGTCTTTGGGGATGTTCGAATGGACAATGACTCTCGAAGGAAAAGTGAACCATGAGCTGGAGCAATTGTCCAAGAGAAATGTAGATTTGCAGGTTCAAAATATGATGTCTGAATAGAGGCTTAAACCTTTGTTGGGTATGGAGAAGCAGGTTTTGAATCAAGAGGAGCTAGATATCAATGGAGTATTGATGTCAGAAGGGGATGTACAAGTACTTAAGCAGCAATTGAAGAGTACAATGCAAGAAGCACGGACAACAATGAAGGAGAGATTGACCGTTGTATTGAAGCACCTCTATGAAATGGTCAAAATTGGTTTTGTCAGCACACATGAAGCTAACTTGATGATGGAGGTGGAATAGCTCAAGAAGCAAACAGAGAATTGGATTAAGTAGGTCAAAGAACTAAAAGCAAAACAGAAGGAGAAGGTGGTAGTTGAAGAGGAGCAGCAAAAATCAGACTTAGCTCAATGTTCAACAAAACCATTACAGGAGATGAAAGGTCAAGAATTAGAGCAGAAAGTGAATGTTGAATTAGAGCTACATGATATTGAATTAGCAAATTCTACAATCCAACTTCCAAGTTGATAAAAATTCTCAACAGGTGGATCTTTCTTTTGATGCAGTTGCAGGTGGTGATGTTTTTGAAGCTATTGAGAAGTGAAGAATGCTTTAGCATTTATAGACTGAGTAGAATATGTAATTTTTGAAACTGTTTTGGTCATACTTTGTTTTGGATCAAGGGATATGTGAATCCATGTCAGATTTCTTTGAAATCCACCACCAGGACGTGCCATGTGTTGAAAGGGTAATAGAATGATCAGAATAGTGCTCAATTGGGTTATGTAATGCTGGTCAAAACTAGTCTTAGTCGGAATATGGTTAGGTCAGATTTTGCTCAGTCAAATATGTATGCCAAGAACATTCAGTTAGACAGTTGTAACTCTTTTTATGGTAGAAGGCGTGGGTAACAAACACACAAGAGTTGAGATCTAACTAAGCTTTTGATCAATGGAGTTTCCTTACTGTGTCTAATCTTCTTCTTTGCTCTAACTTTGCTCTGTCTGAATGTTGTATGACTATGTTCTCTGATGAGTCTGATGTTGGAGTGAAGTTTGATTATCTGTGGGGAGTATGTTTGTTGAGAGAGATCTGAAAAGCCATCTAAAAAGTTGTAGGCTTTCTTTTCAGCAACCCCTTTCAATCACATGATTGATGATAGGTAATGGAGAGTTGTATCTGATTGTAGCAGTGTTCACTTGTTTGGGATTTATGCACTCATAATTTATCATTATTTTTAGGCACCACTACAAGTGGTGGCATCCACTCCCTATGTTCAATCTCATAGATAAACTCTACCAATTTCAGTTTATCTATCTCTTCCTTAATTTTATTCGCAAAGGTTTCATTGTAAGTGTATGGACGTTGTTGGCATGGTTTAGAATCACTATTTAGGGGTATCGTGTGTTGGCAAATACTAGGATCTACCCTTTTCAAATCTTTGTATGACCAGGAAAACACATCTTAATATTGTTTGAGGGTAGCTATAAATAGCTATTCCTCTTCCTTGGTAAGATTTGTGCCTATGTAAGTTGGGCTTGGTTCTTCCCCTGGTTTTGTCAAATCAATTTTCTTTGCATTTTCATATCCATCGAATCATACGATGTTCTCGGCTCCTTAGACTCTCGGATCGGCTGCTCCACCATAACACATCGGTCCTGAATTGTGTATTTTTTATAATAAGAGGGTGCATTGAATTTTTTAAAGAGTCTCCCTCACTTTCCATTTTTGTAGTCCAAACCTCCTTCAATGTCCGTTTTTTTAACTTTTGATATTCACTTTTACGTTTAATTTTTGACATTGTTGGTGGTTTTCTGGTCTTGTCTTTTGATTGTTTTTTGCTTTGTTTCATTGAGTTTGCCAAAAAACTAGTCAACTTCAAGGGCTTTTGTGTGATTTTGTCATGGACACAATCATCTGATCATACTAGCATCAGATATTGCATTTTGGTTCTCAATTTCATGGGTTTCGTAATTTTTTTCTATTGTTTCTTAGTTCACCTCCTGTAATATTGCTTTTGTCTCCTCGTTTTTTTGGTTAGGGAACTTGTAGAAAATTGGCTCAGTTTGTTTTTTTGTATTTTTTTTTCCGAACCACTTGAGACTTTGTCTTCCACATTGTTTTCTAATTCATCACTATCATGGTGTTCATCCTCATCATCGTGTGAAAGGTCTTGTATGGAAACTTTGTCCACTATTCGTTTACAATTGCTTGTTTGTTCCATCTTAATTGTTTCAAAAATGTTTTTGGTTTTCATGGGTAGTGGATATCATTAGAAAGGGTCGTATATTGTAACCATCTTTGTTGCAAAATGTAGTATTGATCACCTCATTTACGTAGATGTCAAGAGTCGCCAATATTTTCTCCCATCCAAAGGTACAAATGAAATCAAAACTTGTCAAACCTTTTGGATTTAAAATGTACTCATCGAGATCTATCCATTCATATATAGCATGCCATCAGATTCCTTATATTCTTGAAGATTCCATTTTTTGATGTGATAGCTCCATTTTATAAATGGAATCTCTCCCCACATTTCAGCTTCAATGGAGAGGCCATAACTTCTACAAATCAACTCCAAATTTTTCAGAGTTTGGGGATTTAGAACCTACTTTCTAGGATCTTTCCAATGATTTGTTGGTGGATAGGGTTTTGACAAAGCATTTATGTACTTCATCGAATTGCCCACTTTGGACAAGAGAGGCAAAGTCAAACATCCTTATAAGGCTCCTTTGAGAGTCCAAATTTTCCCTACTGTGTTGTGTTGCAACTTTGAGAAATGGGTCCTCGAGATAAGTTGGCAATAGTTGCAGAACGAGTGAATTATGAGTGATTATGGCACCATGCAAATTGCCTTGCATCAAGGTTGGGTAGGAACCCACCTTAACAATATGCCATGTTAAATAATCAACAAACCACTCAATGTGGCCAAACCTCAGCCAACTAAGGATGCAATGCTGGCCGGTGTGAAAAAAATGCCAATTTCTTTTGCACTAGCACAAGCACCTGGGGCTACTCTTTCTACTGCTGGAGTAAATTTGGTTGAGTGGTGAAGGTGACATACTTTAAATAGGGAACTCCACCCCACTGCTTCTGTAGATTGTTGTCAAGTACACATTGTTGAGGTTCTCATTAGCAAAGATTCGACATGAACACCTTGCCTTGTGAGAAAATGGATTTCCTCAAGAAGTGCATAAACTTCATGAATGCTCTATATAAGACCTTCCGCCGGTAATTGGATGTCTTTTTTAGCTCTTCCACCAATTGTGCTAGAAACTTCTTTGTCTCGATCAGAGAAACTTTGACAAGCTGAATTTGCTTATCCTCGAGCATTTCCCTGATGAAGTGATACTTCACATCCACATGCTTTGTCTTTGAGTGATAAACTGGATTGCGAGCCAATTGTATAGCACTATGACTATCACAATATAACACAGGCATCTCTTCTTTGATTCCCAAATCTGTTACTAGTCGATTGAGCCAAATTGATTCTTTGCATGCCTTTGATGCTGCAACATATTCAGTCTCTGTAGTAGACTTAGTAACACAATCTTGTAATCTAGAACGCCATGATACTGCTCCACCAGCCAATGTAAAGACATACCCTGACGTAGACCTTCGGTTGTCTAAGTCACCTGCATAATCCGAGTTTGTAAAACCATTTACACTTAGCTCTTGACTCCCATAGCATATACGCATACTCTTTGTAGCTTTCAGGTATCTCAATATTCCTTTCACTGCCTCCTAATGTTTCTTGCCTGGGTTTGACATGTATCGACTTACTACTCCCACTGCAAATGCAATGTTTGGGCGAGTAGTGTTAAGTATGGAGCCTGATTTACCCTTGTAGTTTTCTGTGGTAAAAGCGCACATTTGTAAGGCCCCCATTATGAGGAGAAGCCATCGTGCGTGAAGGAAAATCACTCACCGGAAACCAAAATTTTCACGGACAAGAATCAGGGGCAACTTTAGGGGCCTCGAGGGCGGAGGCACCCGAGACTTTTTTTTTCCCTCGTTGGAATATTCCTTTTCGCCGGAATATTATGGTCGGACGGCGGCCGAAAAGTGGTCGAAAAACAACCGGTCTGTTGGCCGGTGGCCGGTATTCAATGGCCGGTGGCCGGTGGTCGAAAGTCAATGGCCGGTGGCTGGTGGCCGAATTCAATGGCCGGTGGCCGAATTCAAAAGCGGACTTGTCTTCTCAAGGGCGGCCACACATGGGCCGATTGGAGGGTCCGATTTGGACTTATTCGCACAAGGGCGGCTACACATGGCTGCCTCTCATAAGAGAGGGCAGCCCTTTTGGCCTATAAAAGGAGGCCATTTCTACAGACATTTCATAGTGTGAAGTTGATGCAACAAGGTGAGTGTGAGGTGGTGAGAGTGAACCAAGGTGGGAGCTCTATTAAGGGTTTAATCCCTTTGTAAACTACTTCTTCTTTTGAAGTGCTAAAGCCATTGAGTGGCTGCTTTCCCGTGGACGTAGCCCACATTGGGTGAACCACGTATATCGTGTGTACTCTCTCTCTCTCTCTCTCTCTCTCTCTCTCTCTACTCTATAATCTCTTGTGTGTGAAATCTATCTCTCTCCATTAAGTAATCTACTCAAAAATCTATTTAGCTACGTCTTATTTCCTAACAACTAGTATCAGAGCAAGGTTTGCTCGTAGCTAAATTATCTCAAGGAAAGGATTCCTTGAATTGAGTGGGAGTTATGGTGGAGGAAGGGAAGCTCAAGATTGAGAAGTTCAACGGCAAAAACTACCAACATTGGAAGATGCAGATTGAAGACTATCTCTACCAGAAGGACTTCTATTTGCCACTAGGCGGTCTTGCGAAGAAGCCCGCAACAATGGCAGATGAAGCATGGATTATCCTTGATCGAAAGGCACTGGGAACAATCCGGTTAATCTTGGCGTCAACGGTGGCCTTCAATGTTTCGGAGATGAAGACCACGGAGGACTTGATGAAGTCAGTTGACGACTTCTACGAGAAACCATCAGCATCCAATAAGGTATTTCTTATGGAGCGCTTGTTCAATCTAAAGATGGCAGAGAATGGTTCAAATGCAGAACACCTAAATGACTTTAACACAAACATAAGTCAACTTCGATCGGTGAAAATCAATTTCGATGACGAAGTGCAAGCTCTCCTTATACTATCATCTCTACCGGATAGTTGGGACAGCCTTGTGATGGCTGTAAGTAATTCTATCTCTGGTACAAATACTCTTAAGTTTGATGATGTTGTGGGTGTTCTCCTAAGCGAGGAAATACGAAGGAGAAGCACAGGAGAATCATCAAGTGCTGCATTGTCAGTGGAAACAAGAGGAAGGCGTAAGGAGAGGTTCAAAATCCAAAAGGGTCATGATCGCTCAAGACGGAGCAAGTCATGCACAAAGTAAGTTCTTGAATGTTGGAACTACGGCAAGAAGGGCCACGTCAAGAAGGATTGTTGGTCCAAGAAGAAGAAGGAGACTGAGTCTCAAGACAACAAGCGAACATCGGAGGCCAATGTGGTAGGTAAAGTAGAGCAAGATGCTCTAATTCTCTCATTAGACAATGTGTCTAATTCCTGGATAGTAGATTCCAGGGCTTCATTCCATGCGACACCACACAAGCAACATTTCCAAGATTACACCAAAGGTAATTTTGGGTATGTATACTTGGGAGATGATGACATTGTGAGATTGTCGGCAAAGGTACAGTTTCTATCAAAACTGCTAACGGAAATGAATGGAAGCTTAAAGATGTTAGGCATGTTCCTTCTCTTCGCAAAAATTTGATCTCTACAGGACAATTGGACGATGAAGGTCACAACATTGCATTCGGAAACAAACGGTGGAAGATCTCAAAGGGATCTTTGGTGGTTGCCAAGGGAGAAAAGGTCGGTACACTTTACTTGTGTATTGTTAGCACGCAACCTTCAGCTTGTGCAGCAACTACAGAAGTTGATAGTGCGGTGTGGCACTATCGACTTGGACATACGAGTGCCAAAGGAATGCAAATCCTTCAAACAAAGAAGCTTCTACCAGGTTTGAAAGAAGTGGACTTAGAGTTCTGTGAAGATTGTGTTTATGGTAAACAAAAGAGGGTAAAATTTCAAAAATCAAGAAATGAAAGAAAAATTAAAAAACTTGAGTTGGTTCATTCTGATGTTTGGGGTCCTGCAAGTACACCATCACTTGGTGGCTCATTGTACTATGTAACATTCATAGACGATGCGACTAGGAAAACATGGGTTTATGTCATGAAGAATAAATCCGATGTATTTTCCATATTTCAAAGGTGGAAAGCCTTTGTGGAGAATGAAACAGGTACCAAGGTTAAATGCCTCAGATCCGACAATGGAGGTGAATATTGCAGCCAAGCTTTTGAAAGCTTTTGTGCTAGCAATGGCATTCGGAGGCAAAGGACAACCCCAAGGACACCTCAACAAAATGGGATTTTGAAAAGGATGAACAGGACAATCATGGAGCGAGCACAAAGCATGCGGCTACATGCAGGCCTACCGCTTGAGCTTTGGACGGAAGCTGTAAGTACATCTGTGTACTTAATCAACCGGCCACCCTCAACGGCATTGGATGGGAGAGTTCCAGAAGAGGCATGGACAGGTAAACCGGTGAATTATGCCTTTCTCAAAGTGTTTGGGTGTGAGGCTTTCATGCACATAGATAGAAGCCTAAGATCAAAGCTAGATGCAAAGTCCAAAAAGTGTTTCTTCATTAGCTATGGAGAAGGTGACTTTGGGTATCGCCTATGGAATCCTGAAGATGGTAAAATCTTAAGGAGTACGGATGTAATTTTTAGCGAAAAAAATATGTACAAAGATTACTTGGAAAGAAAACAAACAAAAGAAACAGGTGATGAGTACATGGAGATTGAGGACGGTGAAGACTCAAGGACTGCAAACGGTGACAATGTGCAACAACGTCAACCAAATGAGGAGCCTCAACCTATTCCCCGAAGATCTACAAGAGCAAGTAGACCTCCAGAAAGGTTTGTTCCTTCCTTCAACCATCTCTTGATCTCAGATTCTGGAGATCCGGAATCATACGAAGAATCTATGCAACATGAATCCAAAGAAGAATGGACGAAGAGCATGCAAGTGGAGATGGACTCACTACATCGCAACCAAACATGGGAGTTGGTTGAGTTGCCTAAAGGTAAGCAGGCACTTCAAAACAAATGGGTGTACAAGCTAAAGGAAGAAGAAGGTGGGAAGAAAAGGTGCAAGTCTAGGCTTGTGGTAAAAGGGTTTTCTCAAAAGAAAGGTATTGACTTCAATGAAATATTTTCTCCTGTTGTAAAAATGAACTCAATTGGGCTTGTCTTAAGCCTTGTGGCTGCTCATGATTTAAATCTCGAGCAAATGGATGTAAATACGGCATTCCCTCACGGTGACTTAGAGGAGGAAATCTACATGCTTCAACCAAAGGGGTATGAAGTAAAAGGTAAGGAGAAAATGGATTGCAGATTAAAGAAGAGCTTGTATGGTTTAAAGCAAGCATCAAGACAATGGTACTTGAAGTTTGATCGATGGATGTTGGATCATGGATTCACAAGATGCAACTCGGATCACTGCGTCTACACGAAGAATTTGGGAGATGGGAAGTTCATCATCCTAATGTTGTATGTTGATGACATGTTGATTGCAAGTGCTAACATGCAGGACATCAAAGACCTAAAAGAGAAGCTGTCTAAATCTTTTTCAATGAAAGATTTAGGTGCTGTAAAGAGGATACTTGGTATGAAAATATCAAGGGACGGGACGAAGAAGACAATAAAGCTATCTCAAGAAGATTACATCAAGAAGGTACTAGAAAGGTTTGCAATGCAAAATGAAAAACCAGTTTCTACACCTTTGGCTGGTCATTTTAAACTAACAAAGGATATGTGTCCAAAGACACAAGAGGAGCTAGCCTATATGTCTAAAGTTCCATATGCTGCAGCGGTAGGTTCTCTAATGTATGCTATGGTCTGGACAAGGCCAGACATTGCACATGCAGTGGGAGTTGTGAGTAGGTTCATGGACAACCCAGGTAAAGAGCATTGGCAAGCTGTGAAGTGGATACTTAGGTATCTAAAAGGGACAACAACAAATGCTTTGTATTTTGGAGGAACTGATATTTTTCTAGAAGGGTATGCTGATGCAGATATGGCAGGTGACAAAGATACTCGAAGGAGCACTACTGGCTATGTGTTCATGGTTGGAGGCACAGCAGTAAGCTGGGCTTCAAAGCTGCAAAAAGTGGTTTCACTTTCTACCACAAAAGCAGAGTATGTAGCAATGACGGAGGCAAGCAAAGAAATTATGTGGCTTCACAGACTCTTAGAAGAGCTTGGATTCAAACAAGACAATTGTGTCTTGTATAGTGATAGCCAAAGCGCTATCCATCTTGCGAAGAACGCAGCCTTTCATTCAAGGACAAAGCACATTGAGGTGAGATATCAATTCATACGCACTCTTTTGGAAGAGGGACAGCTAAAGCTAGGAAAGGTGCATACAAGTGAAAATCCTGCAGACATGTTTACAAAGGTAGTCAACAAGGAGAAGTTGAGCTTTTGCTCATCTTCAATCAGCATTCAAGGATAAGAAGCCAGGATGGAAAGCAGTCACAGGTTTGGTTTGGAGATCAGTCTCCAAGTGGGAGATTGTTAAGTATGGAGCCTGATTTACCCTTGTAATTTTCTGTGGTAAAAGCGCACATTTGTAAGGCCCCCATTATGAGGAGAAGCCATCGTGCGTGAAGGAAAATCACTCACAAGAAACCAAAATTTTCACGGACAAGAATCAGGGGCAACTTTAGGGGCCTCGGGAGCGGAGGTCCCCGAGACTTTTTTTTCCCTCGCCGGAATATTCTTTTTCGCCGGAATATTATGGCCGGACGGCGGCCGAAAAGTGGTCGGAAAACAACCGGTCGGTTGGCCGGTGGCCGGTAGTCAATGGCCGGTGGCTGGTGGCTGGTGGCCGAATTCAAAAGCGGACGTGTCTTCTCAAGGGCGGCCACACATGGGCGGATTGGAGGGTCCGATTTGGACTTATTCGCACAAGGGCGGCTACACATGGCTGCCTCTCATAAGAGAGGGCAGCCCTTTTGGCCTATAAAAGGAGGCCATTTCTACAGACATTTCATAGTGTGAAGTTGATGCAACAAGGTGAGTGTGAGGTGGTGAGAGTGAAGCAAGGCGGGAGCTCTATTAAGGGTTTAATCCCTTTGTAAACTACTTCTTCTTTTGAAGTGCTAAAGCCATTGAGTGACTGCTTTCCCAATGCAAGAAAGCATCTCAATGTAGTCATCTTGACCACCGGAGAGAGAAGACTTCATCAAAGTCAATGCCTTGTTCTTGCTTAAAGCCCTTGGCAACAAGCCTTGCTTTGTACTTTGGCTGGCTATCATGAGCGGTGATCTTATACCTGTAAACCCATTTACAAGGTAGAGCCTTTTTGCCCTGTGGTAATTTAACTAGCTTCCATATCTAGTTTTTATGCAAAGCTGTCATCTCTGACTGCATGGCCAATTTCCAATTCCCGGAGTCCTTCATTTGTACTGCTTCCTTGTAACATGAGGGCTCATTGCAATCAGTCAACATGACATAGTTCATAGATGGAAAAAACCTATCAGGAGGTCGCGTGATACGTCCAGATCTATGCACAATAGGTGGCTCAGGCTCAGCCACAACCTGTGCTTCCACTCTATCCTGTCCTTGCTCCTCTTGAGCCCTGACATTTTGTCTTGCACGTGCAGGTCCATCTTCTTGGAAGACAACTCTTCTAATCTCCTCAACCCTCTCTGGTTTAGAATGATATTTGGCTTCATTAAAGTGAACATCATTGCTGCGGATAACCTTTCTGGATTCGGGATCCCAAAGTCTGTACCCCATCTCACCAGAATTGCCATAGCCTAGAAAGATGCACTTTCTACTCTTTGGCTCAAGTTTGTTCCTAAATTCCTTTGGAACATGAGTATATGCCTCACAGCCAAAGACTCTGAGATGCTTGTATGAGCGCATTTTGCCTGACCATACCATCTCTGCCACCACTGAATCTTTCTGCAAAACCTTTCTAGGAGATCTATTTATAAGATGAACAGCTGTTGATACAGCTTCAGCCCAAAACCCATTTGGCAGTTGTGCATTAGACAACATACTTCTGACCTTCTCTTGTATGGTCCTATTCATCCTCTCAGCAACACCTTTTGAGGAGGATTGTAAGGAGCAGTAAGTTCACGTTTTATACCTTTTGACTCACAAAAGTCCTGAAAGGCCTTTGAAACATACTCTCCACCATTGTCAGTGCGTAAGCATTTAAGCTTCTTGACACTCTGATTCTTCACAAGTGTCACAAACGTTTTTGAAAATAGTAAATGCTTCATCCTTGTGCTTGACAAAGTAAACCCATACTTTCCTCGAGTAATCATCTATAAATGTCATAAAGTAAGAAGCTCCCCCTAGAGATAGGGTAGGCATAGGTCCACACAAATCAGTATGAACAAGTTCCAACTGTGTATCTCTTCTATTGCTTCTATGCTTATGTGGCTACTGTGTTTGCTTACCATACAGACAATGTTCAAAGAATTCAAAATCATTAAATGAAAAGCCAGGTAAATAACCAGAACAAGACAAGATTTCCATTCCCTTCTTGGACATATGTCTTAACCGGCTATGCCACAAAGAAACGTTCGGCTGCTCGGTTACATTGATTACATTTTTAGAGACATTTGATACATAAATCATGTAAAGTCCTCCAGACTTTACTCTTTGTGCTACTATCATAGAACCCTTGGATATCTTCCACATGTTTTGTCCAAAAGTGGTGACGTAGCCAGCATCATCAAGTAAACCTGTGCTGATCAAGCTCTTTGTAATGGCGGGAACGTGTCTCACATTTTTCAGCGTGAAAGAAGAGCCATTGTGAAACTTCAATTGAACATCTCCAACACTTAAGATCTCACATGTCTACCCATTGCCTAGCCGAACATGATCTTTAGGTCACATAAGAGGTAAACCACTCCTTGTTTGGAGACACATGAAGTGATGCCCTTGAGTCTATAATCTAGTCACTCAGTGCATGTCCATCAGATGCTGTAAGAAGAGCTGAGTCCATTGTATTCTTCAAGAAGTAGATGTCTCCTGAGACTAGACTGTCATCCTCTGCAACAGTGTTTGTCACATTTATTTCTTGAATCTTCACTGAGGACTTGTTCTTCTCACCATGGTCTTCTGCTTTCTCTTTGCCTTTTTCTGCTTTCCATTCTCTGCAGTCTCTTTTCATGTGACCCTTCTTGCCACAATGGTAGCATTCTATGTCACTCTTGCCTTTAGCACTGCAGGGCTTGCTACGAGATTGATCCCTCTTTCCACCTTTGCACTTTTCTTTGGTCCTTCCCCTGACAACTAAGGCTGTTCCTTTGCCTTTGTCCATTGTCTTTCTGTTGGTTTCTTTAGTAAGCAGACTGCCTTCTACATCTGATATGGTCAAACCATCTGGAGGTGCAGAATTACTCAAAGCTGTGCGAAAAGTGTCCCAACTTTCGGGCAATGTGATCAACAGGAACATAGCTCTAACAGGTTCATCAAACTTGACACCTTGAGCTGACAACTGACTGTAGATGGTGTTGAATTCATTCAGATGATTGGACATAGGGGTCCCTTCTTTCATCTTCAAGTCAACAAGCTTCTTAATCCAGTATACCTGTGAAGCTGCACTCTGCTTCTCATAAAGATCACTCAGCTTTGTCCATGCTTGATAAGCCGACATCTCGTCTGCTACATTGAAGTAAACGCTTTCTGCCAAAGTCAGCATAATGGTAGAAAGTGCCAATTCATCCATTTCGCTCCATTCATCTACGTCCATATCTTCTGGTTTTATCCCCTTGAGCTTTATAGGTTTTATCTGCTTCTTTTGTACCAACACGTGACAAATCTGCTTCTTCCACAATGGGAAATTGGTTCCATCTAGCTTCTTGATATTGTAAAGAGCAGTGTCATGTGATCCAGCCATAGCTACGCTTCACATTAGTTTACTTTCCTGGGAAAAATTCGGCAGAGTTTCCCCTGTAAACTGACCTCTGAACCAATATCAACCTGTCAAATGAACCAAGAAAGCTTCAGATTCTGCATAAATTTCGGCAGAGTCTCCTTTGTAAAATGGCTCTGGTGTACTCAAAAAATAGACCAAAAAACAGCTCAAAAAACCACTGTCTCTCTAACACTGTAAACTGTGGGTAAACCTGTCCTGCACCTGTACTGTCTCTCACTGTCCTGTCACTTTCCTGTAAGCATAGACTGCGACAATGCCTCAACGGCAGTAAAGCAAAGATGCAATCCCAACTATCTAACTCACAGTCAATACATCCTAGCTGCCTATCTAAGGGTGCTCGAGGGATCGATCCAAGACTTGTATCACCGAAAGGATCTCAACATTCGAGAATCCCCCAGCTCAATAAAACCTCACTCGACCCTCAACAAAGGCTGCAGTAAATCTGACAATACATAGACTTCCCACAAAGTCATACATCCATAAATTTCCCACTGTATGCTGTAACCGCTGCGGCTGTTGTTTGCTGCGTGTCTCACAGCCAGCAAACCCTCAACAGACATACATCATCTCTGACAATACATCCCATGTGGAAGTACCTGCAATGTCAAGATGAAATCTGGAATATCAAGTAGCAAACACAAGCTACCTGATGAACTAGTGGATGTCGCCTACAGTCTGTGTGTAGATGCACCCGTGTCGTATGTGACACGCCTCCAAGAACTGTGAGCCGTCCTTCGATGTGTAGACAGCCACAAATCAGCACTCTGGAAGTGCAGATATCCTCAGCACCTGCAGTCGTAGGCCGAAACGCCAAATTTGCAGAGTCGGATCTGCACCCGTCGAGACCACGTAGTTGAAAATGGCCTGCGCAGAACTTTGTCGAAGCCGAACAGTAGTCAAGATGACCTCAAAATGAAATTCTGAGAACACCAAGCCCTTAAGGCTCTCCCACAGGATTTGGGGCCGTGTCTTTGCCTGTCGAATCTCACTCCAATTTGAGCAGGTGACTCTAGCTTCCTGCAGTGCTGCCCGAGCCTCGATCTGAGCTCTGATACCAGTTGAAGGAGTACAAGCGGAAGTGCGACGCGAGAGAGAGTGCGAGAAGAAGAGCACGGCGATATGGTGAACTCGCTCTGTTGTAATGTACAGAGCATAGTGGGTTCTTATTAGTTTTTTACAAAAGAATATGTGTGCATACCTGGCGGCCCGCCCACTTACCTGGGCGACCACATTGGGCTTTATACCCCAACAGAATTTAGAAAATTAGATAGCTACCATGCAATCATAATATGAAGCACTTATAGAAAATGACACATGGACTTTATGTGATTCACCTCTTGGTAAAAAGGCCATTGTTACGAAGTGGGATTACAAGTTCAAACACAAGCGGGATGGTGAGATTGATCGCTATAAGGCTTGATTTGTTGCAAAGGGTTATGTACAGCAAAAAGGTGTTGATTATGAAGAGACTTTTTCTCCCACTTGTCATATGAATACTGTGCATTTTCTATGTACATTGGCAGCTCATTTTGGTTGGGATGAACATCAATCAAACATTGTTACTACTTTCTTGAATGGTGACATATTTGAGGAAGTTTATGTAACACAGCCTCGCGGTTTTGTCAAGAAAGGACAAGAGGATAAAGTGTGCAAATGTAGCAAAGCTTTGTATGGGTTGAAGCAATCTCCTCATGCTTGGCATGAGAAGGCTGACACTCATTTGGTCAAACGAGGTTTTTGTAATAGTCCAATAGAAAGAACATTGTATGTAAAGCGTGAGGGTGATGTATCCTCTCATTGTGGTTCTCTACGTTGATGATTTGTTGATCATTGGACCAAATGAGAGACATATTATTGAATTTAAGGCTGATATAAATCCTACTCTTAGGATGAAAGATTTGGGGTTGTTGCATCATTACTTGGGTATACAGTTTAAGCAATGTGATGGTGGTATTGCCTTGTGTCAAAAAAGTTACATAGAGACATTGCTATGTAAGCTTGGACTTGAGGATTGCAAACCTATTGCCACTCCCATGGAAACAGGTTTGAAATTGAGTCTTCATGATGTTGGTAATCTTGCAGATGTCACTCTTTACCAAATTGTTGTTGGATGCCTCATTATGTATGCAACACGAGGCCTGATATTCATTTTGCAATCTCAAAGGTCAGTGAATTCATGCATAGCCTAGGGTCTATGCCAACAGGGTCTAAGCATTGGCAGGTTCTCAAGAGGATTTTTTACTACTTGAGTGGCACTTTACATCTTGTCTTGTTTTATCCCAAGGGGGGATCATTGTCGCCAGATTTGCATGCTTTTTTGGACTCAAATTGGGCTAGTTGTTTTGACACAGGAGTGTCCAAGTGGTTTTTGTTTCATGCTTGGCAGCTCATGCATGTCATGGTTGAGAAAGAAGAAACCTACTATCGCCACTTCCATTTGTGAGGCTCAATTGAGTGTGTATGTCTCAGACACCTTATGGCTGATTTGGGTGTTGGACAGGACACTGTCAACACTATCGACATTGAAAATCACAGTGCCTTGGCAATTGTGAAGAGCCCAGTTTTCCATGCTCACACAAAGGGAATTGAGGTGCATTACCACTATGTTAGGGAGAGGCTCTCAGCAGGAGAGATCAACTTGGCTTATGTGCCAACATAGGACAACCTTGCAGATCTTTTCACAAAGGCATTGTCTCGTGATAAGTTTGAAGCTTTTCGCAAGGCTTTGGGCTTACTCCCCTTTGTGAACTAATGATTTCCTCATGGCATGGCACTTCCCTTTACTCTATGTGCCAGCTCTCGTTTATCACATCACTCCAAGGGGGATTTGTTACCATATACATGTCGTAGTAATGTGTGTGAACACAGTTAGGACCACCGGGGCATTTTTTCCCTCACTAGTAGGTTTTTTTTCCCATGCATTGTATATACGCCCATCACTCCAGGGCTAACTTATCTTTCCATTGCACACTAAGTAATACACTCTCTATTGTGTGCCTTGAGCTTCCTTCGTCTTCTCCAAGCTATCTATGTTTTCCTTCAACCCTAATTCCAACATCTTATCCACCCAAACCAATTGTATATATAACTATGTTAATGTGTGTGTGTGTGTGTGTGTGTGTGTGTGTGTGTGTGTGTGTGTATGAGAGAGAGAGAGAGAGTGTGTGTGTGTGTGTGTGTGTGTGTTTGTGTGTGTCCCTTCCCCATCCTTGAGGAAAGGTACACTTGGTGGAAAAGTATTGAATTTCATTCATTAAATTGGTGTTTTTGAACCAAGAAATTTGGTTTTGTTTGTGAAATGGAAATTTTTGCTTAAATATTTCAGTAATGCCCTCTTGGATGTATTTATAGTGATCATTCTTATCCTCAATGCCAATAATATGACAAAGACATTTCCATCCTTTAGAGGATTTCTTAATCACTAGGTTGGCATTCACAGGGACCAAATGATTTAGGCCCTGCATAACAAATTCTCCGAAGAGAGCATGTCTGATAAAACTAGGACCTGTGGTGACTACATGGTTACCAATAGATTCAAAGTTTACAAGGAATCTTGTAAACCTTTTATGAGTTGCACAGCCACATTCCAAATTGTAGTCAAAAGTTTTAGAAAAAAACAGGGCCGGTTTATAAAGTGTACGGCTAAGGTTTTTTGTATACTTGTAACCATAACAATTTCGAGAAATCCTTGTTAATATGACATTCATTAATCATCTTCTGAAAAAAAAAATTGATTCAATGAATTCTAGGAATTTATTATACAAAATAAAAGATGAATAAACCGATCTTTGGATTTACTCTTCCAATCTAAATGAAGTAGACCATTGCTTTTTATGGTAAGTAAGCGTACCAGTTCATCTGAAGTATTATATTTCAAAGCCTTCAAAGTGTCTCCATAATCCTTAGATCCTCTAAAATTTCTTGGTTTCTTGCTAGTTGAAGCCATACTATTTAGCCTTTATGTGATTTTCTTTAGTTGCTCTTTGCCTTTTGTTGGTTTGAGAAGTGTTGGAAATGGGGGTGTTGTGAAGATTTTCAGTTAATGGGGCACAGGGTGTATACATCCCCAATACTTTAGTTGCTTCTAATATGTGCTCATGAAAGTGATAATAGACTACTATTGCATTGCATAAATCCATAGAGAAAGAAGACACGCATGCAATGAATGCATATTACTTATGATTGTCCATATGAGAACTGAAAAAACCTTGGTAAGTTTTGGAATACATACCAGAGAAATTGGTCAAACCATATAATTGATGACGAACAGCTTGAGTTTGGGTCATCACTTTTGCATTGACACTAGAGGAAGGGTTTGTAGGAGTTCTAGCAATTCTTTAAAAACCTCTTATGATCTTTTGATCGGTCCACGAGAGAGAGCCCTTTTGTGCGAGTAATGATAGAAGAACTTAAAATTTCTTACTATCCACATTAGATAGTTTGATATGTTTAAGCTAAAAAAGGACATCTTATAAAAAAAGATGTTCTAAATGTAGCACTAGGATTTTGTAATGCTCAAGTATTTCATTGGGAATGCTATACATAGAAGAGCTAAAGACAAAATTGTGAAAGGTGGACAATGATTCAGTACTTCATAATCCCATCATTTGTGTTTAAGTCAAATTGCATCCAAATCAACTTGTCTAGGGGTAATAAGGGGATAACCTCTAAAAAGAGTTTGGAGACATAGATTTTTGGGGGCCTGTTACTAGAGTCTACTAAAAGGCTAAGGGCTTTCTTCTCATCTTCTTCCAATAGATCAAAGTCCAGAAGTGGGTTTACCACTCTTTTTGGATGTTCAATTTCAATCTGGATAGCAGGGATGCCATTAATGAAATATAGATTATTCACAATGGTAGGTAAGAATGAGAAATAAAAATCAAGGTCAGAGCAATCTTGTGCATCAATTATCAATAAATTAGAAAGAAACAAGGAGAAGGCTTCTAAGAGTTTGTCCTTCTATTTTTGAGAAAGGATGAGTACAGAAAGCTAATAGTTGATGGATGCAATGTTCAAAGCTAAACGAGATTGTGAAACAACTGCTTGTTTTTCAAAGTCTGAGAGCTTCTTATGGAATTTCCACACCTTTAAAGCAAGAGAGAATGCATTGTGTGCCAAGGGGCGGGATAGGGATACCTTTGTCTACATCATATCCCAGCCGAGTGAGCAATGGCCAAGCCTATTGATGTCAAAAAATGGTATTATTAAGTACTTAACCATCTCAACAATTCTAAGTAGTCTCAATATATGATAGTTAACCGACTAAGGGTAGCTTGGGAGAATTTGTGTGTGTTTAATATTAAAAATCTTGTCAACTTGAATCATATACTCAAACACTTAAATATTTCTGAAAACTAAAATAAATAAGTAGTCCATATTCAACATAATTTTTTTGGTGAAATACCAATCAATTCAAATAAACTTTAATCTTTTTTTGGGAAATTTCAATCAATTATTAACATATGATATTACGGTTGTACATTAGCATTGATATACCGGTTACATTATGGACTTGGATCTGGAGGATAAGGAAAAACTCATGCTAGATAAAAGTGGGGACATTACCTACCAACCAACCATCATTACAATTAATTAGCACTAAGCTGTACATAATGGATGACAGGTATCCGAGCAGCCCTTACTGCTTGTTATTGTTGTCACACCCAAGAAATCCCTCTCATCGCTCCATTTTATAATATACAATGTTTTATTTTGCTCTCCTATACACGTAGGTCCTGATAGCATCGTTAAAAATCCTAAGAGGTTTATTGGCTTTAAAAACATAATCCTTGATTTCTATTGCTTTAGACTTAATTAGCCTATTTCGTGTAGCTTTAAGCTTATCACACGGATGATTTCCAATTTATGAGGATCCCAAGTAACACTCATCCGAGCAGTTTTTTTGAATTCTTGCTACTAACATAAACAATAGAGTGGTTAATATGTTAGTTATAAGAGAGCTTCTATGTTTAGGCTACAACTAGTGAGTATGTATCTTAAGTTGTCGTGGTGAGCTATAGTCTCACACTCCATAAGTTTTCTGATTGTTTCTATTCTAGAGCTATTTTATTATAAGAGCTATACTATGACAGTGCTTTATACATATCTATATCCCATATTGGATTCTTTTAAGACTTAGGTGGGCTTCTACGTGGTACTATGTTGCTACTTATGTACACCTGATGTAAGTGACTATGTGGTTTTTGCAATAGTAATGACCCTATATACAACTGTTTGTGTGAAATTTTAATTTTCTTGTGCATTTTGTTCTTGTACTCTTAAGTTTTTCATTTCATTGGTTTTTACTTATGATAGTGTTTTGTGTTTGGAAAAAATTTGGCAGCATTTTGGCTGTATTTTGATAATCTTATAGGAAAAAATCACTATATATATACTCCAATCAGAGACCTCACATGAGGATTTGCATCCTTATTCTTACATTATCACATCTAAAAAGATGATTATTTAATCTTGAAACCATTGGTTTTATACCATGAGATGATACCTACTTTTTTAGTGACCATCTTAACACCAAGTGATTAAATTTTTCATATTATAGGCTACAGAGAGTGTGTAAATTGCTAGCACCTTAGCTTAATTAAACATTTTTATAATAAACTAAAAATTAAAGATTTCTTGTATACAAATAGCAAAAACAAAGTTACTATACTTCTTGTGTACATCCAAAAACCAAATAGATCTACCTAAGTAGTCATAACCGTCGTCTCGTGCTTGTATTGGATTGTGCAGTGAATGTAATCACCTTAATATGGTGTACATGACATAAGATATGGGTTATGCTGGTGTGTTTCCTTCACCACTTTAGTGTGATAATACTTTGAATTTGCAGTAAAAAATGTTTCTTTCAGCATCCAGAGTGTGTGATATATGTAGTTAATGATATGCTCTACCATATGTGTGTGCTTGTCTACGTGAGTGAAAAAAATCATTGACATTAAAAACCATATTGAATGTTTATAAAAAGACAAGTTTTTTATAATGCCCCATGTTTGCAAAGAAGACTTTTGTCAAAATATCCATTGTGGCTTCTCTAAGCATGCATTATGTACGTTTGTGTGTGTGTGTGCAATCTTGTGTGAGAAATGAAAACCTCGTCCTTCAATGGTTGTGTGTATGCAGCTCTATCATGCAATTCGTGGAAGAGAGAGAACACAATGACATGTTGTTGCAATGCGACCTTATTGTGAATGTTTGTACCCAATTTGAATCGGCCTGTTTATGCAAATACTCATAAATTATTGATGATGCATGCGATTGTCCGTGTTAGTGTGTATGTGTGGGTGGGTGTGAGGTATATGCAAAAAAATTACATCTATCAGCATTTTTGCCCACTTTTTAGCCAGCGGCTGCCACCCTTGTTTCACCAGTGAGTTGGGGGGGGGGGGGGGGGGGGGGGGGGGGGGGGGGGGGGGGGGGAGCCTTATATGCAGATGATGCACAAGTATAGGGAGAATCATTATAGCGATCACCAAAGGGACAGAGAGTGAGGCAGATAGTGAGGCCAAGAGAAAGGCGTGATGCCATAGTAAAGTGTGCACGCCCGCCATGATGTATTGAAGTTAGAGCCTTATAGCTAGTGGGAAATGGGGCCAAGCATCCCATTGGGAAATAGAGGCCAGGCAGTCATATGCCAAGCGAGAGTCACTAAGTGTGAAGGCAGCTCCCAAGGACAAGGGGAATAGTCCCACGTACTTGGCAGTAGCCCTATCCCAAGCTTGTAGTCCTATTCAAGGTTTTAAGTACACACAAACTCTTGCTGATTCTAATGAGAGTGAGTATCACAAGCTGAAAAGGGATAGTTTTTTTATTAAAAAATCCAAATCAGTACCAAACTCTGTGTGTGTGTGTGTGTGTGTGTGTGTGTGTGTGTGTGTGTGTGTGTGTGTGTGTGTGTGTGTGTGTGTGTGTGCACGTGCGTGCGCGTGCGCGCGCGCGCCATGCGGGATGGGAGATATCCCATGAAGGCTCAATGGTGTCCATATTGCCCCTCCTAACAAAAGGTGTCAATTGTGGGTGACACAGAAACCTCTTCTCCCCCTTTTTCAAAAAAAACCAAGTAGAAAAATAAATGTGAGAGTGCGTGCTAGGGGAAATTCATTGTTGTAGAGTAGAAAAACCTTTTTTGATTAGGTAAGTGAATTTGCCAACTATGGGTTAAAAAATCCTAGTAAGGAACCAATGTGTGTGTGTGTGTGTGTGTGGTTGTTGTTTGGGGTTTTGGGGGGGGGGGGGGGGGGGGGTTCTATGGATTAAGCTTCAAAGACTATTGCCAATTATTTTTATCTTTTTTTGGTTGAGAATACTTTGGTGAGCTAGGTTGTGCGTGCAAGTTAGGTTGTTTAATGAGACATTGGCAATTGCGAAGGAGGGTCTTGGGGGGAAAGTTTTTCCCGGAAGGTTGAGCAAGGATAGGAGGCTGAGTTAGGCTCCTTTGTAAAGATTGCAAGCTAGTAGTATGATTTGCATGTATTTTTAGGAATGTTGAACCCATCCTGGGGTTGATTGGATGCCATATATGCATGAACTTTGAGAGCATCTAGGGTTGTCTGTAAATTCCTTTTTTTGTGCTCTCATTGAGAGCCTTCTACACAATTTGTGAAGCAAAAATTTGGTGTTTTTGGCTGATTCACTATAAGCCATCCTTATATGGCTAATGAGATGCATAATGAACATAACGTGTTTCAAGAAAACTTTATTGTGTTTTCAAGAAATCTTTATGTGCTTGAGGTAGAATCTCATTCAAAAGGGAGTTCCCCTAAATATGCAATGTATTGGAAATTGTGATTCTTGTGTATTTCTCTTATGCTATGTTGATTTACCCCTAATAGTTTATGCTATGTTGATGCACCCCTAATAGTTTATGATAAGCCATATCTATATCTACAAGCTATGTATGGATGTGTATCCCCTTTTGATATTCTCTTGGTTCTATGCTCTCTTTATGCCTTTGTTTGAAGTGATTGAGGAAAGTTATATGTAGGTAGGAGTGAACTTTTCACAATCGTTGTCTTCTAGCATTCTCATGCCTTATTTGCTACTCATAGTTGTTTCTCTTGTATCTTCTCTATCCATACTTTGTAGATACTACCAGCATATATTTGTGTAGTTGCCATACATTGGATGTTACTAGGAATCTTAGTATAGAAAGATGTAGGCTATTGGTATATATATATATTGTATGCTTTGTGAGAGTCATGGTGTGCTCTTTTGTAGTGGAGCATTGGGAGTTGGGTTACCCATTGTGAGGTGGATTAGGTGTTCTAAAGATTGTCTTATGTAGCTTCATTGTGTGTTATTTATAGATGGGGTATATTTTCTTTTCTCATTACCCATGCCGATCAAACATTGTCTTGAGTCACTTAGATTTAGTCTATGTTCAACTCCCTTACACATTGTTGTATTTTCATCGTTTATGACTGTCACCTTTTTTTGAGCTATATGCCAAAATTCTCTCAGATTCATATTGTATTCTATTTCTTTCATTTATGCATTTTTGTTTTATGGATTTTGATAGACAAATTACCAAATTAATGTTGAAACTCTATCAGTTTTTCCTTGTGAGCTTCCCATCAATCATGCTTAAATATGGCAATGTCTTCCTTAGAAAAGGAGCTCTTAAAATTGATTGTAGCATCTTCGCATTTTGGAAAGAGCACATACAATGATGTTCTAATCCAAAAGAAGCAACTTATATTTTTGAAAGGTTTTGTAACAGCTATGCTTGCTACCATGCCTATGGAGGATTGTTTAGAGCTGGATGCATTGGCTAAATATACAGTTAGATTGCCCTTGGAAAAATCAACTACTTTACAGCCCTTAATGAGAAGACCATAGAGATGCTTTGGCTTACAATAACTTCTAAAAAGGTTTATCTCATGAAGAAACTCTTTGGTTTGTAAATGAAAAAAGGTAGCACTTTTGGTTAAGATCTAAACAATTCAATATTTCATAATGAGTTGCTTAATTTTTTTAATTCGATGAGAAATTTAAAGCTATATACTTTTTATTTTCTCTATCTATGGCATGGAACACATTTGTTACTACCATAAACAATTTCCCATGGCTTGCAATACCCTAAACTTGAATAATGTCACTAGTAGATTGTTGTCAGAGGACATTAGACAAAGTTGTGTGGATCAAGGCGAGAAAACTGTATCCCTGTATCGAGAAAAGTTTGGAACGATTGTTTCATGGAAATTGCAATAAGTTCAAAGATCATAGAGATTTCCACTATTATCTTTACAAGAAGTAGAAAGAGGACAAGAATAAGAAACAATGCTACCATAACAAGAAAAAGGACAATGGTAAATTGAAATTTGAAGAGGTTAATGCAACCACTAGTGACCATGAAGAAATATTGTTTACCTTTGTTGGCTTTTGGAGCTTCATGAGCAGGCAACCCAAAAGAGAGAGAGAGAGAGAGAGAGAGAATAGAGATATATAGATAGAAGGTCAGCATTATTAAAAAAATCTTTGTTAACTCAAGTTTTTACAAAGCTCTCTAGAAGTCTCCACCTCTTGCATACTACGTGAAAACTCGACTTTCTTTGTGGCCTTAGTTATGCATGCTTTATGAGATGTATCCAATACAAAGTAGATAATGACTTGATTCCGCAACAATCCCTCCTATCAAGTGTGAGTTTTGTTTTGCCGCTCCCCTCATACACCAAAAAAGTATACAAGAAGAACGACCAGGACTATGCACCCAGAAACTGAAGGCAGATGCTTTTGTCACTAGTTTCCTATGGACTAGGAGAGGCCAGAATTATCTACACTCTTAGGGCCACGACTAATCCCTTAAGAGACCCATTTCAAGTGTGAGTCAAGTGTTATCCACTTTTTCTTTAGTAGCTTACACAACATGTGGGTAGATTGAAGGTTATTCGTATTTTAGAAGTTGTGATTTGTCTCCCCTTAGAGTGATGTATTTTCATTCTTGGATTATTCTTCTCTGAAGGCTTTACCAAATGTTAGAAGATTACACTATATGACTGATATTTTCATTCTTGAATTATCCTTCTATGCAGGCTTTACCAAATGTTAAAAGATTACAATGTGTTTAAAAACATTTATTTGTGTGTAATTATGTTGTGCGATGAAGGGGGGTCTTAGCTTATTATGGACCCAATGTCTATCCCTATGAGTGAATCTAAAAACTTTGTTTATGTGTAATTATGTTGTGAAGTCAAAGGGGGTTGTAGCTCATTATGGACCAAATTGAGAATGATTCACTATTATATATATGTATGTGGAAATTAGGGACTTAATTTTTTTAATAACAAATATCTAGCTTCATGTTTACGTGTTGATGCCAATTATACAATGCATGCAAAGAAAAATTCACCTTGATGATGATGAAACATACATCTACAAATATCATGAACGTATAAATATCTTCTATGTCTTGATCAATATTTTGGCTTCCAAAAAACAATTTGGTTTGAATATTTTGTGAATTTTGTGAGCTTTGAGGGTGACAATTCAAGGTTAATAAAACTATGTTATTGCAGTTTCTAATTGCAATAATGTTGAAATTAGAGTTGCACAGATGCACACACTGCTTAGAGAAGATAAAGAAGCTTAAGTCACACAACAAAAAAGAGTATATTGCTTAGTGCACAAAATAAAAGATAAGATAGCCCTAGATACAACCACATTCTCTCTTACATCAGCCCCTAAATCATCCTTTTCATCAGCAAACCAAGTTTTCATTTCATCAAATACAACATCTTTGCTCGCCTTGACTTTACTTGTGATAGGATTGTAACATTTATACCATTTTTTCTCAAGGGAATAGCCAATGAACACATATTTTCTTTCTTTGGGTCAAGCTTACGTCTCAGCTCTTCTAGCATATGCACAACATAGCAATACATCCAAACACTTTAAAATCTAACACATTTGATTTTTCACCACAAAACTTATCTTTCAATGTGATATCATGTACTGCGGTAGTCTAGGTCTTGTTTATAATTTAAAGACCTATAGCAATAGCTTCAACCCAATGACAATGAGGCATGTTGTTCTCATTCACCATAGCTCTAGCTACTTCTTCTACGTGTTTGTTCTTCCGCTCCCCAACACCGTTTTGTTGTGGAGTATAATTGCATGAAAGCTGTCTCTAAATTTCATGCTTTTTCAAAAAATTATTGAGCTCATTTGATAATTATTCTCCCCCTCTATCTGACCCCAAGCAGTTTACATGCTTGTATGGTCACCGATGAAGCTCACATAGTACTTTCATCCACCCATAGATGAAATTGTTGTCGGACCCCATACATCTTTGTGCACTAATTCCAATATATTCCTTCTTGCATGCTTTACAATGTTTTTCTCTGCTTCACAAATTCTCTACATTTTAGCGACGTTAAAAATTGGCAGACTTGTAACCATCTCTTTAGTTTGCATCATCTTCAGCCTTTGCAAATTTAAATGACCAATACGTTTGTGCCAAATCTCAATATTCAAAACAACTTGTATTGACCTTGTGCAAACATGATAGCAGTCACCTCAGGCACATTTACATCCAAAGTAAACCTTCTGCCCACTTTCTCTCCCTATGTAGCCAAAATTTCATTCTTCCTATGATCTTCCACGAAGAGACCATTTGAAATAAACCTCACCTGCAAACCCTGCTTGACTATCTACCCAATAGAAACCAAGTTCTTTGTAATGTTGGGTATCTGCAACACGTTAAACAAAAATACTTTACTTTGCCATCTATCCTAGGTAATGGTACATTTTTTGTATGCATAAAGGGATGTGCAATATCATCCCCAATCTCTACATAACCAAGGCTATGCAAAGTTTGAATTTCCTTGAACTACTCTCCATTTCCAGATTTGATGCTCCTAAATCAAATGCCAAATATTATCACCAAACTTTGCCACACTTGATAGACATAGCATTTAGCATATACTGCACCATAAATAGCTTCTCAAGAATCATCTACATTCTTGATCATGGTTGCATCATTATCTTATTCTCATGTTTGGATAGTCACATTCAAAGTGACTGTGTCTCCTACAACCCCATCATACAACATTTCCAAATTGAACAGTATTGTTGTGTTGCTTGGTATATCTCTTCTTTGACCACCTCCATGACCTGCACCATGTCCTCTTCATCTTCCTCTATTGTTAAAGAGGGCCTGTTCAGAATTATTTCTACCTTGCATAGACAACTCTTCCTCAAGTTCCTTCTTTTTCCACAATAATAAAGGACACTAAATCAATAAATGCGGGAATATTCTCTTAAAGATGGATACCAGTTTTAATATATTTATATTGAGGACGTAAATCTTGCATACATACTTCCACCTTATCATCGTCATCAAAACTGTAACATCAATTGATGCAAGGGACTTTATCTTCAGCAAATAGTCATTGATGGTAGACATTTTTTTTATTCTACACTATATTCAGCTCACTCTTCAAGTGCAGCTTTCTTGCTTTTGTGTTGGTCACATCCAACAACAGTAAGGTGTCCCAAGCCTCCTTAGGCGTCTAAGAATCTTGTATGTGCCCAATCATAGTATCTTGCACACTCACAGAAAGCCAATACATGACCTTCCGAGCTTCTTGTCTATAATCTCTGAATTTCTTTATATGCACGGCAATTGCATCTTACTCTGGTAATGTTGGTGTTTTATCATTATCTCCATCAATGTATTCTCGATAACATTTACCCATAAGGAAACTGGTCATTCTGAACTTCCAAGCATAGAAGTTGTTCTTGTCCAGCTTTTTGCTAGCAATCTGGTTAAATCCATCATTGTTGAAATACATGTTTTCAATACTTCACTGCTCTATAAGCAGCTTTCAAAAAATAGTCAATTTCCACATGTAACCACAATATGCACACATACACTTATTTCATAATATTGAAAATATTTTTGAAAACTAGAGCAAACTGGAGTTTTTTGCACCTCTAAATAGTAGATCTCCCAGAAGTTTGAAACTCGGCATTCTTACATGCGAAGGCACTTTAACTCCACAAACAGGACAGAAACGTATCCGAAATGAAATTTTGGTTGCACAAGTGTAGTCCAAAGGACACCCACAAACCTAAAATGCACAATCTCTAGAAAGAAACACCTCAATTGGAGATCGTTTGGTGATGGCTCTTGGAATCTCGAGACCACTTCTTTTAGTACTCTTGGTTGCTTCTCCAAGTTCCTCAGACACAACTAAGCTCTGATACCATATTAAGAGGTAAAGAAAGAGAGCTTGAGCTCTTGTAAGCAACACATGTAGAGATGGAGGCAAAACCTTCTTCTTCTTCTTCACTAACTCAAGATAAGAAATCTGCAATGCATAAAGAGAAAATATGATATATTAGGAAACTAGTACAACAGTCTAGTGTAAACCGCTAGTGTGTGAGCTAGATGGATTAGTGTGCCATCACTCCGGTAGGTAGAGCAAGTCCATATAGAGTCTAGCTAGAGTACCACTGGTAAAGATATGTGTATCCACCGAGGCACGTCACTGATGATGGTTGTCGGTGATAGGTCATTTAGAAGTAATACATGTTGATCTTGACATCTCAACATTTTTTTCCACCAAGTTTTTCTCCTTTGGTCATCTAGGTTTTAGATCATAGTGTAGAACACTATCCTCATGTACATTATCATTTTTGGCTAGGCATCTGCATTGTACAAAGATAATAAGAAGGTTTAGTACACATGCTTAATGGTATATGAACTAGAGTGAGCATGAATGCATTTGAGCTATGATTTACCAAGTGCAGATTCGGGGCTTCAAGGCCAGTAGAGGTCTTCCATTAAGAGAGAGTTAGAAATAGTTAGACTACTATAGGGTCCTACTCACAATCCTACATTACATGATAATGTTAAACTCAAGGTCCCTCCAAAGTTGAGCAACAAATGTAAACAAAGTCATCAGGCAAAATGTATGGTCACAAATGAGCTAGAGTGGAATACAAATAAGAAGGGATCAAAATTTCATGAGAACTTATCCATGGGCTTGAAAAGGGACTAGGAACACCACTCGGAGTGTTCTTGAGAGAGGAGAAATGTTTCCATTGATTGCGTCCATTATCAATCAAGTATCTAGAAAGTGATTTTACTAGGACTTTGATTAGCCAATTTCAATAAAACTAGGTGATGAGGCATAAAGAAACATAGATAAAACTAGCTCACTAGTTGGAATTATGATGTCATATTTGAGCTTAAACTACAAAACTGTGAAGTGACACCTCAACAATAATCAAAAGCATGTAAAACTTTACCACTCAACTCCAAATGATAGGGGTAATCATCTCATGTTATCAATGTTTGGACATCCAAATTCCTATGAATCATAATCCATGGTATCAAGAGGAATTCCCATGTGTTCCTACTGTCCTAGACAAGTACTAGGCTAAGTTTGCATAAAAAATCAAAGCCAATAATTTGGCTTGCGGAGGATTCAATTCTACACAACATTGCCGAATACATCCATGTATCTTACAACAACTTTTTAAGCCGGATAGCCACCTACACTTCTCAAGGAGACATTTCAACAACGTCCATCCCCGGGCACAAGAATCAGAAGGGGGGATGTTACAAGTTATGATGGTAACTCCATAGAGCAAAACATTGTAAGGATAACATTTTTTTGACATAAAATGTAGCGAATTGGAGCAAGGATGCAAAGATGGCTAGCACATGGGAGTAATTAAAGTTATTGGCTAAGGTGGTCATTAGAATCGGCATTTGATTGTAAAATCTCATTATATTGTAACAAACCACTCGGACTCAATAAGAGTTTGAGATTGTAACAGATTCACAAATGATAAACTTAGGTGAGTAATTGAAAGGTAAATGAGTTATTACTAAGCCTAGATAACCTTAGGATTTTAATCTTTTGATGGCCGAAGTATAAAAATCACTTTTAACTCATTTTAGAGGTTGTCATTTAATCAAGAAACACTTTGTAGACAGTGAGCTTGTGTTAAGAACTCTGTTGCGTTTATTATGTCCGTGTTGCAAATCTGAGTAATCTCCTAGCACTACTTGTGTTGGTTGCTAACGGATCCACAAGAAGTTTTGGACAAATTCTCACAATAATTCCCACATTGTGACTTACCTCAACATCATGAGCTTTTGTGAGGTAGGCACAACATACCTAGCTAGGTATGATTTAGGGTAGGGGACCGCGGGCCAGTGGGGGGGCCGGTGGTCCCCTGCCCCCAATCGTATTGGCATATCTAGCTAAGTACGAATAGAAGCAGGGGATTGCCGACCCGGTGGGGGGGCAAGGGTCCCCTGCCCTTAATCGTACCTAGCTAGGTATGTCGTGCCTACCTCACAAAAGCTCATGATGTTATGCATTGTATGAAAAACACTGAAAAAGACTCTATTTTCCTACATGAGAAAATTTCTAAATTTTCTCGTGGGAGTCGCCTACAACCTAAATATGTTATTTGAGTGGTTCGGCAATTGAAGTTTTATTCACAAATTTTGTTTGGAGAAGGATTAGAGGAGTATCGCTAAGCTGTTAAAGACCTTACTTTTGAGCACCCTAGAAACGATGCATCACAATTTTGTGCATGCCTAAATTGATGTTTTATTAGGTCAAGTAGGTAGTCTAAGGCTCTTCTTTTGTCTTGTTGCGTTCTTCGATCGTTTTCTCATTGAAACATTCGATCTAGTTCGCATGTGTGTAGTCAGGATTTTTCGCTTGTTAGTTTTGTTTTTTATTTTTTGTCTGTTAGGTCATTAGTCATTGTGGATAGGCCATTCCATTGTGCATGGCGTACTAACGTAGTCTCCAAGCCCCAATAGGGTTGACTCTTTACTCGTTAGTCATTGTGGATAGGCCATTCCATTGTGCCTAGTGTACTAGCGTAGTCTCCAAGCCCCAATAGGATTGATTCTTTCTGTATTGAGATTGTTGCGTTATGCACAGATCGCTATGTTGCATGGTGATTCGTTAGCATCTTATCAGCTTGAAGTATTGTCCCACCATTGACAATCTTGGAGATCTTCTCACCAAGCATCTATCTCGACCTCAACTTGATTATCTTCTTCATCGATGTGGAGTTGCACCAACCATCTTATGCTAAAGAGGAAGTGTTGGAGATATGTCATCACCATATGGTGGCATCCCAAGTTGCATAGCATAGTTATATGGTCATATTGGCTCTTCCTATGCATTTTAGTCCTTTCTAGGCTTATGGCCCTATTGTTGTTCAATTGTCCCATTTTTGGGCCATTCCCACTTTCGTCGGTCTCTAGGTCATTTATCGTAGTATCCATGTGCATTGTGCCCCTAGCCTCTCATTCTCATTTATCCAAGTAAAGCATTCTCTAATTATTGAGTTATTGTTCTTGGGTTATTATCTCTCATCTCTCTGCTTTCTGTGTCTCATGGTCCACACCTCATTCCGTCACACCTCATTCCATCGTGGCATTCAAAGCACTCGCAGGACGATCTTGCTTCATTCCTTCAAGAGGGGGGTGATGTGAAGATGTTCCCTTTTTTGCAAAAAGATCTCAATGTGGAATAGTTTTATATTGATGGGGTTGTTTCTTGGAAGTTCCCTTGTGTGAACAATTACTAGATTCATACCACAATTTGCCTCCACTTAAACGTTGCTCAGCAGACTCAATACTGTAAAGTTTTATGCCTTGGTCTATATATAAGAGAGAGAGAGAGAGAGAGAGAGAGAGAGAGAGAGGCGGCCGAAGACAGCCGGCCCTCATCACTATATCATACGGGCATGGTCAAATGGGGTCAATGGTGGAGCAGGAAAAGGCAATGCGCATCAATTATGGACCGTCAGATTTGAAGTTGCCCCGAATTTACCAATTTGCCCCGAATTTACTAATCGGCCCACATTTACAATATGACATACTCGAATCGCCTACATATTTCAATGCACGCATGAGGACGTAGTGGTTAGTGCACATGGCTCGTGGTGGGGAGGTCGGAAGTTCGAGACATGGGGTGCAGATCGACCCGAATTTACTTTTCTTTCCGAATTTACCAAACGCCCCGAATTTACCAAATACGCATCCGACAGCCCAGATCACCTCAGCCGTCGATCCCATTTGAGCATGCCCGTGCGAGATGGTGTGGAGGACCGCCCGCCACACTAGTTGAAGCTAAAAAAATGTAATTTATGTAAAACAATTAATCACATCATTGAGCAATGTCCCAAGCTAAAAGCAAACGGACTCCTAAGAAAGCAACAGAAAGGAAGTCCTGGCTTTTGGATAGATAGGCTTTGCAATTCTGATAAGCTTGCCATTGTTGCTCTAGAAACCTCTGCACGTCAAAAGATTTCATCAATAGATTGAGGTGCTTGAGGAAAGTAGTATCAAAAGAGGGTGAGGGCTCCAGATCGGCCTACTGCCTTCCGTGTGTGTGAGGAATCACAAATCGTTGTCTTGTATATGCCACCAGTTCTTTAGTTCTAGACTAGTTTGGACACTAAAGGAGGGTGGGAAGCTCTCATGGCCAAAGGCCCAATGCTTCCATTTTGAAGCATCATTCTAAAGCACTTCAGATTGGTATGGCAAGACATGCCATCTTCATGCACGATCCAATTCATAGCCTTACCAAAAAGGCCATGAATAACTCTATACAACACTGAAATATAGGTACAAAATCACCAAACCTTTCCATTCTCTTAAGACAGGTTGAGAGATTTCATGGCCTTAAGGAGCATTCTTGTGTATGAGTGTGTGTGTGTGTGTGTGTGTGTGTGTGTTTGAGAGAGAGAGAGAGAGAGAGAGAGAGAGAGTGTTAACTTATCAAGGAGAAGGCAGTATTTGCAACATTGATGTGTCCTACTGACTTTGCCTCAATAGACAATCAAAACAACAAGAAGTACAAGGTGCCAAGATCTTCTCCAAAATCCCCACAACAGGTGAAAGCTGCAAGGAAAGAACTCAGGTGGGAGGCATAAAGGCAACTTCTTGCAGCAGTAGCTCCACGTAGAAGAGCTGGACCATGCTGACCACAGCGATTGGAATGACACACGCCGTGCTACCCATGAGAAAGCTCCTCAGCTTGGAAGCCTTCCCCCTTTGGTGGATTCTCATTTGCGGGGGTCTTCCATACAGCTCATCCATCTCTGCCGCAGGATCGACCACCATCGATGACCTCGCTGTATCTAATACCTCTATCTCAAAGTTCTCCTCTGTCTCTGATGCCTCATCTTTGCAGCTTTCTAGAACTTCCTCTTCTGCCTCCTCAAATTCGTCCAAATCCTCCCTATTCCACCTTTTGGCCTCCGCCGGCCTCCGCTTGCAAGCTCCATCTCCAGAAGCACCAACAACTACGTCGGAGCTTAGACCAGTGATGCTGCTAGCCACCAGTTGTGCACACTTCCTATTGCTATCTGATGGCAGTTCCGAAACAGGAGCGTCCGCAATGGGATTGTTGCGCACACTCCACTCTTCGTGATCACTAGAGGTTTCTGCTGCCTCTTGGTCCTCTTTGCCTTCAAAATTGTCCTTGATATTGTGTTGAGAGGAAGCCTGTGATGATAAAGAAAAAGATTGAGTAGTGTGCAATTAAGCAAGCATCGAATACATGGCTAGTGTAAAGAATCTAGTCCTTCTTCATACCGCAACGCTAGCACATACTACTTCTTCGTAGTCATAAACGCGCTGTTCATGCCTTTCACTTTCAACATGAGCAGAGGCATCACCTTGCCTTTCATCCCCTTCACTCCCTTGCATCTGCTGATCCCTGCTTTCTTCCTTTCCATTTACATTCTCCTCTTCCTCTTCCTCAGCCTCTCGTTCAAAAGAATCTTGCATCTGCTGATCCCTGCTTTCTTCCTTTCCATTTACATTCTCCTCTTCCTCTTCCTCAGCCTCTCGTATCTCCAAAAGCCGGCTAGAAATGGCTTGGAGATCCTCCATAGCCTGCATGCGCTGTTGCGTAAAATTTTGTGTGATCCGGCTCTTTGGAAGCTGATTGATGAAGTCAGTATCAGATGAAGCCTTGCTCATCTTTAGTGGTTTACTTGCCTGTATACTGCTCAAAGTATCCTCCTCTCGAGTAGCATTCTCTTCTGCACTAGCAGCAAAAATTGAAGACCTCTCACAAGACGAAACCAACTCCGCATGGGAGTCCAGCACCATCACATGCCTTGTGACGGACGAGGGTGTCGACACCGCACTTTGGCTATGGCCGCTCTTCACGGCTTGCCCTCCCAAGTCAGTATGCACCACACTTGAAAGGGGGAGTGGCGGCACTGCCACTTTGTGGCTTTGCTTTAGTGGAGAGCTAGGTGGCGTCGCCAACCCTATTGCTGTATCATGAATGTGGTGCACAATCTTTCGGCAAGATACATTCTCCTTGGTGTCGAAGAAATACGCACAGAAATAGTCCGACTCATCAGTGGTCGCTCTGCCTGGCGATTGGTCAGACAGAGGAGTTTGGCTACCCTGCTGCTTGGTAGATGGAGAATTCACCGCAAGCTCGGTCAGTGTCCGTGGGGAGACGAAAAGAGCATGCGATCGCTGCGACCTTGGCGAGGAAAGAGGCCCTCTGAACAGATCTTCAATGTTGCCAAGCGAATCGAGGCTGTGCCGAAGTGGTGAACTTGGTTCTGTATGAGAATGTGCTGTCGAAAGGTCCTCCAGCAGCTTCTGTTTGATGTCCCTTCGCGCTGCAAGGACATCTGCTGCGCGTAGGGCGCTCATTGCTGCCTTGCGAACATGCGGCATCTTGTCCAAGCGGCATTTGGCTAGATTCTGTAGTGACAATCCGAGATGTGAAACTAGCGTAGTTTGTTCTGCCACCTTGAACAAGGACTCCATAAGCTGTATGGCAGCAAGCCGAAGCTGCCATGAGGCAGATGAACAAAGCAGAATCTCTTGATTAAGAAGGCGCAATAGTGGGATGCTAAATTGAGCAAGTGCGCTTGCATTCACTGATGCAAGGGCCCGCAAGAGGTTAAGATGAGGCACAGTTTGAGCTGACTTGGACGAAAGCGCCATGGCAGACTTTAGAGAGAGCTTTGAAACAAGGGACACGGTTGCAAATTTCCATGTGTCCGACTCGACAAGAGCGTTTAAACAGGCTGCGGAGCCTGCAGATAAAAGCTCAACCTTGTGGGGGAGGAGCGCGATGAGAGGCAAGCACAGGCGTTTAAGGACAAGCTCAGCAGAGGAGGGTGAAGAGGCTACAGAGTGTTTTCCAATAGCAGCAACAGCCTTCGCACAATCCGATTGAAGGGCAGGACACGACGCACTGGCAAGGAGGGTGTGGGCCAAGATCTGGAGAAGGCGGGGGATGTAAGGCGAAAGGCGATCACCATGAGCACGGGCTAGATCAGAAATTATGGCTGCGGCATGGCGGCGCCCCTCTGCCGAATCCTCGAGCTGGTGCATGAATCGTGACAAAGCAGGTCCATGAAGGTGCTCCTCGACAACAGCACGGAGAGAACCAAGAGCGGCTCGCCGGCTCTCTGCATCTTTGCCAAGCTTGGCAAGATCCTGCTTCACAACTGGGCTTGGGTACCTTCTTCCATCCAAAGGGGCAACTGCTATGCTCTCTGTAGCCATTACCATGATGGTGGGCATGTATGTATCAACCCTAAGTCATCTGCAACAAAGTGGACGCTTCTGGTAGAGCAAAACCCTATGTTGCGCTACGCATTTTGGCTATTATTGATTACCATGCTCCTCCGATGCCATCGTTCCTCTGTCTACTAGGGAGAGCGCGCTCTCTTCATTTTGTTTCCTAGCCTCTTCTCCACCAGGGCCTGCATCATCCTTGCTCTCGTCAGATCGTAAGAGACGCCAACTTTCAATAAGCTCACAAATTAACTTCCATTTCACTTGAATGGAATTTCCATCCCATCTTCATTTCTTTCCGGAATCCGGACCCAAAATTTTGATCCAGCGCTGATAAGAATTGCACCTCATAAATACACATGTCAATCTGATAAATTCGTCATGTAAATGAAACTTCTTTCACATGTGCGAGCGCGAAGAGATGGTTGAGAGCGGTAATCGACAGAGCCATCCAGAGTGAAGGCAGAGTCGTGGCCTGCGCCGAGGAGAGGAAGCTCTGTAAGTGACGCAGGAACCATGGCTGGACTCCCATCCACCACCTCCAAAGGTTAAAATGATTGAAGACAGAAGTGAAGAGTGTCATCGCCATCTTTCCTGCTTATCTTAGCCTCATAAGATCTTAACTTCCTCGAGCGAGTATGTTAGCGGCGGGGAAAATATCCGAAATGGAGCTAGCCGTGCCGATGGATGTAGGCGGTGGCTCAGTCTTGAGACCGATGCCTGATACGGAAATGTCAAGCCCCAACTCACCAAAGGCTTCAACCATGAAAGAGGACAAAACTATCCCGACTGAAAAAGTTCCCTCTGAGGAAACAAGAGAGAAAATGGGCTCAGCGCAAGGGTTCAAATTCGAGGTAAAAACCCTCAAAGACGGGGTTCCTTAGGGTCCCATCTGTGCGAATGTAAAGAAAGTGTCAAGTGCATCTGCTACTCGTAGGCTAGGTATTTCGTTTGCTAGCATACTCGAGGGGCTTAACTCTAAGGATTATGTGAAGGAGATATCAAAAACCTGCAAAATACAAAAGCTAGACTTCAACAAGAGCTCATGGAAGTCAACAAAATGATTGAGTCCGGCCCTAACAACAACAAAAGAACTTGCTCCCATACTAGAATACAGTGGGCTGGTAGAAGACGGGTTGGCAGATCGAGCCTTCTCTGCTCTAAACAAGTCTTTGCCATAGCAGGTGGAGGTTGCCGAAGCTATTATTGTAACGATTCCACCAACACTTATCAAAAAACAGCTAGCCAGGCAAGCTAAGCTAACGCTTGTATTTGGGTTCAGTGGAAGAATCCCGAATAGGTTTGAGATGATTCAATGGCTTCAGAGCCCTCAAATTCTTGGACATGGAGGAGCAGTTGAAAGTACTTTTTACCTAGCTAAAGGTTTTTGTTCAGTGAGATTCAAAGAGGCCTCCGATGTGGAAAAGATCCTTGACAAAAGACCCCTAATATTTAATAGGACTACGGTTTGTGTGGTGCCTTGGAGCCAGTGTTCGACTCAGCTGAATCTCTACAAGAGTTTCATCCAGTCTGGGTTGAGTTTGTGGGACTGCGTAGCTGGCTATGGGAAAATCTCAGGATGCTTGCTAGCCAATTGGGCACTCCCTTATTTAGAGTCTTACCAATCATCGAGCGAACTTATCCGAGCGAATTAAAAACTGAGCAAATCGATTTAAGAAACAACTTCATATGTGCTTGTATATGTTTAAATATAATACATGTGTATATATATTTATGTTTTGTGGAGTTTATATATATATATATATATATATATAAGTAATGTGCATTAATGCAATGTTTAAATGATTATTTTCAAAGAAAATTTGATAAATAGAATTTATGTGTGAGTTGTGTTGTTACTTGTGTAACCAAATCAAACTCTTCAAAATAGTAAAAGGAGAAAAGAGCGCACTTGCTATAATATGATAGTAAAACCTTAAAGACCCACCATATTTTAAACATTACATCTCTTCATTTTGCACACTTTTTATTAAAAAAATTCCATAATCACAAGAAGTAGCTACTACAAAATGATCCACTACAAGTGTAAGTATGGTATCCATGATAAGATAAGTGTCAGTCATCATACACAAAAAGACATTTCATCATTACCGTCCATTTAGAGAGCCATAATCTTACAATGTAAGTAACCAGATCGAACTCTTCAAAACAACAAAGGGACAAAAGAATCAATTTGCTATAATAGAGTAACAACACTTGAGAATTTCACCACATTTTAAACATTACACCTCTTCACTTGAACATTTTCGATTAAAAAAATCCATAATCACATAAAGTTGCTACAAATATCCACTATAAGTGCACATCTGGTAATCATGTAAACTAAGATGAGTCGCACTCATCATCCACAACGAGATTGCGCCATGGTTGTCGTTTATCTCGAAAGACATAATCGTACTTCTTGTTTGATGCCATCCTTTGAGCAACATCTTCAATGTACACTGGCAATACACTAACATAAGACAAGAAACAATAATAATCACCAATCTAACCACAAAATTATACCATACACAAATCATATGGAAATCAAAACAAAATACATAGAAATCAAAGTCTCAAAAACAAAAAGTACTCTAAAATCTCTCAAAACCATAAACAATGTCCTACTAGAGGGTGGAAGCCTCACAAATCATCAAACGGATTACCACCTAAGAATCTGTCTCCCTCATCATCCAATCTATGGAAGTAGAAGCCTCCTCTCTGTCACGCTTTTTTGAGTGAAGCAAAGGCCGCACTCATGATGCAATCAGATCCTCATCACTATCAATAGAAGCACAAGCGCGTCCTGTAGCCAAACAAACACTAAGAACAGGAGCGGTACCACACCCAAATTCCAAACATATGCCCTGCGGCCTACACAACATCTCCACAAAGCATGCCAATAGTCCATGGCTCCTCTGTAATGCACCACGCCATGGCTCTCCCAAAAAAGATAAAGCCCAAGAATCATCAGGGAGGTAATGCTTCATTAGCGAATCTGTTGGCTTCATGCCCAATAAGTGAAACATTGGCGTGCTCTCCATAATGAAACATGGTGGATGGACACCCCTCCTATGAACCAAAAATAGCGTAGAAGTTTTGCACTACATGTACATAAAAATAAGAGTGTCACATTGTGAAATCTTACCACATATCACCTAATGCAAGTTTTTAAAAATGTTACCTCAACTCTTTCTCCATAGCTCTCTATGTAGCCATACGAATCATGGTGCATAATAATAATGCGACGATGCACATGCATATCAACTCCTCCACATAACTTCTCAACCCAACGGAGAGTATCTCCTAAAGATAGCCAACTAAATTTTATGAGCTATAGTATAAAATCAATATAGCCAATTAAAACAAAAAAATTTGCAATTGATAGAAAAACAATAAAATATAACAATAACCTATTGAGAGCAAAACCATACCTGCACCTGAAGCCATAACAAGTAACCATTCCGAATCTTCAAGTGTATTATGAGCCAAATGGACACCACTACGAACATACTCCTCACTACAAACATCCCATGGTGGTCGTGTGCCTAATGGACGATGCAAACCTCCAAAAGGCAAGTCTGAGAAAATGAAATCTATTGCCCATGCCACCGTACGTCCACATCTAGTATAGAGCATATCCGATGCACGTACCTTGAACATATGCTCATGAATAGGCACCCATATAGGATTACGTATACCTACTCGAAAATCACCTGCGATAGCAATTTAATCCCCAACCACTGCCATACATCTTCCATCTCCCAAAGAAGCCAAAGAACCGAAAGAAATATCCGCGGCATACGCATAAGATAGCACTTTCTTTAGTCTCTTGGTGCTACCTCTTCCTACATTAACACTCACAAAAAGTAGTGTCAAATAAAGATTCATAATGTAAATTAATCTTGGCATTGTGAGACAAAGTCTCAAGAAGACTATAGTGAAAAGAAAGACAACCATGCAATGGTAAAGTGTCCTCCATCGTCTCCTCATTGGCAAAATCTCCTTCTGCACCTACAAGACATGGCAAAAAAAATCATAACACAAAGTACCACTTATGTGTATTAGAAATAATGCAATTTTTAAACCATAGCCACCTGTTGGTATCTTTTCTTGGGCTTGATGTACAAGTGGAGGATTGTTGGACCTTGATTCCTTCTTTTGTGCATCATACATCTCTCTCTCGCGGGTTAGGACATGCCCATGCACCATGTCCACCCACCAAGGACAATTATCCAACTCCCACTTCGAGAGTTGATGCATAGCGGGAGGCCACATGCATCCTTCTCCACTCACAACCGTCCATTGTTTCACCATAATAGGAATGGCGACAATGTGACCTTGAGATTTCAAATGAGAGAGATATCTATGTAGAAAACATAAACGATTAAGAAAACATAGAATCTAATCAAAGAGTACAAAACCAAATAAAACATGATATACACCTATAGATCACACGTTGAGCTGCCATCCGCAAAGCATCAACCCTTTTCAATGTTTGAATTTCAGCATCCTTTGTCTTTGATTCAAGAGAAATCTCCAAAGGAAAGATATGTACCCTTGCTTCCAACTTCACCTCCACAAAATACATATCAATTGTACAATCAAGAGGCACAACAACACCTCCTGGCACATTGACATAATCAACTAGTAATTGTGTGGCTCTATCTAGAATTCTATGAAGCAAGCCCTCACGACGTAGCCAACTATACGAGAAAAAAAATTTACATCATTGAATGAAATATATATTAACTTATAGAAATATTTGCACTTGAGAGCCTTACACGCGAAACATGTGATCTCCTCGTTTCAATCCATAAGCAACTCGAGTAATTTTATCCGCCTCCAATAGACTAACCCATAAAACTTTATTCTCTTTGGAAGCATCATGTAAAGCAATGAGGTTAAGCTTCTCTAGAGTAGCCCAGCTATCTGGTCCCCATTTGAGAGCCCAAATGCGATCCAACCACTCTTTTCCAAGACGAGGATCCACAATATTTAAAATCTATTACAAAAAACTAATTATTCTAACAATCAAGAGAAAAAAATTCTTACAAGAAAAGATCTAGATTAGAATTCACCTTCCCAATTCGATCTCCATATTTGCAAGCAAGATCATTTAAAATTTTCTCCTCCTCTTTCATGAGATCATCTTCGAATATTCTCAACTTTGATTGCTCCATGCGAAAATGGAACTCCTTTGACATTTGCACCTTTGTATTAAACAACAACAAACACTATTTATTTAAACAAAATTATCTTTAAATAAATCAAAAGTTTATACAACAATCAAAGAATGTTTACATCGTACAACAGCTTCCCAAGGTATCGCTTCGTTAAAGGGTACCAAGGCTCAGCTCCCTTGGAATACTGCAATTATTTGTTGATCTTTCTCTGACAAAGCTCGTAAATAGTCATCATGATTGGCCGCACGAATATTTGAACAATTGACCATTTCATCTCTCAAATGAGTTGCAACCAAGGCATGTGTATTCATGCTACATAAAAAAACAAGCTACTTATTTTTCACAAAAGAACATCTCTCCAATAAATTCATGAGTAGTAGAAAAATCCACTTACAAATTCATCCTTTGAAGACTTGTAAGCAATGCAATCTCAAAAAATTTTGTGGGATCAATAATTGTGCATAGTACACGACAATGCTTTTCTTTCACCATACTAAAAGTCTCCTTGATTGCCACTTGCCATGCAACAGTTCGATGGTTGCCCTCCCAAACATAAAACATCTTGTTTGATAGAGATTGCAAGTGTAGCTTTGCTGCCAAGTCATCCTCAAACTCGTTGTTTATTTCAAGCCAATTTGGGTCCCAAGTTTCACAAATATCATCTAAAATACAAAAAATTCAATATACTTACAACTTTCTACAAGAGAGTACCATTAAAATTGAAAGCTCAATAAAAAAACATGATCAGACCTGTCACTAGGGTTTGTTCTCTTTGACAAGTCCAAATCGATACAATAAAAGCTCCCTTTTCTTGCATGTACCCTTCTTTTAAAAATGCCGCCTTCAAACCAGAAATGTCATCTCTCAATCCACGAACACATGCATATGGAATTAATTGACAAAGAGGTATGGCCGGACACTCAAAACAACTAAATATCCTTGTCATTTGCAAAATATCTTCTCCACTGTGCATATATAATTTGTTGTCATCCCCAAGAGCATTTGAAGTCGCTACCTCAGGTCGAACCATATAAGGGACAATTTGAATTGATGCTTCTTCAGGGCCGTAGACATTGTTAACCTCATGTATAGAACCAATCCCTATTTCTTGACTTACACCTTCTTCTTGGGTCTCAAAAGTTTCTTGAGTGGCTGAAATTGAACTGACTTGATCACTACATTCAATTGTATTGGATGATCTTCCACCACGTTTTCCCTTTCTCCTGTTGCCTCCTCGAGAAGAGGGGCTAAAATTATATAGAAAAAGTTTCTTTTAAAATATGAATAATAATTAGCCAAAAAACTAGCAGCTTTCAACAATAAGAAAGAAAGAACAAGAAAAGCTTCCGATTTTTAATCATTCACAATTCCCATCCCATTTGCATGTGAAAATATCCAATTTAGCAAGGAATTTGCATGTGAAATATCGTTAACTTTGGGTAAATGAAGAAAGTGTTACCAATTCAAGACAATCGAAACCCCCCCCAAATCCATCCGCGTCGCCACGAATGGGTTTCAATGGTTCTCATAACGCGTCGCCACGGATGGGTTTCAAGGGTTCTCATATCAGCAGGTTGTAAGGACTACGCACAAACAGAATTTGGAGCATCAAAACCCCCCCCAAATCGATCCGCGTCACCGCGGATGGGTTTCAAGGGTTCTCATAACGCAGGTGACAAGGTGGAAATCCACAGAAAACATAGCCTCATTTTTCAAATGGCATCAAACATTGTCGTTTATGGTGGTTTGTTTCCAATTTAGAAGGCGACCATGGCTAGCAAAATTTAGAAGGCTCATCTCCGGCTCAAAACAACCTGCACACCCCCCCCCCCCCCCCCCCCCCCCCCTAAATCCATCCGCGTTGCCGCAGATAGGTTTCTGGGACTATTCAACAGTCGAAAGTCACGCAGTAAACACACAGAAAACCATTCACCGCATTAACGCAGTTCTGCAATACATCAGTTTTGCCGTAAACAGTTAACACAGTTTTACAGTTTTGTCGTAAATAGTTAACGCAGTTTTACAGTTTTGCCGTAAACAGTTAACGCAGTTTTACAGTTTTGCCGTAAACAGTCTTGCAGTCGAAAGTATTGCAGTCACACAGTAACGTAGTTAGCGCAATCAAAAGTATTACCTTGCAGTCGAAAGTATTGCAGTATTGCAGCCGAAAGTATTATAGTCGAAAGTCAAAACAGTTTTGCAGTAACGCAATGTGCCGAACAGTAACTCAGTAAACACAATGTGCCGAACAGTAACTCAGTAAACAACAGTTAGCGCAGTTAACGCAGTTCACAGAAACGAAGTTCACAGAAACGCAATACACATTAACGTAGTTAGTGTAGAAAGAAGTCTCCCAAATCCATCCGCGTTGCCGCGGACAGATTTTGCGGTTTTCAGGGTAGGTTTTTCGCACTTGAGTTTTGCAGTTTTACCTCAATGGGGGTCGACCTTTGCGGGGCATTCTGGCTAGACTTCAGCTTCAACTTCAGCTCCCTCAACTCTCGACATTAGCGCTAACCTTCACTCCCAAACCTTTCATATCAATTTAATATCATCACCTAAAACTTTACAAAAACATTTAAGACGTTGTCCAACCTAGTTTATTTAATACCGTTACTTCAAATAATTTTTCGTGCCGTCCAATAATTTTTCATGCCGTCGAATATCTCTTCATCATGATTCGTATGGTCCCCGATATCTATCAAAAATTAAGGCGGTGCTTTAATAGAGTTCAACTTTTTGACAATGAACTCAACTTTTGTCTCTGTTTGAAGCATTTCAACAATTCTATCTATTCGAGCTGCAAAAGATGAGCCGGCACATCACCATCTACGGTCCAAATCTCGGCCTCAAACTAATGATACTATTTGAGAATCGTGTGCAGGAGATTAAGGTCAATATATTGAGGCAACACTTTGAGCTGAAGGACAATGCGTTTACTCTTCGTCCACTTACCCTTTCTGGTTCACAAATCAAACTAGAAGCTATAAAAAATGATGATTTTTTTTTGCTAGATCATGAATTTAATCAATTCTACAAAGTCCTTTTGAACTCTTCGGAAACATCTGCAGAGATAAAAGGTTCAAAAACGTCTCCGATCCATATTTGTGATGATTTTCAGAGTGCTTCTAGCGCTGCAGTTGAGAGTGTGATTGATAAGATCAGGGCCTTGCCCCTCCAAAGTAACCTGTTAGTTGCACTTGAACAGGTCAAACATGTTGTGAAAGTGAGTGAGCTGCCTAAACAGTATGATGGTTACATTGCATTTGAGCTGCCGCCTGCATGTCTTAAATCAGCAATGTTTGGAATGGAGCAGAGGTATGACAATCACATGTGGACTGAGTATGTTACATGCAGTAATGACAGTTTCAAAGGGATAGTCCGATTTAGCAGATTCTCTGGCCACATACGATGTGGTAATATTGATTGTCCATTTCTTTTAAGATCTAAATTTTATAATGAAACTCAATGGAAGGGAAGGTTGTCTCATTCTCCAGCAAAGGGACTTGTCAGTGGCGAGCATGGAACACTCTCTTGCACACATTGTGGACAAATGCCAGAGTGTGTTGGTTCGTGTCCTGCCGTCATTTCTTATTGTATTCCTGCAAATAGAATCTCTGCTACAAGGTGTGCAATCCACTTGGGCTTTCACAAACACCCTGTAGGTGAAGGACATAGTCGAGCTATAGAGCAAGGAATTGGTGAAGCATTGTTTACACGAGCAACTTTAGACCCATACACCACTGCAAAGCAATTGGAGCGGGGTGCAACAGAAGACATTATCATGGACAAGCTCATGGATTTGAATTCAGACAAGATAAGTCATATTGGGGATGATGAATTTGCAAACTTTCTTGATACTATCACTCCTCTTTCAAGCAAGCGCCGTGTGCAAAGAAGCTTGGATTGTGCAAAAAGAGCTAAGGGTGTTTCATCAAAAGGGTTGGAGGCTGTTCTTGATCTAAAGAGAAAATGCAGATACCCATTTGTGCATAGTGTTTTATTTCCAGGACAGTTGGGAGGTGGTCAACAGCCTCACGTATTTAAAATGTCTATTAAAGGCCCAAGTAGTGGTGTGGATTTGGTCAATCGTATGAGGCCAGGAGGAAATTTGCAGGATATGTGGGTACACTTTGATCATGTGCATCGTGTTGTTGGCTGGCCCACAATGGTAGCCCATGTGTATGACCCCTTTGTGCGTGAACTTTTGACTTTGGCTACTTGTGAGTTCAATGTTGAGAACAAACATGCACAGATTGAGTTCTGGAATATGCTAAATAAAGTCGTCATGGAGCAAGGATTTGAGAGACCTGATTTTAGAGGTTTTATGGCAGATGAGGCGAATGCAAATTGGATAGGAATTAGGACAGTGTATTTTGGAGGAGCAAAAAAATCTATGCCAGAAAAGGAAAGGTCACGCATTTTCCATTGGGAACAGAGTATGATTAGACATACTGTTAAATGTATTTGCCCCTCCTTTCAAGAGGACCATAAAACTTTGTGCCGCAAGTGGATGCATGCCCCTACTGAGACTGCAACTGATGTTTGCAAAGGCGAGTTTCATCGTTTTTGGAGAGCTAGACATGCTATTAAGAGTGAGATACCAACTCTATAAACATGGTTGTCTTGGTGGGATGTCAGGGTGCCACATTGGGGGGGGAGGTTTGTTGCACAAGATGGGTCTGGTGTTTTTGTTCCAATGACAAACTTGTCTGAAGCAAAACATGCTAGTATGCGTGCCTCTGTGGGATACAAGTCTAATATAAGTTTGTTTGAGGCCACAAGTGCAGACATGGCTTTGGCAGTTCTTCAAAGTGTGAGATACATTGCGTATTTAAAGGGAATGAGATCATGCACTGGGCCAGGTGTTAAGGATCTTGCTGAGCACTTTATGGGCCAATCAATGGGTTCTGGTTCTCAAAAGAAATTGGTCGAGTTGGCGCACTCATGAATGCACGAGATGGGAATTTTAAGTCCAGAGATGAGCAAAGCAACAGTGAGAGAGAAAAGCATTAAGAAAAACCGTCCTATTTTAGTAGACTCTGATGTAATTTTGGAAGAGGATAGTCACAGGCCTGAGTTTGTCACGGTTACTACACAAGTTGGACAACATACCAAGGCACCTGAAGTGAGAGCAATTCAAGAGGCATGGCCTGAGCAGAGTGTTCCCAAGACCGTGTGGGCTATACGAAGGACAGATCCGGGGAGAAAAATGACATGTTTTGGTAAGCTAACAAGCCAAGGCACAAGATGTGGTCTATTCATTAATGATTCTGTGACTGCAAGCGTCAAGCAGGGTGTTGCTGCTCCATGCTTTTGGGGACAAAGAAAATATCCTCCATGTGGTGCACGTCCAGGTGGCTTTGTGGAGAGTTTTGTTTGGTTTTGCAATAGTAGCAACACTCACTCTTGGAACATTGATGAGATGATCGTTGGCCCTCCAGGACCGGCTCCAGGTGTGTGGATGGTGGCACAAGGTACAAACTTGCTTTCTGAAGAGGCTGCAATGCTTCAGAGAAATGGCTTTGTCCTTCAAGGAGGAAATAGATTTCCACAAATGCCGCAAGGTATGGCTACTACTGGTCATGTGCCAACTAGTTTTCGTCCAAAGTATAGAGATGGAAAGATTGTCAAATGGAGGTCTAAACTAACAAAGGAATTCCATGATAGGATAGAAGCTGGTAGAATAATGCAAGCCAGCTTAATTAAGGAAGTGATTGTGGTTTGCAACGAGTCCCATGTTTTCTATGTTAGCACAGAAGGTTCGGTGGAAAAAGGGGTGACTTATTCAGTGACTCTTTCCGATTTTCCAAGGTGCACTTGCGAGGATTTTCAACGCAGGGAAAGCAAACGGCTAACCTCTGTTCCATGCAAGCATCTTTATTATGTTTTCTTTCAGATTCTTAGGCTTGACTCGTCACCTCATGAGTTTGTACATCAGTCTTCTTTGACAAAGGTTGAATTGTACCAAGCATTGGGAGGAACTAGGGTATGTGTGAAACCTTAGTTAGAAGAACAAAAGTTGAATTACGCCTTTTTGTGCCCTTGTTGGTGGCAGCGGCTAGCTACACTATCTATGCATTATCGTAATGTTGTTTAAAGTTGCTAGCATATTTTTTGCAGTAGTATATCTTCCATTTCGATAAGTCTGGAGATCTTATACATCAAACAATGTAAAGTGTTTTCTTGAGAAAATTATTATTTTGTTATTTCTCTTTGTTATATTATAGTTTTACTTGTGATGTCGTAAATGTTCAATTAGTGGGATATTATTTGATAGATTCTATTGCATAGATGAAGAAGAATGGCTCACATGTTATTTTGAGAATATTTGTTGTTTGTTATTAGTGTCTACAGTTGGTTCAGAAAAGCTACAATGCTCTATTTGGGTCAGTATCTCACCTTTTCAGGTGATATATATTACATGATCTGGTAGATTGAGGATGGCGAATGTTGCAATTTGTTTCCTGCAGGTAAAGTATTGGATATGATAGTGGTCTGCTTTACTGTGCAATCAAATTCTTTGATTGTGCTACATCCTACATAGAATCGATTCCATGTAAAGATGAAATTGGTGGTGTCGCTCGGTACTCAGACTGCTTGAAAACATTCGCTCGGGCATTGGAACTCCCCCTTATTTATACCTAGCAAGAGAGGGTTTTGGCAGAACCTCAAACAAGGTTTGTATAGGATGGGATGCGTCTAAAACGCCACCTAAGAGCATGGTTATCAATGTCGGAGCTGGGCATGTTACTATTCCGCTAAACTTTGGAACATACTTTGGGGCATGTTTTAAATGCAGCAACTTTGGACACTTCACCAAGGATTGCCCCTTGAAGTATAATGATACTGCAGCTCCGGTAGCACAGGCCCCCAATAAAATGGAATCCCCGATGGAAGGGCTGGGAGAAGCAAGGAGGCAGTAACGAAGGGACAAATGCAGGGAAGGATAAAGAAGATATGGTATGTGAGAAAATGGATATTAAAATGCAGGAAAAGATTGTGCAGGAATCAATTCCCATACAACGAACTTCCGAAGGTGCGGGTAATAATAATAGGATCATTACTCCCGCTGCTACCCCAAATTTATGACAGTGACAATGGCTATGGTTGTCCAAGTCCTTGGTCTGAAAAGAGCCAAAAGAGTGAAGGCAGTGGCAAGAGACTCCAAAGTGCTTCAAGTCGTGAGAACACTTGAGGTGAAAGGATCTAATTCATCCTCCACCCCTTCGAAAGGAGGGGGGTTCATTGTCCCACTACACAATCCATTTGCAGCACTGCAAGAAAAGAAATCCCTTGAGTTGGAACCCCCGGATTCTCCTGAGACCAAGGAGAAGGGGGGGGGGGGGGGGGGGGGGGGGGGGGGGGGCAGGGATGATTCGGATGCTGAAGAATTCGTTCCTCTATCCTAATGAACCCCGCATTAATGATGGAGTCTCTCACTATCCAATCTTGGAACGTAAAGGGGTTGAAAACACGTAAGAAGAGTACCCTATTCTGGGAGGAAGTAAAAAAGGAGAAGACAATCAACTATTGGGCCATCCAGGAACACCACTTATATGCCCATAGCAAGAGAAAGCAGGTGCTAGGAAAGAAACTGGTATTCTATGGAGAATGAAGTAACGGTTTCAGTGGCATCCTCAGCATTGTGGATAGAGAATTGGAGCCAAAGTTGGTTCTTAACCACCCATCCAGCAGAATCTTGGGGATTAGAATCAGATGGGAAGGGCATCCCTTCACCATTGTGAATGTGTATGGCCCTTGCAATGCAAAAGATAGAGCTAAACTATGGATGCATCTTAGAGATACTCCTATTGAAGGGGAGTGGTTGTTGGTTGGCGACTTTAATATGGTAGAAAAGAGCAAGGATAGAACAGGATCCTCCAGTATGCTGGCTGGCTCAGAAAGGTCTAAATGGTAAGTTTGTGCAAAAAGTGGGCAATGATTGACTTATGGGAAGTTGGCCCATGGAACAACACGCCTGGTTTCACCTACAAAGCCTCCAATATGCCCACACTGCCTCTAGGCTGGATAGATGTTATTGCTCGCACCAAGCTGATTGGATACCGGCATTGATGGAGATGAAGGTAGTCCCAACAAAAAGCCTTTCGAATCACATTCCTCTGCACATACATTTTAAGAAGAATAAAGAGGAGGAGCAGACCCCAAGAGGTGAGAAAAAAGTGTTAGTAATAGGGGCACACCTATTCAAAGACCCTCTTTTCAGGAATCTAACCAAGAAAGCACTGGGTAAGCTCAAAAAAGATGTCGACCTCAACAAACACAATGCATGGGACCTCTTTGCTCGGAGCATCCAGAAAGCAATCAAAACCTCGGGTCCTCGAATCAAGAAAGCTAGGGAGGTACACCTTCTGCATCTTACAGCGGAGGTACAATTGCTTACCTCCATAAAAGCCAATGGGCACTGAGGAGGAGCACAAGCGATGGCTCGAAGCCAAATCTAACCTTGCTAATGAGCACTTAGAAGATATCAAAAATTCAAGGCTTCTCTCTAGGGAGACTTTTCTTCAACCTAAAGCCTCCAATCAAGCTCCGTTTTTTAGGGCTTTAAAAATCAAGAAGAGCCGGGGTCACATCCATTCACTCAACGATGAGAAAGGGACAGCAGTTCATAACCAGGATGAAATGGCTGGTTTGATGTTGAGCTATCTCAGTCAAATCATTGGACGGCCAGAGACCCAGTCCCAAGAAGTGGAAGAAGCCAGAGGAACCTTACTTCAGAGTATCAAGAAGGAAATTCCCCGCTCATAAGCTAATAGCTTGGAACGGGCATTCTCCAAAGACAAATGTTCACTAGCATTGCAAGCCCTTGGCAAGGAAAAGTCACCTGGTTGGGATGGCATGACGGTGGAATTCTATAGAGAATTTTGGGATGATCTCAAGGCCCCAATCACAAGATTGGCCAATAAAGCCATGGTCAAAGGGTCGTTAGAGATAAGTGTAAAGAGAGCAAACCCATCCCAAAATAGATCTGTTTTTCTCAACTGAAACATTGGCGCCCTATAACGATGATGTCGGTGGCCTATAAAATTATAGCTAAAGCAGTAGCCCTCAGACTAGCCCCCTTACTAGCCAATATCATATCTCCGCATCAACATGGGTTCATCAAAGGAAGGTCCATTTACGATAACATCTTGGCAGCAATGGTGGGCATCGAATACGCAATTGTCACAAAGCAGGAGTGCATTTTGCTGTAGTTGGACTTGGACAAGGCTTATGACAGAATAACATGGATATATATAGAAGCCGTCATGGAAGATCTGGGCTTTGGACCTCGCCTATGTTGACTGGTACGTGTAATGGGGGCTGGAAGCCAATCAGAGGTCCTATTCATGATAGAATTGTGGGCTCTTTTGAGGTCTATTAAGCAGGGATGCCCTCTAGTCCCCCTACTTTTTGCCATAGGATCACATCCTCTAATCACGACGCTCGAAGCTAGTGCGGAACGAGGGGAGTTGCAAGGCCTTGCCTTACCAGGAAATAGCCAACTCCTAGCAAAACTTTTTGCAGACGATTATCTCCTCTTCTTGAAGACGTGCCCCCAGGTCATCAGAAAAGCTCTGGAGATTGTACAAATATTCTCATTAGCTTCGGGGTCCCAGTGTAATATAGAGAAGTCAAGGTTGATCTCCCTATCGAAAAATGACTCCTTTGACTCTTTTGTCATTAAGTATCTAAAATCTAACCAACCCAAATGATTTTCTCATATTAGATTGATCATTTAATATGGGATAATAAATGGGAACAAGGGTTAGAATATATCTATCTCAACACGGGACCAATGGTAAAGGGCCCCAATGAGGGATGGTCTGTCAAAGAGCAAGCTTAACTAATGAAGCTTAAAAGACCTTAGGGTTAGCTTCATTAAAGACCTCCAATGGTTAGTGTTAAAAGTCCTTTGACCTTAAGCAAGCTAGGACTGAGATTGAGGTGGGAACCCAACCTAAACTTAAGCAAGCTAGGGCTGTGCTTGAGGTGGGAACCCAATCTAAACTTAAGCAAGCTAGGGCTGTGCTTGAGGTGGGAACTCCACCTAAGGTGCTTGTCATGCTTGATGACTAAGGTACTTAAGGTACTTGTCACATTTAATGAGGAAGTTGCTTGAGAAGCTTCCTATGCATGGGGGGTAAGATGCTTGAGTCAAAAAAGAGAACCTACACACTTAATGAGGAAGTTGCTTGAGAAACTTCCTATACATAAGAATCTCAAAGTTAGGGAAATTCTAAAAGAGCACATGGGACACATGTCAGACTCTCACTAAGCTTAACCACATGGTGTGCTTGAATGCTATTGGTTGGGCTAAAGAGGGGTCCAATGAGATTCTACTTCCATCTAACAAATATCTAAATATTTACAAGCTCTCTCTCTCTAAGGGGTAAGGAGGACACTTGTCAAAATACTACCCATGTACTTGACTGCATGTTGTATGTGATTGGCTAGGGAGAGAGGGGTCCAATGAGCTTGCAACATGCAGAAAGGTCACCACTCACCCAAAGCAAGGAGGGGGGGTGCTAGGGGGATATACTCCACACACACACACACACTCATTTGCAAGGCCATTCTTACTTGGTGAAAGTTGAGGAACACCACCTCCTTCTCCAAGCTTGTGAGAGTGAAAGCCTACACCAACACTCTTGGCTATGGAATGAAAATCCAACCAAGAGTCGTGCTTCAATGCTTAAGCTTTCCATCTTCTCCATCTTCATTACTATGCTATTATGTATGCTAGCAAGAAGAGTAATGATAAGTGAGGAACTATTTCTTTCTCCTATGGAATGTTTCTTATTCCTCTTCCCTATCCTCATTCCCCGCTAGCTCTCTCCACCTTCGAAGGTGTTTGAGGCCTTGGGACTGAGGCTTGGGATAGTTAATGCTTTCTTCACGTTCATGTTATGCTTGTGATGCATGAAGCTTTCCATCTTCATTGCATCACCTAGGTTACAAGGAACACAAAGATTGTATTGTACCAAGTCTCTCTTGATGGGAGAAACTATAATACAAATGCCTATTGGAGGGGGGACCGGCTCCATATGAATCCGGTCCTCAACTATTGTCATGTTCTCTAAACTCCCTCTCTTGCAAAAGTATTGTTCATACCAAGTTAACTAAGTACCATGTTTATGTTGCTACCATCAATTAAGTTCAACCGCTATGCTCACAAAGAATCTCTCAAAAGTGCTTCACCTAATTTCCTAATTCCGCTACTCTCAAAGTTCATAGGAAATTTCCATTACACTTATGCCTGGTCGGGGGAGATTGTCACAAAAGGGAATATCTTTAGACATCTGGGAGCCCTCTTGGGGGTGGACGTAACTCACAAGCAAAGACTTGAGTGGGTGCTTGAAAAAATCAAAACAAAAATGCATAGGTGGGAGTATGCTCTTCTCCCATTCCCAAGTCGGATAAAAGTGATGAATGGCTTTATTATTCCTTATATTGCCTTCACTAGCCCGCTTCTCAAGATGGCTAAGTGTCACTGGAAAGAGTTCTTAAAGCCAGATATTTCAAGAACTCCATTTTGCATTGGTCCCCCTGGCTTTCCAAAGTTGTAGATCCGCCACAAACTCCCTATTGGATTGAGAAAGCCAGGAAGCTGAATAATAAGGGTCTAAAGCGACTTGGGCACTTTTGGGACAGTGACAACAAGAGTTGGAAAACCATTGACCTTATGGTTACCCAGTACCAACATAATAGCTTGGAGGTCTTGCTTGTCCACAAAGTGATGAAAGAGCTTGACAATCTAGTGATGCCAATCTGTGATTTGGAGTTGGACTGGAATGCTTAGAAATGGCCCGGAAGCAGTCTCTTGTGGAAACCCCATACTAAAAGCATTTATCAGACAATGATGCAAGAAGAATTGGTCTAGCCCCCTTAACAAGCTATGGAAAAAGCAATGGCCGGAGGAAAGGTGGGACCATGTAATGGACAATATATGCAAGCCAAAGGTTCCGCAACACATGAAGTTTTTCTTATGGAAGGGTATTTGGGGTGCTCTACCGACGGGGGTGAAGATTCAAGAGAGATGGATTGGGTCAGATTGATGCTTGGGGTGCAGGTTGGCTAGTGAAGATCTGGCCCACCTATTCATGGACTGCCCAACTATCAAAGGCCTCGCAGGGAAAATATGCAAGTGGGTCCAAAGAACATGGAAAATTAGTTTTTTCAAGACTGACCTATTCCTTGGAGGTAAGAATTCAGGCAGTCCTGCACTCCTCATCAGCACTCAGATCTTCAGATACTTCTTCTTACATATTGTATGGTAGACAAGGAACCGCCGTGTGTTTGAAGGAGGTTTTGAGGTGGCAAGCTTCGCAGAAATTATACAAGAAAGCAAAGTGCTAATATGGACACTCGGGCACAAGCAACACTCGGAGGATTGGTCTAGGACTACTTGTGCCTTGTTGTCAGCAGATGGAATGCCTAGGATGGGGGCAAATCTTGGCCATCGATAAATAAAAGATCTCAGAATGACAAGATTATGGACCTTGTGTATCAAGGATGAGGGGGCGGGTTGGTAGGGGTGGCTGCCCTGATAGCCGATGTAATTATGGTCCCCGGATGTTGTCATGGCTTAACATGAGCATGATAAGACCTTGTAATTTTTTGGGATGTTCAATATAATTCACTCACAATTGTGAGTTTTGCTTTAAACAAAAAAAAAAAATCACCTCAGGACAATGATGTGCAAGCGGTGCGATCCACGGTGTTGAAGTGAAGCTCCTTTCTCGCGAAGTTCAGATGTCGTCCGATTTGTCCTTATTTACTTTTTTTGTCCATGTTTACGTTATTGGTTCGTGTTTGCTTTCCCTGGCCTATATCTCACACGGACATGGGAGGAGATGGGATCTACGGTGGGATGATTGAGGACCGTAGATCCCGAGCTTCCGTGGACAATGTAAACTCGGAAAAAATGTAAACTCGGGTACAATGTAAACTTGGGTACCCTAGTTTACTTCGCCCTCCCCCCCGCCCCCTGGGATTGACCCACAACCTAGGGTTTGAGGGCCATGTGGCCTATCCATCACGCCCGTGCACGTCACCTGTGGAATGTATACGTTTCCATTGAGTTTTGATGTGCAAAAGTATTGGGGCGAGCAAAAGTATTTTTGTAAACTCGGGTACCTGAGTTTACAAAAATACCGAGTTTACTTTTGCGACAAGATCTACGGCGCACGCCTAATGTCGAGGCCCAAAAGTGATGGGAGCCTTTGATCCCATCTCCCATGCCCGTGTTAGATATAGTTGAGGTTTACTTTCCCCCTGTCTGAGTTCATTTTATCAAAGAGTGGTTTCGCTTTGGGGACAAAAAAATCCCATGCGGGCACGTGGTTAGGGCATATCGGCTGCCAACCGTGAGGTCCTCGGTTTTAGTCCCCAATCGGGAGGGTCGTCGATCAATGCGATGACTTTGTTTCCCCGTCCACTCTTCTTGAGATTCCCACAACAAGCTACAACCGTCGATCCCATCGCCTTGGGGTCATTAAGACCCCGTGTTAGATAGTGTTGTGGACTTAGGCCTCGTTCAGACTGCTGAAGAAGTTGCACTCAAACAAAAAGCATCCTTCAGTGCTCCCTCTTTGAAAGAAAAAGATTACGTTGGGTTCACAATGCCCTGCGTGCCATGCTTTATGGGGGCTCCAACCAATGAGAGCGAGTGCCGCTAAGGTTCTCATTAACACTGTGCAGCTAGCTCTACCCGCAATGGTCGTGTGGCATGCTGATTCAAGCCCAACCACATCATTAATAATTTTGGCTTGCCCACCCCGCCCATGCATTGCCCCTTCCATCAACAACCAATCATTATACGCAAGTGTTTATCTCTGTTTTTGCATGCACAATTGGCGTTCTGGGGGTGTGTGAATTCAAAGAGGGGACAAACCTGTGAAAGAGGTTTTCGAGGGTGGAAAAGTACATGAAGAGGTCGTGGTGGGATACAAGCAGTTTGAACATAGCCTCACACAACTCTAACCATCCAATAGGCTTGATAGGACTCTTTAGATAGAACGTCTCTCCAATTGCCGGCAAGAGCTTGAGCGACACAATTGCCCTCCTGCAATTTAGTAGGCTCAAGACCTTCTGTGTCCAAGGGGGTAGTGCCGCCCACTATAATGGTGAGTCTGAAACAACATGACCATTTTGCCCACCAATTGACGCTCTCCACGAAAGTATTTTGCCCTTGTCTTAGCTGCTTGAGTGGGTAGTTTGAGCCGTGCCTAAATAGAGATGAGAAAACACAACAACGACTAAGGTTTGTGTCACACCACATGGGCGTTGGACAAGCCCCAAAAGAGCATGTCCAGGCGCCTGTGGTATCACACATGGTGGACAAGTAATAAGTCGCATAATTTATGCTGCAAACAAGCACCAATAAGTGATAGCCGGCTGGAATTGAATTTTGATGTTGAGCATAAGGTGCGGAGGTGTCAATCACTTGAATCATTTCATGCATCTTCCTTTTGCAGTGTCTGCACCTTGCCAATGTTGGGCAAGGGGGTAGGCTCATATCATTTTGTACTATAACCAGCATGGCAGTCCGTGAATCCTTATCTACACACAAATCAACATGGGCCTAAGGTTCCTTTATTATTGGACTTTCATTCCCAAAATGTGTGCTCTCTAGATCTTGTCTCTTCACTCTTGTGCTCACTCTATTGATTTGTGGTTTTGTTGCACTTACATAATCATCCCCTCAAAACACACTAGGGTGAGGCACACATAGTCACAATTTTATACAAGGGTAAGCACACAAGCCACCCAGATGCAAAGGGTCTACATACAAGCTTCCCTACATAGAATGAGGGTTGGTACATAAAGTGTTTGATGTTTTACAAAATATCATCGATGTCATAAACTAAGGCCCTGTTCAAACTGTGTGCACAACAAGTACAATCCATGGCTACCTTTTCTGCCTTCAATATCTTTGGGGATAAATCGAGGTAACCCTACGATTCACACTGCACACGCTTTTCTCATTGCTTGTCAGAGCCAGAATACACAGTGATAAGCCTTGGTTGCCTTTTCCACCCCTCGGGAAAGCTTGAGCGGTTGACCATGCCGAAACACTCCTCTAGGCAGTCATCCGTGAGTCAGCACGCCAAGTAGACACAGGCTCAAGCTTGTCTTGTGCATTGTGAACACCTTCAACAAGGGTGTTTATTCTGATTGGTCCAACATCCAAAATGTTGAGTAGGATTGGGTGTTGTGAACCCATGAGGTTAAGGAAATCTATAAGGAAGTTGTTGATCATTTCAAGAGATACTTCTTTGATCCCAAAAACACTCAAAATCTATGGCAAGACATCATTTATCACAAGCAAAAAGACTTAGATGACTACTACATGTACAAACAAGATTTTCTATGTCTTTGGGCTATATGGGTGAGAAATGTTGCTAACCCTGGTGATGGTGTAAAGTTTTTAAAGAAGGAGAGATTCATAGCCGGTCTCTTTTCTACACTCAACATAAAATTTGAGGTAGGTGCACCTGCTACCTTTGATGCAATTGAAACTAGGGCTGTTGAGAAGTATAGAAAACTCAAGTGTCTAAGAGGAGAGGTTCCAATAGAGGGTCCTAGACCCAAGGGGAAGTTGCAAGCATCAACATCTAGAGAGATTCTGGAGGTAACAATTGAGGTGATTGAGAAGCTAAATGAATCCTTAAGAAACTTGTCAACTCATCCTGCACAAGATGTAGGTCCCAAGGGACAAACAAATAAAGAAGAGAAGCAAGAGCCACGACATAGGAGACTTTTGCAATGTTGGAATTGTGGAGAGTCTGGACATGGGATGTATAATTGTCATTGGCCCCATGGGGAGCCAGGTAGACCTAACTTGAATTATCCAGTGATGAATGCAATTAAAGGAACTAGTCAACAACCAAGGCTTCTACAAAGGCCAAATGGAGCAAGACTAGCTCCACAAGGAATAGAAGGAGTTCCACCTTTGCTAGATCCAATTGTGCATGTGGTAGAGGTGAAAAATTCAAATGCGATTGACATGGAAGAAAATGGAATTAAGCGTGGCCGTGGAAAAGGTAAGGAGAAAGAAGGAGTCACATCACAAAGTAATCATGGATGAGAAAAGTAGGCGAAGGAGACCAAGGAAGCTAAGAGAAGTTGCGTCGTATTAACCTCCAAGACTTCCCTCTTGGACATGGTATGGATCCATACAACCAACCTGTTGGAAGACATGAGAGGTGAGGGTCTTGATATCTCATGGCCTCAATTTTTGGCATTATGTCCACAAGTTAGGAGGGATTTAACGAAGGCACTTAGTACTAGGAGAAAGGTAAAAGAGAGTGTACCTGTTGTAAAAATTGTATAAGCTGAAATGAATGAGGACATTACACCAGTGCTAGAATGTTACATCAAAGCAAGGCTAGTTAGGAAAGGTCTAGTGGATGGGGGTGCACATATTTGCATCATGACGGGGGGACTCATGTAGAGACTAGGCATGCACATCCATGAGACACCTAAAATTAAAGTAAAAATGGCAAACAACAGCAAGGCTAGGTGTGTAGGCATTTGTAAAAATGTTTTTGTGGAGGCCTTTGGCATTAAGAAGGCAGTGGATTTTTATGTTATGTCTACCAAAGGAAATGGGTAAAATGGTTACCCATTTATCCTAGGAAGACAATGGCTAATGAAGATGCAAGCTTTGTAGGATTGGGAGAGTGGAAAATTAATTTGTAGGAATGACAATCATAAGAAGGTTGTCTTTGAGATGAAGGAGAAACGCCAAGAGGAGCTCCATGAATAATCATCTCAAAGTGAGACGGAAGAAGATTGGACCGATAGTACTTCAAAGAATAAAGTAGCGGCAGTATAACTGAAGAGAAGTCTTCCATCGAAGTCGTGGGGGTAAGGTTTAAGCTAACCAACCAAGAGACCTCTTGCCCAGGATTGGAAGAGGTAGGTTCCCAAGAGAACCAAGCTGTGCAAGATGAAGGAATTTTAGAAGGTATGTTGTCTACAACACTTACAAAGGACAAAAGAGAGGAGTTCAAATGTGTGCTAAGGACGTTTCTTAGTCTTTTTGCTAAAGAATACACAGATGTGCATGGAGTAGATGATGTTCAACACAAGACTGAGTTAAATCCAGAGGCCACACCTAAGGCTCAAAAGCTACAAAGGCTAGGAGTCATCAAGGAGCAAGCTTTACTCAAGGAGATAAGAAAGCTTTTAGCAACAAGTTTCATTTATCTAGTGGAGAATTTAGAGTGGGTGTTCCCAGTTGTGGTCACTCCCAAAAAGAATGGAAAATGGAGGGTGTGTGTGGATTACCATCTAGTCAATGAGATGACAAAAGAGATCACTTTCCAACTCTTCATGAACGTGGTGTTTCTAGCATTCTTTGAAAAGTCCATTAGGGTTTTTTGATGATTTTTGCATTTATAGCTCAAAATCATTGCACCTACAAAAGGTAGAAGTAGGCTTTAAAAAACTTTACAACATGGGAGGTCACCTCAATCCCGAAAAATGTCACATAGGTGAGGATGAAGTGATCTTGATGGGTCACAAGGTTTCCTATAAAGGCATTGAGGTGGATCCTTCAAAGGCAAAGGCTCTCATTGAGCTCCCATCACCCAATAATCTCAAAGAGGTCATCTCATTCATTCAAAAGGTGAAGTATATGTCACGCTTCATTCACTTAGCTTCGGAGTTGCTTCATTCTTTGCAAAATTTGACACAACAAGTAGAATTTGCATGGTCTAATGAGCTTGAGGAGTACTTTTGTAACATTAAATTCATTTTGTCAGAGCAACCAACACTCATGCCTCCTTGTTGGGAGTACACATTCTTTGTTAGCTCTAGTGTAGGGAGAGAAACAATTTGGGTTGGGCATGCAAGAATGAAAGCCTAAGGACAAAAGGTCATGCCATTCGTAACTTGTTTAATCAATTTGAAGAGGTACAATTGTATCATATTCCTAGGAAACAAAATGAAGACGCTGATTTGCTTGCACAAAAAGTAGTTGCATGTGTTAACAAAGAAGTTATCATGGTGGCAATACTGGTAAAGCAGCCAAGATACCAAGGGATGGAGTCCTCGGTTCCCATTGTGAGCTACGTTCCAAAAGGCGAGTTTCCACAAGACTTCACAAAAGCTCAGAAGATGACTCATTAAGAAAGCAAGTTCTTATCTCTTCTTAGAAGGCTCCCTCTATCAAAGAGGGAAGGATCAAGTGTGCAGAAGAGTACAAACTATCGAGGAAATTCTAGCCATTCTAAAAGTCTTGCATGAAGAAGCATGTGGTGGTCATTTTGGCCAAGAGTTAACTGTGAAGAAGATTTTGCTTGCGGGTTATGTTTGCCCAAGCTTGCATGTGGATGTCCAACATTGGTGTAAAAGTTGTTACAATTGTCACGTAAATGGAAATAGAAGATTGGTACATGGTTCAAGGCAAATAATGCTTGCACATGGACCCTTTAAAAAGTGGAGCATTGATGCTATGGGTCCTTTGTCTAAAACAAAAAATGGTAAACTCTACATTCTAGTGGCTATTGATTACATAACTAGGTGGGTAGAGGCTCAAAGTGTGGCAAGGGTAAATGGATAACCAGTGAGCAAATTCATATACACTCACATTTGTTGTAGATTTGGCACACCTTTGGAGATTGCTTTTTATAATTGTCCAGGGTTTAGGAAGGGCTTGCTCACAGAAGTCTCTGTGGAGAACTTTACATTCTACATCGTCATAGTACACCCTACTATCCCCAGTCAAATGGTTTGGTAGAAAAATATAATGGTATCATTGTAAGCATCATCATAAAGATGGTGAAAAACAAGACAAAGTTGTGGGATGACTTCTTGGATGGTGCCTTGTGCGCATATCGAACCATATATAGGGAGGCCACAAAGTTCACACCATTTCACTTGGTTTATGTGGTCAAGAGGCTTTGCAGCCTATCGAGCTCAACATGCCAACAATACGGCCTCATATCAAGGGGGCACAAGATGACCAAGAAGCATGGATGGATTGACTTCTTACATTAGTGGAACTTGAGTGGAAGAGAGAAGCAGCTTATGAGTGCTATAGGAGGAAAGCTACACAAGCAAAGGAGAAGCTTGACAAGAAACAAAAGGACAAAGGCATCAAGGAAGGAGAGCTTGTGCTAAGGTATGACAATCAACTTGACAATCGTTTTGATGCCAAGTTTGAAACTAGATGGCGGGGAACATATGTAGTCAAGAAGGCTTTCAATTCAAGTTACTATCAGCTCATGGACCTGAATGGTAAATGGGTATCGACTAAGCTTTATTTGAGTCACCTTCTACCAAAGGATCTACCAAAGATCTGTCACAAGGTAACTATCTTATGTAAGTTTTATTGCATGAAGCATGAGTGTAACTCGAGCCAAAATGCGAAGAAACCAAACAATCAAAATCTTGTCTAGGACTCAGAAGCACTCTCTTTGGAAAAGATGCTTTATGATGGTACATGAATATACCATCATCCGGGGGGAGGGCTAATGATAGTCATTTTTGGCACTCCCTAATTGCCATAGTGAGCTATCACACCCTATCAAAATCACTCAAATACTTTGGCTATACTCACCCTATTACTGTACATAGGCGTGTCAGTTAGAGGACTTTTTTCATATCTCCTTGAAAACCCTCAATTAGCTAGTCACATGGCTAGTTGAGCCAAAAAAATGAATAAAATAAAAAAGAAAAGTATATTATGGCATTTTTTTGTACTTATTTCATTGTATATAGGGCAAATATAGGGATTTTTAATTATAATTATTTTGGTATTTTATTTAAATATCTATATCTAAGTGTGTGTTTTATTAAACGTATGTACGCATTCTTTCATCCTCTTGCACCATAAGTATATTTTTTACTAATGTGTACATCCTCTAATCTCATATTTTTCTTTTATACAAATCACCCCCACATTTTGACCATCACCCTAGTGAAAACAAAAAATTGTTTTTCACTCCCTTAGTCACTTTTATTATATAATTCTTATTTACTTGCATACTTTCCTATTTCACCCAAAATAATAGAAAAGAGGGACCATATGATATGATTCCAATATCTTTTTTCATATCCATAATTCTTACATAATTTTTTTATTATGTACTCATTATTCTAACACCATGTGCTCATTGAGCTAAAATCCATGAATAGTCCATACACTAGTCCCACCATGTATATATTTCTTTATTCACCAATGATTCTCCTCCATACATGTGTAAAGATAACTTGGATGCTTTGTATCAGGAAATGACAAAGAAGGGGCTCACTCTTGGATGCATTGTGCAAATTCAACAAAGGAGGGAGCCACTAAAAGACTTTTGTAGGCATTAAAAACGGGTTTTTTAAGTGAGATTTTTGGCACCTAGTTTCGTTCAAAATTTGAAAAAGTGATCAATAAACAAAATGTAGGCCATGAGCTGAATAATTACCTCAATTTGTTGCATTTTTGAAGCTACCATCGGTGAGATATGAATTTTATAGTGGACCCCAATCTGCCCACTTTTTCTCACAAGTCACTCCTAGTCTTCTCTCACTTCTTTTCACACTTCCACACACACACACACACACACACACACACACACACACACACAAACACACTCATTCCTCTCCATCCCTGACTCAAACCTATACCTTCCATCGTTTCTCTCACCCTCCTCACCATTATCCTCCCCTCTCACACCCATAGCTCTCTTTTGAAGTTCTACCTACATCCACCATCTCCATATCTCTCTATATTACTCCCATATTACAAATTTATTCTACCCTTTCAAGAATGCATCAAAAATCAGCAACCTAACCATACTTAATCTCTACAAAAGGGGGGTTTTGTATCAACCAAGCCCTTATTCTCTTTGTGGTGATTCAACTGTGGCAGCAACATGAAAAAAAGAAGAAGAAGAACGGTGGTTACTTACGACAATCTACGCACGGGTGAGTCCAAGATTCCTCAACGATTCACCATCTCAAGGGTACAGCCATCTCATTCACCCCTCTTTGTTCGTCCTTCAATTCATTCTATCCATTGTAATTATACTACTAACTTTTTCTAGTGATTGCTAACACTAACTGCTTCTACTCTAAGAGTAGGAAACCCCACACAAAAATCACTCATCTCTCTAGAATCTTCTCTATTTCACCTTAATAATTCTCTCCTCTTGAGCCCGCATCCATGTGACGCAAGAGACAAAAGAGTCCCACTCTCATAAGAACATTATATAAAACATTTTATTAACATGGTTTTCTATGTAGATGTTGATCCTAATAAGACATGTTCTCTACACTATTTCTCACTACTTTGAGCATACCATTCTCCATCTTAGTTGTAGGGAGAGAGAGAGAGTGAGCTCTCTATACACCATTACTTGTGGGGTATAGAAAAGCTTCTTTGAGCTAGTTGTAGCATTGCAAGGGAGTGAGTGATTCATAACCTCCAATCAAAGTTGAATCTACTCTTGCACATCAATTAAATCAATAATTTGCGTGCAACTACGGTTCAAAACTCTCTTGAGTCTCTCCAATTCATGCTTAGCAACCTCATCTCATTTGGTTTAAGGTGACGCGTTTTCATTTTGAGATTCTTTTGTAGTATTTGCATGTATGTGACTCATGAGCTTTTGTGTTTGTTTTTGTCGCTTGGGAAAATAGTAGAAGAGGGTTGTATGGTGAGAGGGTTCCCATAACCCAAAGATAATGTGTAGATTGCAACATCATCAAACTTAATTGTGTCTCTTGACTCTCCTCCAATCTGTTTATACACCACGTCAATCATTTAAATTGATGCTTAATTCTTGCCCAAGCTCTCTCTCTCTCTCTCTCTCTCTCTCTCTCTCGGTGTTTGATGTGTGTATTTGTAGCATTGATATCAGTGATAGTGTACCCTTCCTTCTCGATTGCATTTCTAAGGGATTCTCCTCTTTTGCATCCTAGTTTTCTCTATAACTAGGTGGTGCCCCTTCACTTGTTTGGTTGTGGATTTGTTGTTTTTGTTTTTTTGCTTGCGGTTGCCCCAACACCAATTGAGCAGCACGGGAGCCTTGAGGGGTGTTTAGAGGTTGCCTCTCTTGTTGCCCGCCTCGGACCACCTTACCATAATAAAATTGATTAAGCTTCATCCAAATTGGAGCTTCTCAAAGCTATAAATAGAGCCCCTCTCTTCCTTGTAAAAGGAACCCCATTGCACACATAATACACCCATCTCCAATCCTAGTTGCAAGGAGATTGTAATCATTGCAAGTGCTCTACACACCATAAATTTTGGTACATAGAGTTGCTCAAAGAAAATTATGAGAGGATTTGAGTGATCTCTGTCTCTCCATCAAGGTTGTAGATGATTTGGTGCAGCGAGCCCTGAAGCTTGAACAGGAAGCAAAGAAGGAAAGGAGTCACAAGAAGAGGAGGTCTAGTAGTAACAGTACTTCCACTGAGAATTCCGATTCTAGTAAGACCTCTAGTAGCTCTGAAAGCAGCTCAGATGAAAAGAGCAAAGACAAGGCCAAGAAGGGGTCTTGGTCCAGAAAGATTGATGGGATGGCCCAGCAGATTGCTGAAATCAGCCAGGCTAGACAACCAGTAAGAAGAATGGAAACGTGGTGTTCAAAGTGTAAATCTCAAGATCATGTTTCCAATGAATGTCCACAGTGTACCTGTTGCAAAGCATATGGCCATTTATGGAACAAATGTGGTATTTGTATTCATCACTTCAAGAAGGGAAAAGATTTTTCTGTAGTGGCATTTACCAACAATGAACCAGTCAAAGTGGAGACTACTAGTGTATCCCAAGAAGAGAAATCAGGTACCAGTGGTACTAATACTGGGTGCAACAGGTACTAGGGAGTACTGGTCAGGGTCGTAGTAACTTCCAAAACCGAAGTCTGAATTATTATACTTGTGGAAAGTATGGGTATTTTGCAGCTCAGTGTCTAGAAACACCTACTACTACAGCTACTGAGGTGAAGGCTCCAGAGCCAGTTCCTGTACAAGTAGTTACATGTAGCAAAGGGGTGGTCATTGAGGAAATGCCAGATGAGCCAAAAAAACCAGTCAGTCTTGAAAGTAGCAATTGGGCTCAACAGGAGAGGTGTGGAAGGCCAAGCGTAAAGAAAAGGTAGTTGATGAATGGCAGGAGTAGAGAGAACTGGCGACAAAGATCACAGAGGATTTAGCCAAGAAGCTGTCATAGCAGGCAAAAGGTTTTGATGCTCGGGTCATCCAAAAGATACCAGCCCAGTCTTCTGAGAAAGCACAACCAGATCATTTAGGGTCTAGGATTCCTGAGACTATGTTGGCTGCAGTTCACGGACTGATGGAGGAATTAGGGAGCATTAAATCAGATATAATTGCAATAGAAAACACTAAAAGAGGCACTGAAGGCACCAGAACAAAGGAATGGTATTGTGCGGATACTCTTGATTCCAAGTTCTGATAACAACTCTAATCATGAGAGGGAAGAAATTCATGTCAAGATTTTTTGAGCGGTTGACTTGGCTGCTGTCAGAGATGATGAAGTGCCGGTGATCCAGGTAGATTACAAGGTTAGAAAACAATGGGAGCCACTATTTGGTGTCATACTGGATGGAAGAGCAAGAGTAAATATCGTGGGGGCACACCTTCAACAAAGAATGGGTATTACAAATCCGAAACCAGCACCTTTCAAAATTCGAATGGCGGATCATCGAGTTGTGCACGCAATTGGGATGATAGAGAGTATGCAGATAAGGGTGGACAAAGAAAATTTCAAGACTAGCTTCCTAGTATTAGATGTGCAAGGTGCATAGCATATGCAAGCATCACTAGCATGTGCTAAACTAGAATATTTTTCATGGATTGAACTTAATTTTAAACACACTTATACTTGTAATAGCTCACTTGAGTCTCCATTGATCCTCAACACCATGTGTTTGTGACAAAAAGTCTTATTAGCCTTGATCCTAATCTATAATAGTAGGCGAAGCTCAACTTCAAGTATCACCTTCAGAGGTTCGTTTAACATTAGGCACTAAGGCTCAAACATAGTTTTGGAACTCAACCTAGCTTTCTTGAAAAGAGAAAAGGTTTAAAATCAAGTTCAAGCCTTGAAATATGTTTGCCTAGTAAGGCCCCAGCTATTCAAGGGAATCCAAATATCATCAAAAGTTCTATCATGCAAAAAACTTTACTAATCAGCCTAATGAGGGATGCTAAATATCATATCACAAATTGAGTACACATAGAATGGTAGGGGTTATCCATTAAAGCAAGATGTTAATTGAGTCAACGTTAGTTAGCAGAAGTTGCTAAAGGCCGAGCCTTACGGATGCACATTGAAGATCAACATGAAGAAGCAGTAAAGATTAGAGTTACACAATTTTCACATTTTCCCAAAATGGTCACGTATTGTAAATTTCCGAGTTATTTCAAGCCATTGTAATATTTTAATGTGTTACGAGTTCAATGGGAGTTCCAAGCTGTAAAGAACAGGTCAGTTAGTGTGCCTAGGTTGCAGATTCAGTAAGTGGTGGAGCCCTAAAGGCCTTGGGCACCCGGATGTTGCATATTTTTACCCTAGGTATATAAGGTAGTGTGTAAAAGAAATTAGGGTTCTCAAGCTCATTTGTTGATAGCACTCTTTGGTGAGAGCTCTTGAGGTGTGTGGCTATGGAGTCCTTGAGCTTCTCCTTGCTCATGTGACTTGGTTAACACTAATCAATGCTTAATTCTCTTGCACTATGCCTCTCTCATGCTTCTTGGGATTGCTAATGATGCTTGGATTAGCTAAATTGTAACTAATTAGTGGTTAATTCCTATCTAATCTTGTGTGATTGCCGTCTCTTTCTTCTTGTAATTACTAATGATGCTTTGATTAGCTAGATTGTAACTAATTAGTGGTTAATCCTTCTCTAATCTTGTGTGATTGCCCTCTCTTGCTTGTGTGTGCATGTAGGTTTGATTGGAGTGTGGTGCTCGATAGATCTATGTGTGTGTGCTTGCGATTAGTGTGTTGCATGATAGGATTAGTGTTGTGTGAGTATTGGAATCGTTAGTATGTGTGATTGGATTGATTGGATGTGAAGGGAAGTGGATGTGGAGATTGCCCATCATTGTGGCTTAGCTCCTCCATAGGCCGAGAATCTCACCTCATAGAGTCAATCATTCGTGTTGCCATGATTAGCTCACTAATCGTGAGTATTTCCATGCGCTAGTCAAGTAGCTCATCCCTCCGGATTGATAATTTTGGTGGTCATTGGAGCTATGCAGCGATGGAACCCCCAACATTTGGCGCCGTTGCCGGGGACGATGGCCTACGCTAGTGTAATTGTGGTATAATCGGATGTGTTTCCTCAATAATTTCACTTGTGTATTTATTGTTTTGTGGATTTTGGATGTGTGGGCATGAAGCAATATGTTCATAATTTCCTAATTTGTTATCATATCTTGCTAATTGTGTGTTTATACACTCTAATTTCACACTAACCCCTTGCTAATTTCAATAATTTTTTCTAAATTACAAAGTAATTTTCTACAAAGGATTGGAGCTTTCAACCGTCAATCGATCTTCATTGGAAAGGTAATCAAGGTGGTATTCTCAACCTCTCTAGAATCTAAACATGTGTAGAATTGTGTACAGATTGCACCATGAAGCAATGTAATGTCAATGCCATGTTGTTGCAATGCAATCTTGATACTATGTTGCTTTGAAATTTTTTGGATTGTTCGTTTTCAAGTCGTCGTAATGCCAAAATTTTTCAGATTTGGTGGCGTATGAAATTGATAAATTCAATTGCTAATTGGTGAATATGTGTTGCTAATTGTGTGCCTGATTGATCTAATTGCATGCAAGACATATTTAGGAATAATGGGAATTATTCAAGTTCCATTTTATTAAATGGGACTTAAAATCTTAGTACTTTTTCCCAATCCAACGTCTCAATTGTTTGTGGGCACCCTTTGTGACATTTGAAAATGTATTGCTTAACACACAACTATATAGATCTTTTTGTATATGTTGTGGCACCATCATTGCTTGAATGGTCAAATGCAAATATGTGTGCACTAAAATCAAGTGTGTGTGCATTCTAATTGAGTGTGTGTATGCCTAATTTTAGCTGTGTGTACACTATTTTGCCCTTGTTTGTGCACCTAAAAATCAATGTGTGCTTAATGATTTTTCAATTGTGATGATTTATTTGTGTTGTGGTCATGCCCAACTATAGATTTATGAAATCATATTGCAATTGTAATGATTTTTCAATTGTGATGATTTATTTTTTATCTGGTCATGCCCAACTATAGATTTGTGAAATCACATTGCAATTTCGACAAAATTAACCCTTTTGTGTGCGCACCTAAAGATTGGTAAAAACTGTCAATTATTAGTGTGTGTGTGTGTGTGTGTGTGTGTGTGTGTGTGTGTGCCTAAAAAGTGCTTAATGTGCATGATTAATTCCATTTTTGACTGCATGTTTGGCGTGTGTAATGGTTAATTGCTGCGTTTTTGAGCTCAAAACAAGGATTTACACACTCCAAATGAGTCAATTTTTAATGTAATTTTACCGATGTAATTGCCTAGTTTGGATTTTATTGGTCAAATTATTTGACAATTGAATTGATATAATTTTTGTGATTCTATTCGGCTGCACTAATCCCCTATGTGTGGAGATTTTTTTTTAAAAAAAAGAGGATATTTTTTAGATAATTTTTTTTTTAAATGATAATTTTTACTTAATTCCATAAAAAATTGATATCGCGTGTCTTTGCAAGCTTTTTTGTGTGTGAATTTACGGCTTGATTTTGAGCGCATTTGGACTTTTGTTCGCCAAAATTTGGGCGTTTTGCTATTTTTGGAGGTCGGGTTGATGATTTTGTCGAATTTGGTATTTTTTATAAAAACTACTATTTTTGGTGTGCTTCTGCGTGTCAAAAATGTTTGATTGTGATTGGGCAATGATTTTTAGTTATTTCTAGGATTTTTTTGGTGATTTTTTGGATTTTTGAGTGATTTTTAGCGTTTCGGCTAATTTTCAGACTAAATTGACTTCTTTCAATTCCCGAGCGTGCCTTTCCGTGCATGAGCTCTCCTCGTCAGTAGATCTTTATGGTCTCTTGGGATAGTTTCCTACGACGTTAAAATAATCTTCTTCTTCCTTCTATATCTTCTTACGTCCGCTCTCTCTTGTTTCGTGGTGTGTGAACCCACCCCATCACATGCACACCCACTCTCCTCTCATTCCATGCCTTTTGGCGCCGTCTCTCTCTCTCTCTCTCTCTCTCTCTCTCTCTCTCTCTCTCTCTCTCTTCGTGGCGTGGACACACTCAACCACCACGCACACACACATGCGTGAACGCACCCCTATACATACAATTCATTAAACTTAGACAAGAAGACCAAAAAAAGAAAAAGAAAAAAGGGAACCTCTTTTCTGGCCTGCCCAAAGGGCAAAGGCTATAGAGATCACTTCTCTTTTTGATGTATTTTCAAGTATTTTTTGATACTCTTAAAATGTTGATTGGTTGAAATAAGATAGTGGGCACTCATTGAAATGAAGAGTGTGTAAATCTAATGATGGATATGTCTTGAGTTTTGAAAAATGAAATGAACTCTAGTATATCAAAGAAAAGATTTTGTGTTGCCCAATGCCCTAGAAAGCATGAAACGTTGACAGCCTAGAGGCTCCACAAATCCCAAGAGTCTCCACAAATCCCAGGAGTCTCCACAAACCCAAGAGTTAAATGATAAAGCTTAGAGGCTCCACAAATCCCAAGAGTCACTTTTTTATTTTGAAATTTGAGAAGTTCTTTTACCCATCTTTTCATTTTGAGAATGTCATTCACTCTTGAAACTTGAAACTTGAGGTAATAACTAAAGTTGTCATTTTTGTTGGTTAAAACTTTATGGAAGGAATTTATCCTTTAGAGCTTTAATCTTTAAAGATTTTTTTTTTTGAGATTTTAAAGCTAATCCAATGAAGAACTAGAGTTTTTTTCTATTAGAAGGTAAAAATTTGAATTAAAGAGAGTGAAAATGTTACATGGATCCACAGGTAGGGGGAGGGTCACCCCAAGACGTTAGAGTTTTAGGGCTTACTAACTTAGAACTTTAAAGCTTTTAAAGTAGGATTTACAACTTAGGGATCTACAGTTTTGTTTTAATTTGTAAAAGGCCTCTAGAGTTTAAAAATGTAGGATTTTTAAAGTGGGGTGTAGAGCATAGGGATTTAAAGCTTAGGGTGTAGAGTTTAAGGGTGCTTTTTTAATTCAATTCACTATGCTTATGTTTTTTTTTAAAGTGGGATCTAGCCTCAATCAAGGCTTAAAATTGACTTTTTTTTTGTCAAGGGTTAGGTAATAACTAAAGTTGTCATTTTTGTTGGTTAAACTTTATGGAATGAATTTATCCTTTAGAGCTTTAATCTTTAAAGATTATTTTTTTTTGAGATTTTAAAGCTAATCCAATGAGGAAGTAGAGTTTTTTTATATTAGAAGGTAAAAATTTGAATTAAAGAAAGTGAAAATGTTACATGGATCCACATGTAGGGGGGGGTCACCCCGAGACGTTAGAGTTTAGGGCTTACTAACTTAGAACTTTAAAGCTTTTAAAGTGGGATTTACAACTTATGGATCTATAGTTTTAATTTGTAAAAGGCGCTCTAGAGCTTAAAAATGTAGAATTTTTAAAGTGGGGTGTAGAGCATAGGGATCTAAAGCTTAGGGTGTAGAGCTTAAGGGTGCTTTTTAAATTCAATTCACTATGCTTATTTTAAAGCTTAGAGTCGTAGAGATTTTAAAGTGGGATCTAGCCTTAGATCAAGGCCTAAAATTGACGCTTTTTTTTGTCAAGGGCTATTTTGCCTATCAAAACATGTGCTTTAAAAAAAACTCATGTCATTTGACATGCTAAAATCTCAAAATTGCCTATCATTTTTTGTGTTTATATCTTTAAGTTAACGATATATATGGAAAATTATATAAATTGATTGCATTACACAAAGCATATGAAAGGGTACTTCAAAAATTGCATCTCAAGAAGAAAATTTTATGAGGCCTGACATGATTCCATACATTATGTTTGTGTTTATCCTATCAAAACACCATTTTGATACTCTTCAATCCTTCATCGCGGTCAACATTTATGGTGTAATTTGTAAATCACTTTCTCTATGGATCAATATGATTACCATCCTAGTAGTTTTTTGTTTCACTTTCATGTTTTTTATTAGTTTCCTTAATTTGGCAGGCCTTGTGATTTTATCACTAGTTTATCTTGTCTTCTTTCTCTCTTTTCTCAACGGCTGCCTGCCTGCTGCTGGAGTCTTTTGTCTTTTTCGTTTCTTTTTTTGTCATTGACTTTTTTATTGTATTCATTTCATTTCTTTTCAATTTCATTTCATTTCTTTTCAATTTCATTTCATTTCGTTTTCATTCCCTTTAAAATTCATTTCATTTCAATTCAATTTTAATTTTTTTTCTCACTTTCATTTCATTTATTTGTATATTAGTCAAAAAAGAAAGAAGAAAAAATCATTAAAAAATCTTTAAATATCACAAAAAACAATTTAAAAATCCAAAAATCCAATAAAAAATCAAAAAAAGTTTTAAAAATTACAAAAAAAACTCATCAAAAATTTATTTAAAGAAAAAAACTTACATAAAAAATCAAAAAATGATCTAATAATTCAAAAAAAATGTAAAAAACTCACAAAAAATCATAAATTGATTTTAAAAAAATCAAAATAAATAAAAAAATCATTAAACCTTCAAAAAATTCCATAAAATTTACAAAATTCATTAAAAATCTTGAAAAATCAAAACTTTTTCAAAAAAAAATTTTATTAAAAAATCACAAAAAATAATAAAAATAAAAAAGGAGTCGTCGAAAGAGCCAAACAGAGGCAGAAAAGCAAAAAAAACACACCGTCGGTAGAATCACACACCGAAAACCGCAGTAAAGGTAGAACAACAGAAGAATAGCCGAAAAAAGCAAGAAAACATCCAACTCAAAGCCTTTCGAGGGATTTTGCATGCTAGAAATTGACAGGTGCAAGTAATTTCACTAAAAACTAGGTTCCTGTTGGACGAACAGGGACCATAAATCACGGTGGACTGCAGATTAGGTTGTTCAAGGCCCAGGTTTTCATCGTTTGAAAGGTTGCAATCAATTCTGAAACTTTCAAGCTAAAGTCAATCAACTCTTGTGAGTCCGTGTTAACTAAGTCAATGTCAGTTAACAGAAGCTGCTAAAGATCGAAGACGTATGGATGCACATCGAGGATGAATGCAAAGAAGCAGTAAAGATTGGAGTTACACATTTCTCACGTTTTCTCAAAATGGTCACGTATTGTAAATTTCTGATTTAATTCAAGCCATTGTAATTTTCTAATGTGTTACGGGCTCAATGGGAGTTCCAAATTGTAAAGAATAGGTCACTTACTGTGCTTAGGTTGCAGATTCAGTAAGTGGTGAGTCCTAAAGGCCTTTGGCGCCCGGACATTGCATATTTTTAACCTAGGTATATAAGGCAGTGTGTAAAAGAAATTAGGGTTCTCAAGTCATTTGTTGAGAACACTCTTTGGTGAGAGCTCTTAAGGTGTGTGGCTATGGAGTCCTTGAGCTTCTCCTTGCTCATGAGATTTAATTAACACTAATCAATGATTCATTCTCTCTCACTATGCCTCTCTCTTACTTCTTATGATTGTCTATGATGCTTAGATTAACTAGATCTACACTAATTATTGGTTAATCATTCTCTAATCTTGTGTGATTGTCCTCTTTGCTTGTGTGTGCATGTAGGTTTGATTGGAGTGTGGTGCTCGATAGATCTATGTGTATGTGCTTGCAATTAGTGTGTTGCATGATAGGATTATGTGTCTTGCAATCGTAGTGTGTGCGATTGGGTTGATTAGAGATGAAGAGAAGTGGATATGGAGAATGCCCTTCATTGCGGCTTCGCTCCTCCATAGACCGAAAAGCTCACCTCGTAGAGTTAACCATTTGTGTTGCCACGATTAGCTCACTAACCGTGTGAGTGTTTCCATGCCCTAGCCGGGTAGCTTATCCCTCTGGATTGATAATTTTGTTGGTCATTGGAGCCATTGCAACGATGGGACCCCCAATATTTGGCACCGTTGCCGGGGACGATGGCCTACGCTAGTGTAATTGTGGCATAAACGAATGTGTTCCCTCACTAATTTCACTACTAATTTCACTTGTTTGTTTATGTTTTTGCAGATTTTGAATGTGTGTGCATGAAGCATTGTGTTCATAACTCCCTAATGAGTGACCATATCTTACTAATTGTGTGTTTACACACTCTAATTTCTCACTAACCCTTTGCTAATTTGACTAATTTTTGCTAACTTACTAATGTGCTATGAAGGATTGGAGCAATCCACCATTCAATTGAGCTTCAACGAAAAGGTAATTAAGGTGGTATTCTCAATCTCCCTAGAATCTAGAAATGTGTAGAATTGTGTAGATATCCCACCATGATGCAATGTAATGCTATGCTATGTTGATGCAATGCAATGTGATGTTAGGGATTGAAAATTTTGCGATTTTTTATTTTCACGCCGTCATAATGCTGAAATTTTTAAGAATTGGCGGCGCATGAATTTGATAAGTTTCAATTGCTAATTGATGAATGTGTGTTGGTAATTGGATGCCTAATTGACTCAATTACATGCTTGGATGGTCAATTTTAGGTGTGTGTGCACTAATTTCAAGTGTGTGTGCATTCTAATTGAGTGTGTGCACGCTAATTTTAGGTGTGTGTGCACTATTTTGCCCATGTTTGAGCACTTAGAAATCAATTTGTGCGTTATGATTTTTGAATTGTGATTATTGATTTGTGTTTTGCTCATGCCTAACTATTGATTTGTGAAGTCACATTGCAAATCCGACAAATTTAACCCTTTTGTGTGCGTGCCTAAAGATTGGCAAAAACTGCCAATTTTTTGGTGTGTGTGCCTAAAAAATTGTGTAATTTGCATGATTAATTCAATGTTTTGATTGCATAAATGATGTGTGTAATGATGAAATGCTGCGTTTTTGTGCTCAAAACAGGGATTCACACACTCTAATTACGTCAATTTTTTACCTATTTTTGTCGATAATTTTGCCTGTTTAATTGCCTAGTTTTGATTTTATTGATAAAATTGTTGGCAATTGAATTGATGTGATTTGTGAAATTTTATTTGGCTGCATCATTTCCCAATGTGTGGACAATTTGTAGAAAATTTTTGGGTATTTTTCGGATAATTTTTATAATTTTTTGGCAAAGTTTTGCTAATTTTGCATTAATTTTTGGATAATTCCATAAAAATTTGATTTTGCGATCTTTAAGAGCTATTTTGTGTGTGCGTATTTACGGTATCATTTTGTTCGCATTTGTGCCCTCCGTCGTCAAGTTTTGAGCATTTTACTATTTTCGAGGGTTGGGTGGACAATTTTGTCAAAATTACGTTTACGATAAAATCTGCTATTTTCGGTGTGCTTTTGCGTGTCAGAAATGCTCTGTTGTGAATGACGATGATTTTTTAAGATTCTTAGAATTTTTTGGATTTTTTTGGCAAATTTAGGGATTTTCAGACGATTTTTGGTGTTTTCTGCTAAATTTCGGCCTATTTTTGGCATTCTTGAAAATTTGAAAAAAAATAAAACATAAATAAAAGGAAGCGGGTTTTGGGCTTCGATACTGTGCCTTGCGGCGCATAAAATACTTCTCTTCTTCTTCTTCCTTGACCTTGTGTGACCCAACCCCTATACACACACACACACACACACAAAACAAACAAAAGAAGAAAACACCAAAAAGTCAACCACAAACAAACAAACTCACAGTCACAAACAAACATACACACACACACACACACTTTTCTCTCTCGCGCACACACAAGAGACCCAAAAAAAAAACAAAAAAAACTCAAAAAATAAATTTTTTTTTTTGTTTGCTTTTCTTTGTTTTGTTTCTCTTCATTGCATTGCACATGCATCAAATATCCGCACACGTCCCATTCACACGCATTTAAGCACGAATAGACGCATTTAGAGCTTCGAAAGTCAGATTTCATCCGAAATTGTCCGATTTTGTCGATTTGAGCCGTTTTTAGCAAATTCGAGTCAAATCACACACACAGACCTCATTTGACATGGATTTTGATTTTGGGTCTACGATTTTCCAGATTACACGTTTTAGAGCTGTTTCACACGCAATATTGCATTCTGGCTTGATTTGACCACAGAGTCTTACGATTGATCATATTTAACCTCGACTTGCGATAGAGATTTGTTTTGGCCTTGATATTGATCAGATTTAGCTAGTTAGAGCATATTCACATGCGAGATCTCGATTTGGTCGCTTTTGGCTATTCTTAGCACATTGACGCGCGATTAGAGCTCGATTTGGTTACTAGATCTACATTTAGCTACGACTTTGACAGAGTGACCGATTTTAGTGCCAAAAAAAGCCAGAAAGTGCAGAAAAACCCAAAAAAAGAAAATATAGAAACACCAGAGAAATCTCATACCGAGCAAACAAGAAATAGCCAGAAACAACAAAAAATCAGTAGAAAAAAAAATGAGAAGTGCGAAAACAGTTTTGGTGATCATTCGAGCTGAGGTCATCACAGTTCTAGCACAGATCTGGACATTGTTCCCACAGTTCAGACAAAGAACGCCAGAGACTAAAAGTCATTGTGTAAACCGAAATTGGCAAGTGCATTGCAAATTGAGCTTCTAATTGGACGAACAATGGCACAACTCACATGTGATTGCAGATTAGGCTAGTACGAGCAGCAAAAATTCTGCTTATCAATACAAAAATCTGCTAGGAGATAGTTTTTACAGAACCAGCCGACATGGACTCAAATCAAACCGAGAGTTGCAATAGAGCAAGCCAATAGCGGTGGCAGCACAAGTGCAACTGCAACCGGCCAGATTTTACAACTATATGGCTACAATGGAGACAAAGTCTTATATGCAGATACAGAAGGCCATAGATACTTGGTGAGCAGTAAAAGCAACACAGGAACCAAGATCCTACTGATCAGAGTAAAGCCAGATTCAGAGAACTCCCAGATGTTCACAAACTTCAGTGGAGCCAGGTATTGCAAGCTCAAAGATGAAGTGCAGATAGAAGTGCAAAAAATCAACCCAAGTGTAAATACAGAAATCTGCACAAGTCCGCAAAGCATCCATTTAGTGCATATGCAATCAGGGTCATTATACATGGATTACAGTGGTCAAATCTACAGTCGAGATCCAGAATTGCAAGATCCAACAGATCAACCAATTGAAGTCAGTCTAATTGGAGAACCGAGCCAAAGATGGTACAAAGGTCAAGATGGAGCAATCTATAGCTTGATGCTTAGTGTTTTGAAAGAAGTTGCCGATAACTTGGCAAGCATAGAAGCAGAAGCTCCTTAGGTAGAGCTTGACATGATAGAACCAATTGAGATACCACTAGTCATAGCGTATTGCTCAGATTGTGGACGAAAAGGTGGAAATTTTTCTGAAGATTGTCCAAGAAATCCTGACAACAAGGATACATCAACTGCCAAGCAAGGTACATAGAAAATTGAAAATGCGAATCTCGATGTAAGTGCAACTGAATTGTCAGATGATTCTGCATTACTTAGAAGCACGAGTAAAAACATTGCAAGTTTAAAATTAGCATAAAAATGCACAGGCACCTGAAAAGATTAAAATTGATTCTTTGAACAACAAATTCCTGCATGAATTTAGTCAAGGTGTCGAGATATCACCAAAAGGTGAAAAGACTGTTAGGTTTGCAAATGATTCTGCATCCACTGCCACAAGTGTGCAATCATTCACGAGTCTAAGGGACACATCAAACAGAATGTTGTTAGCTTTGTATGGCACAAATAATTCATATGCACACTTTGTAGACCAAGAAGGAAAATTGTACAAAAAGAATCAACCAGTGTTTGCACGGCCCAGATACCAGCTCATAGAAGTACATCCAGTGATAGATAAAAAAGGATGGTTCATTTCAGAGGAAAGAATCTATCATAGCCCATCCTCTCTAGAGTTGAAGGATATTACTCGAGTGAACTAAGAAATCTATTCAAAGCCAAACTCTCCTCCATCGGAAATC